>NC_091060.1:23734014-24442139 GCF_000393655.2 Nicotiana sylvestris
GTGCCTCGATTGCACATGCATATCGAGGTCAAACAAAAAAGAGGTTTTCAAGGCCTCAGATCATAGAATTTACTTTCAAAACAATTGATGACCTTTTGGGTCATCACAAGATGCCCTAATCCTTAACTGATGGTAGTCATATCTCAAGTCAATCTTCAAAAATACCTTGGCACCCTGAAGCTGATCAAACAAATCATCAATCCTCGGCAATGGATACTTATTCTTGATTGTGACCTTGTTCAACTGCCGATAATCTATACACATCCTCATCGATCCGTCCTTTTTCATAACAAACAATGTCGGCATACCCCATTACGAGAAGCTCGAACTAATAAAGCTTTTATTAAGCAAGTCTTGCAACTGCTCCTTCAATTCTTTCAACTCTGGTGGGGCCATACGATATGGCGGGATAGAAATTGGCTGAGTGCCCTGATCCAAATCAATGCAGAAGTCAATATCCTTGTCGGGTGGTATACCTAATAGGTCTGAAGAAAATACCTTAGGAAACTCACGAAGAACAAGCACAAAATCCATAAAAGGAACCTCGACACTAGAATCACGAACATACGCCAAATAGGTCAAACACGCCTAACCAACCATACGCCGAGTCTTCATATGTGAGATAACCCTACGGGTAGAATAACCAGGAGTCCCTCTCCACTCTAAACGAGGTAAACCCAGCAAGGCTAAGGTCACAGTCTTGGCATGACAGTCCAAGATAGCGTGGTAAGGTGATAACCAGTCCATCCCTAATATGACATCAAAATTGACCATATCTAAAAGTAACAAATCTACTCGAGTCTCAAGATCCTCAATCACAACGATACATGAACGATGGACACGATCTGCCATAATAGAATAACCCACCTATGTAGACACTTATACATGAGCACTCAAGGAATCACTAGGCATGACCAAATATGGTGCAAAATAAGATGACACGTAGGAGTACGTAGATTATAGATCAAATAGAATTGAAGCATCTCTACTATGAACCAGAACAATACCTGTGATAACTGTATCGGAAGCCTCAGCCTCAGGCCTGGATGGACGAGTATAACATCTGGGCTGGGCCTCACTACTCTGAACTATATCTCTGGGACAACCTCCTACTGGCTAGCCTCCATCTCTAGCGGCATGACCTCCACCTCTAATACTTTTACCTCCACCTCTAGCACCTCTATCTCCACCTCTAGCTGGTTGACTGGGTGATGGAACACTCGGTGCCTGAACCATGGCACGGGAACCCTGATGTTGAGAACTGTTCGGTGCTCGATGGAAAAATCTAGCAATATGCCTCGTATCGCCACAAGTATAACAAGCCCTCGGCTGTTGAGACTGCTAACCCCGACGGCCTGAATGACCACCCTGAAAAACTCTGGAGCGGTGGTGCACTGATAGAAGCTGGTGGGGCACTATAGGGCAACTGATTAGAATATTGCATATGAGAACCACGGCCAACTGAAGCACTGTGAGAAGCCTGAAGTGTTGAATGAAATGGTCTGGAAGAATGGCCCCTACCAAAAGAATCTCTGCGTACCGATGAGGCACCACTGAATTTTCCCGAATGGCTAGGACTTTTGTCATACCCCTGACCACCCCTTGCGACAGAACCATCTCAACTCTCCTAGCCATACTGGCCGTATCCTAAAAATATCTCTCCCCATCTCCTTAGTCATCTGCAATTGAATAGGTTGAACGAGTCTCTCAATGAATCTCCTCACTCTCTCTCTCAGTGGGAAGTATAAGAAGAGCATGATGGGCCAAGTCAATAAATCTGGTCTCGTACTTAGTGACAGTCATAGAGCCTTGTTGAAGACGCTTAAACTGCCTTCGATAGTTCTCCCTATGAGTGATAGGAAGAAACTTCTCCAGAAATAGCAGAGAAAACTGATCCTAAGTCAAAGCCGGCGACCCAGCTGGTCTAGCCAAACAATAATCTCTCCACCAAGTCTTGGCAGATCCAGACAGTCGACCCCATTGGTCTCTACTATCCCCATATTTGGAACAACCTCATGACAGCTGTCCAAATAATCCTGGGGATCCTCAAAAGATGTACCAACAAAGTAGTAGTGAAGAGCTTGGTGAACCTGTCCAATCTCCACAAGTTATCAACAGACATAGTTGCATAGCTGGCCCCTATCCAGTCTGTGCCACAATATTAGGCTGAACTAACCCAACTGGCTGAGCTGCTGGAGTCTGAAACTAGAGAGCCATCTGCAATTGAATAGGCTGAACGAGTCCCTCAATGAATGTCCTCACTCTCTCTCTCTCTAAGTGGTAAGTATAAGAAGAGCATGATGGGCCAAGTCAATAAATTTGGTCTCGTACTTAGTGACAGTCATAGAACCTTGTTGAAGATACGTAAACTTCCTCCGATAGTTCTCCCTATGAGTGATAGGAAGAAACTTCTCCAGAAATAGCTGAGAAAACTGATCCTAAGTCAAAGCCGGCGACCCAGCTGGTCTAGCCAAACAATAATCTCTCCACCAAGTCTTGGCGGATCCAGACAGTCGACCCTATTGGTCTCTACTATCCCCATATTTGGAACAACCTCATGACAGCTGTCCAAATAATCCTGGGGATCCTCAGAAGATGTACCAACAAAAGTAGTAGTGAAGAGCTTGGTGAACCTGTCCAATCTCCACAAGGTATAAGCAGACAAAGTTGCATAGCTGGCCCTTATCCAGTCTGTGCCACAATATCAGGCTGAACTAACCCAACTGGCTGAGCTGCTGGAGTCTGAAACTAGGGAGCCATCTGCTCCGGAGTGAGAGTAGTAGGAGTCTGGGCTCCTCCTCCAGCCTGAGAGATGGCTTGTGCTACAGGAAGCAAGCCTACCTAGGCGACACTCTCCATAAGTCCTACTAGACAGACCAGTGCATCCTAAGGTACCAGGGTGGCGATGAACCCCTCTGGACCTGAGCTGGTCCTGCTGGAATTGTGTGGGCTGGAACCTCATTGTCAAACACAACCTGAGGCTCCACCGCTGGTGCTGCAGCTCGAGTTCTGGACTGATCCCTGCCTCTACCTCGGGCCCTAACACGCCCTCGAACTCTGCCCCTCGCAGGAACTGCTACTGGGGCTCGGGCGACTGGTCAGCTGATGAAGCGGTACGTGTTCTTACCATATGCGAAAAAATAGAGTGGGAGTTCAATTAGCATTGTGAAATCAAATCGCATGATAGGAATGAACAGATGTGAAGTTTTTCCAAATTCTGTAGCCTCGGGGGGACAAATACAGACGTCTCCGTACCGATCCCTCAGACTCTACTAATCTTGTCCGTGAATTGTGAGACCTAAGCAACCTAGAGCTCTGATACCAACTTGTTACGACCCAGATTTCCCACCCTCGTGATGGCACCTACTCATGAAAGCTAAGAAAGCCGAGTGTTATAGATTCATTAACCTCTTTACTTAGCCTGTTTAACAGTTCAGTATAATAGGTGATCAACAACGGAATAATTATAATAAATAGAAATGCGGATGACAAAAACTAATAGTTTAACCATATACTAGTATGGGACCCAACATACAACTCTACCCAGAGTTTGGTGTCACAACGTCACGACTATCTACAAATACTACAAATAGTGGTCTGAAAGATAAGTACAAAGTTGTCTTTGAAATACATAAAAGAAACAAAATGGAAAGATAGAAGGAAACGCCAAGGCCTGTGGATGCCTGCATGACTACATCGGGTCTCTACCACTGGACTGAAGGTAGCAACCTCACTATAGTCCAAAAGATGCAACACTGGGATCTGCACACAGTGCAGAGTGTAGTATCAGCACAACCAACCCTATATGCTGGTAAGTACCATGCCTAACCTCGACGATGTAGTGACGAGGCTAGGACAAGGCTACCAAATAAACCCGTACAGTTATATCATATACAACAAGTAATAATGACAGAAACTAGTAGTTAAAGATGGGGAGGAGAAACATGTTCGGTGAATATCATGTACCAACAGGAATTTAGTGAAGAAGCATAAGGAATGCCAAAATTCAACTTTAAGCAAGAATAAGGAAATCAATCACAAGTGCACGACATCACCCTTCGTGATTTTACTCTCGTCCTCACCATAAGAATCAATGTAATCGGCACTGCATCACCCTTCTTATTTTTACCTCAAATAATCATAGCATGGAATTATCCTTCGTGCATTATCACTCATATCATGGCATGACATTGTACATCGTGTGGCACAGCATCACCCTTCGTGCTTTTACCTCACATTATCGGCACATCATCACCCTTCGTGCATTAACACTCTCAAAATCATGCATGGCATCACCCTTCATGCTTTACACTCTTCCTCACCCAAGAAACAATCACATAGTAATGGGCAAGGGGATCAATAATATCACAATAGAATCCCGACAAGGGAACAATAGCATATCAATAATATCCTGGTAAGGGAACAATATCATGAGTAATATTATTCCGGCAAGGGAGATAATATCAAAAACATTAACATCCCAGTAAGGGAGACAATATCATAACCTCTTATCTTTTCCACAATCTCTTCACAACTCAATTCTTGACTCGAGCCAATGCTCTACAATGTTCAATTACCAAGAATATTTCCATCAACTTTGTTCAACATTAGAAATCATCATATTAAGCATGGACAATACAAAATGGAGTCACATCAATCATAATATAAGACTCACGGGCATGCTCGACACCAACGTATAGACACTCATCACCACACTTATACGTCGTACTCAACATTTAACACATAGCAATTAAGACACAACTCCTAAGCCCTCAAGCAAATGTTAGACCAAACACTTACCTCAATGCTACGAACACAATTCAAGCCTTAACTACCGCTTTGGCTCTTGTTTCCACCACTAATTTGCTTGTATCTAGCCACAATTTATTTAACGATATCAATAAATGCTAAATGAATCAATTCTAATGCATGAAAATAGGTTTTCTAAAGATTTTCCCAAAAAGTCAAAAATTGACCCCGGACCCACATGGTCAAAACCCGAGGTTCGAACCAAAGCCCGATTACCTGTTCACCCACGAACTTAAATATATAATTTATTTTTAAATCGGACCTCAAATCGAGGTCCAAATCCCCAAAATTTGAAAATCCTAAGTTCTACCCAAAATCACCCAATTTCCCGTGAAAACCCCTTCATTTTGAATTGAAATTATGTAAAAAGATGTTATAGAATGAAGAAAGGGAGTTAGAAATGACTTACAATTAATTTGGAGAAAAGCTTTTTTTTAGAAAATCGCCCAAGAGAGCTTAGGGTTTGAGGGAGTTTGAAAAATGAAGAAAAATCCGTCTAAGTCGTAGTTAACTGGTCGCAGATGTCGCAATTGCGACAGGAGATTCGCAATTACGAAGCTCGCAAATGCGACCAAGGCCTCGCATTTGAGAACCTGGGCATTTACTGCTAACCTCACAATCGCGAACAAGTTGTCGTAATTGCGATACTGGCCCTCCTCTGATGGCTTCGCATTTGCGAAGGGGTGTTCACAATTGCGAACACTGGCTGGCTGGGTTTTCTTCGCAAGTGAGATCAAGCCTTCGAAATCGCCAAGCCTGTTGGGCTCGTAATTGCGAAGCCTGACCTCACAATTGCGATATCAGAGCCTGCAACACTACTGAACCTGCAACTACCATTTCTCTATGTCCAAATTCACTCCCTGGCCTATATAAAACTCACCCGAGCCCTTCGAGCTCCAATCCAAGCATGCACGCAAGTCCAAAAACATCATACGGACTTGCTCGTGCGATCAAATTATTAAAATAACATCAATAACTCTGAATTAAATGTCAAATTCATGAAATCACTCAAGAACATAAAAAATTTCTATTTTCTCAAATAAAGGTTCGATTTAGACTAAACGGACTCTGATTCTTATCAAACTTCGCAAAATCAACTTAATTATTATATAAGACCCGTACCGGGCTCCAGAACCAAAATTTAGGCCCGATACCATCAATTTCAAACCTCTTTTCATTTCCAAAAACTCTTGTAATTTCAGTTCGACAATTTCTTTCAAAAACTCATTTCTCGGGCTTGGGACCTCAAAATTCAATTCCGGGCATACGCCCAAGTCCCATATTTTACTACGAATCCTACGAGATAGTCAAATCATGAGTCCGGGTCCGTTTACCAAGAATATTGTCCAAAGTCAACATTATTCAATTTTAAAAGCCAATTGCCTTATTTTACTTAGTTTTCACATAAAATCTTTCCAAAAACCCTCCCGGATTGCGCACGCAAATTAAGGTGAGACAAAAGGAGGTTTTAAGGCTTTGGAACACATAATCGACTTGTAAAACAAGTGATGACCTTTTGGGTCATCACATTTCTGAACCCGCTAGCGGGTGTTGATTACTCAGTGGCAGGTCCATCGGAGTTAGCAAGGTAGCTGCCTGCCATTCGCAGCCTTGCTCTTCTCCCTCTCATCTTCCTTAGACTGTTTTAGTATTATCCAGACTATGGTAGTCTTTGTTGTATTCAGACCTTAGTAGATGCTCATGACTTGTGACACCCCGATGTCGGGCTTGTGTTTTCTTTCCGCACGTGTTATTAAGACTCATGTTATGGGATTTTATTTTATTAATAGTCTAAAATTTCCATTTATGAAATATTGGTTTGATTTGGGATTGTGTTGGCTGGCCTAGTTTCACGATAGGTGCCATCACGACCGAGTCGATTTTGGGGTCGTGACAATGATAATTAATAAGCCATAATAAAAATAAACATCATCTAAAACTACAAATTTATGCTAAAATAAGTACGACGAATAAGATCTAAGTATTAATTACATGAGTAAATAATATTAAAAGTAAATTATACATTTTCACTATCTAAACCAATATTGCAAAATTAAAAAAAAAATATCCAATACTATTATCATTCCTTGTATTGATTGAATTTTTTTTGTTAGAATTATTATTGATTTGATTTTTCTTTGAGCTTCATTTTAGTTACTAACTTTTATGGGCTATAAAAAATATTAGATCATTCAAAAGTTCTAAGTTCAAGCTTGAAATAATATATTAAAAGAGAGAACTATGAAAAAGTTTAAAAATATTTATAAATTACATTACAATTATTATTTTTGTGTATAAAATAATATTAAACTTGTATACATGTAATGTCGGGTTGGTTTGGTTCAAGTTTGATTTTTTTAGTTAAAACCAAACCAAACCAATTATGGTCAGGTTTTTTTTAACACCAAACCAAATCAAAACTGAACCATAGTCGGTTATTTTTCTCGGTTTGACTCAGATTATCGGTTTGGTACGGTTTGTCAGTTTTCTTTGTACATCCCTTATCACAAGTACATGAGCTACTAAAATTCTACAAATAAAGTCTGAAATAAAATACAAACTGTCTGATACAAGACAAACAGTAATATAGATAGGAAGGGGACTTCAGGGTCTGCAGACGCCATGCAGCACTACCTCAAGTCTCCTGGAGGGAAAGATTGAGCAATCACCATTTAAAGTCGTTGGGACCAACACCAAGATCTGCACAAGAAGTGAGAAGTGCAGAAATGTAGTATGATAATAACCTACCACATGTACTATGTAAGTGCCGAACCTAACTTCAACGAAATAGTGATGAGGTTATGAAAAGATACTTATTATAAACTTGCACGAGTATAAGCAGAAAAGTAATAATGAAATGGAGAAACAACAAACTACATTGTAACCGAAATATGTAAAAAATAACAGAGGCCCTAGAATATCACCACTTCTCAGTCGGACCCCAGAATATCATCTGTCACGACCCAAAATCCATTAAGGGTCGTGATGGTGCCGGACGCTACTGTCAGGCAAGCCAACCAAATTACTTGATGAAGCTCTCATTTTAACAATCTTGAAAACTAAGATTTTCCTTCAATTTTATAAATAAAAAGATAACCTCTACAATTCAAATTAAATGATAAGCAATTAATACAAAAATATTTAAAAACTATCCCAGAACCTGATGTCACTAGTGCATGAGCATTTACTAAGAAGGAAATAAAATACAACAACTGTCCGGAATACAATATTGGACAAAAAATAATTATAGAAAATTAAAGGAGACTCTGCTGGCTGCGGGTCGCCTCAAGAAGCGCAACTCACCCAAGTCTCCGTATCAACCATGCTGCTATGCCCAGCAGGCCACTAGAGATGCATGTGCTTGTGCAACAAAATTCACAGAAGTGTAGTATGAGTATGAAAACAACGTGTACTCAATGAGTATCCCGTCTAATCTCAAAGAAGTAGAGATGAGATGGTTGACTTGACACTTACTAGAGGTCCAATAATAATATATTATTAATGCAAATAATCATGGATTTATTAAGAATGACGGAAATTTCAAATAAATCACGAGCAGGTAAAAGTTCCTTTTTATGCTGGAGGTCTCCGGATTCATAATACATTAGTTTTAAATTATCTCAAGTCGGGGAGAGAAAATATTAGTATCAATAAATCTCAAGGCGAGCAATAAAAGCATGCGCAAATCACGCCAAGGCGTACGGCCCGATCCAACAGAAAATAAACTGTGCACTACCGAGGGTCGAACGACGCGAAACATAGATGCATCTATTACCCCACTCGCGAACTATCCATGCGACGCGGTCAAAATAAAATAAACAATCACCCTGCTCACGAATCATACATGTGACACAGGTACACATAGAAAAATATGCTCAGATAGCCAATTAAGAATTTATCCAAATAAAAGCCATTTCTCTTTTAACAATTTAAGAAAAAGAAGTTTTAATCCTTTTTTGAAATTCATTTTCTGATTCGATGTGATTTAAGCAATTCGAGATGTCAATAAGTTTACAATTAATCCAAGTATAACATGCTTTTGGGTCCTAGACTACCCGAACAATAGCATAATAGTAGCTACGCACGAACTCTCGTCACCTCGTGCATACGTAGCCCCCACAAATAGAAGCACACAACCAATTAACTCACATATGGGGACAATTCCCTCTTATAAGGTTAGAAAGGAGACTCACCTCACTCCGAAGATCCATAATCGGCATTCTACGTTCTTTCGAAGAATCGAACCGATGAACAAAGCTCCAAAGCTAGCCAATAATGATACCAATCCATTAATATATACTCAATTATTAATTACAATCCAATTTATGACAATTCCTAACCCCGATCGAAAAGTTGACGAAAATGCCCTCGGGCCCACATGCCCAAATTTCCAAATATTTTGAAGAATAAGTTTACCCATAGCCTCACGAACTCAAATATATAATTTTCTCTAAATTCTATACCTAAAATCGTGGTCAAATTCCAAGAATATAAATTTCTAGGTCTTTCTACCAAAACCCCAAATTTCTACCAATTTACGTGCTAAAATCCACACATAATCGATGTATTTAACTCAAGATGGATGGGATTAGCTTACCTTATCGTTGATGGTGAAAAATCCCACTTGAAGCTCTCCCAAAAATCACCCAAGCCAAGAAAATATGAGAGAAAATGGTCAAATCCCAATTTTTAAATCACCTCTCTGCCTCTAGCACTTTTCGCACATGCGGTCCCTCGACCGCTTCTGCGGTTCCGCAGGTGCGGCCCCACTACCGCATCTGCGGTCCTTCGCAGGCTGCCCTTTTCCGCTTCTACGTCTTCTCCAGCGCAGGTGCGGTCTCGCATCTGCAGTCCCTTCACTTCTGGTCCAAAACCACATCAGCGTCTCTTCTGGCCGCTTCTACGGCTCCACACCTGCAGCCCAATTCTCGCAGGTGCGGTTATGATAGCAACCGACAAGTTCAGCCATCCAAAAAATTCCATTTTCGATCCATTAACTACCCAGAATCTACCCGAGGCCCTTGGGACCCCAACCAATCATACCAACCAGTCCCAAAACACATTACGGACTTTCTCGAGGCCTCAAATTACATCAAACGACGCTAAAACCACAAATCGACCTCCAATCCAAGCTTTATGAACTTTAAAATTTCAAACTTTTTCTTTCGATGTTTAAACCTATCAAATCACGTCCTATTGACCTCAAATTTTGCACGCAAGTCATATTCGACATTACGGACCTACTCAAATTTTCGGAATCGAATTCCGACCCCGATATCATAAAATCTACTTCCGGTCAAACATCTCAAAAACCTTCAATTTTCTATCTTTAGCCAAATGACTCCAAAATGACCTACGAACCTCCTAATTTACTTCTAATCGCGCTCCCAACTCCAGAATCACCATACGGAGCTACTCCCAGACTCGGAATCCCAAACGGACATCGATAACACTAAAATTCACTTCAAGCCAAACTTTTGAAATTTCTTCCAAAATACTAACTTCTATAATAGGTGCCAAAATGCTCCTGGGTCATCCAAAACTCGATCCGGGCATACGCCCAAGTCCGAAATCATCGTATGAACCCGCTGGAACCTTCAGATCCTGATTCTGAGGTCGTTTACTTACAAATCCAACCCTAGTTAATTCTTACAACTTAAAGCTTCTGAAATGAATATTCTCATTCTGAATCAACTCCGAACTTCCCGAAATTCAATTCCGACCACGCATTCAAGCCGTATTACCTTAAATGAAGCTGCTCATAGACTTAGACTGCTGAATGATGCGCTAGAGCTCAAAACAACCGGTCGAGTCATTACATCATCACTTCTTAATCTCACACCACAACATGATAGCGGAAACCAACAACCAAAATACATTATAATACCATGCATGGCCTCGCGCAATGCGGGGTGCTAAGCCAATTCTTCAGCCAGTTGGATCTTTTGCTTTTTGCTGAACATTTGGCCTACTGCCTCGCTGGTGCCATAGCGCCATGCCATTTTTCCAGTTTTGGTTTTTTAACTTTTTGCATGCAGATTTGATCTTTGACCCCCGAACTCGATCTAGTTGAATTTTTTGTATTTCTACTCAGACTTCAAAGCTTCAAAATATCGATTTTACCTCTAAAAATTCTCCTTAACTCGGAATCAATTACTACACAATAAAATTGTCATAAGTATGAAATACTCACTTTCAAGCACTAGTAGAAATCCGGTAAATGCCGACCAGGAAAACCGACCAACTTTGGTCGGTTATGGCCAATTACCGACCAAAACGCAGCCAAATATGCTTGGTCATTATTTTGATGGATGTTTTAATATACCGATCAACATTGGTTGGTAATTACCGGCCAACGTTGGCCGGTATATTAAAACGACCATATGAAGAATTTAAATGATTTACCGACCAACTTCGGTCGGAAACATATTTTAATAATTTAATTTTACCGACCAAAGTTGGTCGGTGTATTTAAATTATATTTTTTTTATTAATTATTAAATTTAAAAGATACCAACCGAAGTTTGTCAGTAAATAAAAATATATATTTTTTAAAAAAAATAAAATTTAACAATACCGACCAACTTGTTGAATTCTGGGAATTCCTTGTTCATTTACCAACTAACTTTGGTCGGTAATTGTCAATTTTTTTTAATAAATATTGACCAACTTTGGTCGGTAATTTATAGTAAATTTTTTTATTATTAAAAACCGATCAACTTTAGTTGGTTTTATGGGTATAATTTTAGCATAAAATGCCTGTTTTGGTAGGTACACTACCTGCCAGCATATACCAACACAACAACAACAGCACAACAACAACAATAACAACAACAACAACAACAACAAATTAAAGTTCAATTGAACTTAATAATCCAAAATAAAGTTAAAACTAATTACAACAAGTTCAAAACTGGTTCTATTTGTCTAGTTCAAAGTATATAAAAATCAAGGGATATTTTGTACAACATTATTATCACTGACTAATGAACTTTCATCTACAAGACGGTATAGAGAAGGGTCTTGTGGAGGACGGGAAGAACGACCACGGGGAGGCCGAAAGGCACGATCACGAGCAGGATGGGAGGAACGATCACGTGGAGGTCGAACCTATAGCGATGACTCACGAGACCGGGACAACGGAAAAGCTCCAGTAGATAGGAGAGTTCTGATCTGAGCTTGCATGCCAAGGAATTGAGTATCTCTAACCCTTTCTCTTTCCTTGGCCGCTTTTAGCTTGGATGTGAGATTTGTCACAGTCTCCCGCATAGCGTAGAGGCTCTTCCCATTAAGTTTCTCACCTTGCGAGGAAGTACGTATTCCTTGCATTCTACACTTATAGCGATGGAACTTTTTAGTAGGAAGCCCGTATACCTTTACTCAATTTGGACCGCCAACAGACTCCAACCATATTCTTTAAGAATCCTCGTCCGAAGGTTGGGTTGGCTCACCTGATTCACCAGCTGAATGACTACGAATGAATTCCTCCATGTTACTTTGGTAGAGACCCTATACGAAAATTTAAATTGAATTAGTATTTTAAAATTTATATAAGAGTAAATTAAAATACTTAAAGAAAAGTGAAAGCTCACATATGCATTCGAAGCCCGGTCCTCGTCCCATCTTTATTAATCCGTCTCTTTCCTCTTCTTTACAATATGTGTCTCCTTGAATAGCTCATCATGGCTCATTGGATCTTCTTTTCCTGAAAATAAATTAATTTTGTTAATAAACAGAATAGATATACTTTGAAAAGTAAAATAATTTAAGCAATTATGTACCAATCTTCTTTTTATTATCCCTAGGCTGATCGCACCTCTAGTGTGCATGGAGCCTCCCTTCTCGGATGCGCGAGCTTTCTTTCCTTTTTCGCTCTTCTCTAAAAACTCTGTGGTAACCCATTGCCTTTGCAAATCATCCCATAAATTTTGAAGTAACCATCCAGACTTCTTGTTCTTCTTTCTAGCATCGGAGCAAGCAGCCAACAAACTCTTGCGAGCTTTATTATGAAAATTTGCAGCTACTTCCGCGCTATAGCGGTCTTCCCATACACACTTGCTCGATATTTTAAAAATTAAATATTATATGGAAACATAATAAATATAAATTATTAAACTTCTTAAAAGAACATGTGTACCTTAACTTGATTGAAAATTTTCTCCTTCAGCGAGAATGGAAAATCCGTCCAAGTCGCATAAGGGCCATCATAAAGCTTTCTGATGGCATTGGTGATTATCCTCGTAATCTTATTACTTGGCTTGAACCTGCAATTTAACAATAAAAATACATTAATATATTAGTAAAAACGTTACAAAAAAATAAACTCAAAAATAACAAATAACTCTTACCCATCACCCTCAGGGACTATGATGATCCTGCCATATTGATCATAATGCACTTCCTCGTCATCATCATTCGAAGCATGTGTTCAAAGGCATGTGTGGACGGTGTAAGGGGTCAGAGCTACCACCTCGCAGGCAAAGGCCTAAAATAGATAGAGTCAGTAATGAAGATGGTTGCGATCCCCGTAACAGCGACATAGCTGGATGCGACCTAAGAGGCTGTGATACTGATGGCTGTAACTCGAGTGGCTATAACATGCATGGATGTGATCCATGTGGTTGTCATATGTAGGGATGTGATATAAATGGGTTCGATGTAGATGGTTGCGATCCACGTGGCCGTGAGGCAGCTAGACTGTATGTCGGACGTATAGTCCTATAGAGCTATGATGAAAGACTTGGTGTCTGGATAAAGGTGTCGGGCTCGTGATGCTGTGGCAACTCATTATAGCCGTGGGGTGGAGGATAAGACATAGGAAACTCTGATACCCTCCTATTTCCCTTCCTAGCCTTTTGTTGACCCCGAGAACAAGTAGGGTCATTGTTACCATGACCCTTGCCTACCATCTACATAATATAATACATATTTTAATTGAAACATATAAGAAACCAGCTATAAAACGAGAGTGCTTTAAAAAAACAACTTTTTAAAGCTCATCGACGTATTGTTCCTCATCCGAGAATTCTTCATCCTCACTTGTTTGAGCTACATCAGTTAATTGTTCGTCCTCATTTTCTATAATTGTTACTTCATTTATATCAACTTCTTCCAATACGCGTTCAGGATGTTCCAAATTATTTTCTAACCGATCATCCACTATTAGGTGAACACTGGAGATATCATTTTGATATGCAACATCTAACACATTCTAGACTTCTACCCTACCTACAGACTTAGTTTTTATTACAATCCACCAATCAGACTTATTCTGCTGCAATGGATAAGGAGCATAATACAGTCGCCTAACATTATGTGCAATTATGAATGGATCGTAGCGATCATACTCCCTCGTATGATTAACTTCAATTATGTTGTATTGGTTGTGTACTCTTGTACCTCTAGTTGGATTTGGGTCAAACCACTTGCATCTAAAGAGTATTAATTTCTTATATGGCCAACATGTATATTCTAGTTCTATTACTTTGAGCACACAATAATAATCAATATCTCCAACTTGGTTGCCATCACTACCTTGAACCCACACCCCGTTGTTGTTGCTATTATTATTTTTAGAGCAATTTTCCGTATGGAACTTATAACATTCATTACATACTTAGATATTGTTGTGACCTGAAGCCCAGGTCCCCAAGATATATCTTTCAAAAATTGATTTACATCATTATTTGGATTATTTACTTATATAGTGTTAAAAAAAATTCATAAGCTAGCATAACTTAAAAAAATTATTTACCTACAAATTGTTAGAACATTATTATGATTAACTTACAAACTGTTTGAACCACTTATCAAATCTCGTATATACAACATCATGGCCAAATTAACCTACGAAGTGACTGTGACACATCAAATATTTTTAGTAGTTGCATCAATATGTAATCACAGTAAATTTTATATTTTGAGAACTAATAAATCAATACTTACTTGGGAAATGGTATAACTTTGGGACAATATAGCAACACGTGAAGTGTAGCTGACTTGTACTCCATATCACTCAAACTTCTCTTTCTAACATCCTTAGAACATTGGCCTGGTTCATTGAATATGGACATTGGTGGATATAATGGATCATTCACACATTAGAACATATGCCTATTGGGTCTATTCCTAGAACATGGCACGTTACTCTCAAAATAATAAGAACAAAAATGTGCAGTTTCCTTTGCAAGATAAGCTTCGCATATACATCCTTTAATCCTATTCCTATGCTTTACATATTGTTTGCATTTGCCAATTGTCCTACATAATGTCATGTTAGCCAAGAACATTCAAATAAAATAGAAAATTACATCAAACTTATTATATTACCTCTCAAAGGGATACATCCATCATTGAACAAGCCCTCCAAGTCGTGCCTCGTGTACAAGGTGGATTGGAAGGTGTTCCGTCACATCAAAGAAATCACATGAAAATATTTTTCCATCTTACTAGAAGTTACAAAAATGTTCTGATCCATCCGGAGTAGGTTTTCTTCCCTTAATGTGGTAGAACAAAAGTCTTTGAAAAATAAATTAATCTCTACGGTGGGTCTCCATATTCTCTCAAGCGAACCACAAAATGCAATAGGCACTAAGGCCTCCATGAAAACATGACAGTTATGCCTTTTCAAATGGCTCAACTTCCCTACATCCATATATACTTTTTTCCAAGATTTGATGCATAACCCTCAGGCGTCTTCAATTTCATAACCCAATCACAAATTTGTCGTCTTTCCTCCAAAGTGAATGTGTAACTTGCTTTGGGCTTGTCCACCTTACCATTATTTGCTGTTTGCAAGTATAATTCAGGCCGCTTGCAATATTCTTGTAAGTCCATTGTAGCCTTTGGGTTATCCTTTGTCTTACCTTTAACATCTATCACTATGTTGAATAAATTATCAAAATAATTCTTCTAAATATGCATGACATCAAGGTTGCGGCGGAAAAGATTATTCTTCCAATAAGGTAACTCCCAAAATATACTTTGTTTCGTCCAATTATGAGTAACACCATATTCGGGGAATCTATAAGGTGGAGCCTTAGTGTCACGACCCCAACCCCGGTCGTGATGGCGCCCAACACACCGCTAGGCAAGCCTGACCAATTAACAACCTCTACCCATTTCTTATATAGTTCATTATTAGCTAACACAGTTAAATTACCAAGTCACCATATTAAAAGTCTGAAACAAGAGTTAAATATGCGGAATTTCAAATGATAATACTACTACATAACCCATATAGATCCAGTGTCACAAGTCTGAGCCTTTAATACAAGTTTATCAACCTAATACATATCAATCTAGGGAATGCAGATAAAACAAAAGGATAGAAAGGAGAGATTAGGGCCGCGGACGCCATCCAGCTACCTCGGTGCTCCCGGATATGCGTTGCTCAACTAAAAATCCTCACTCAGCCTCAGATGCAGTGGATCTGCACGCAAGGTGCAGGGAGTAATGTGAGTACTCCGACCCAGTGAGTAATAAGCATAAATAATGACTGAGAATAAGAAATCATGGAGAAACACAGAGTAATCTATAATGCGACAGTTTAAAACAAGTAATATGGAATCGATAAACCAATGAAATAGAAAATATGGAAAATGCTACAATAGATAAGCAGTTAAGTGACAGACATATAAAGAAAATCTATACATAGAACAGTACCCTATAGTACCCGCTGCGACGTGCAGCCCGATCCATATATTTATCATCGACGGAGCTCACTGGGGATGTGCAGACTCCTAGAGGGGCCCCTTACGACCCAAACGCAATAACAAGCCATCTCGTGGCACCAAATCTAGGCCCTCGACCTCATATCAATATCAGTATAACACTGCTGTGGCGCGCCCATAGTATCCTCACATCCGGCCCTTGGCCA
Organism: Nicotiana sylvestris; assembly: GCF_000393655.2. Lineage (NCBI taxonomy): Eukaryota > Viridiplantae > Streptophyta > Magnoliopsida > Solanales > Solanaceae > Nicotiana > Nicotiana sylvestris. Next base: position 23,750,702 of record NC_091060.1, read on the forward strand.
TAGTCAATCCAGAAATCATATAAGTCCCTCGGGCAATAGTAAAATAGTATTTCACAACCCAAACATCATTTAATATATCTTTTAGTTTCAAAAATCGAATAAAAGTGGCTGAGTTGTAAAACGGTAGAAAACGGTACGACTGAGTTCAAATAGCAAATCAAAACAGTGAGGAAATAGTGAGGAAAACTCCCCGAAGGGTTCAAATAGTTGGCACGAAACCCAAATATGGCATTCAGTCCAAATAATGATGATAACAATTAAGCTTCAATGAAATACGCGGTAAAAACATCACTCGAGATGGACCAAGTCACAATATCCAATAGTAAACGACCCTACGCTCATCATCAAGCGCGTGTGTCATCTCAATATAGCACTACGATGTGCAAATCCGGGGTTTCAAATCGTCAAGACATCATTCACATTCATTACTCACCTTGAACCTGCCCAAAATCAGAACGAATACGTCACAATAGGCTAAGGGAACAAAACCTAAGCAAAAACAATCGAAAAATATTAAAAAACCCAAAATTAGCAAAATCCGAGCCCCGAGCCCACTTCTCGAAACTCAGAAAATTTTACACCAACGGGTTCCATATCTCCCCACGAGTTCATATATACCAAAAGTTCTAAAAATCCGACCCAAATGGTCCTTCAAATCACAATTCAAAAGTTCAAAATCCCAAGCCCACGTTCTACCATTTTTAACTTAAGTTCCATGAATTTCTAGGTTAATTTCACAATAGAATCACGTTTTAGGATAAAAAATCTTACCTCCAATCGATTTCCCTTGAATCCCTCGTTAATCTCCTTCAAGAATCTCCAAAAATGAGCAGCTATGGGTGAAAATGGACCCAAAATCGCGGATAAAATGTTTTTAAACTCACTGCGCAGTTCTGATATTCCTTCTTCGCGAACGCGGTCAACCCCTCGCGTTCGCGAAGCACAAAATTACGTTGACCAAAAATTCTTCTTCGCGAACGCGACACACCATCGCGAACACGATTCTTTACCATGCACGCCCTTCGCAAACACGAACGACCTAACACGAACGCGATGAAGAAATTACTTAAACCCCCCATTTACTCTACGCGATCGCGAGCACTCTCTCACGAACGCGATGCACAGCTTCACCACCATTCTTCGCAAACGCGGTCAACCCCTCGCGTTCGCGAAGCACAAAATTACATTGAACAAAAATTCTTCTTCATGAATGCGATACCCATCGCGAACGTGATGCTTTACCATGCACACCCTTCGCGAATGACCTAACGCGAACGCGATGAAGAAATTACTTGGACCCCCCATTTACTCTACGCGATCGCGAGCTCCCTCTCGCGAACGCGATGCACAACTTCACCACCCTTCCGGAACGCGAAGGCCAAACCTTCACCTCCCTCAGCCGACTCTTCGCGAATGCGAGGGTCCTACGCGAAGAAGAATTGTCTGCAACTGCTGGAGCTGATGTTTCTGCAACTTTTCAAACTTAAAAGTGGTCCGATTGACCACCCAAAACTCACCCGAGGCCCCCGGGACCTCAACCAAAAACACCAACACATCCTAAAACCTCATTCCTACTTGTTCCAATCATCAAAACACCTAAAACAATACTAAATTCATCAATTCACATCGAATTCAAGCCTAAGTTTTTCTAAAAACTTCTGAAACACACTTTCGATAAAAAAACCCAACCAAACCACGTCGGAATGACCTAAAATTTTGCATACACATCCCAAATGACATATCGAAGCTGCAGAAACTCTCGGAATTTCATTCCGACCCCCGGATCAAAATCTCACCTAACAACCGGAAATCGCCAAAATACTAACTTCGCCAATTCAAGCCTAATTCTACACCGGACCTCCAAAACCAATTCCGATCACACTCCTAAGTCATAAATCACCTCCCGAAGCTAACCAAACCATCGGAATTCACATCCGAGCTCTCTAACACATAAGTCAATATCCGGTTGACTTTTCCAAATTAAACCTTCTTAAAAGAGACTAAGTGTCTCATTTCTTACCAAATCCACCCTGAACGCAAACTATTCAACTCAATCACATAAAACGCGGATAACAAGGCATAAAGAAGCAGAAATGGGGGGAAACAGAGCGGTAATTCATGAGGCGACTGGTCGGGTCATCACAGTCAGTAACTTTACTGAAGTTCTGGACCCTCTCCCAAATTTCCTCACCTGAAAGTATCGGAGGTGGAGAATCAAATTCCATTTTATTCTTTTTGGAAGCATTTTTCATCCTTCTAGACTCATGATCATGAGGCAAGAATTGACTATGATAATCAAACCATGGTTGTTTTCAGCCATGTTTCAAAGTGAACACTTTACCATTTTCCATGTAGTAAAGACAAGCTAGCTTCTCATCAGTCATCCACTCAGATAACATTCCATACACAGAAAAATCGTTAATAGTCCACATTCAATTAGCACGCAAATTGAAATTCTTCTTGGTTGATATGTCATATATTTCAACATCATCATACCACAACAGTTTTAGCTCATCAATCAAAGGTTGCAAATATACATCAATCAAACTTTTTGGATTACGTGGACCAGGGATAATACAATTTAAGAATATATATGGACCAGCATGAATATGGTATCGCATATATAGAAAAAGGCGTGAAACCATCCGCACACAAACCTAACTGAATGTTCCTTGGTTCACTAGCAAAATCTGGATTTGTCCTATCAAAGTGCTTCCGAGCTTGTTCATCTGAAGGATGACACATAACACCAGGGATAAACTTGTGAAGATCCTAATTAGTATATATAATTTATCATCAAATATATCTATTTGTAAATTGATTCATCGACTTATAACTTACTTAGATGCATCGTTGAATATTAAAAACAAAACGTTTAACCTATATCTATCTCTCTCTCTCTCTCTCTCTCTATATATATATATATATATATATATATATATATATATATAACGCGCTTCGTTGTACTACTTTAACTGCATATATAATATGTTACAGTATATGTTATAATATATGTTAGTGTATTCATTATTTGTATTACGAAAGTGTTAACGGATTACATTTATATTATTTAGATAGTAAATATAAAAGTGATTCATAATTTTGACCAATGTTGACCTAATAATCGACCAACTTTGGTCGGTCATTTTCCAGAAATTAAAATATACCGACCAAAGTTGGTCGATAAATGCTTCCTCTGCATTAACCAACCAACGTTGATCGGTAAATTTAAATAAAATTTCTTTAAATTTTATAAAATATTTTAAATAATAATATAACTATTAAAATTTAAAAAATTAGGTCCACATTACCAACCAAAGTTATTTGGTAATGTGAAAGTTTCTTTGACTAAGCAAGTCTGACCAGCTCGATCAACTTGTTGACCAACTTACCGACCAACTTTGGTCGGTATTTTTTTAAAAATAGATGTAAAGTATTTTTTTTTTCAGTCTCCGTCCAAGCTGGATGGTTTTTGGTTGCCTTTTTTGACCGACCAACATTAGTCGAAAAATTTTGGTCGGTTTTTTGCGTATTTTAATAGTGAAGCTTAAATGCGTAGGTGATGTGTAACTAAAAGCTCGTGTTTTGGTAGTTGAAAGTTGCATTCATTTATCGTTTTTCCCTCTATGATATCAACCAAATTACAGAAGTCCTCTCGATCTAGCTAACTATAAAATGAAGTTGGCGTAAAATTTGAGCGCGTCAACTGAATAAGTAATGCCATTGTTTTGCAAGTATTAAGGGCTAGTTTGGCCATAAAAAAGATTTCTTTCTTCGAATTTTTTTTTTTACTTTTATTTGAAATTAATGTTTGGCAATGAAATTTTTGATTTTCACTTGAAAATGAATTTCAAAATTTTTTCAATTTTACTTCAGATTAGTCACAAAAATTCAAAAACAATTCAAAATTATATTCATATCCAAACACCACTCTAATATTCAGATATCATTTTCACTTGAAATTATTTTTCACTTTTTTTCGAAATTTTACAATTCTTATGTCCAAACCCCACTAAATTATCTAAATCTTGAAGGCAGCTGGCTATTGCACTATTTATAATCTTCATCTCATGACATCTAGCTCTGTGACTTGATGTGATGACCCACAAGGTCATCACTCGTTTTAAAAGGAAATTCTATGTTTTGAGGCCTTAAAAAATTACTTTTAGCGTCACCTTAATTTACGTGCACAGTCCGGGCGTATAGCCGAAAAGCCTAAATATGAAAATCTGTGAAAAATGATAAATTTTGACTGTAAAATGAGCTAATTTGACTTCGGTCAATATTTTAGGTAAACGGACCCGGACCCATGATTTGACGGTCCCGGAAGGTCCGTAGGAAAATATGGGACTTGGGCGTATGCCCGGAATCGAATTCTGAGGTCCCAAGCCCGAGAAATGAATTTTTAAAGGAAATTATTTTCTAGAATTGTTTAAAGAAATTTGAAATGAAATTTGATTAGAACATGATGGTATCGGGCCCGTATTTTGGTTCCGCCACCCGGTACATGTCTTATATATGATTTAAGACATTTCTGTAAAATTTGGGGAAAACGGATGTCATTTGACGTGATTCGGACCTAAATTGCTAAAGTTGATGTTTTAGAAAGTTTGAGAAAATTATATGATTTTGAGGTTTAATTCGTTGTTATTAGTGTTATTTTGGTGATATGAGTACACGAACAAGTCCGTAGGATATTTTTGAGGTTGTGTGTATATTTGGTTTGGAGCCCCCAGGGCTCGGGTGTGTTTTGGATAGGCCACGTGTTGCATTTTTGAACTTAGAAATTGCAGAAAAACTTTGCTGGTATGAATAGGCCTACACGCTTCGCATTTGCGAAGCCTGGCTTGCAAATGCGAAGGCTGGATCGCAAACGCGAAACCAGCCCAGACCTGCTTTGTCTCGCAAATGCGAGGTTTTCTTCGCAAATGCGAAGGTTTGCCTACTGGCCAGGGATCACAAATGTGATGTCTTCTTCGCAAATGCGAAGTCGCAAATGCGACAATAGTTTCGCAAATGCGAAAGTTTGAGATTTCTGAAGGGTTCGCAAATGCAAACCCTATTTCGCATTTTCCAGCTTGTCAGGGGTCGGGGTTCGCAATTCCCATAGCTGCGACCTGCATTTTTATACTTAACCAATTTTAAAACCTATTTTTCATATTCCCTCAAACATAACACACTTAGGCGATTTTTCAAGGATTCCTTCTTCTCCAAATCAATTGTAAGTCGTTTTTAGCTAGTTTTCTTCAATCATTAACATCTTTTAACATGATTTCAACTTCAAATCAATGATTTTCATGGGGAAAATTGAGTGTTTTGGGTAGAACCTAGGTTTTTTAAAAATTGGGGATTTGAACATTGATTTGAGGTCCGATTTCAAAATAAATCATATATTTGGGTTCGTGGGGGGGGGGGTTAGAACCTCGAGTTTTGATCATGTGGGCCCGGGGTAAATTGTTTTTTTTTGATGTTTTGAGTAAAACTTTGGAAAACTCACCTTCATGCATTGGGGTTGATTCATTTAACGTTTATTGATGTAAATAAGTAATTTGTGGCTAGATACGAGCGAATTGGTGGTGGAATCAAGGGGTAAAGCTATAATTGAACTTTGAGTTGTGTTCGAGGCATCGAGGTAAGTGTTTGGTATAACCTTAGCTTGAGGGATTAGGAGTTGTGTCTTATTTGCTACATGCTAATTGTGGAGTACGACGTATAGGCATGATGACGAGTATCTATACGTTGGTGTCAAGCATGCCCGTGAGTCTTGTATTGTACCTATTATGATTCCGTTGTGATTTACTACGCTTCATATGTTATTATCACCACTGTTCCCTTGTCGGGATGTTTGTTTGATATTAGTGATCCCTTGCCGGGATATTTGTTTTGATAGTATTTGTTCCTTTGTCGGGACGTTTGTTTGATACTATTGTTCCCTTGCCGAGATGTTGTTGGAATATCATTGTTCCCTTGCCGAAAAGTTGTTATATTGCTCTTGTTCCCTTGCCGAGATTTCTTGTGATTATTGTTGGCTTGTAACTGGGAGCGGGTGGTACGCCTACCACAAGATTTAATGAAATGGGAGTGAGTGGTACGCCTACCACAAGATATGATAAAATGGGATCTGGTGGTACGCCTACCACAAGATTTAATGAAATGGGAGCGGGTGGTACGCCTACCACAAGATATAATGAAATGGGAGCGGGTGGTACGCCTACTATAAGATATAATGAAATGGGAGCAGGTGGTATGCCTACCACGAGATATAAAGAAATGGGAGCGGGTGGTACGCCTACCACAAGATATGATGAAATGGGATCGGGTTGCACGCCTGCAACAAGATGTGAACCGAAAGTGAAATCTGTATTTGATTTCCTTATCCTTGTTAGAAGTTGAATTTTGGTTTCCTTATAATTCTCTTGAGATTCTGCTTTCTCTGTTATTTCCCCAAGCATATTCCCCCTTCCCAGCTTTAATTGTTTATTCCAGTTTACTTTTCCGTTATATATATATATATATATATATATATATATATATGTGTGTGTGTGTGGGTGTGTGTGGGTGTGTGTGTGTGTGTGGGTGTGTGTGGGTGTGTGTGTGTGTGTGTGTGTGTGTGACTGCACAGGTTTACCTGGAGTCTGGTCCTAGCCTCGTCACCATCTCGCCGGAGTTAGACCAGACACTTGCCAGCACATGGGGTCGGTTGTGTTGATGCTACACTCTGCACTTATTTGCAGATTCAGAAGCAACGTTTGGCCAATAGTATTAGGGGAGCCAGCCTTCAATCCACCGAGACACCAAGGTAACATTGCAGGCATCCGCAGGCCCGGCGTCTCCTCTATCTCTTATTATGTTCTGTTATCTCTTGAATCCGAGACAGACAATGTTTTCTTTCTTTCAAACAGTTGTGTGTAGTGATCTTAGTAGTCCGTGGATGTGGTGACACCAGTTTCTGGGTAAATGCATATATGGATTTTCGTAGTATTTTAGGTTTTATATTTATTTAAGTCTTCCGCTTAATCTCATATTCCGCTGTATTTAATTATTTATCCCTTGTTAATGAAAATTTGTAAGAAGATTAAAACAAAAAAGTTAAAGAATTTCAATTTCGTAACTTGCCTAGCTTCTACGAGTAGGTGTCATCACGACTTCCGAGGGTGGGAAATCCGGGTCGTGACACTTGAGCATATTATATAAATAGTCATGAAATTAGCTAGCTTTATTATTTACGTATTTTCTCAGCGCAAATATCGCAGCTCAACCGTAGCTAGATAGTGCATTATTGATAGATCAACATTAGGACGATGACAAGCCAATTGTTGTGAACCTATAATTGCTCTATTTTCTTTCTTTAATATATTTGGAATATACTATGTCAAGTGGCTGGTGTGCTAAATTATTTAAACCAACCATTTGTTAATTGAGAAAAGGACGCTAAGATCCCCTTTTAAAAACTTCATAACAAAAAAATGCTCCCCTTTTAAAAGTATTACAGATTGTCCCTTTTGAAGATTCGGCCCAAGGTTATACCTATGGCCTTAGGCTTTACCAAAGGTCCTCGCATGAATAAGATGCTGAATTATTCAAACAATAGTTAGATCAAGTAAAACAAGCCAGGCATATGAGGCTTATCCTTCTATCTAAATATAGAACACATTGGCGTATGTATATACACTTGTCATCTTGCATATACATTGCTTCTAAACATGTAGCACATAGCAAATAAGATAATTTGAGTGATTTTGAGTGTCAAGTTACGAAAAAGAATAAAATTTAAGTTTCATTTTACAATTCCAATTATTTGACTGGACAAATGATTTTACATAATATTTTAAATTTTAAATCTACACCTCATTCGGAGTGCAGCCGAGTCTATGAGTCATCGTGTCAGAATTTTGCTACAGACTTATGGGTTGACCGATACCCTGGTCCATTTGATGTAAAATAAATCCTAGAGGCTTTGTAGACAGAGGTTCATCTTGTACTGTATGTCAGAGGCCTTGGCGGCCCATATGTATTCATGTTTTAAGAAAAATAGTTCAGTGATACAATGTTGTCCACTTATAGTTATACATTACGAGTTTTGGCCGTGTTAGTTCATGATAGTTACAAAGATAAAAAAGAGTTGTAGAGTGGTTCACTCGGGCCAGTGCAACACCGGGTGCCAGCCACGCCTTCCCAGGTTTGGGGTGTGACAACATACCTTAATTCGGCTAACTCAACACTCAATCTAGCCTTTTTCCTTTACAAATTTGCCTCCGCCAGACTCAATCTAGCCAACGACGACTTGAATACACCACACAATACAAGAGAAAATAATTTCAATTAAAAAAGTTGTGATTTGTATTAGATTTTCAAAAGGTGAACAAAAGTCAAATCCCGGGCTCGCCCGGTTAAAACCTGGGTCCAAGGGTAGGTCTTGACTACCGATAGCCTCACGAGTCCAAATATGTGTTTTGTTTTCAAATCCGAGTCTTATTCAACTCTCAAATCCCAAATTTTCATTTTTCAAAACTTTGACAAAATCCCCAAAATTTTTCCTAGATTTCCCATGAATTTGATGTTAAATATTGTATAAAATCATGAAATATAGTTGGAAATTGATTAAAGATACTTACCCAATGATTTGGTATGAAAATCCCTTCACAAAATTGCCTCTCCTCGAAGCTAGGGTTCAATATATATGAAAATGAAGCTAAAACTCGGAATTCTGAGCACTTAAGAGGCTGCAGATGTCACATTTGCGACATAGGGTTCGCAAATGCAAACCCCGCAAATGTGAACCCCGCAAAAGCAAACAACTTATCGTAAATGCGATGATTTGAAATCTCTGTTGTCTTTGCAAATGCGACCAAATTGGTCTCAAATGCGAGCACTGGCCCTTCGCAAACACAGATCCTTCTCCTGCAACTAAGCTTCACAATTGCGAGGCTGCCTTCGCAAATGTGATGGCCGCATTTGCGACCATGTCACAACCCGGATTTTCTACCTTCGGAAGTCGTGATGGTGCCTACTAATGTGAGCTAGGCAAACCAATCTTTTAACTACTTACTTCATTATCCAATTATTTCATTTTAACAAATATAAGACGATAACATGATAACAACAAAAATTCAAATTTAAGCGGAAGACAATAATAAAATATATGAAATATGTATCTACTACAAATACTTAAGCCTTAGCCGCCCAAAACCCGCTGTCACAGTGTCACAGACGGTCTAAGATTGCTACATACAAAGTCTGAAGAAATAACAGTACATTGTTGTAAGCACGTGATTTTTGCCCTATGAAAGAATTACTCCCAAAAATTTAAAATAAAATGATTTTCCTTGGTATGCAATTTTGAGAATTTTTGTGACATTTTTGGATAATTATTTGTATTTGTCTGTGCATGTTTATTTGTTAAATTAATAAAAAATACAAAAATATGTCTCATTTTGCATGTAGGATTTTATTCTACAATTTTTAGTAATTAAGTTTGTTTTACAAAAACGAAAAATTACAAAAAAATAGGCATCTTTTGCATTTTTAGCATTTAATGTCCAATTGTACAATTTTATGCTTAATTATTACTTAATTGTGCGTTAATTATTATTGGGAGTTAATTTGCGCTTTTATAACTTAATTTAGTTCTTAACAATAATTTAAGAATTTTTAGAATTCAGTTTTAGAAAAATAAAAGAAGAAAAGAGAGCAAAAATACAAAGAAAAATCGGATTAGGCCACTTCTTCAATTGTAAACCACAAGCCCAAAAATGTCCAACCTTCCCCTACGACCCGGTTCATTTCAAACCGGGTCGACCCGGTCTATAACCCCAAAGACCCAACATCCCCATATCTTTCATTTCAAAAAAAAAAAAAAAAAAAACCCTAAAAACCTAACACTACCCATCCGCCCCCCTCCTCTCTTTCCTTCTTCTTCCTCAAGCTCCAAGAAAGCCATCAATGGCTACCCTCTTCACCATCTCCATCACCTTCCCCAAGCAAGCAACCATGGCTTCCCCCCCCCCTTGCTGCTACCCTGCTACCCAAGTCGACCCCTCCAAGCCCTAGCTTCGACAACCCAAGCCATGAACGACCCCTCATTCCTCCTCCTCGCGTCCAGCCGCTGCTACTGCTGCGTCTTCATCTTCTCCATGGCGAGCTCAGGCTCGTCCATGGTTTCCCTCAACCAGCTGCTTCTGCCTTCTGCTTCATCGACCTCCATCCCCAGCTACTACTGCTTCTTCTTCGCTGCATCCAAACGACCCCTCCTCCGTGGTCCGCCATTGACGCAGCCAGTAGAACTGCACGTCGAACGTTGCTGCTCTTTCATCTTCTTCGTCAAGCTCGAGCTTGAGCTCGACCCATGGCTGCCGCGTCCAACATGGCTGCTGCCTGTTGCTCCGACGTGTTGCTGCTGCTACTCCGACGTGTTGATGCTGCTACTCCATCGTGTTGTTGTTGCTGCTCCTTTGTTGTTGCTGCTAGCTGCTTCTTCTCCATGGCAGCTTTGTTGCTTTTGCTTCAGTTCTCGTCATCGCCAAGCACCCCTCCATCGAGCTTCGTCTATTGTTTAAGTTTCCGGGCAGATTCGAGTGATTTTGGTGCGATAATCGCTTCCGAACGGGTTTGTTTTCGTTCGAGTTCGTCGTTGGTCATTTACGGTTAGTTGTTCTAAGTTTATTTTCGTCCGTAATTTGTTTGATATTTTCATATTTGGAATTAGTATAAGTTTGCTTTATTTGTCTTATTTATTTTTAGATAAAAATTGTTAGTTTAATTATATTGTTGTTAGATTTAAGTTGAAGATTCAATTTAATTATTTTTCAGTTTCTTTTATTAATTTTAAGAGGATTTAGTTTTAATATAGAAAGGTGTTAGTTTAAATCGTTTAAATCCGTTGTTTGTTGTTAATATAGATTTAGTTCGTGTTCATCTTGTTTGAAGTTTGTTTTTAATTCAGTAATTTAATTTGAAGTTATGTTTTGGTTTTTAATTTTTTTGGAATCATGTATCTTTGTTATAATTTTGTTGGATTTAATTTTAAAAGATCAATTGATTATTTGAAGTTTAGTGATTTGAATAAGTTTATTTATTTTGTTTAAGCTTAATACAAGTTTAATTCGAATTTGAATAAAACTTGCTTGTTATTGTTGTTGAATCTTTTCATTTATGTCCATACTTTGTTTGATTGTTCTTGAATCCGAAATTAGTATAAGTTTGATTTTCTTGTTTGTTGTTTATCATTTATGATTATTTCTTCAGTTTGCTTCATGATCTTGTTTAGTTTTAATATAGAAATTGTTGGTTGTAATGTTGTTAGATTTAATTTTAAGTTCAAATGATTATTGAATTTATAAATCTGAATATACTTGTTTGTTGTTGTTGTTGTTGAATCTGAAAGTAGGTTTGTTTGTTGTTAAAAATGTTGTTCAATCAAGATAATTTTAGTTGTTTCTTTGTTGTTCATCATTTAGTTTGAATTTGTTATGGAACATTGTTAGAAGTTGGTCATATTTGTTGTATTTTGGTTGAAATTGATTAGGTGAATTGTTTATAGCTGATGGGGGTAGTTTGGTAATTTGCAATACGTTCAGGGGTAAAATGGTAATTGCAATAAGATCGGAGGGGTAGTTTGGGAATTGAAAATTTTTTAAAATTCTTTATGTTAAGCATGAGGGACAAAATGTAATGGGGTGTGGGTGATATAATTGTTTATGTTAGGCATGGGGGACAAGAGGTAATGGGTTGGGGGTTGATATATTTGTTTAATATAGTGGGGGACAAAACATTAGGTAGTGGGATTAAAAGGGAGATGAGTGGGAAGATAGTGGGTTTGGTAGGAGAAAGTGATGGTTTTATTAATGGATTAAAGGGTTTTGGGATGTGATATAAATAAGAGAACTTGAATCAGATTTTGGGAGAGACTTTTGACACTCAGACAGACTTTTACATTTGAGAGTAGAGAATAAAAAAAACGGGCAGTTTAAAAAAGAAAGAGAGTCTTAGACTAAAAGACTGGAACGAAAAAAAAAGGAAAATACTTGAGAGATTTTAGTTTGAGGAGAGTTTTTTTTAGAAGAGGACTTTGACACTTGAAACATTTTGAGAGTAAATGAGAAAGGAAATTTGAACTTTCACTTGAATAATTTTCGTTTGTCTTTCCTCGAGTGTGATTCAAAATCAGTAAACTGCTGCATCTTGTATCCGTCTCTTTTCTGCTTTGACTGCGATTGCACTTTGGTATTGCTGATTTTTCAATCCGTTACTAGGTTATTCTACTGGTTGTTACTGGTTTTGCGGTGTTGTTGAACCTGTTGTTGCTGTGTTATTACTGCTACTGACTCCTCCTTCTTTTGTTCTTATACTGCCATTTCCAGGTACACATTTGTACACTCTCGGCTTGAAGCGAAATGAAATATTAATCAGGCTTTGTTCCTGTTGAATTCCTCCTGTTTAGATTTGTGTTTGAATATAATTTTCCTTTCTTTGTATAAAAATGTAGTTGACTGATTAATGAGTAACGAGGTTGCATAACTTCTTCATCTAATAATGTTAGTTTAAATTAATCAAAGAACAAGTAATCTGTTTTGATATTATTGTGCGTAAATCTCATGTTCCAGTGTTATTAAATAATAGAATATAGAACGGAAGCAATCTCTCTTTGTACAAACTCGATTGCAATTTTCCATTTGCATTAGCCGTAAACTAATAACTAATAAGTTCGACTTTTTCAGCATGTAATTAATTGAGGGATTTCCTTTTATTTTTAGAGACGAACTTAATAGAAGAAATGTAGTCACTATAGGTTTATCCTTTTAAATAAAATGAGACGAGCCTCGCCAAATAAAACACACAGATTGTGGGGCCCTCAAAAAAAATATATGTGTTAATTACTTAGAATTCGGGAGGGCCGTTTAGCGAATTTCACGGCCTTCCCAAAATAATAACGAGATAGTCTCTTTAGGCGCGTGTTTAATAGTTTACTTTCTTAAGCTTGGGTGTGCATTTCATGCGACCCAAATCCAAATCCCAAAACATCAAATAAAATGTGTTCCGGATTGTGGGCGCATTTCATGTGACGCGGTCCAAAGACGTGTTTTAAGCGATGTTCACATTCTTTTAAAAATAATAATAATAAAGTGGTAAAAAGTTAAAATTGGCACATCGGTTCATAATTGTATTAAAATCAGATAAATAAGCCGAATATGACAGTTGAGCGACCGTGCTAGAACCACGGAACTCGGGAATGCCTAACACCTTCTCCCGGGTTAACAGAATTCCTTATCCGGATTTCTGGTATGCAGACTGTAATATGGAGTCATTCTTTTCCTCGATTCGGGATTAAAATTGGTGACTTGGGACACCCTAAATCTCCCAAGTGGCGACACTGAAATAAACAAACTAATCCCGTTTCGATTGTCCATTAATTGGAAAAAACTCCCTTCGCCCCTCGCGGGGGCGGAAAAAGGAGGTGTGACAGCTCTGGCGACTCTGCTGGGGATAGAGACCCAGAACCACTGGTTCAGGGTTAGAAATTCGAGCTTAGATGAATTGTTATATTTGGTTTTATCTGATTTTGTTACATGATACATGCCTAATGTGCTAAATGATGCTTTTACCACTTTGATATTATGTGAACTGTATATAAACTGTGTCGAAACCCTTCTCTTCTTACCTTCGGGGAGAAGCTCGCTGGTCGAGACTCCCTATTCTGTTAGTGTCAATACCTGAAATAAGAAAGAGGCCGGATAAGTTACAAAGCTGGACGACCCCGCGGGTCCCCGGTACGTAGCCCCCTCCTCGACTCGAGTTGTCCGCTCGGGTACACAGTATAGAACAAATACCCAGGTTATGAACTTAGAATAACTCAGCTTCATGCCGGATCCCTAGTAGGAACATTTGTTTGCATCACGTGCATTTGACTTTGGAGGCTCAACACAGGGTTTGGGTCTGTCTAGGACAGGTGTACCAAAAAATGATCATCCTGATGCATCTTACCTGCTGCTACTTGTGCATTTATTTGATTCAGACTTGTGTGTTGACCGATTTTTGAATATCAGGAATATTGTGAAATTGAAAAAAAGAAGAAAAAAAAAAGAAATAGCGGTTAGGGAATTGATTGTTTATTTTTGAAAAACAACCAATGCCCAAATACTGTCAAAACTCTGCCGAAATTTTGAGAAAATGAAAAAAAAGGTCTTATTAGTTTGTTTTATTAAAAGCAAAGGAAAAATAGAAAAAAAAACGTCGTTGTTCTGTCTTGTTTTTCAAAAAAAAAAAAAATAGTTTGTCTTGCCATGAAAATGAAAATGAAAAAGAGTCTTGTTTTTAAAATATTTTTTTTATTTATTTGTTTATGAAAATGCCAAAATAAAAAAATAAAAAGAATCGGGCGTTGAAAGTGGTTTTATTATTTGTTGCATATATATATATATATAAATCCAAAAGTTTTTCTTTATTTCCAATATATATATATATTTAAAGTTTTTCTTTATTTCCAAAAAATGTATATATATCTTTATTTGTTGCAAAAATATTTGTCTTGCCAAAAAGTCTAGAAAAGTTTTTTAGACCCCCAATTTTCAAAACAAAAAATCCAAAAATATTTTCCATTATTGACTTCTTTAGAAAGTTTTTTTTTAATTATTTTAAAATAAAAAAATATATTTATAATAAAATAAAAAATCCGAAAATATTTTCCGTCTTCTTTCAAAATTGAAAAGAAAATTCAAAATTCAAAAAAAAATACTTTTAGAAGCATTTCTTTCATTGAAGGTAAAATTCCAAAAAACATTTTTTCTTAGAAATCCTTCTTTGCAAAAATGCTCTTTTTCTTCTTTATAAGTCTTTCCTTCAAAAAAATAAAATAAAATAAAATAAAAAGTTAGTTTATTCATGATGCCCGAACTACGCGGGTTTGATTCTCACCGGATGTGAGATACGTAGGCAACCCTCATCGGGTCCAACCCCACCTTTTGCTAAAATAGCCAAAAACAAATAAATAATAAAAAAAATGTCAAAATTTTAATTGTGTCATAAAGAAGTCGGGTGACGTTGTTTTGTCAAAACATAGCCGAATGTTCCCGAAAGGGACGCCGGAAGGCTGACTTTGCATAAACAGCCACCTTTGGGTCATTTTTTAAGATTAGGTCCAGTTGACCCACACAGCCTTAAAAATCTTCGTCCCCAAGACGTTGAAAGGCCGTGTTTGCAATATTGAGTTTTCTAATTTGAAAAATGATAAAAAGAGTCATAAATAAGTCAGGTGATGCTGTTTTGTCATAAATAGCCGAATGTTCCCGAAAGGGACGCCGGAAGGCTGACTTTGCATAAACAGCCACCTTTTGGGTCATGTTTAGGATTTTTGCTCCGGTTGACCCACACAGCCTTAAAAATCTTCGTCCCCGAGGCACTGAAGGGTCGTGTTTGCAACACCAGGTTTTTATTTTAATTTGAAAAGAAAAAAAAAACAAAGAGTCAGCGGTCAGGTGAATACCGTTTGGATTTTTAGTCAAAAATAAGCCGAGCCAGCTTTGGCCGCGTCTTAAACCGTTCTTGCCGAAATAGCCTTAGAGTATCTTTCAGTTGTCGAAAGGCTATTTTCGTAAAAGAACGGACAAGTTTGTAAAGTGTCATAAAATAATCTTTCCCGGCCTCAAATTCATGTGAAATTTGGAGGGGGCCACGCTTGCAAAAATAACCGTTCGGTTGCATTTGTCAAACGAAGAAAGGAAGCTGACCATTTATTTTTGGAGTTTGTAAATCTTTTTATTAGAATATGTGGGTTGTATGATTTTCGAGTTTGTAGGTCATCTTCAAACCTTTGAAACCCAGTTTGTTTTAATATGAAAATTGAAAAAAAAATGTTTATTATTGTTTATCTTTTATTGGTCTGAACTACGCAAGGTCAGATTCATGCGGGGTCATGATACGTAGGCAATCTCCATATGATTCGACCACTACAAAAAAGAAAAAAATGAAAAAAGAATGGAAAAAAATGGAAAAAAATGAAAAATCGAAGAAAGAAAAAAAAAAGAAAAAGAAAAAAAGATGTTGTTAATAATGAGGACCGACTGAGTCCATTCTAACCTGTTTGTTTCGCAAAGAAAGTTAAGGTGGTTGGTTTGTGGTAAGCCGGACAATGACACCCAGAATATCGCGCAGAATCCTTTACTTGCACCTCATGATACACACTCTGCGGGGATCAGGCCTGATAACAGAAGCACTCGAATCCTATTGGGGACTTGTTGACGGAGGTTGATAATATTGAAGCTAGTAATGGTCTTGGCAGTATTGATGCGAAGCTCAGTGGCTAAGATGTCAGTTTTGATAAAGTGGGAGGACGCTCCGTTCCTTGGTTAGCAAGAGAGAAGCTTGTGGTGGCTTATTTAGTTGTCATTTCTGTTGACCGGATTATTCTTAGGGTTGTAGTCCGGATATTGTCTTGTGTCAAACTTTCTTATCCTTCCATTTGTCATAGCGGTTTGTTTAAGTTTTGTCCAGTTTGTTTTAGGATTTTATTCTGGTTTGTTTTGTTTGTCTTGTTATTCAAACCATTCCACCGGTAGTCTAAAGCAAATTCGGTCTTTTATTATTTCCAGTCATCTTTTTGTTTAGTCCTTTTATCATTTTATTCAACGCCGATTCTAGTGACATGACATGTGCACACAGTTTGGGCCTAATCTTAAAAGTTAATCATAAAACCCCGGAAAGGTGATCAGAACGTTTAAAGGAAATAAGGACGGTTTGAGATTATTCGGAGCTCGAGTCATGTGGAACTAGGGCTAGTAAAACACAAAGAAAACCGTTAAAAGCAAGATTCGCCAAATTGACATGCGGGTCGTTCATGATAATGAGAGTGAGAGTGTTGTCAAACGCTGATTTAGAAATGACAAATGAAAAAGCAAATGTGTGAATATAATTGTCAAGTCCAGTACCATAAGAAGAGGCTACAAATCTCTGTTTAATTGGGTTGTTTGCACTTGGCATGTTTTGAAGGCTGGAATGACGAAGGCATTTTGTTCTGCTACCTAAACACTTTATCCTTTGTTACCCCTTTTGAGCCTTATTTGTTTTTTTTTCGTACCCCTCGTTCGGAATCAATAGCAACGACTAGAAAATACGAGCCTGGAAGGTAAAGAAGAAGAAAAGAAAAAAAAAGAGAAAGAAAAGAAAAAAAATGAAAGGAGAAATGAGAAAAAAAGAGAAAAGAAAAATGATAACGAAAACAAAAGAAAGTCAGAAGAAAACAGAGGAATTGGGAACTACGTTTGACCTGATTCCTCAAAGAGGATACATAGGCGCTTCACAGCTCGGTCATAGGGTGCATAATGGCCACAATGGTCACAGTGTGCATGGTGTAATAAAAATTTAAAAAAAAAATTAATTATAAATAAATAATCCCCAAGCAAGAAACTGGGGCAAGGGTTGCGCTTGTGGTAAGCAAAATTGGTTCCGAAGGTTGTAATTTTAAACCCCAAATTTATTTTGTTTTTGAGCCTTTAATACCCTTTCTTTCTAGCCTGTCCAAAAACCCACATTACGGTCCAAAGAAAGACCTTCTGACCAGTCTGCAAAAGATGCCAAGTCAGACAAATGAGAGTCTTACCGGCGAACATAACATTCTGTTCCACAGCAGAAAGGACTCTAATCTCCAGCAGAGAGAGTCATACCGGCAACACTCCAAATCCCCAGCTGGAAAGTGATACAAATGAGAGAGTCATATCGGTGAAAACCTTCACAGGCACCATAAGGCGATGAAAGCTGAGAGAAGAACAAAAAATGAGAGAGACTTGATAGTGAAAACCCTTTGGGCACTACAAGTCGAATAAGATTAAGAATCCAATGGGGAATCGCCAATTGAAGATCTTGAAAGATGATTGACGGTAGAGGATAGGCCACATACGCATGTCATGGCCATTAGAGTCGGTATCTGCGTTTGATAGGTTTTTATTTATAGTTTCTTTTGTAAAAGAGTCATCATTTCCTTTGTCTTTTGTTTTGTATCTTTTATCTTTCTCCTTTCATAAAAAATTTTCCCCAATAGAGTCTGTCCGGTCAGAACAAGTATGAAATGACTTCAAAATATGTCATCAGCTTCCCAATTATACAAAATGAGATCTGACTAGTGCATCCAAATGGTGTAGTCAGCGAGGAACAAGCGCGAGGCCAGTGTCAAGAAAATATCCCCAGCAAAAGGGAATTGACAAAAGGATTGACGAGTGTCAAGAGGGATATCCTTGCCAAAATCAAAGGTTATTAAACCTCAAGGCCAAGGCCCGTGGACAAAGCAAGGAGAGCAGTAAACATGATTTGGGAAATTCATACTAGACTAAAAGGTCGGGGAAATGCCAGTTTCCGAGCTATGCCACAAAAGAAGAGGGATATCCCCAGCAAAAAGAGATTATCCCCGGCAAATAATATCATCCCCAACAAGTTGTGGAACGTAGATCAAGGAAGGAGAAAGGGAAAAGCCACCCCAGTGGAGTATCACAACCAACCACCGCGCTTTAAACTAATAAATTTTATTTGATTTGAAACAGGTAAAGGAAATGGCATTGATGACGAAAATGCATGCCACAAGGGAGATTATCAAACTGGGGCAGAAAATTTTCCTTTCATTTAGAAAATTTTCTGGAAGTCAGGTACCCATTTGGGGAAGAATAAAGATAACACCAGTCTCAAGGAAAATGGTCTTTTGAACCAGTGTTGCCCCCAACATAATAAGTTTCAATGGAGGAAGTTGTTCCCCAATGGACAGATCAAAGGGATGAAAGTTGAGCTCAGAAAAAGCAAGAGGCCAGCATCATTCCCAACAGCCTTCCGAAGAGTGAAGCACTAGTTCTGAAGGAATCAGAATCCCCCAGCAGTGTTATCCTCGACAGCGTTATCCCCAGCTGATAACATTTTATCCCCCAACAGGTAAGTAAATAATTCCCCAACAGTATCATCCCCAGCAGTTTCGAGGAATCCAACACAAGTTTGGTGAAAATCGGTATCCTCAGTGGTTCCCTTCGGGGAAAGGCAAAACGAGTCTTAAGGGAGGTAGTGTTCGAAGGAAGAAGTTGTTGAAAAAAAAAAGAAAAAAAAAAGAAGAAGAAAAAGAAAAATGGGGAAGTAGTTTGCAGAGGAATGAAGCATCTTACTTAAAAGGAAGTAATTTTGGAAGGAGTAAGATAACATATTTACTCAGCAGAGTTATCCTCAGCAGTGTTATCCCCAGCGGATCATCGAGATGTAGAAGCATCCTCGACAGAGTTTCGACCAAGTTTCAAGAGGGTCGGACAACCCAGAGTGGGTAAGGAAGAAAAGGAAAATTCATCCCCAGCAAAATAATCCCCAGCAGTTTCGAGGGAAGACAACACAGGTAAGTAAATAATTCAGGAAGAAGGAAATGGTTCACGCATAGGAGACGCACTTCCTAAGATTAAAGTTTCACCCATAGGAGATGCATTTCCTCCTAAGTTTGTTTTTATCCATAGGAGATGCATTTCCTCCTAAGTTAGTTTTTTACCCATAGGAGATGCATTTCCTCTTAAGTTTGTTTTTGCCCATAGGAGATGCATTTCCTCCTAAGTTTGTTTTTGCCCATAGGAGATGCATTTCCCCCTAAGTTTGTTTCACCCATAAGAGAGGCATTTCCTCCTAAGTTTGTTTTTACCCATAGGAGATGCATTTCCTCCTAAGTTTGTTTTACCCATAGGAGATGCATTTCCTCCTAGGTTTGTTTTTACCCATAGGAGATGCATTTCCTCCTAAGTTTAGTTTTACCCCTAGGAGACGCACTTCCTAAGTTTAGTTTTGCCAATAGGAGATGCACTTCCTAAGTTTAGTTTTATCCATAGGAGATGCATTTCCTCTTAAGTTTATTTTTACCCATAGGAGATGAATTTCCTCCTAAAGTTTAGTTTTATCCATAGGAGATGCATTTCCTCTTAAGTTTGTTTTTACTCATAGGATATGCATTTCCTCCTAAGTTTATTTTTACCCATAGGAGAGGCATTTCCTCATAAGTTTAGTTTTACCCATAGGAGAGGCATTTCCTCCTAAGTTTGAAATCAGGAGCCCGCCTGAAGAGAGGAATGGCGTTTTATTTTTAAAGTTGTTGTTTAAGTCAGGAGCCTACCTGAAGAGAGGAAAGGCGTTTATTTTTAAAGTTGTTGTTGAAATCAGGAGCCCGCTTGAATAGAGGAATGACATTTTATTTTTAAAAGTTGTTAAAATCTCGCCAACCTAAAGAAAGGAATGGCATTTTATTTTTAAAAGTTGTTGTTGAAGTCAGGAGCCCGCCTGAAGAGAGGAAAGACGTTTTTATTTTTTTTAAAAAAGTTGTTGAAGTCAGGAGCCCGTATGAAGAGAGGAAAGGCATTTATTTTTAAAGTTGTTGTTGAAGTCAGGAGCCCGCCTGAAGAGAGGAATGGCGTTTAATTTTAAAGTTGTTGTTGAAGTCAGGAGTCCGCCTGAAGAGAGGAATGGCGTTTATTTTCAAAGTTGTTGTTGAAGTCAGGAGCCCGCCTGAAAAGAGGAAAGGCGTTTTATTTTTAAAAGTTGTTGAAATTTCGCCAACCTAAAGAAAGGAATGTCATTTTTATTTTTTCAAAGTTGTTGTTGAAGTCAGGAGCCCGCCTGAAGAGAGGAATGACATTTTTACTTTAAAAGTTGTTTATTTGAAGTCAGTAGCCCGCCTGAAGAGAGGAAAGGCGTTTTATTTTCAAAGTTGTTTGTTTGAAGTCAGGAGCCCCCCTGAAGAGAGGAATGGCGTTTTATTTTTAAAAGTTGTTGAAATCTCGCCAACCTAAAGAAAGGAATGGCATTATATTTTTAAAGTTGTTGTTGAAGTCAGGAGCCCTCCTGAAGAGAGGAATCACGTTTATTTTAAAGTTGTTGTTGAAGTCAGGAGCCCTCCTGAAGAGAGGAATGACGTTTATTTTAAAAGTTGTTTATTTGAAGTCAGGAGCCCGCCTGAAGAGAGGAAAGACGTTTTATTTTCAAAGTTGTTTGTTTGAAGTCAGGAGCCCGCCTGAAGAGAGGAAAGGCGTTTATTTTTAAAGTTGTTGTTGAAATCAGGAGCCCGCCTGAAGAGAGGAATGACATTTTATTTTTAAAAGTTGTTAAAATCTCGCCAACCTAAAGAAAGGAATGACATTTTAATTTTAAAAGTTGTTGAAGTCAGGAGCCCGCCTGAAGAGAGGAAAGACATTTTTATTTTTTTTAAAAAAAGTTGTTGAAGTCAGGAGCCCGCCTGAAGAGAGAAATGACATTTATTTTAAAAGTTGTTTGTTTGAAGTCAGGAGCCCGCCTGAAGAGAGGAAAGGCGTTTACTTTTCAAAGTTGTTGTTGAAGTCAGGAGCCCGCCTGAAGAGAGGAAAAACGTTTTATTTTAAGAGTTGTTGAAGTCAGGAGCCCGCCTGAAGAGAGGAATGACGTTTATTTTAAAAGTTGTTTGTTTGAAGTCAGGAGCCCACCTGAAGAGAGGAAAGGCGTTTTATTTTAAAAGTTGTTGAAATCTCGCCAACCTAAAGAAAGGAATGGCGTTTTATTTTTCAAAGTTGTTGAAGTCAGGAGCCCGCCTGAAGAGAGGAATGGCGTTTTATTTTTAAAAAAAAAAAGTTGTTGAAATTTCGCCATCCTAAAGAAAGGAATGGCATTCTTATTTTAAAGTTGTTTCTAAAATCAGGAGCCCGCCTGAAGAGAGGAATGACGTTTTTTTTTCAAAGTTGTTTGTTGAAGTCAGGCGCCCACCTGTATAACGAGAGGAATACTTTTCAGTCTTATACTGCAGATCTTGAAAGCAATAACCCCACCGGAAGGCAGAAGGTTACAGCAGGAATCCCCAGCAGGAAACAATAAAAATCCCCAGCACTGGGAAGCAGAAGGTTGCAACAAGAGGTCCCAGCACAAACTCAAGTGCATGTGTCAAAAAGAAGAAAAGACGCATTTTGAAAGAAGTGGCATGTGAACATTAAATCATGCCCAGCATAATAAATCTGATGAAGAGAGTCGTATCCCCAGAGGAACCGCCAAAAACTTAATGAAGAAAGCCATGTCCCCAACAAACCAAACAAAATGATGAAAACTGGTATTCAGAAAAGCAAAGGGCCAGAAGTCTTGGTAGAAAAGCACCGGAAGAAACGCAAGCAGACAAGAAAGCAAGGCAACAAGAACAAGTTGCAGTCTAGCCTAGATTCTTGTTTTCTTTTTAGCATGGTGTAACAAGGAGATCAGTAAGCAGTGGTAATAGCATGCAACAGCAATAACCTTGCAATCCCACGGTAGTCCCAACTACCAAAATTTCTCGAACTACATTAACCTGATTCCCCTTTAGCCAAGGATATGTACGAAACCTTTGAAGAAAAGGTTCGGTTAAATCTTTTTCAAAAAAATGCTTCACACAGAGTACTCGGATAGGCAAAAATCGCTCACTTTATCTTTGCACGAAAACCCTTCGTGTCTTCGGGCAAAGAGGGGCAGCTGTAAGCACGTGATTTTTGCCCTATGAAAGAATTACTCCCAAAAATTCAAAATAAAATGATTTTCCTTGGTATGCAATTTTGAGAATTTTTGTGACATTTTTGGATAATTATTTGTATTTGTCTGTGCATGTTTATTTGTTAAATTAATAAAAAATACAAAAATATGTCGCATATTGCATGTAGGATTTTACTCTACAATTGTTAGTAATTAAGTTTGTTTTACAAAAATGAAAAATTACAAAAAATAGGCATCTTTTGCATTTTTAGCATTTAATGTCCAATTGTACAATTTTATGCTTAATTATTACTTAATTGTGCGTTAATTGTTATTGGGAGTTAATTTGTGCTTTTATAACTTAATTTAGTTCTTAATAATAATTTAAGGATTTTTAGAATTTAGTTTTAGAAAAATAAAAGAAGAAAAGAGAGCAAAAATACAAAGAAAAATCGGATTGGGCCACTTCTTCAAATTTCAACCACAAGCCCAAAAATGTCCAACCTTCCCCTACGACCCGGTCCATTTCAAACCGGGTCAACCCGGTCCATAACCCCAAAGACCCAACATCCTTCTATCTTGCATTTCAAAAAAAACAAAACAAAAGAAAAAAAAACCCTAAAAACCTAAAACTACCCATCCGCCCCCTCCTCTCTTTCCTTCTTCTTCCTCAAGCTCCAAGAAAGCCATCAATGGCTACCCTCTTCACCATCTCCATCACCTTCCCCACGCAAGCAACCATGGCTTCCCCCCCCCCCTTGCTGCTAACCTGCTACCCAAGTCGACCCCTCCAAGCCCTAGCTTCGACAACCCAAGCCATGAACGACCCCTCCTTCCTCCTCCTCGCGTCCAGTCGCTGCCACTGCTGCGTCTTCATCTTCTCCATGGCGAGCTCAGGCTCGTCCATGGCTGCCCTCAACCAGCTGCTTCTGCCTTCTGCTTCATCGACCTCCATCCCCAGCTGCTACTGCTTCTTCTTCGCTCCGTCCAAACGACCCCTCCTCCGTGGTCCGCCATTGACGCAGCCAGCAGAACTGCATGTCGAACGTTGCTGCTCTTTCATCTTCTTCGTCAAGCTCGAGCTTGAGCTCGACACCGATGGATGTCGCGTCCAACATGGCTGCTGCCTGTTGCTCCGACGTGTTGTTGCTGCTACTCCGACGTGCTGCTGCTGCTACTCCATTGTGTTGCTGCTGCTGCTCCTTTGTTGTTGCTGCTAGCTGCTTCTTCTCCATGGCAGCTTTGTTGCTTTTGCTTCAGTTCTCGTCATCGCCAAGCACCCCTCCATCGAGCTTCGTCTATTGTTTAAGTTTCCAGGCAGATTCGAGTGATTTTGGTGCGATAATCGCTTCCGAACGGATTTGTTTTCGTTCGAGTTCGTCGTTGGTCATTTACGGTTAGTTGTTCTAAGTTTATTTTCGTCCGTAATTTGTTTGATATTTTCAGATTTGGAATTAGTATAAGTTTGCTTTATTTTTCTTATTTATTTTTTAGATAAAAATTGTTAGTTTAATTATATTGTTGTTAGATTTAACTTGAAGATTCAATTTAATTATTTTTCAGTTTCTTTTATTAATTTTAAGAGGATTTAGTTTTAATATAGAAAGGTGTTAGTTTAAATCGTTTAAATCCGTTGTTTGTTGTTAATATAGATTTAGTTCGTGTTCATCTTGTTTGAAGTTCGTTTTTAATTCAGTAATTTAATGTGAAGTTATGTTTTGGTTTTTAATTTTTTTGGAATCATGTATCTTTGTTATAATTTTGTTGGATTTAATTTTAAAAGATCAATTGATTATTTGAAGTTTAGTGATTTGAATAAGTTTATTTGTTTTGTTTAAGCTTAATACAAGTTTAATTCGAATTTGAATAAAACTTGTTTGTTATTGTTGTTGAATCTTTTTATTTATGTCCATACTTTGTTTGATTGTTCTTGAATTCGAAATTAGTATAAGTTTGATTTTCTTGTTTGTTGTTTATCATTTATGATTATTTCTTCAGTTTGCTTCATGATCTTGTTTAGGTTTAATATAGAAATTGTTTGTTGTAATGTTGTTAGATTTAATTTTAAGTTCAAATGATTATTGAATTTAGAAATCTGAATATACTTGTTTGTTGTTGTTATTGTTGAATCTGAAAGTAGGTTTGTTTGTTGTTAAAAATATTGTTCAATCAAGATAATTTTAGTTATTTCTTTGTTGTTCATCATTTAGTTTGAATTTGTTATGGAACATTGTTAGAAGTTGGTCATATTTGCTGTATTTTGGTTGAAATTGATTAGGTGAATTGTTTATAGCTGATGAGGGTAGTTTGGTAATTTGCAATACGTTCAGGGGTAAAATGGTAATTGCAATAAGGTCGGAGGGGTAATTTGGGAATTGAACATTTTTAATAATTCTTTATGTTAAGCATGGGGGACAAAATGTAATGGGGTGTGGGTGATATAATTATTTATGTTAGGCATGGGGGATAAGAGGTAATGGGTTGGAGGTTGATATATTTGTTTAATGTAGTGGAGGACAAAACATTAGGTAGTGGGATTAAAAGGGGGATGAGTGGGAAGATAGTGGGTTTGGTAGGAGAAAGTGATGGTTTTATTAATGGATTAAAGGGTTTTGGGATGGGATATAAATAAGAGAACTTGAATCAGATTTTGGGAGAGACTTTTGACACTTAGACAGACTTTTACATTTGAGAGGAGAGAATAAAAAAACGGGCTGTTTAAAAAAGAAAGAGAGTCTTAGACTAAAAGACTGGGACGAAAAAAAAGGAAAATACTTGAGAGCTTTTAGTTTGAGGAGAGTTTTTTTTAGAAGAGGACTTTGACACTTGAAACATTTTGAGAGTAAACGAGAAAGGAAATTTGAACTTTCACTTGAATAATTTTCGTTTGCCTTTCCTCGAGTGTGATTCAAAATCAGTAAATTGCTGCATCTTGTATCTGCGACTTTTCTTCTTTGACTGCGATTGCACTTTGGTATTGTTGATTTTTCAATCCGTTACTGGGTTATTCTACTGGTTGTTACTGGTTTTGCGGTGTTGTTGAACCTGCTGTTGCTGTGTTATTACAGCTGCTGACTCCTCCTTCTTTTGTTCTTGTACTGCCATTTCCAGGTACACATTTGTACACTCTCGGCTTGAAGCGAAATGAAATATTAATCAGGCTTTGTTCTTGTTGAATTCCTTCTGTTTAGATTTGTGTTTGAATATAATTTTCCTTTCTTTGTATAAAGATGTAGTTGACTGATTAATGAGTAACGAGGTTGCATAACTTCTTCATCTAATAATGTTAGCTTAAATTAATCAAAGAACAGGTAATCTGTTTTGATATTATTGTGCGTAAATCTCATGTTCCAGTGTTATTAAATAATAGAATATAGAACGGAAGCAATCTCTCTTTGTACAAACTCGATTGCAATTTTCCATTTGCATTAGCCGTAAACTAATAACTAATAAGTTCGACTTTTTCAGCATGTAATTAATTGAGGGATTTCCTTTTTTAGAGACGAACTTAATAGAAGAAATGTAGTTACTATAGGTTTATCCTTTTAAATAAAATGAGATGAGCCTCGCCAAATAAAACACACAGATTGTGGGGCCCTCAAAAAAAAATATATGTGTTAATTACTTAGAATTCGGGAGGGCCGTTTAGCGAATTTCACGGCCTTCCCAAAATAATAACGCGATAGTCTCTTTAGGCGCGTGTTTAATAGTTTACTTTCTTAAGCTTGGGTGTGCATTTCATGCGACCCAAATCCAAATCCCAAAACATCAAATAAAATGTGTTCCGGATTGTGGGTGCATTTCATGTGACGCAGTCCAAAGACGTGTTTTAAGCGATGTTCACATTCTTTTAAAAATAATAATAATAAAGTGGTAAAAAGTTAAAATTGGCACATCGGTTCATAATTGTATTAAAATCAGATAAATAAGCCGAATATGACAGTTGAGCGACCGTGCTAGAACCACGGAACTCGGGAATGCCTAACACCTTCTCCCGGGTTAACAGAATTCCTTATCCGGATTTCTGGTACGCAGACTGTAATATGGAGTCATTCTTTTCCTCGATTCGGGATTAAAATTGGTGACTTGGGACACCCTAAATCTCCCAAGTGGCGACTCTGAAATAAACAAACTAATCCTGTTTCGATTGTCCTTTAATTGGAAAAAACTCCCTTCGCCCTTCGCGGGGGCGGAAAAAGGAGGTGTGACAATTGTTTCTAAATAAAAGGAAAATTAAACAGGAAATAGGGATAGAGGGAGACGTCAGGGCCTACGGACGCATGCAAGTCTACCTTGGATCTCCATGTGGACTGAAGGTAGCCTCCACACTATGGTCCAAAAGCTGCTCCGGGATCTACACATAGTGTAGAGTGTAGTATCAGCATAACCGACCCCATGTGCTGGTAAGTGTCTAGCTTAACCTTGGCGAAATAGTGACTAGTCTAGGACCAGACTACAAAATAAACCTGTGTAGTTCAAATATATACAGCAGAAAAGAAATATAGAAATAACTAGTCAATATGGGATAAGGAGCATGCTGTGGGGGAGATAACAATTCCGAATAGAAAGACATCAAGTAACGAAAGAAACAACATAACTCGGATATCAACAAAGAATTAGAAATCAATAAATGCACGGCATCACCCTTCGTGCTTTTACTCTCGTCCTCACCAAATCAATTATATAATTAAAAATGTGCACAACAACACCCTTCGTGCTTTTACTCTCTTTCCTCACTATATAATCAATAAAATCGACACAGAATGGTACATCGTGCGGCACAACATCACCCTTCGTGCTTTACACTCTTTCCTCACAATCATACACGGCATCACCCTTCGTGCTTTACACTCTTTCCTCACAAAACAAACAATGCATGGCATCACCCTTCGTGCTTTAACTCTTTCTTCCTCACCCAAACAACAATCAGAAATAATAGGGCAAGGGAATAAAGGAAATTTGCAATAAGAATCCCGGCAAGGGAGCAACAAGTCAACAATTAAATCCCGGCAAGGGAAACAACATCAATAACATCAATATCTCGGCAAGGGAGATAACAAATAAATCAACAATAGTCCGGCAAGGGTGACAACATAATGATCTCTTCTCTTTCTCACTTTTACTATACAATTCACTACACAACTCGAGCCAATGCTCTAGAGGTTCAATTATCACTTACACTTTCACAATTCGTTATACAACTTGAGCCAACGCTCCTCAATGTTCATAGGTCACAATTCCTTCCACAAACTTAATACAACAAATAGAAACCACCACTAAGGCATGAAAGATACCACGAAGTCATGATAATCACAATATAAAGACTCACGAGCATGCTAGACACCAACGTATAGATACTCTTCACCATGCCTATATGTCGTACTCAACAATTACCACATAGAGAATATGACTCGGCTCCTAATCCCTCAAGCTAAGGTTAGGCCAAACACTTACCTTGATGCCACGAACACAATTCACGATTTAATTATAGCTTTACCCCTTGATTCCACCAACCATTCGCTCGTATCTAGACACAAGTTACTTAATTACATCAATAAACGCTAAATGAATCAATTTGAATGCATGAAAATGCGTTTTTCAAAGTTTTAACCAAAAAGTCAAAAATCGTCCCTGGGCCCACATGGTCAAAACCCGAGGTTCGAACTAAAACTCGATTACCCATTCCCCCATGAACCCAAATAAATAATTTGTTTTGAAATCGGACCTCAAATCGAGGTCCAAATCCCCAATTTTTGAAAAACATAGGTTCTACCCAAAACACCCAATTTCACCCATGAAAATCATTGATTTTAAGTTGACATCATGTTAAAAGATGTTAATGATTGAAGGAAATGAGTTAAAATTAACTTACAATCGATTTGGAAGAAGAGTTGTTCGTGGAAAATCGCCTTAAAGAGTTTGTG
The DNA here is from genome assembly GCF_000393655.2 of Nicotiana sylvestris. NCBI lineage: Eukaryota > Viridiplantae > Streptophyta > Magnoliopsida > Solanales > Solanaceae > Nicotiana > Nicotiana sylvestris. Next base: position 23,779,075 of record NC_091060.1, read on the forward strand.
TTTTAAAAAGATGTGAAAAATGGGTTTAAAATCGTCTAAGTATAAAATTATAGGTCACAGGTACGGGAAATGTGAACAGGGGTTGGCAATTGCGAACCTCGACCTCTGCTAAGCTGGGAAACGCGAAATAGGGCTCGCATTTGCGAACCCTTCAGAAATGCTGGACTTTCGCATTTGCGAAAACAATGTCGCATTTGTGAAACATATGTCACATTTGCGGCAAAGGCATCGCATTTGCTGCGAAGGCATCACATTTGCGGAAAGGACACTCACATTTGCGAGACAAGGCAGACCTGGTCTAATTTTGCAATTGCAATCCAGCGCGAAGCCTACAGGCCTCGACACACCAGCTAAAATTTGCAACTTTCTAAGTCTAAAAATCCACCCCGTGGCCTATCCAAAACCCACCCGAGCCCTCGGGGCTCCAAACCAAATACACACACAACCTCAAAAACATCATACGGACTTATTCGTGTAATCAAATCACCATAATAACATCATGAACATCGAATTTAACATCAAAATCAATGAAATTTCCCAAAAATTCTTTAAACATCAAATTTGCATTCAAGGTCTGAATCACGTAATGGACTCCGTTTCTTACCAAACCTCACAGAATTGTCTTAAATCACATATAAGACCTATACCGGGCGCCGAAACTAAAATACGGGCCTGATACCAACATGTTCTAATCAAAATTCATTTCCAAATCTTATAAACAATTACAGAAAATAATTTTCTTCAAAAATTCATTTCGCAGGCTTTGGACCTCGGAATTCGATTCTGGGCATACACCTAAGTCCCATATTTTCCTACGGACCCTCCGGGACCGTCCAAACACGTGTCTGGGTCTGTTTACCCAAAACGTTGATTGAAGTCAAATTAATTCATTTTATAGTCAAAATTTATTATTTTGCACAGATTTTCACATATAGGCTTTCCGACTACGCGCCCAGACTGTGCACACAAATCGAGGAGATGCTAAAAGAGGTTTTTAAGGCCTCAAAACGTAGAATTTTATTTTAAAACAAGTGATGACCTATTCTCCACCTCTAAAACAATTCTTTGTCCTCGAACGGACAGAAGAAGAAAGTACTTGAGTCGGGGAAAAGATGGGGATAATGGATCCGCATACCGGACTCGGACTCCCAGGTCGATGCCTCAGCAGGCTGACCTCTCCACTGAACACGAACAGAAGGAAAACTCTTCAATCTCAACTGATGAACCTGCCGGTCTAGAATAGCTACTGGCTCCTCCTCATAAGATAAGTCCTTATCCAACTGGACAGTGCTGAAATCTAACACGTGGGATGGATCGCCATGATATTTCCGAAGCATGGACACATGAAACACTGGATGCACGGCTGATAAGATCTGCGGCAATACAAGTCTATAAGCCACCTCTCCCATTCAATCAAGAATCTCAAATGGGCCAATGAACCTAGGCGACACTCGAAGCAATACCAGCTCACCAACCATGAATTCTAAATCACGAACCTTGCGATCGGCATAACTCTTTTGCCTGGACTGAGTTGTCCGAAGCCTATCCTGAATGATCCTGACTATGTCAATGGCCTCCTGAACCAGATCTGTACCCAACAACCGAGCCTCTCTCGGTTTAAACCATCCAACCGGAGACCGACACCGCCTACCATAAAAAGCCTTATAAGGAGCCATCTGAATACTCAACTGGTAGCTGTTGTTGTAGGCAAACTCTGCTAAAGGGAAAAATTGATCCCACGAGCCTCCAAAGTCAATGACACAAGGTCAGAGCATATCCTCCAAAATTTGAATTGTCTGCTTGGACTGCCCGTCCATCCGAGGATGAAACGTTGTGCTTAACTCAACCCGCATACCCAACTCTAATTGAAATGCCCTCCAAAAGAATGAGGTAAATTGTGTACCTCAGTCCGAAATGATAGACACCAGCACACCATGAAGGAAAACAATCTCTTGGATATATATCTCAGCCAACCTCTCAGAAGAATATGAGACTGCCACAGGAATGAAATGTGCTGACTTGGTCAGCCTATCAACAATAACCCACACTACATCGAACTTCCTCCAAGTCTGTGGGAGTCCAACAATGAATCCATAGTGATCCGCTTCCACTTCCACTCGGGAAGTTCAATCCTCTGAAATGAACCACCAGGCCTCTGATGCTCATGCTTAACGTGCTGACAATTCAAACACCGAGCCATATATGCAACGATATCCTTCTTCATTCTCCTCCACCAATAATGATGCAACAAATCCTGATACATCATCGTGGCACCTCCATGCAGCACTGTGTCTCTAAGGACACACAAATGGGGATCATCATACTGCCGATCTCGGATACGCTCCAATAAAGGAGAACGGGTGACCGTGCAAGCTAACACAGGACTGGGCTCAGAAACATCCAGCCTCACGAACTGATTGGCCAAAGCTTGAACATCCAAAGCAAGTGGTCTCTTGCCGATCGGAATGTAAGCAAGACTACCTATACTGGCTGACTTCCTACTCAAAGCATCGGCCACCATATTGGCCTTTCCTAGATGATATAAGATAGTGATATCATAATCTTTTAACAACTCCAACCACCTCCTCAGCTTCAAATTCAACTCTTGTTTCTTGAACAAATACTGTAGACTCTTGTTATCCGTGAACACCTCACATGCCACGCCATACAGATAATGCCTACAAATCTTCAACGCATGAACAATGGCTGCCAACTCCAAATCATGAACTGGATAGTTTTTTTCATGAATCTTCAACTGCCGCGAAACATAAGCAATGACCTTGCCATCCTGCATCAACACTGCGCCAAGTCCAATACGAGATGCGTCACAATAGACTGTATAAGGCCCTGAACCCATGGGCAAACCTAACACTGGTGTCATAGTCAAAACTATCTTGAGCTTCTGAAAGCTTGCCTCACACTCATCCGACCATCTGAACTAGGCACCCTTCTGGGTCAACCTGGTCATCGGGGTTGCTATAGATGAAAACCCCTCCACGAACCGACGATAGTAGCATGCCAATCCCAAGAAACTCCGAATCTCTGTAGCTAATGCTGGTCTAAGCCAGTTCTTGACTGCGTCAATCCTCTTCGGATCAACCTGAATACCCTCTGCTGATACAACATGACCTAGAAATGCAACGGAACTCAACCAGAACTCACACTTCGAGAACTTGACTATCCCTCAATGTCTGAAGAACCACTCTAAGATGCTGCTCGTGGTCCTCCCAACTACGGGAATGAATAAAAATATCATCAATGAAGACTATCACGAACGAATCCAAATAAGGCCTGAACACTCGGTTCCTCTAATCCATAAAGGTTGTTGGGGCATTTGTCAGCCCGAATGACATCACCAAAAACTCATAATGCCCATACTAAGTGTGAAAAGCTGTCTTAGGGACATCGGATGCCCTAATTCTCAACTGATAGTAGCCAAATCTCAAGTAAATCTTCGAAAATACCTTGGCACCCTGAAGCTAATCAAACAAATCATTAATTCTCGGCAATGGATACTTATTCTTGATTGTAACCTTGTTCAACTACCGGTAGTCAATACACATTCTCATTGAGTCGTCCTTCTTCTTAATAAACAACACTGGCGCACCCCAAGGCAAAACACTCAGCCTAATGAAACCCTTCTCAAGTAAGTCTTGCAACTGCTCTTTCCACTCAGGCGGGGCCATATGATACGGCAGGATAGAAATGGGTTGAGTTCTCAGAGTCAAATCAATGCAAAAGTCAATATCCTTATCGGGTGGCATATCCGGCAGGTCTGAAGGAAAAGCCTCAGGAAACTCATGAACAACGAGCACATAATCAATAGAAGGAACCTCAGTACTAGAATCACGAAGATATGCCAAATAGGCCAAACACCCCTTCTCGACCATACACCGAGCTTTCACATAAGAGATAACACTACGGGTAAAATCATTAGGAGTCCCTCTCCACTCTAAACGAGGTAAACCCGGAAAAGCTAAGGTCACCATCTTGGCATGACTATCCAAGATAGAGTGGTAGGGTGATAACCAGTCCATCCCCAATATGACATCAAAATCAACCATGTCCAGAAGAAGCAAATCTACACGAGTCTCAAGACCTCCAATCACAACTATACATGAACGATGGACTCGATCTACTACAATAGAATCACCTACCGGTGTAGACACATAAATAGGAGCACTCAAAGAATCACTAGGCATGACCAAATACGGTACAAAATAAGATGACACGTACGAGTAAGTAGACCCTAGATCAAATAACACTGAAGCATCTCTATCATAAACCAGAATTGTCCCTATGATAACTGCATTGGAAGCCTCAGCCTCGGGCGTAGCTGGAAGAGTATAACATATGGGCTGGGCCCCACCACCATGAACTACATCTTTGGGACGGCCTACTGCTAGCTAGCCTCCACCTCTAATACCTCTACCTCCACCTCTAGCACCTCTAGCCCCACTTCTAGTTGGCTGGGCGGGCTGTAGAACACATGGTGTCTGAACCATGGAACGGGAACCTTAATGCTTAGAGCTACTCGGTTCTCGAGGGCAAAACCTAGCAATGTGACCCATATCACCACAAGTGTAACAAGCCCTCGGCTGCTGAAATTACTGGCCCTGATGACCTTAGTGATCACCCCGAAAACTCTAAAGCGGCGGTGCGCTGATAGGAGCTGGTGGTACACTATAGGACTACTTATCAAAATACTGCATCTGAGGACCACGACCACCTAAAGCACTGTGAGAAACCTGAAGTGCCGACTGAAAAGGCCTAGGAAGCTGGCTTCTACCATACGAATCCCTACCTACAAATGAGGTACCACTGAATATGCCTAAATTATGGGGCCTTTTTTCTGACCAATGACCACCTCCCAGCGACAGAACCATCTCAACTCTCCGGGCCACATTGGCTGCCTCATAAAAGGATATCTCACTCCCAGCCTCCCTAGCCATCTGAAGAGGAATCAGCTGAATAAGTCCATCAATGAACCTTCTCACCCTTTCTCTCTTGGTGGGAAGTATGATAAGAGCATGAAGATCCAAGTCGATGAATCTGGTCTCATACCGGGTGACAGTCATGGAACCATGCTGGAGATATTCAAACTGCCTCCGATAGGCCTCTCTTTGAGTGATGGGAAGAAACTTCTCCAGAAATAGCTGAGTAAACCGTTCCCAAGTCAAAGCTGGCGATTCGGCTGGTCTAGCCAAATAGTAATCTCTCCACCAAGTCTTGGCGGATCCAGACAAGCAAAAAGTAGCAAAATCGACCCCATTGGTCTCAACTATACCCATGTTCCTAAGAACCTTGTGACAACTGTCTAAATAATCTTGGGGATCCTCAGTAGATGCACCGCTGAAAGAGTAGTGAAGAGCTTGGTGAACCTATCCAACCTCCACAAAGCATCGGCACACATAGCTACTCCATCGCCAATCTAAGCTACCACATCCGGCTAAACTGCTCGAGCTGGCTGAACAGCTGGAGTCTGAAACTGGGGAGCTACCCACTCTGAAGTACGAGTAGCATGAGTCTAGGCTCCTCCTCCAGCCTGAGAGACAGCTGGTGCTACAGAAAGCAAGCCTGCTCGGGTGACATGATAACTAGGGATTTTGATACATTTTATACTCCTTCCCACTTATGTTTTGATTAGACATTCATACAAAATAGTCCCAAAAGGCTCACAAGTTGTGCTTGATTGCAAGTTTGATCAACAAAGTGACAAGATGTCAAAGATCAGCTCAAAAGGAGTGACACTTGCACAAGTACCAAGACAAGATAAAACTCAGGCAAAACAGGCCCAATGCGGTCGCACACCATTCTGTGCGATCCGCACAAGGAGGTTCAGAGAGGTGGCATTCAGGCAAAATAGGGCAATGCGGTCGCACTAGGTTTTATGCGGTCCGCACTAGGATCAATGCATCCACACTCGATTTAGTGCGGTCCGTATTAAGAAGGATCAGTGAGTTGCCAACTTTCGAGTTTCAAGCCAATGTGGTCTACGCTCCATTTTATGCGGATCTCACTAGAAGCCTCCGCGGCCTCAGTCCATTATCTGCGGTCCGCAGTGCCTGAGTTCATAGAGATAGGTTTTCAAGTTTAGAGCCTTAGTGCGGCCGCACACCATTTTGTGCGGTCCGCACTAGCCCCGCAGAGGTATTTTTGTCCAGATTTTTCAACTTAGTATAAATAGCTTCTTTTCCCGTTTTTAGGGTATCAGATAGTTTTAGAACACAGCTGCGCTCATGGGTTCGAAGTTTTTAGCCATTTTGGCAATTTTATCTACATTCCAACATTGAATCTTATTGTTTATCTTAGTAATTAATTAATATGAGTTGTTCTTCATCTATTTCTTGCTTTTCTTCTTTAATTATGAGTATCTAGACCCATAAGCTAGGGTTGTGGCTCAACCCTAGTGTGGGTAATTTATGGGTCTTGTATATTAGGGCTAGATTGACTATGAGTGTTTGGTATTTGGGCTAATTTCATGTTTAATTGCTAAATTAGTGGTTGCAAACACTAGTTTGTGTTTAGTTGGCTTGAGCACTTCTTGAGAAAGAAAGCCTAAGTCTCCGAAATTAGTCCAACAAGGAATTAGGGCATACTCAAGAGATTGATAGTCACAATTAAAGGGTTAAACCTCGAGAGAGTAATACCTGACTTGAACCTTGATTGCTTGTGCAAATTTTCATACCCAATTGGTCTTGAGAAAGTCAATTCAGGCAAAATCACTCAAACCACCGAGAGGTGTAGAGTGGTTAAATCGTGCAACGGTTATATCATACTCCTAAATATGTCAATCGTGCCTTAGACTCAAGTACCCGTCAATTGACCACTTAGGCAAAAGTCACTACCCTAGTGCCTTTTACATCATTTGAACAGCCCTCATTAGTTTTACTCTTAGCTTAATCTAGTTTAATTTAGCTTTGTAGTTTGATAAAAGTAGAAGTAAAACAAAAACCCCAAAAATGATTAGAAGTGCAATGTGGAACACATACGCAACCCTACACTAGATAGATACCCGACTCCAAATTCTAGATCTTTGTGGAAATCGATCCCGACCCTAAATTGGGTAAAAGCTGCTCTGACCCTCTCTCACAACTCAATAGTAGTGCAGAGTAGGCCACGATCAACTTTTTGGCGCCGTTTCCAGGGAGCTAACGGTTTTGTCTATCTATTTAGTTAGTTTTGTGTATTGTTCTTCTTTCCTTCTTTGTTACTAACTTGTTTGTGTCACAACTCAGGTACCAAATGGCAGCGAACAACGCTAATAACTTTCTTGGAAACGTGATTGTGGGGGAGGAGGTAGATGATGTCTGAGATGATGAGGTGCCTCTGATACCTAAAGGGCAACGTAGAGGCCGCCAAGCTAATGTGAATCCCAATGACAATATTTCAGACCCTCCACCACCACCTCCAAGAGTGCTTCCGAACCAGGGCTTTGCGAGTGCTATTGTCCCACCCCGAATTCGGGTGGACAATTTTCAAATAACCAATACGATGTTGACCTTACTAGAGCAGCGTGGGTATTTCACGGGCGCTGCAAATCAAAATGCTTACAAACATCTCAAGGGGTTCGTGGATACATGTTGGGGGAGCACGCAGACGAATGTATCCAAAGATGCTCTTAGGTAGAGACTCTTCCCATTCTCACTTAAAGGGAAGGCATTGGATTGGATTTGAGCCACTTCCCAACCATTCCATCCCAACTTGGGATGAGTTGGCGGATAAGTTCATTGCTAAATTTTTCTCACTGGGGTAGATGTCGACATTGCGAGATGAGATATTGGCTTTCAAGCAAGAGCCCACGGAACCTTTGCATGAGATTTGGGAGAATTATAGAACGATGGTGAAGGAATGCCCCAATAATGATATGACCGAGGTTATGATCCAACAAACCTTCTACCGGGGCATTAATACAACAAACCAATGCATAGTGAACCAACTTGTTGGGGGAAACTTTATGAGGCTATCATACGATGAGGCATGTGATATCCTTGACGAGATGGCTAACACTTCTTCTGCATGGCAAAGTAGAGCCAATGTTCCCAAAGGTTACCCCACGGTTACTTATTTGCACAAGGAATTACATGACCATGGGCAAGCTATAGTATAGTTGACAACTACTATGAACCAATTGGCAAAGGCATAGTTGCAACAAGTCCAAAATCCTCATTAAGTGAATGCCATGGAGGGTGTCAATATGCTTATCAACAAAAGAAGGAAAAGAAGGCAACAAAACCAAGGGTATTCTGAGCAATTTGATGATGACTGCGATAGATTTCAAAATGATGGTTATGATGAACAAAGTAAAGAGGTTCAATATGTGAATAATTATCAAGGCCAACGGGGCAAATTTTCCAACCAACAACAGTGGAGACCTCAAGGAAATTGGGGCAATCAACAACAAAACAATGGTAATTTGGGGAACAACAACCAAAACAACAACTAGGGCAAACATAACAACAATCAAAGCAACCAAGGAAATTGGAATGGTAATAACAACAATTGGGGTGGCAATAACAATCAAGGTGGATGGAACAATGGAAACTAAGGAAACCGGGGGCAAGGCTTTCAAAGGCCCCCAATGTACCAACAACTGAACAATCCACCCACATTTCTATCTCAAGGTCCTAGTTCTTCTAGCAATGATATAGGTAGAATTGAAATGATGTTCGAACAGATGATGAAGAATGCGGATTCTGATGCACAGTTGGCTTCCCATAATACCTCTATCAGAAACTTGGAGGTGCAGTTAGGCCAAATCTCACAGTCTTTAAATACTCACACTAAGGGTGCTCTACCAAGTGATACAGTAGTGAACCCGAAGGGTGGGAACAATCATGTGATGGTAGTGACTACAAGGAGTGGACGAGATGGTGATGTGAATGCCTCCAAACAAAAGCAAGTTTTGAGTGATGATGTTGAGTTGCAAGAGGATGAAGTTCCCTTGGTAGTTGAAGATGTGGTTGATGAAAATGTGAACTAACAAGTGAGGATTGATATTCAAGATGTCGAGGTGGAAACTCAAAATGATGTGAACCCGTCTAGGGAACACATAATAGACATGCCGGAGATGGTTGTGCCTAAAGCCAAGGCTCCTTTGCCAAGGACACCTCCACCTTATCCTCAAGGGCTTGCGAAGAAGAAAAATGAGAATCAGTTTAAAAGTTCATTGATATGATGAAGTGCTTGTCCATTAATGTGCCTTTGGTGGAGGCTCTTGAACAAATGTCGAGCTATGCAAAATTCATGAAAGACATGGTCACAAAGAAGCGTTCTATGGATTATGAAACTATAAAGATGACTTACCAAGTTAGTGCATTCAATGGCCCCGAAGCTTGAAGATCCCTGTGCTTTCACCTTTCCTTGCACCATTGGTAGTGCAGACTTTGCCAAGGCTCTATGTGATTTGGGGGTTAGTATCAACTTGATTTCCTACTCGATTTTTAAAACCTTAGGTATTGGGCAACCTAGGCCGACTTCCATGAGATTAAAAATGGCAGATAGATCGATGAAGAGACCATTGGGTATTATTGATGATGTACTTGTTCGGGTGGACAAATTTATCTTGCCAGCTGACTTTGTGATCTTGGACTGCGAGGTAGACTATAAAGTTCCTATCATCTTAGGAAGACCTTTCCTAGCTACAACGAAGGCATTGGTTGATACGGAAGCAGAGAGACTCACCTTCCGGGTGGGTGATGAAAAGGTGGTCTTTCATGTGTGCTAATCGATAAAGCAGCCCAACAGTACTGATGTGTGTTCTTTTGTTAACCTCGTCACAGTAGTGATAATTGATGACACTAGTGCAATGATCAATGTGGAACACCCATTGGAGGTCGTATTGTTGAATCTTGATGTCAATGGGGATGCAAGCCGAGTGGAGTGTGTGAATGCTTTACATGGAATGGGCTCTTATTCTTACGAGCCTAGGAAATTGTCTTTGGATCTCGAGAATAAAAAGACTCCACCAACTAAACCTTTAATTGATGAGCCTCGGTGTTGCAATTGAAACCACTGCCTCCACACCTCAGGTATGAATTCATAGGATCAAACTCTACTTTGTCAGTTATTCTTTCTTCTTGCCTCACTAACATACAGGTTGATGCCACATTGGCGGTGCTTGATAAGCGGAAAAAGGCAATTGGATAGACTTTAGCCGATATTCGGGGAACAAACCCCAACATCTGTATGCACAAGATTATTTTGGAAGATGATGCAAAGCCCTCCTTGGAGCATCAAAGGAGGTTAAACGAGGCAATGCAAGAAGTTGTGAAAAAGGAGGTGATCAAATAGTTGTATGCCGGGGTTGTATACCCTATCTCTGATAACTCTTGGACTTTGTTGGTGCAATGTGTACTGAAGAAAGGTGGCATGACAGTGGTGACAAATTCACAAAATGAGTTGATTCCTACAAGAACCGTTACTGGTTGGAGGGTATGCATGGACTACCGCAAGTTGAATAAAGTGACCCACAACGATCACTTTCCTTTGCCTTTCCTTGATCAGATGTTAGACCGACTTGTGGGGTATGCCTTCTATTGCTTCTTGGATGTGTATTCTGGGTACAACCAAATCTTGATTGCTCCGGAAGATCAGAAGAACACCACATTCACTTGTTCATATGGCACTTTTGCCTTCTCTAGGATGCCTTTTGGGTTGTGTAATGCACCGGCTACATTTCAGCGGTGTATGATGGGCCATTTTCACCGATATGGTGGAAAACATTTCGGAGGTGTTCATGGATGACTTTAGTGTTGTGGGGGATTCATTTGAGGAATGCTTGAAGAATTTTGATAGAGTTTTGGCCCGTTGTGAAGAAACCAATCTTGTCCCCAATTGGGAGAAATGCCACTTTATGGTGGAAGAAGGAATAGCTCTTGGGCATAAAATTTTGAAGCATGATATTGAGGTAGATAAAGAAAAGATCGAAGTGATTTCGAGGCTCCCTCCCTCTACATCTGTCAAGAGAGTTCGAAGTTTTCTTGGGCATGCGGGGTTCTACCGGAGATTTATCAATGACTTTTTGAAGGTAGTGAATCCCTTGTGCAAGTTGTTGGAAAACGATGTCAAGTTCGTATGTGATGAAAAACATATGCAAGCCTTTGAACTTCTCAAGCATAAGTTGACCACTACTCCTATCATTACTGTGCCAAATTGGAGCTTGCCCTTTGAGCTCATGTGTGATGTGAGCGATGTTACGGTTGGGGCGATTTTGGATCAAAGAGTGAACAAATTTTTTCCTCTGGTGTACTATTCGAGCAAGACAATGAATGATGCTCAAGTGAACTACACGGTGACCGAGAAAGAACTTTTGGCTATTGTGTTTGCTATGTAAAAATTCTGACCGTATCTTATAGGTGCTAAGGTTATTATTCATACCGACCATGCCACACTTCAGTACTTGATGACGAAGAAGGATTCCAAATCTAGACTGATGCGATGGGTCTTGTTACTTCAAGAGTTTGATTTGGAGATTGTGTACCGAAAGGGTAGTGAGAACCAAGTGGCGGACCACTTGTCCCGCTTGAAGGAGGAGGGGAGGCCTTGTGATGGCCTAGAGATCAATGATTCATTTACCGACGAACAATCCTTTCAGTGTCGATGAATTATAGGCCATGGTTTGCCGATGTTGCTAATTTCTTTGTGGTTGGTATAATCTCGTATGAGCTCTCTTCTAACCAAAGGAAGAAGCTCAAGCGGGATAGTTTGGATTTCTATTGGGATAAGTGGTACTTGTTCAATATTTTCACAGATGGTGCGATCCAAAGGTGTGCCCAGAGGAAGAGCAATTAAATATCTTGGAGGCGTGTCAATCCTCTCCCTATGGTGTCCATCATGGCGGGGTGAGGACATCTTTTAAATATCTTAGTTGTGGGTTTTATTGGCTAACTTTGTTCAAAGATGCAGCTGATTTTGTGAAGAGATGTGACGAATACCAAAGAGCGGGTGGAATTTCGAAGAAATATGAGATTCTTCTCAATACAATTCTAGAAGTGGATTTCTTTGATGTATGGGCCATTGATTTCATGGGCCCATTTTTTAGCTCTTGTGAAAAAACTTACATTCTTGTGGCGGTTGACTATGTTTCAAAGTGGGTTGAAGTTGTGGTTTTTTCCAACAATGAGGCCCGGAGTGTTGTTGTATTTCTCAAGAAAAGCATTTTTACAAGGTTGGGTACTGCTCGTGCAATCATAAGTGATCGGGGGTCTCATTTTTGCAATAGAGCTTTTGACACTTTACTTTCAAAGTACGGTGTCAATCACAAAGTTTCTACTCCCTATCATCCTCAAGCAAGTGGTCAAGTTGAAGTATCGAACAGGGAAATCAAAAGCATATTGTCAAAGACGGTCAATGCAAATAGGACCAATTGGTTAAAGAAGTTGGATAACGCTCTGTGGGCTTATAGGACTGCTTACAAGACTCCAATTGGTATGTCCCCGTAACTGTTGGTATTTGGGAAAGCTTGTCATCTACTGGTTGAGTTAGAGCACAAGGCCATGTGGGCTTTGAGAAATCTAAATCTTGAGTGGGATGTTGCAGTCAATCTTCGTGTGGAGTAACTCAATGAACTTGATGAATTCAGATTTCATGCCTACTCTAGTTCATCCTTGTATAAGGACAAGATAAAATACTTTCATGATAAATATGCTCGTGGAAAGGAGATAAAATGGGCAATTTGGTTCTCTTGTTCAACTCCCGGTGACGTCTGTTTCCGGGAAAGCTCAAATCATAATGGAGTGTATCTTTTGAAGTGGTGTGTGTGACCCCGTTTGGTGCTCTTGATTGAAAAAACAAAAATGGTGAAGTTTTCAGAGTGAATGGGCATAGGGTCAAACACTACTTGGGAAACATTGATGACATCCACGTGGTGGCACTTCTTCATCTCAAATGATGTGATGGTAACCTGTGTCGTGTCGTGACATTAAATCAGGCGCTTCTTGGGAGGCAACCCATGTGTTTTTCTTCTTGTTCTTATTTGTTTTTCATTGTAGTGTAGGATTTATTTTTAGGCTAAGTGGTTGTGAGATATTACAAGATTGTGTTGGTGCAGTGCAGGACATAGTGGAATATGTGTCAGGTCTCTGAAGTTGTTAATGCGGCCGCACTACATTTAGTGCAGACCGCACTGGTGAAGGGTGAAATGTTGACCTCTCTGAAGTTTGCCACTACGGCCGCACTACATATTTTGTGGTCCGCGGTAGACCACTGCGGCCGCATGACATTTTGTGCGGACCGTGGTGTGTTGCCTCCTTAGACTTGGAAATTGTTGTGTGAACCCAGTCCATTTTACGCGGTCCTCACTTGGTTGGTAAGCTGGGCCCCAGATCCTATTCTATAAATAGGGCCTGAGGCCCTCCTGTTACACTTTTCGAACCTTTGAAGCTTAGAACCCGTAAAGCATTGTTCATCATCCCATTTACTCGTAATTAATTAATTGAAACTAATTTTCTCCATTTCATCTCAGATTTTGTAACTGTACTTCTTTTTAATTGCTTTAATTTTGTTATTTTCTTTTCCTTTTTGCTTTACTTAGCTATTACTCTCTTCTTCCCGTATTTTCTTCATTTGAATAGGTTAGGGTAAATAATCACTTGTTTATAGTAGGCTTAGGTAGTTAAAATCAATGGGAAATCACTTAGGGATACTACTTAAGTGCTACGTTGAACCCTAACTTAGTGCCATAGCTGGGCACTCAGTGCGGACCGCGGTCGTTTCTGTGTGGTCCGCAATGCTCTTGTGCGGTCTGCAGTAACATTTTGTGCGAACCACATTGATGAAAGTCCTGAAAGCTGAACCTTGGGCAATGCGGCCGCACTACATTTTGTGCGGTCTGCATTGGTCCTTGTGCGACCGCACTACATTTTGTGCGGTCCGCACTGCATGGATACAGAGAATGGATAGTTTGAACCCCACCTCTGTGCGGACTGCATGGCCATTTTGTGTGGTCCGCATTGACCCTTGTACGGCCGCACACCATTTAGTGCGGTCCGCACTGTGACTTTTGAAGCCTGTCTGCAATTTTCTTTTCTGTTCTGCAACTTTGTTCTTAACTGATTCCACTGATACTAACAAACTCATTTGATTGTATTTGCAGACAATGGTGAAACAACGAGGTAAATGATCTAAACGGCCAAGCAAAGGAGAATCCTCCCGGGGAGGGAAACAGAAGATGATTAGACTGACTGCCCAAGCTCGGAAAAATATTAAAAACACAAGAAAATTGATAAACGCAGCTGATAGAGCCATTGACATGTCGGGGAGTGAGTACGAGCCTTCCCGGGAGATCTCTTTAGAATTCATGCCAGAGTACATCCTTTACTGGACGGAGAGGAACAGGCTAAGAGACATACCTCCAGCATCCCCCACTGCCCAAACGTTAGTGAATGTTTCTACTGGGTCATCTGAGGGCTCAGGTGTAGGTAGTGGGGAATACTTCACCTCTCTCCCACAGCTTCATTATCTGGAGAGGGTACAGTAGGAGAAGAGGAAGAAGTATGAGGAGAAGGAGTAGTTGGAGAAGGGGGTGAACCTCAGGTTGGTGGGGTAGCTAGAACTAGGAAACCGGAGGTGTGGCAAGACCGGTTCGTGAGCGAAGTAGCATATCATAAATTTCGGGAATGGTGGCCGGTGAGGAAGTTGATCCTGGAGAGGAGTTTTGTAGATAGAGACTTGCTACCTTACAACCCCAATGTGAGGAGGCAGTTTAGGGAGAGAGTCGGATGTGAGTATTTTTTGGGGGAATGTGTGGATGCCAATGAGCACTTGGTTAAAGAATTATACACCAACGTTGACCATATCAAAAAGGGTACCAAGGTGCGAAGATTGAAGGTGTTGTTTGATGGGAAAACAATCAACTACTACCTTGGCTTTGATGAGGAGGATGAGACCCTATACATGGCAAATATGGAACTGGGTGATGAGGTCCGTCCATGGTTGACACAGCATCTGGCAATCCAGGTACTACCACCCCCGATTGATTGACTGCGTGCATTAACATTCTGAGATGTAGTTTGAACTTCGAGGCAAGGGGGTGGGAAACATTTGTATGTACCAGGTTGGACACCACGACTCATGACAACTCCCTCCCTCTTCACTGGGCAGTTTTAGTGGCTTCAATTATGGCGGGGTACCCAATAAATGTGGGAAATGTTATGTCTAGGATAATAACAATAGTGGGCAGTGAGCATGACAGAAACTACCATTTCCCCAGATTTCTGACTATGTACTTCCGGGACCTAAAAGTTGAAAAAAGTCCATTCGACATCAAGGTCAAAGTGAAGGCCCCATTTTCTTGGTACAACATGCAGGGGGATGACAACCCCAAGAGCAAGAACTTCAAGGGAGCAGCTACTGCTCCAACTGGCCAGTCTGAAGAGCCAGTTGTGGTAGTGGCTCCTGCTCAGCCTGCCTCCACCTCCACTGATATCCCTCCTGGCCCATCCACCTCAGCAGAACCAGAGATACTATCTTCCCGTGCCTATCCAGTTACTGCCCACTGACTGAGCCAGGCTCTTCTCAGTATCAACAACTGGATGCAGACTACATCATCCAAGTTATCTACCCTCACTACCATAGTAGAGGCTCAGTCGGCACCTCTACCTCCACAGGTCCCCCAGTCCATAGAGGATGCTCTTAAGGAGATTTTGGCCAACCAAAAGAAAATCCTCGACACTCAAAAGTTGCTCACAGATGCAGTTGATTCACAAAGCAAGGCTCTCAAGGAGCTTACTCGGGAGCACAAGAAGTTGTGGAAGACGCGGGCTTCCAAGGAGTCCGTGAAAAGGTTTAGGGTTGATATTGACCGGTTGAAGGTAGACCAGCTGCCTTTGGACTTATTGCTTCATGATCCTATGCCAGCATCGCATCCCCAGCCAGAGCAGTCACAGAGGACCCCAAAAAGAAAGAGGATAATTCCCAGAGCTGACGATACAGCCATCCAATTGGCAGACCCACCGGAGGCCTCCTCTAGTCAGCTACAGGATGCACCTCAGAAGCTTGTCTAGGCCCAGGTCCCAGCAGCACAGCAGCAGGCCATAGGGAACCAGTCTGAGGTTCCCGAGCATAGTGAGGACCCTAGGACCACTTTGGAGCCCATGCAGACAAACAATCCATAGAGAGTCCCTATATCATTTTCCCTTTTCTCTTTTTCGTGCTTTATTTACTTTAGTTGGTATTGGGTACAATGACAGCTTTTATTTGAGGGGTAGGCCCTACTTTTATGGATTCATTCGGATGATTGTATATATATTTGATGCTTTTTATGCTTTCTTTATCTTTTCATCTTTGGGTTGTATATAATTTTAAATTTTCGTTGCATTCTCGCACGTTTATTTTACTTTGTGTCTGTATATAAAGTTATGCTACGTTCTATATATTCATCCCATCTATTATATATTCGACAAATCCCCTCTTGTATATATTCATTCTACTTTCTTAAATTTTTTCGTTCTTAGCTTCTTATTTATGATTTGTAGCTTCTTGTTTTGAAGTTTGTAATAAGCATTTGGTTTTCTTAATGCAACGGTTCTTTCCAAAGGTGGAGTTTTGTGTGAACCGAGTGGCTCTTCCCAATGATGGATGGCGTGACAACCTTCTTAAGGGTTTGAGTCCGTTTTTCTTTTTGTTTTATTAGTTAGTAGTTAAGGGTGCCTCAAGCAAAGCTTCACTTGGGCCTAGCATATTTTCCTTTGATATTATGGTCAAAAACAAATTAGTGTGTTTAGGATGGTGAAAGTAGTAAACTCTTGTGTTGACCGATAATCATCAAGTGATTTTTCTGGACCATTGTGTGCTCAAATCATATCTAAGGTCGTTATGGGACCCCGACTCTATGTCTTAGTGATATCATAGCTTGTGTGGTGAGAAATTGCATTGCAAGTCCAAGTCCCGAGCCATTGGTCTAGAACTTGCCCTGAATGTTTTTTGAGGCAAAATCCTAAGTGAATTTTGACTTGAGACATGATTATAGGCTCTCCTTGATTCCAAATGATAGCTTGAACACTTTCATAACCTACCAATGATAAGATCCCTAGTCAACCCTTTTGAACCTTAGACCTTTTCCCTTCAAGAACAATTATACAAGCCTATACTCATTCTAAAAGATACCCTCTCTTGGCACCCGATCTTTCCTTTAGAACATGGCAAATGTATAAGTTTGGGGGGAGAGACGAGGATTGCAACAAAGTGGTAAAAAGGCACAGAAATGAAGAAAAGGAAACGCAATGAAAAAAAAGCAAAAAAACCAAAAAGAATGTTCAATATGAAAAAGAATAAAAAGGGATTCAAGAAAATCAATGAATAAAAGGTGTGGAAAGTTGAAAAAGGAGAAAAGATTTGAAATGTATAAGAAAAAGTGACAGTGTGTCTCTCTAACCCCTTAGAAAGAACTTAAATGACTCAAAAAGTCAAGTTACTGTGTGCCAAATAAAACAAAAAGAAGTGCTTAAGGGAAGATGGAACCTACTTAGACCAAATATTTCCTACCCTAAACCAAAAGCCTTCACAATGTCTCCACAAAAGCCCTATATGATCTTGAGTTGAATGAAGCTTACATTAGTGGTGACTCACATAAGGGGCAAGCATATAGTTCTTAGAGTCGGACTTGTGACGTTTTCTTGAGAGAGGTGAGTGAATTTCCTTTAACCTCGTTCTGAGTGCCACTATTCTAAAGGTGAGGTTTGCTTAGAGAGAGTTGAGGATGTGTGAGTTTGGGTTCCACAATGACCGAAGTAATAGAAAGAGTTCTTTGATGTGTTGAGTTAACTCTTGATGCTCTTGTGTCGCACTTAATCCATGGTGTTTCAAAGAGTACATGTTCTTAATGATTCATTTGTATTGAGGGCAATTGTTAGTCCCAATTGATGCTAGATGAGGTCACTTTATGACAACTGAAGCTTTCTTGGTTGTTCTCATAAGGGGTGGGTCTTATTTTGTTTGCTTGAGGACAAGAAAAAGCTTAAGTTTGGGGGAGTAGATAACTAGGGATTTTGATACATTTTATACTCCTTCCCGCTTATGTTTTGATTTAGAAATTCCTACTAAATAGTCCCAAAAGGCTCACAAATATTGCTTGATTGCAGGTTTGATCAACAAAGTGATAAGATGTCAAAGATCAGCTCAAAAGGAGTGAAACTTGCACAAGTACCATTTCAAGACAAAGCTCAGGCAAAACAGTCCCAATGTGGCCGCACACAATTCTGTGCGGTTTGCACAAGGAGGTTCAGAGAGGTGGAATTCAGGAAAAAAGGGCAATGCGGCTGCACTAGGTTTTTGTGCGATCCACACTAGGATCAATGCAGTCGCACTTGATTTAGTGCAGTCCGCAGTAAGAAGGATCAGAGAGTTGCCAACTTCCGAGTTTCAAGCCAATGCGGTCCGCGCTCCATTTTATACGGACCGCACTAGAAGCCTCTGCGACCATAGTCCATTTTTTGCGGTCTGCAGTGCCTGAGTTCAGAGAGATAGGTTTGCAAGTTAAGAGCCTTAGTGCGGCCGCACACCATTTTGTGCGGTCCGCACTAGCCCCGCATGGGTATTTTTGTCCAGATTTTTCAGCTTAGTGTAAATAGCTTCTTTTCCCATTTTTAGGGTATTAGATAGTTTTAGAACACATCTGCACTCGTGGGTTCGAAGTTTTTAGCCATTTTGGGAAATTTTATCTACATTTCAACATTGAATCTTATTGTTTATCTTAGTAATTAATTAATATGAGTTGTTCTTCATCTATTTCTTGCTTTTCTTCTTTAATTATGAGTAGTTAGACCCATAAGCTAAGGTTGTGGCTCAACCCTAGTGTGGGTAATTGATGGGTCTTGTATTTTAGGGCTAGATTGACTATGGGTGTCTGATATTTGGGCTAATTTCATATTTAATTACTGAATTAGTGGTTGCAAACACTAGTTTGTGTTTAGTTGACTTGAGCACTTCTTGAGAAAGAGAGCCTAAGTCTTCGAAATTAGTCCAACAAGGAATTGGGGCGTACTCAAGAGACTGATAGTCCCAATTAAAGAGTTAAACCTCGAGAGAGTAATACCCGACTTGAACCTTGATTGCTTCTGCAAATTTGCATACCCAATTAGTCTTGAGAAAGTCAATTCGGGCAAAATCAGTCAAACCATCGAGAGGTGTAGAGTGGGTAAAATCTTGCAACGGTTATATCATACTCCCCAAATATGTCAATCGTCCCTTAGACTCAAGTACCCATCAATTGATCACCTAGGCAAAAGTCACTACCCTAGTGCCTTTTACACCATTTGAACAACCCTCATTAGTTTTACTCTTAGCTTAATCTAGTTTAATTTAGCTTTGTAGTTTGATAAAAGTAGAAGTAAAACAAAAACCCCAAAAATGATTAGAAGTGCAATTTGGAACACATAGGCAACCCTACACTAGATAGATAACCAACTCCAAATTCTAGCTCTCTGTGGAAATCGATTCCGGCCCTAAATCGGGAAAAAGCTGCTCCGGCCCTCTCTCACTATTCAATAGTAGTGTGGAGTAGGCCGCGATCATGACACTCTCCATAAGGCCCACTAGACAGACCAGAGCATCCTGCAGAACTGGGGTAGCAATAAACCCCTCTGGGACCTGAGCTGGGCCTACCGGAATTGTTAGGGCCGAAACCTCATCATCCAAGTCAACCTAAGGCCCCTCCGCTAGTTCTACTGCTCGGGGCTGAGCTCTGCCCTACCTTGGCCTTTAGCACGGCCTCGCCTTTGCCCTCTGCCCCTCATGGGAGGTGCTACTGGGGGCTCGGGCTGCTGGTCAGCGGATGAGGAAGCACGTGTTCTCGCCATCTACGAAAGAATAGAGTAGAAATTCAATTAGCATTGAGAAACCAAATCGCACGATAGGAAAGATTAAATGTGAAGTTTTTCACCTCTGGGGATAAATACAAACATCTCTATATGGATCCCTCAGACTCTACTAAGCTTATGTGTGAACTGTGAGACTCATGTAACCTAGAGCTCTGATACCAACTTTTCATGACCGGATTTCCCACCCTTGGGAGTCGTGATGGCGCCTACTAATATGATCTAGGCAAGCCAATCCTTTAACTACTTACTTCATTATCCAATTATTTCTTTTAACAAATGTAAGGCGATAACGTGATAACAGCGGAAATCTAAATTTAAGCAGAAGACAACAATAAAATATATGAAATCTGTACCTATTACAAATACTTAAGCCTTAACCACCCAAAACCTGGTGTCACAGTGTCACAGACGATCTAACATTACTACATAAAAAGTCTGAAGAAATAATAGTACAATATTTCTGAATAAAAGGAGAATGAAATAGGAAATAGGGATAGAGGGAGACGCCGAGGCCTACAGACGCCTGCAAGTCTACCTTGGATCTCTGTGTGGACTGAAGGTAGCCTCCACACTATGGTTCAAAAGTTACTCTGGGATCTACACATAGTACAGAGTGTAGTATCAGCACAACCGACCCCATATGCTGGTAAGTGTCTAGCCTAACCTCGGCGAAGTAGTGACGAGGCTAGGACCAGACTACCAAATAAACCTGTGCAGTTCAAATATATACAATGGAAAAAAAAATGTAGAAATAACAAGCCAATATGGGAGGGAGAGCATGTTGTGGGGGAGATAACATTTTCGAATAGAAAGACATCAAGTAACGAAAGAAACAACATAACTCGGATATCAACAAAGAATCAGAAATCACTAAATGCACAACATCACCCTTCGTGATTTTACTCTCGTCAATAAAAAATGTGCACGACATCACCCTTCGTGTTTTTACTCTCTTTCCTCACCATATAATCAATAAAATCGGCATGGAATGGTATATCGTGCAGTCCGGCATCACCCTTCACGCTTTACACTCTTTCCTCACAAAACAAACAATGTACGGCGTCACCCTTCATGCTTTAACTCTCTCTTCCTCACCCAAACAACAATCACAAACAATAGGGTAAGGGAATAAAGGAAATTTGCAATAAGAATCCCGGCAAGGGAGCAACAAGTCAACAATTAAATCTCGGCAAGGGAAACAACATCAACATCCCGGCAAGGGAGATAAAAAATAAATCAACAACAGCCCGGCAAGGGTGACAACATAATTATCTCTTCTCTTTCTCACTTTTACTTCACAATTCACTTCATAACTCGAGCCAATGCTCTAGAGATTCAATTATCACTTACACTTTCACACTTCGTTATACAACTTGAGCCTACGCTCCTCAATGTTCATAGGTCACAATTTCATCCACAAACTTTATACAACAAATAGAAACAACCACTAAGGCATGAAAGATATCACGAAGTCATGATAATCACAATATAAAGACTCACGGGCATGCTAGACACCAACGTATAGATACTCGTCACTATGCCTATACGTCGTACTTAACAATTACCACAAAGCAAATAGGACTAGACTCCTAATCCCTCAAGCTAAGGTTAGACCAAACACTTACCTCGATGCCACGAACACAATTTACGATTCAATTATAGTTTTACCCCTTGATTCCACCACCAATTCGCTCGTATCTAGACACAAGTTACTTAATTACATCAATAAACACTAAATGAATCAATTTGAATGCATGAAAATGAGTTTTCCAAAGTTTACCAAAAAAGTCAAAAATTGCCCCCAGGCCCACATGGTCAAAACCTGAGGTTCGAACCAAAACTCGATTACCCATTCCCCCACGAACCCAAATATATAATTTGTTTTTAAATCGGACCTCAAATCGAGGTCCAAATCCTTAATTTTTGAAAAACCTAGGTTTTACCCAAAACACCCAATTTCCCCCATGAAAGTCATTGATTTTAAGTTGAAATCATGTTAAAAGATGTTAATGATTGAAGGAAATGAGTTAAAATTAACTTACAATCGATTTGGAAGAAGAATTGTTCTAGGGCAATCGCCCTAAGGAGTTTGTCTTTTGAAAAGAAGTGAAAAATGGGTTGAAAATCATCTAAGTATAAAATTGCAGGTCTCGGGTATGGGACATGCGAATAGGGGTTCGCAACCCCTGGTAAGCTGAAAATGAAAAATGGGGCTCGCATTTGCGAAAACAATGTCGCATTTGCGGCGAAGGCATCGCATGTGCGGAAAGGACACTCGCATTTGCGTGACAAGGCAGGCTTGGGTTGTTATTGCAATTGCAATCCAACGTTCGCATTTGTGAGCCAGGCTTCGCAAATGCAAAGCCTGCAGGCCTGGACACACCAGCTAAAACCTGCAACTTTCTAAGTCTAAAAATCCACCTCGTGGCATATCCAAAACCCACTCAGGCCCTCGGGGCTCCCAACCAAACACACACACAACCTCAAAAACATCCTATGGACTTATTCATATAAACAAATCACCATAATAACATCATGAACATCGAATTTAACCTCAAAATCAATGAAATTTCCCAAAAAAATTTTAAACATAAAATTTGCATTTAAGGTCCGAATCACGTCAAATGGACTCCGCTTCTTACCAAACTTCACAGAATTGTCTTAAATCACATGTAAGACCTGTACCAGGCACCGGAACCAAAATACAGGCCCGATACCAACATGTTCTAATCAAAATTTATTTCCAAATCTTATAAATAATTTCAGAAAATAATTTTCTTCAAAAATTCATTTCTCGAGCTTGGGACCTCGGAATTTGATTACGGGCATACGCCCAAGTCCCATATTTTCCTAGGGACCCTCCGGGATAGTCCAAACACGGGTCCGGGTTTGTTTACCCAAAACATTGACCGAATTCAAATTAATTCATTTTATAGTTAAAATTTATCATTTTTCACTAATTTTCACATATAGGCTTTGCGGCTACGAGCTCGGACAGCGCATGCAAATCGAGGTGATGCCAAAAGAGGTTTTAAGGCCTCGGAACGTAGAATTTTATTTTAAAACAAGTGATGAA
This sequence comes from Nicotiana sylvestris, assembly GCF_000393655.2. NCBI lineage: Eukaryota > Viridiplantae > Streptophyta > Magnoliopsida > Solanales > Solanaceae > Nicotiana > Nicotiana sylvestris. The sequence continues at coordinate 23,801,968 of NC_091060.1, forward strand.
CCTAAAAGGTCATAACAGACCAAGACATCGCAAATGCGGCAAAACAAGAACCAATACTCAAAAATTATGAAAAATCATTCCGAAACCAATTTGAAACTCACCCGAGCCCTCAGGGATCTAAACTAAATATGGACACAAGTCTTAAAATATCATATGAACTCACTCGCATGATCAAAATATCAAAATAACCTCTAAAACCACGAATTGGATGCCAAAACGTATGATGATCAACTTAAGCTTCAAGAACTTCTAGAATCACAACCGAGCATCCGAACCATATCAAATCAATTCCGAATGAAGCTAAATTTTATAGACAAGTTCCATATGCCACAACGAACCTACTAGAAGCTTCAAATCATGCATAACAACCTCAAAATGATGAATCACACCTCAAGTCAAAATCAAAGAACTTTGAAACTTCAACTTCTACAACTGATACCGAAACCTACCAAATCACCTCTAATTGACCTCAAATTTTGCACACGATTCACATTTACCATTATAGACCTATTCCAACTTCCGGAATTGGAATCCAACCCCGATATCAAAAAGTCCACTCCATGTCAAATTTCCCAAAAAATCCAACTTTTACCATTTCAAGACTAATTCAACTACGGACCTCCAAATTACAATACGGATGTGCTCCTTAGTCCAAAATAACTCAACAGAGCTAACAGAACTAACAAAACTCGATTTAAAGGTCAAATGCTAAAAAGTCAAACTTGGTAAATTCTTCTAACTCAAAACTTAAATCTTGAAATTGATTCTTACAAATTGATTCCGGATAACTTGAAAACTAATACTGACGATTTGTGCAAGTCATAATACATCATGCGGAGATACTCAAGCCCTCAAAACACCGAGCAAAGTGCAGATACTCAAATCAACCAGTCGAGTCATTATATTGAGGAAATACATGTTGGAACCTGCGAACCGCATATGAATGGTTTCGTTTTGGCCAAGAAGATATTAAGAGCAGGGTAACTCTTGATGACTATGGAAACAGACTACATCAGGTATGTTCAAAAGCGTCATCAATGCCAGATACATGCCGACATGATACGAGTGCCACCCAATAAACTCAATGCAACAACTTCACCCTAGCCTTTCTCCGCTTGGGATATGGATGTCATCGGACCAATCGAAACCGCTGCTTTAAATGGGCATAGTTTCATTCTAGTGGCCATAGACTACTTTACAAAATGGGTTGAAGCTACATCTTATAAAGTTGTAACTAAGAAGGTTGTAGCGGATTTTGTTCGGGACCACATTGTTTGTCGATTTGGAGTACCAGAGTCAATCATTACTAATAATGCTGCCAATATCAACAGCGATTTGATGAAAGTCATGTGTGAAACATTCAAGATCAAGCACAGGAACTCCACAGCATACAGGCCGTAAATGAACGGAGATGTAGAAGCCACCAACAAGAACATCAAGAAGATATTGAGAAAAATGGTGGACAATTACAAATAATGGCACGAGAAGCTACCATTTGCTTTACTTGGGTATCATACCACAGTTCGCACATCAACTGGGGAAACTCCCTACCTACTGATTTATGATATTGAAGCTGTTATCCCCAACGAAATAGACATTCCTTCTTTAAGAATTATACAAGAAGCTGAGCTCAGTGATGTGGAATAGGTATGAAGCCATTATGAACAATTAGCTCTCATTGATGGAAAGAGAATGAATGTGGTATGTCATAGTCAACTCTACCTGAACAGAATGGCAAGAGCTTTCAACAAAAAGGTCAGGTCAAGGAATTCGCATTGGGGAAATTGGTGCTAAAGCAAATCTTCCGCATCAAGATGAAGCCAAGGGAAAATTCTAACCCAACTGGAAGGGCCCTTACATGGTTTAGCAGGTTTTGTCAGGAGGAGCACTTATATTTGGCCAAAACCCATCAATTCAGACTCAGTCAAGAGATACTATGTTTAAAATTATGTTTGCACTTTATATTCGATGTAACTGAACTAAGCTTGACCTGATTCTTATTTAAGAGGGGATACGTAGGCAGCCCTGTGGGTTCGGTCACATCATAATAAAATCTTCATTTCCCACATGATCGTAAGTTTGCCCAATTTCATCATGTTTGGAACAACCAAGGAATGTGTTGCCGGGAGTATGCATTTAAACTAGGGCAGAATTTTGAGAAGGACCCTCAAAATTCTAAATCAAGGAGGTTGCAATGTCTCAAAATGCGTCACAGTCACCAGTTCATCTAAATTATTTGATCTCGCGCATTATCACATATTTCAAATAACTACATTTCTGAAAAAATAATTTGTCAAATATATGCATGTTTTTCGAAAAATTTATTTCTATGGAAGCCAAACATTACCCAGGGTAACTCAAGAAGGGTCTCAAGGCAAAAGGCAAAGCAAGGAAATTGAGAGCACGAACCAATCGTCCCTCGCAAAATTTGTTTCTTTGGATAAAGGCACAATGAAAATAGCAGGAACATCCGCACATACATACATATGACAGGATCGCTATCTTCAAAACGACAAAGTCACCAAACACAAGCACATCAAGATAAGAAATGCTTTATTTCCTCACAGCTATTCATTGCTTTTCTTGCATGAGTCTAAGCACTGCCTTCATTACTTCACAAGGCTAAGCATTGCCTTCCTTTGCATGAGACTAAACATTATCTCTACTTTTTGCATAGGGCTAGACACTGCTCTCACCTTGCATGAGGCTAAGCACTGCCTCTATTTGTCAAATAACATAACTTGAAAGATTGAATCTTTTGCTTGTTTAGAGATGTGAGAATAAAAAGGTTGACTATATAGATCCTAAAAAAAATTATCATGGTACTAATATATTGTCTATTTTCCTCTTCTTGAGCCGAGGGTCTACCGGAAAAAGCCTCTCTATTCCCTCGAGGTAGAGGTAAGGTATGTGTACACACTACCCTTCCCAAATCCCACTTGTGGAACTTTACTGGGTCATTGTTGTTGTTGAGCTTTGTCTAGTTGAAAAATAATTTTACTTATATGATCGATTTAGAAAAGAATATTAAATTAGATTCTTTTGCTAATATGTGTCACGACCCAAAATTCCAACCACGAGGTCATTATGGCACTCAACATATGCTTCCTAGTCAAGCCAACATTAGCTAAACAATTAAGTAGTTTAACAATATTAAAACAGACAATAAATAGATATTAAGACTGAAATATCCTGAAATGTATAATAAATTTATAAAAATCGCTATCTAAACTAATCTCATAAACAAGTTTCACAATTAGGGGTGTACATTTTTGGGGTTTTCAATTACCAAACTAAACCAATTGTCTCGAATTTTTAAATCTATAAATCAAACCAAACCAACAAAAGTCGAATTTTGCAATCTCGATTTTTCTCGGGTTTTTCGACAAAATATAATCTTCATAGCATAAAATATATATTTTGAACTCTAATATTTCTTAGGTCCTGGTAGGATAAACTGTATAAGATGTTACCCAATAAAATAATACAAAATAATGTGAGAAGAGACATGATTATACTTAAATACTCTACAAATCACATAAAATAAATACTGATAATTAATAAGCCATAATAAAAATAAACATCATCTAAAACTACAAATTCATGCTAAAATAAGTTCGACAAATAAGAACTAAGTATTAATTACTACAAAAGTTTAAACTTATTTACTAAAATAAGTTCGACAAAAGTTTAAAAATATTTTTAAATTATATTACAATTATTATTTTTATGTATAAAATAATATTAAACTTGTATACATGTAATGTCAGGTTGGTTTGGTTTCGGTTTGATTTTTTTTAGTTAAAACCAAACCAAACCAATTATGGTCGGCTTATTTTTAACACCAAACCAAATCAAATTTCGAACCATAGTCGGGTTTTTTTCCAGTTTGACTCTGATTATCGGTTTGGTACGGTTTGTCGATTTCCTTTATACACCCCTAATCACAGGTACGTGAGCTACTGAAATTTACAAATAAAGTCTGAAATGAAATACAAATTGTGTGAATAGTAACATAAATAAGAAGGGGACTTTAGGGTCTGCAGACTCCATGAAGCACTACCTCAAGTCTCCTGGAGGGAAGGGTTGAGAAATCACCATTGAAAGTCATTGGGACCAATACTGAGACCTGCACAAGAAGTGCAAAAAGGTAGTATAATTATAATCGACCATATGTACTACGTAAGTGTCGAACCTAACCTCAACGAAGTAGTTATGAGGTTATAAAAAGACACTTATTACAAACCTGAACGAGTATAAGCAAAAAACTAATAACGAAATGTATAGAGAAACAACAAACTACATGGTAACCGAAATATGAAAAAAATAACAAAGGGCCCCAAAATATCATCACTTCTCAGTCGGACCCCGGAATATCATCACTTCTCAGTCTCACACCATAACAACTCCCAGGTGCTGGAGAAGGGGACTGAATGGAAGCCCCCGCACCAGAGTGACTAGTATATGCACTCAAGAGCCCTGAGTTGATGGAGCATGGGATGAACTCTGAGTTGGAAAGGCGCTAAGTGATGACTGGACCTGCTGTGAACCGTGATAACCATGACCCGAAGACGCCCCACAATAACCTGGGTGAGCTGGCTGAGCAGACCTGAATGAACGACCTCTGTTGTGCTGAAACTAACCCCTCGAAGGAGCATGACTATAGCTACCAGATCCTCGAGGCCTCTTGGCCTCCCTCTCCTCTCGCTTCTGGTGACGAACAGACTCAATCTCCCCGAAAATATCCACAACCTCCTCAAATGTAGCACAAGATACCCTTTCCCTAGTCATGAGAATACGAAGCTGATAAGTAAGACCATACACAGACCTCCTGATCCTCCCTCGATCTGTCATAACCAACCAGATGGCATGACGAGCCAACTTAGAGAACCTCAACTCATAATGTGACATGGTCATCTCCCCTCATGCAACCACTCAAACTGCCTATGCAGCTCCTCTCTGCGAGACTGACACACATACTTCTCCAGAAAGAGAACGGAGAACTGCTGCTAGGAAAGGGGTGCTGCACCAATAGGCCTACGCCTCTCAAAATTCTCCCACCAAGTGAAAGCAGCTGCTACAAACTGATAGGTGGTAAAAGTGACCCCGCTGGTCCCCAAAATACCTGGTGTACGAAGCATCCTTTGACACTTATCCAAAAAGCCCTGGGCATCCTCACCCTCTGCGCCACTGAAGGTCGGAGGCTGCAATCTACAAAACCTCTCTAGCCTACGCTGCTCATCTTCCGGCATGATAGGAACTACATAGTCCTGAGCAGCTGCAACCGGCTGAGCTAGATGTGCCCCCGACGTCTGAAGTCCATGAACGACCTGCTCAGGTGTGCGAGTAGCGGGAGTCTAATTGCCTCCCCCGGCCTGAGAAGTAGTTGCTGCTATAGTGGCTGAAACTGCCTAAGCCAGGCCAATGCAAACTGATAAGATCTGAGCCAAGGCCTCCTAAAGACCCGGAATCACGATGGGCACAGCAGGTGCCTGAGCTGGTGCTATTGGACAATTCATAGCTTGGACCTGGTCCTAAGCTGGGGCAGCTAGTGGATCTGCAAGTTCTGCTCTAGCTGCCCTGCCTCTACCATGACCACGACCGCGTCCTCGGCCTCTAGTGGCCATAGCTGGTGGCACTAGTGGTCTTCCATCTAGTCCTGTAGCGCGTGTCCTCACCATCTGTGAGAGAATAGAATAACAGAAGTTTAGTACTCAGATCAACAAGTTCACACGATAAGAATTTCAAGAATATGAAGTTTTTCCTAAAGGTTATAAATCCTCTCGAGGATAAATACATACGTCTCTGTACCAATCTACGAGACTCTACTAAACCTGCTCATAACTCGTGAGACCTATGTAGCCTAGGCTCTGATACCAACTTGTCAGGACCCTAAACCCAAACCCGGTTGTGATGGCGCCTCTCGTGAAGACAAGGCCAGCCAATTAAACTCAATTCACTTTTTAAAATAGTTAAATAACAAAAAAACAGTCTAAAACATGATTTAATAATACCAAGTAGCGGATAATATTAATAAAGTGCGGAAGTACAACCCAACATAGCCCTAACCAGGGTGTCAAAAGTCACGAGCATCTAACAACACTGAATACTCAAATGTAACTAGAGAGTTTAATACTGAACTAAGGACATAATGGAAAAGAGATAGGGAGGAGCTCCGGGTTGTGAACGCCAACAACTACCTAAAGACTCCTCGGATCTGCCTGAAGCTGGAATGAAACAGCACTCAGAAGCAGGACTAGCTACGCCTAAATCTGTACATGGGGAGCAGGGAGTAAAATGAGTACTCCAACTCAGTGAGTAACAAATGTAAATAACGACTGAAAGTAAGAAAACACGTAAGTCACAAGGCATTCTATAATGAAGCAGTAAAAACCATTTAAAAACAGTAAACCGTGAAAAGTCAAGTAAAATCCTCTTTCAACAAGTAAACAAGTAATTGACAGGAAGTGAAGGTAAAGTAAACAAATAGAAGTTCGCCCCTCGGGCACAGTATCAGCTAATCCCATAAACAGGTTTCACAAGTAGGGGTGTACATTTTTGGGGTTTTAAATTACCAAACTAAACCAATTGTCTCGAATTTTTAAATCTATAAATCAAACCAAACCAACAAAATTCGGATTTTTCAATCTCGATTTTTCTCGGATATTTCGACAAAATATAATCTTCATAGCATAAAATATATATTTTGTACTCTAATATTTCTTATGTCCTAGTAGGATAAACTATATAAGATGTTACCCAATAAAATAATACAAAATAATGTGAGAAGAGTCATGATTATACTTAAATACGTTACAAATCGCATAAAATAAATATTGATAATTAATAAGCCATAATACAAATAAACATCATCTAAAACTACAAATTCATGCTAAAATAAGTTCGACGAATAAGAACTAAGTATTAATTACATGAATAAATAATATTAAAAGTAAATTATGCATTTTCACTATCTAAACCAATATTGCAAAACTAAACAATAAATATCCATACCATTCCTATTATTGATTGAATTTTTTTTTTTGTTAGCATTAATATTTATTTGATTTTGCTTTGGACTTTATTTGATTTACTAACTTTTATGGGCTATAAAACATATTAGATCATTCGAAAGTTCTAAGTTCAAGCTTGAAATAATACATTAAAAGAGAGAACTATGAAAAATTTTAAAAAAAATATTTATAAATTACATTACAAATTATTTTTATGCATAAAATAATATTAAACTTGTATACATGTAATGCCGGGTTGGTTTGGTTTCGGTTTGATTTTTTTTAGTTAATTAACCCATTATGGTCGGGTTTTTTTAACACCAAACCAAATCAAATTTCGAACCACAGTCGGGTTTTTTCTCGGTTTGACTCTGATTATCGGTTTGGTACGATTTGTCGATTTCGTTTGTACAACCCTAATCACAAGTACATGAGCCACTGAAATTCTACATATGTCTGAAATGAAATACAAATTGTCTGATACAAGATAAACAGTAATATAGATAAGAAGGGGACTTTAGGGTCTGCAGACGCCATGCAGCACTACCTCAAGTATCCTGGAGGGAAGGGTTGAGCAATCACAATTGAAAGTCGTTTGGACCAATACCAGGACCTACACAAGAAGTGCAGAAATGTAGTATGATTATAACCGACCATATGTACTACGTAAGTGCCGAACTTAACCTCAACAAAGTTGTCATGACCCGGATTTTCCACCTACGAGAGTCGTGATAGCACCTACTAATGTGAGATAGGAAAGCCAATTATTGAACCATATACCTATTTATAATTTTTATTCTCTTTAACAATTACGAAGAAATAACATAAGCGGAAGAACTCCGGATAAGGAATTCTGTTAACTGGGGAGAAGGTGTTAGGCCTTCCCGAGTTTTGTGGTTCTAGTATGGTCGCTTTGATCATACTTGGCTTTATTAAAATTGTCTAATTACTGATTTTAGAACCTATGTGCATTTACTTTTTACCGCTTTTTAATTAAGACAATTATCTTGAAATGGGTCACGCGTACGTGTACCCATTTGTTTGGCGTGTCAAAAATTGTGTCACACGAACGTGTCCACAATTAATTACACTTTATTAAGAAAGGTTTGGAAAAAGTTGCGTGAACACATACTCTGGTTTTATTTTTAAGATCATAATCATGTCACGCGAACGTGTCCATGACCACGATAATATATTAGACATGCTGAAAGCAAATTACGATCGTTGGTTATTTTATATCTAAATTATGAAATTAATACGAGGTCCATGCAATTGTCATTTATGTTTGGCACAGCGCACCTCAATTCCAAGGATCGAAACAAGATTAATTAAATGGGGGCCATGGGTTATTTAATGGAGATGGCACACCTCAAATTTCTATAAAAGCTAGCTTACGAATTCTATGATCATAGGCCATAGTACTTAAAATATCTGATCCAAAAGTTTTTAAAGGTTCGATTTTACCTAGTTTTAAGTCAGACAATCCGTTCCTCCTTAATATCAAAATCGTTTCAAGACACAAATGGCTCGTATGGCCCAATTTTCTTGTACACTACTGCCTTTTGCACCTTGAGGTACCCTAGCATGGGCTCTTCCTTCTTTAAATTGTATTAAGCAAATAATGACAATGAGAGACTCACGTTCTGATAATTCATGGAACTAACTTTCTTACAAAAAACTACACCACTGAATGTAACTAAATTATTTTAAGAAACTTAGCCAAGAACGGGGAAACTATTATTGTCTATGGGTTTAAAGGAAACAAACAAACTCTTGCTAGAACTTTAAACCAACGAAAGAAGACAAACCAATGAACAAAAATAAAATAAACTTGCTCGAACAGTAATGAAATATCACCATAATTCTCACAACTTTCACGTTATGAACTACTGAGTTACAACTTCCACATTACAAAATATTTACACCTTTTGATATCAAAACTCAATAATCGTAAACTTGTGCAATGTCTGACACCAACCAATAAGTTTAACTAGGTCATACATGGTTCACAATTCATAAAGAAAAATGAAATAAAACCAAACTTAGGCCTGGGACTTGCCAAGCCTGAAATCAGATTCACTTCATTTTAAAACTCCTTTTCAGAAATCAAAAAAAACTCAAAACACACATGAAAGAAGGCCTAGTGATAGACTATGAAAAACACAGAACCATGTCTCAAACCATATGGATGCAAACTTGAGAAGAATTACTAAGAAAACAAAGTGACACTAGATTCATGAGACCAATTATTCTGGGTGAACATACATGTAACTAACTGCCATAACGAACACAAACCAAATGACCAAATGATTTCCAATAATCAAACTACAGCATCAGAATCTTTAATTATTACAATTTTCATCTAAAGTACCTTTGAGACTCTTACATTTAAATTGATTCAAATCCAACATCTGATACTAAGTGCATACGAATGGGACATCCAAAGAAAGCTAGACTGAATTAGGAAAAGAAAATATGGCAAGGGCAGCAACAATCACAATATATAATTACTGCTTTTCATTCAACTTCAATTTGATTCATAAACATATACATAAGACTCAACAACTGAACTCAATCTCCAACCATAGTTTCAGAAAGGGTATCTAGAGATGGAAATAAACAGAAGGTGAAGGATCAGCAGTAATTTAGTATAAGGCAGCAGTAGAAATAAACAGTGAAACCAGTTTCCAACCTAGAAATGTTGTGCAGTACTCCAAAAGAAAATAGTTTCAATCGAACAAGAGTCTAGCAGACTTTGAACCAAACTTTTAAACCAAACTCAAACCATTTCCAACCTCAGGTGAATCAGAATTTGTTTCAGAAATTGAAGACTTTAAAAATCACAGATGAAACGTAATGGAACAGTAATTGTATTGGAATTTTTAGCCTTTTTAATTCCCTATCTTTCTCTATCTCTGAATATCTCCAAAAAACTCCCTTGGGTGTCAAGTTAGGATGCCTTTATAGGCAAGCTATTAGGACAGCTTAAAGGTATCAGATTTTACACTTTGCAGCTTTTTATGTTTTCATTTTAGCCTAGATACCCTTAGTTTGATTTTCAGATTCTCATATAAGTCCATAACCCAGCTTCCTAGAAGCTTCCTTTGATTAGTTACTAAATATTCCCTATACCAATTACCTAGACTACCCCCCCCCACCCCTGTTTATTACCCTGGGTCAGGCGGACATATGGGTAAAGTTAGCCCAATTTGATGGGTCTGTTGAAAACCCAAATCAACTCTCTATTGGGCTATTTAATTTACCAATTCAAATCAAGACTGAAAACCCCGATAAAATCTAGATTATTCAATTACAGAACTTCAAAACTCGAAGAACTCGGGCCCAAAATAGAAACAAAAATTTAATACCCCTAATTTGTGCACTAGAACACGAATAATAACTAAAACAACACCTAAAACTAGCATGAAAATATAGAACAATGTGTAGAAATGAAGGAAAATGGGAATTAAAATCAGAGAACTAACAGTAAGAGTGGGAGAAGAGGAGAAAAGAACAAAGAAACAGAAATTAAATAACAATAAAAAAAGGTAAAGAATAGAAAGAAATACCTAAAACAAACTCGGACTAGTAAAGAATGGTGACAAGTCTTCAAATCTTTCAAATTTCCAGCCAAATATGATATTAATCGTGTGTTCTTATAAAGAACACACGAACAAAATCAAACTAGACTTGAAATTTCCACATAATCATGATTTGGAATTTTTGTGGTTCATATTTCGATTCAATATTCGAGAAGTTCTGGGGAGATTCGGAGAAGACAGAATGGGGATTTGGAATGAGGGAAGTGTTGGGGTTCTAGGGTGTTATTTTGGGGCTGATTGGTGGTGGTGCCGCCGGGCTCGAAGCGGTGGGGAAGGGTGTTGGCGTTAGGGTTCGAGTGAATGGTCTCTGAAGAGACGAGGGTGAGAGAGAGATGAGATGGGGGGGTTTCTGAGGGGGGTGGTCTTGTTCGGACATTTAAATAGCCTGGGGAGGTTATTTCCCAACCGTTTGATCAATAGAGATCAACGGCTGGGATCCGGGGAGGGAGAACGACGTCGTTTGGTTGGGAAGTGGGGCTGGACCGGGTTGGGGCGTGAGTTTGGGCTAGGCTGAGTGGGTATTTGGGGACAAATAATTTGGGCTTGTGGATTTTGAAATCAAATAGGCCCAAAAATCAAATCCTCTCTAATCCCTCTTTTCTTTTCTTTTCTTTTTTTCAAAATTCTTTTAAAATTAAATCTAAAAGAATAAAAACCTAAATTAATTCCTAAATCAGATTATCCTACCACATTGTATTAATTAAACTTAATTAATAATTACCACAATTAACCAAATTAAAATAAAGGCCACCAAAATTCAAGAATTAAAACTAAAAATGCAAATTAAACTATTTTTTTTATTTTTTCATTTTTATAAACGACTAATTTGCTAATTAATCTTAACAATGCAAAGTCAAATCCTAAATGCAAATGCAACATATTTTTATATTTTTCATTAATTAAATAAAATAAACATGCGCAGGCAAATGCAAAAACTTGATAGAAAATGCCACAAAAATCCACAAAATTGCAAATAATGAAAAAAACCAATACTTTATTTTGAATTTGTAGGAGTGATTCATATACGGCAAAAATCACGTGCTCACAGCTGCCCCTCATTGCCCGAAAACACGAAGAGTTTTCGTGCAAAGATAAAGTGAGCAGATACGAACGATTTTTGCCCGTTTGAATACTCTGTGGGAAGCATTTTTGAAAAATTTGACCGCACCCTGCTTCCGAGGTTGCCTACATATCCTTGGCTATAAAGGAATCAGGTCAGTGTAGTCCGGGAACGTTTGGTAGCTGGGACTACCATGAAGCTGTGATTTCACTGTTGTTGCTGCTGCTGCTGCTTACTGAACCCCTTATTATACCAAAAATAAAAAGAAGCTAGACTGGACTATGATCTATGCATTACAAAATCCTATCTATATCTCCAAACTTGATCTTGTGATTCTTGTTGCCTTGTTGACTTGTATTCTCCCGGTGGAGTCCCTTTGTTGCTGCCTTGAATTGTAATCTGAGATGTTTTTCCTTTATCCAGGTGGATGCCTGACTGCCAACTACACTTTGAGATGTTTTTCCTTTCTCCAGGTGGACGCCTGACTGCTGAACTTGAATATATTCTCTGCTCTCCATGCGGGCTCCTGACTTCTGCACTCGAATAATATTCTCATGCTTTCCATGTGGGCTCCTGATTGCTAAACTTGAATGTATTCCCTGTTCTCCAGGCGGGCTCCTGATTTCTAAACTTGAATGTATTCTTTGCTCTCCAGGCATGCGCCTGATTGCTGAACTCAAAAATGTATTCCCTTGTTCTCCAGGTGGGCGCCTGATTACTGAACTTGAAAATGTATTCCCTTGTTCTCCAGGTGGCCGCCTGATTACTGAACTTGAAAATGTATTCCCTTGTTCTCCAGATGGGCGCCTGATTGCTGAACTTGAAACTGTATTCCCTTGTTCTCCAAGTAGGCGCCTGATTGCTGAACTTGAAACTGTATTCCCTTGTTCTCCAGGTGGGCTCCTGACTGCTGCACTCGAATTATATTCCCATTCTTTCCAGGTGGGCTCCTGATTGCTAAACTTGAATGTATTCCTTGTTCTCCAGGCGGGCTCCTGATTACTAAACTTGAATGTATTCCCTTGTTCTCCAGACGGGCGCCTGATTGCTGAACTTGAAAATGTATTCCCTTGTTCTGCAGGTGGGCACCTGATTGCTGAACTTGAAAATGTATTCCCTTGTTCTCCAGGTGGGCGCCTAATTACTAAACTTGAAAATGTATTCCCTTGTTCTCCAGGTGGGCGCCTGATTGCTGAACTTGAAAATGTATTCTCTTATTCTCCAGGTGGGCGCCTGATTGCCACAAAATAGAAAAAACAAAGAAAACTTCTGCCCTAGTTTGGTGCTGGGCGCATCTGTGAGCGTTAATTGAATCATGCTACCGAATATCTCTATGAATTTGAAAGCTAAATCCCATTATCCATAAGTGTCCTGAAAACTCCTAGTTAAATGATGGTTTTAAAATCTAAATTATATCTTCTAAAGGCGTGACTTTCGCTAAATCTTGTTATCTAAGAAGGTCTTAAAACTATATTCCATTATCCAGGAGGGTCCTGAAAATCAAACATCAAGTCTTATCTTAAGAGTGACAACTTTTACGGCTGAATTATACTACCCTACAACAGAACTTACGCTAGATGTTGTTATCCAATCAAAATCTTAAAGTTAAGTCCCATTATTTAGGAGGGTCCTGAAAACTCCTAATTGAATCCTATCTTGAATATGCAAACTTCTAAGCCAACTTATATTCCTTTGAGATACATTTATGCTAGATTATGCTATTTCTAAATTTTGTACTAGGTCGCATTTTTCAGGAGGGTCCTGAAGACTTTTAAATTAAACCCCATTATCCTGGTGGGACCTAAGAGTTTACAGTCAAACCTGTTTGGTTCTCGCCTTTCTTTACGGAGGGTTTCCCCGAAACAAAAGAAACTTTCTGCCCTTATTTCAATCAAGGAAAAATCTTGTCAGTTTAAAATGTGGTGGTTAGTTGATGGCATTCTTGCTGAAAGTGGCCTCCCTGTTGTCGTGCTTCGTTTTGACTGACTTCCCCTAAACTGGCCAAGAGCCTCTTGACTTCCCGGCTGACTTTCAAACCTCATGACCTTTGATAACCAGAGTGTTCTGTACCCAAACCGTTATTTTACATCTCTGGCCACACTGTGCTTTGCAACTTCGGAAGTTAATAGTGAGCTTTGAAATCCTTTCTTATTTGCTTTGAACAAGACTGACATTTAAAACATCTTAGAGAGATAAACCCCAAAAGAAATGGAATACAATCACCTTGAGAGTTAAGGATAAAGAGAATCCAAAACCAGACGACTTGCTAAAAAGGGAAAAAGGAAAAAAAACTTATATGAGTGGGACAACTGGTACCATTGATCATGACATGCATTTCGGATTAATCGGTCCAGTCTGCCTAACCAATCAACTTTCAGTTGCCATACTTTGTTGCCTCGGAACTCCACAACCTGATTTCTTTACCCAACCTTGACCTTGTTCATCCTGCGGTGCCCTGAAAGGTTTTCAACAACAGACCTCTCTCATTTGTTCATCTCTCAACTTACTTTTGCCTCAAGGTTCCTGTGAAGGTTTTCACCAATAAGACTCTCTCATTTTTTATTTCTTTCAGCTCCCATCGCCTTACGGTGCCCGTGAGGGTTTTCACCAATAAGACTCTCTCATTTTCATTATCTTTTCTGCTCGGACCGGAGTGTTGCCCCTGACATGAATCACCTCTACTTGCTCGACTTGGTATCTCTTGAAGACTGATCAGAAGGTCTTTCTTTGGACCGTAATGTGGGATTTTGGATGGGGTTAGAAAGAAAGAGTATAAAAGGCTCAAAACAATTCACATACGTTCAAAATTACAACTTTTGGAATCAGATTTCTTGCAACAACCACAACTTCTGCCCCAATTTCTTTGCTTGGGGCCTTTTGGGATTTTATTTTGATGGGACCGAACCATGAGGCTGCCTATGTATCCTTAAAAGGAATCAGGTCGAACGTAGTTCATGTCATAGAAATTTCTTCGTTGTTGAGATTTTTCTTTTCTTTTCTCTTCCTTTTTCTTTTTGTAGTTTTGTTTTCTTTTTTTCCTTTTTTTCTTTTTCATTCTTCTCTTTCTTTTTTCATTTCTTTCTTTTACTTATCGTTTGTTCTCGCGTTTCTAAATTTTTCCATTGATTCTAAAAGAGGGGTATGAAAGGAAATAAACAAGGCTCAAAAGGGGTAACAAAGGATAAAGTGTTTAGATAGAAGAATAAAATGTCTTCGTCATTCCGATCTCCAAAATATGCCAAGTACAAACAAACCCAATTTAACCAAAGAAATCATACATAGTATCTTTTGACTGCATCAGAATTGATGGACATTTCTACACATTTGCCCTCTATATCTGTTAAATACAAAGCACCATTGGACAACACTCTTGTCACGATGAACGGCCCCTGCCAGTTTTGGGAGAACTTGCCTTTGGCTTCAGCCTGATGAGGAAGAATGTGTTTCAATACTAACTGACCCACTTCAAACTTCCGCGGACGCACCTTCTTATTTTATGCTCTTGCCATCCTCTGTTGATACAACTGGCCATGACACACTACTTCTAATTTTTTCTCATCAATCAAACTCAATTGTTCCAGGCGGGTTTTAACCCACTCATCATCGTTAATTTTGGCTTCTGCAATGATCTGAAAGGATGGAATTTCAATTTCTGCGGGTATCACCACCTCCGTGCCATATGCCAACAAATAAGGAGTTGCCCATACTGAAGTACGAACATTAGTGCAATAACCCAACAATGCAAAAGGCAGCTTCTTATGCCATTGCCTGGACCCTTCCACTATTTTCCAAAGTATCTTCTTTATGTTCTTGTTTGCTGCCTCGACTGCACCATTCGCCTTGGGGCGATATGGGGTGGAATTGCGATATGTAATCTTAAACTGTTGACATACCTATTTCATAAGATGGCTATTGAGATTAGCCCTATTGTCTGTAATGATCATATTTCGGATCCCAAACCAACAAATGATGTTTGAGTGCACAAAATCGACCACTGCTTTCTTGGTCATAGACTTGAAAGTTTTAGCTTCAACCCACTTGGTGAAATAATCAATGGCCACTAGAATAAATCTGTGCCCATTGGACACTGCTGGCTCGATTGGGCGAATGACATCCATGCCCCAAGCAACAAAGGGTCATGGTGCGGACATTGTATGCAATTCAGATGGCGGAGAATGAATCAAATCTCCATGCACCTGACATTGGTGACACTTGCACACAAAACTGATACAATCTCTCTCCATGGTGAGCCAATAATAACCTGCTCGGAGGATTTTCTTTGCCAGAACATACCCACTCATGTGCGGTCCACAGATTCTAGAATGTACCTCGGTCATGATAGTTGTGGCCTGTCTAGCATCTATGCATCTCAACAATCCAAGATCTGGAGTCCTTTTGTACAAAACCCCTCCGCTGAAGAAAAATCTGCTTGCCAACCGCTGAATTGTTCTCTTTTGATCACTTGTGGCTTGTACCGGATACACCCCCATCCTGATATATTCCTTGATATCGTGAAACCAAGGCTCATCATCAAGTTCTTCCTCTACTACATTACAGTAAGCATGTTGATAGTGGACTTAAATCTACAACGGGTCTATGTAATCCTTATCTAGGTGATGTAACATTAATGCCAGAGTAGCCAAAGCATCAGCAACCTCATTATGAATCCTTGGGATATGCCTGAACTCTATTGATTAAAACTGTTGACAAAGATCATGCAAACATTATCGGTACGGTATGAGCTTCAAATCCCGAGTTTCCCATTCTCCTTGAATCTGGTGCACCAGCAGGTCCGAGTCGCCCAAGACCAAGACTTCTTGGACACCCATATCTACAGCTAACCTCAAACCCAGAATGCATGCCTCGTACTCAGCCATTTTGTTAGTATAGTAGAAACGAAGTTGAGTCGTAACAAGGTAGTGATGCCCTATTTCAGAAATAAGTACCGCTCCTATCCCAACGCCTTTCATGTTAGCATCCTCATCAAAGAAAAGTTTCCATCCTGTCTTTTCAACTGGTTCCAACTCATCAATATGCATTACCTCTTCATCAGGGAAGTAAGTCTTCAAAGGCTCATATTCTTCATCCACTGGGTTCTCAGCCAAATGATCGGCCAATGCTTGGGCTTTAATTGCAGTCCTAGTCACATAGATGATGTCAAATTCTGTGAGCAAGATATGCCACTTTGCGAGCCTCCCTGTAGGCATAGGTTTCTGAAAGATATACTTTAACGGATCCAAACGAGAGATGATGTACGTAGTGTAAGATGACAAATAGTGCTTCAACTTCTGTGCTACCCAAGTTAGGGCGCAACATGTCCTCTCAAGGTGAGTGTATTTAATCTCGTAAGATGTGAACTTCTTGCTGAGATAATAGATGGCCTGCTCCTTCCTACTGGTGATGTCATGCTGACCCAACACACAACCAAATAAATTGTCTAGGACTGTCAAATACAGAATCAAAGGTCTCCCCAGTTCTGGTGGCACCAACACAGGTGGGTTTGACAAGTACCCCTTTATCTTATTGAATGCTTCTTGACACTCATCTGTCCATTTGACCACGGCATCCTTCTTTAACAGTTTGAAAATAGGCTCACAAGTTGTCGTAAGCTGAGCAATAAACCTGTTAATGTAATTCAACCTCCCTAACAAACTCATCACCTCAGTTTTATTCCTTGGGGGTGGAAATTCTTGGATAGCTTTGATCTTTGATGGGTCCAATTCAATACCTCAACGGCTGACTATGAACCCCAACAATTTTACAGATAGCACACCAAATGCACATTTTGTAGGATTAGGCTTAAGATTGTACCTGCGAAGCCTTTTGGAAGAATTTTCTCAAATCTCTGACATGATCAGACTGTTTTCTAGACTTTATGATTACATCATCTACATAAACCTTGATATCCTTGTGTATCATGTCGTGGAATATGGTTGTCATTGCCCTCATGTAAGTTGACCCAGTATTTTTCAAACCGAGAGGCATGACCCTGTAGCACTATGTTCCCTATGGCATGTGAATGTCGTCTTTTCTGCATCTTCCTCATCCATTAAGATCTGATGATAGCCCACATAATAGCCCGCAAAAGACACAATCTCATGTTTGGCGCAATTGTCAATCAGAATGTGGATATTTGGCAATGGGAAGTTGTCCTTGGGACTCGCCTTATTCAGATCAAGGTAATCAACACACACCCTAGTCTTGCCATCCTTCTTTGGCAGAGGCACTACATTGGCTAACCAAGTACCGAGTGACCCGAATGACTTTTGCATCGAACTGCTTGGTGACCACTTCCTTGATCTTTACACTCATATCAGTTTTAAATTTTTCCAACTTCTGCTTGATGGGAGGGAATGTCGGGTCAGTCGGAAATTTGTGAACCACCAGGTTAGTGCTTAAGCCTAGCATGTCATCATAGGACCATGCAAAAATATCTTTGAATTCAAACAATGATTTGATTATCTCTTCCCTCATTTGTGGTTCCAGGTGGATACTTATCTTAGTTTCTTGAATATTATCTGGGTCCCCTAAATTGATTGCTTCTGTATCACTCAGGTTAGGCTTGGGTTTTCTTTAAAATGGATTAATTCTTTACTAATCTCTTCAAAGGCCTCATCCTCGTCATATTCCGATTCATCATCACACTCTATTTCTTGAATTACTATTTCAGAATTAGATTAGCTTTTATGACTGGGCAGGAGATTTCTCATGCATGTCATATCATTGAAGCCAACATAAAAAGAACTATACAAGAAAGAAAAGAAAAACGAAAATAAAATTATCAGGAAGGAAGAAAAAGGGAAATTGCATTTCATTGAAATTAAAGATAACAAGGTTTATATATCCAAACGGGCGGAACATAGAATTTGAATTACAACCCTGGAATAATCTAGATAAACTGAAAGAAAATCAAAGCAAACTACTAAAATTCCTCCCTGGTGGGTAGAGGAGTAGCTTCCCATTTGTTAATCTTTGCACTGGGCCCAACAAACTGCACATCCACTTTACTCGAACCCTTTCCAGCCTCCAGCACGTTCACACCGACGAATAACCTCTCGAACTTTTCAATCAAATCTCTATCCACATCAATAACTGAACTGGGAACTATTGTTACTGGGCGTTTCTTGGTGCCAAGCCTGACAAATGATCTAGAGAGCCGTGGGATGGGATTTGGGAGGACCCAGGCCCTCTGTTTCAACTTTCTAACTCTTTTCACGTCCGCAGCCGTGGGCTTGAACCCCAAACCAAATTGATCCAAGTTTTTGGGGAGAGACACCAGTTGTATGATACCTTGAAGAGATGCACCCAAACCCTTTCCTGGTACAAAACAATTTATCAACATTTCAGTGGCTACCATGACTGATGTAGTAGCTACCCTCGGAGTTGGAACGCACTTCCCCTCTGGAATTTTCTCTACCGATACTGTATCAAAAACCTGATAAACCCATGGCCCCTTGTCGTATTCAAACTCTATAAATGGAACAATGGCATCACTGGGAACACACCAATTATCTTCGTCGTGCACAACAATTTCTTGTCTATCCCATTCAAACTTGACCATTTGATGTAGAGTAGACGGGACTGCTTTGGTAGCATGAATCCAGGGTCGACCTAATAGCAGATTGTAAGAAACAGCCACATCGAGCACTTGGAACTCCATGGTAAATTCGACTGGCCCTATTGTAAGCTCAAGATCTTCATCAAAGCCCGACGGTGCTCGTCTGAATGGATCAATAATGACAATAGTGAAATCTGAGTCGGTGTCTTCTTTAACTGCTATACAATGGAATAATCCTGCACTTTCATCTTTCTCAAGAATTCCTCTGCTTCTTCCTTGGTCACGGCTTTCTTCACCAACACTGGGTTATATTTGGAGATCTTAGCCTTTCTCAACTCTTCGGGGGTAAAGCATCTCCCCGATCGAGTCAAACCATGAGTCTCGCAAACTTCTTATTTAACCTCTTTCCCCTTGTAGGTCACCGTCACTCGTTCATAATTCCACGGAACAGCCTTGCTGTTGATTACTGGTAGCTGAGTTACCAGTTTTACAATAACATGCTCTGTGCGAGTACCCTTCACAACTACAGTAGGCTTACTGGCTACCCCTAGCACAGCCACTTTTGCTTTTTCATGTTTCCCTGCAGCGTCACTTGAGGAACCTTTCTTGACCACCACAGATGGTTCATTCTTTGCCTCGTTCAACTTGATCACAGGCTTCTCACTTGTTGACTTTTTAAACGGCCTAGCTTCACTGGACCGAATCATCATGACAGTTTGCGAAGGCTTCTTAGTCTCCCCTCTCTTATGCACTATCTCAATTATATTTGTCTCATGATGGGCTGGCAACGGGTTTTGGTTGATATTAGGTGCCTCCGGAGCTTGAACCTCAATCCGATTAGTATCAATGAGCTTTTGAATAGCTGTTTTCAATTGCCAGCACTTCTCTATGTCATGCCCTGGAGCACCAGAGCAATATTCGCAACTCACAAAGTGGTCGAGATTCCTCGGGGGAGGATTTGGTAGTTTTGGCTTGATCGGACTCGGCATACCCAATTGTCTCATCCTACAGAACAAACTGGTATAGGATTCTCCTAATGGAGTGAAAGTCTTCTTCTTCTACAACCTCTCATTCTTGGTGGCCTGATTGGGCCTGAAACTCGTTCCAAGGGGATTTTGGTAGGCTCTTGGGGGTGGATAGGTATTTTGTGGAACTGGGTAGGAATTAGGTGGAGTTGGTGCACGCCATTGCACGTGGACAGGATGTTGAGGGTATGTTTGTGCATGATGGACAAAAAAATGGGGATCTGGTTGTGGTTAATAGTATTGTGGTAGGCTATATGGAGTGTGGGGGTAAGTTTGGTAATAGGGTCAAGGCTGGTTGTAGTAACGTGAAGGGCCCCTAGTTCCGACCCAAGCTCCTAACTCAACTGTCGCAACATCCTCTTTCTTCTTTTTCCCAAGTACACCCCCAGTACCGCTTTGAATGGCCGGGGTGGTCGCTTTGATTGTTAAATAACTCATGATCTTGATGGACTTGAGTCCCTCCTCAACCATGCCTCCCATTTTTACAACCTCATTAAAGGACTTGCCCACTGCTGGTACTAAATGACTAAAATAAGTGGGCTCCAAGGCCTGCAAGAAATAATTAACCATCTCACTTTCTTTCATCGGAGGGTCAACCCTCGCTGCTTGCTCCCTCCAACAGAATCCATATTCCCTGAAACTCTCACCGGGCTTTTTCTCAATCTTCGTCAATGATAGACGGTCTGGGATAATTTGAAGATTGTACTGAAAATTGCAGGTGAAGGCTTGGACCAAGTCGTCCCATGTGTACCACATGTTGTGATCTTGTCTGGTATACCATTCCAATGCCGATCCAGTCATACTTTGGCTAAAATATGCCATCAGTAATTCATCTCTTCCGCCTGCTCCTCTCATCTTGCTACAAAATCCTCTTAAATGTGCTATTGGGTCACCATACCCGTCGTATAGATCAAACTTAGGCATCTTGAACCCTGATGGTAACTGAACATCTGGGAACAGACATAAATCCTTATAGGGAACACTTACTTGACCTCCCAACCCCCTCATATATGTGAACGATTCTTCCAAGCGTTTGACCTTTCTGATCATCTCCTCATGTTCGGGATTTTTGGGTGGCTTCTTAGTCTCTACCGGTTGATCAAGATGAGGGGTGTAAGAATATGGTTCTGGACCTTTGAAAGTGGGCTCGGGAGGGTAGTACTGGTTGTCATGAGTCTGGAATAGAGGCTCACTGGAATATCGTTGTAATACAACAGGTAGAGGTACCACAAAGACAGGAGTGACTGTTGGAGGAGGGTATGGGACTTGTTTGGGTGGTAGAGCTTGGGAAGTATGGGAAGTGGTGTCGTAGCATTGTTGGTAGAGGGGAAAGGCAGGAGATGAGTTCACAGTGGGAGGTTCCTGAGGTTGGGCCGATGGTGGGATATAAGCCGGGTTGGCAGGATAAATCGATGGTGGATGCCCCTTTGTCCAAGCCTGGAACATGTCAACCATTTGCTGCTTTAACTTATACATCTCTTCCTTCATCGCATTAACATCCAATTCTTCCACCTCTTTTGACGGATCAACAATACTTACCTCTAGTTCTTGGTTGGCCATGTTCAGCTAGTCCTTTGACCGGGTGTTGTAGGACTGAGTTGCCAGAATGCCAATCAACTAACCACCTGCCTGAACTTAGTATATCAACAACAACCTCGTTAGTGATTAGGACTAACAAATTGGTAACCGCACATTTTGGGGAATGAATGCACCTAAGCAGTTAACCGTTTCTATTATGCATTTGATCGGCTGTTTGCGTCATCCCAGTTTTTCTTTATTTCAATTTTTTCTTTTTTTTTCTTTTTATCATTTCACTCCTGCCTTCGCTTTTTCTTTATTTTTATCCACTCATTTCCCTCTTGTTTTGCCATTGTTTTTTCTTTTGGTTTTCCCCCTCTTTTTCTTTTCTTTTTCTCTCTTGTTTTTCCTTTTTTTTCTTTTGGTTATGGTCGAATCCTATGGATATTGCCTACGTATCATGACCTCGCATGAATCAGACCGAGCGTGGTTCTGGAAGAGATAAATGTAAAATAAATAACAAAATATTTTGGGATTTTCAATTTCATAAAAAGCAAATACTTTGATTATAGAGATTCAAAACTAACAGACTTAAAAGAAACTAACAGATTCTGATGAAAGAACGAGATACAGACTCCAACAAAAGAAAATACACTCGAAAACAAATGACAAACTCCAGAAGAAAGAAAATACAGACTTGAGTGAAAATCACGAATACATCAATGCCTTCAACCCTACCCTAGGAACACCAACCAGTCTTGCAGCGGGCCTACTTGCCATGTCATCTTGGAGCCGATAGAGTTCCTCCATTATCTAACAGACGAAGATCATTACAGTGGCGAAAAACATGGACCTCGTCATGTACTCACACGCACTACACTTCATGGTAATGTAGTCAGCAATCCTTCGAACTCTCTCCCTCTCATAATGCCCTTCTCCTGCAACAGACGGTCAATCTGATGGGATCTAGCCTCTAAGACCTGAGTGGTAGCGTGGTTTTGTTCTTTCAAGTGCCGCAAGTCCTCTTCCAACCGTTCCATTAAGGCATAACAATGTTCTCTTTCAGTCTTAAAATTTTTGGCTTGTTTAGCCATTTCACCCTCGAGGTTGCCAATTGCCTTTTCCCAACCTGTGACCCTTCTTTCATATCTTTCTTTCATCTGTTGAATGAAAGATGCAAGCCTTTCGGCACTTTTAGCCAACCTTGCTTGTGATTTTGCTAGTTCAGACTCGGCTTTATGCAGGTCATCTTCATAGTCACGTACCTTTTTGAGTAAGGTTATAAATGAGCCTTTCATCTTTCCTGCTTCGGCCTGGGTTCTCGGCTTCAATATTTAGCTATCGAACCTGGGCTCTGAGAGCTTAATTTTCTCGCACCAATCTTCTCCTCTCACCCTCGGCCTCTTGTGCCTGTAAATCATTATTGAAGGTGACATTTCTCAACTCTTCTCGTAGATCATGGATGGTGGCCATATATTCTTTTTCCTTTTCCCCTAGGCTAACCTCTCCTGAATTTTATCATCAAAGGCTTGAACATGAGGCCTTTTGGTGGGCCTCTCGGGCTCTTGCTCGTTATTTACACAAGACATTTTCTCAAACCAAGTAGCATAGTTTGGATCTACTTCCCTCTTGGCGATGTCTGGTACCTGGGTGCCATTTTTTAGATACCGGCAACTATTCCAATCCTGCTGAACTAAAACCTCGGGCAATGCAGCTCCTGGATGTAACTCTATGACCTGGGTGCTTAGATCTTCATCTTTGGGCACAATATGATACATTCCCAATTGCCTCAAGACCCTTTGCGGTGCATGTGGCTGAATACTCCTTACACCTATTAACCTCAAGTAGCCCTTGGTAGCAGTCATATATATGGCTTTTGTCCTCGAGAGCCATCCTATAGTCCACTCGACCTGACCTGCGTTGAGAACTTTCAAGTGGGAGACCCATGCTTCAAACCCTTCTGCTGCGTTGTAATCCTTTACCCTCTCTTCGTAGCTGGTGATGAAGTTACCCGGGCTCGAACCATAACTCATGAATCTAGGATGATGGCGAAGGTGCTTGATCAACCACATTTGCAGGAGGATGCTGCAACCTTCAAAGAATTGAGCCCCTGCTTTGCATAAAGTCAATGCTCGATAAATATCCGCCAACACTAACGGGCAAGTGTATAATCTTCATTGGTAGTGAGGATTTGTGCAATTCTAGCCATACGAATATCCATCGTCCCTTTCTCATTTGGAAAAACCATGATCCCCAAGAATGCCACAATAAATGCAAACCAGCGATGAATTTGCCAAAGGCCCTTATCTTGTTTGTTGCTCAGACCCTTTTCATGCGTTTCAAAACCAGCAGAGTGCCCGAACATGAAGTATAAGAAATGGAAAACACAATACCCATTGCTCACACAGTCTTTATTCGTTTGTTTACTAATATTCAGGAGGTCAAAGAACTTGTGCACCGACGGAGCCCTTGGAAATATAAGTTGTTGCTTCCTCAAATCCCATCCAAACTCAATGTACCCGGCCATTTCCTCCAAAGTAGGGGTGATCTCAAAGTCTGAGAAACGAAAGACATTGTGGACAGGATCCCAGAAAGTTACCAAAGACTTGATCAGATCTTCCCATGGTTTGATCTCAAAAATGTTTATAAGGGCACCCAATTGCTTTTTCACTCATTTCTGATCATCGTCATCTTGATCATTCCACCACATACGCAAGTGCAACTGAGCCTATTCCCTGACCACTTCTGGCAGATCCTGGATGGTATTAATTTGTTCCTGTGGAAGGTTAAGGTTAGGGATGACTCTAGTGGACCTTTTTGTAAATAGGTTTCCGGAAAAAGAAAAAAAAATTAAAGGACCATGATTTCTTCCCCTATATGCCAATTTTGGTCAAATGACTGTTTTTGCAAATGTGGCCCCTTCCCAATTTCAAATGAATTTTGAAGCCAGGGGGGTTTATTTTATAACCCTTCACAAACTTGTTTGTTATTTTATGAAAATAGCCTTCAGACAACTGAAAAATACTCTAAGGCTATCTCGGCAAAAATGGTTTAAGACATTGCCGAAGCTGGATCAGCTTATTTTGACCAAAAATCCAAACTGTATTCACTTGACCACTGACTCTCTTTCTCTTGTTTTTTTTTCAAAAATAAGTCCGAACCTTATGTAGGTTGCCTACGTATCCCACATTCGGTGAGAATCAGACCTGCATAGTTCGGTCAGTTTTGACACATTTGGAAGAACACATTGTTTGACTCTTTTGGAATAACTCTTTTTGAAATATTTTGGCAAAGTTTCGGGACATTTTCATATACCATGGTTTTCTTTAGAACCGGGCTTTATTTCTTCCCTATATCACTCTTGGTGTTTCTCTTTACTTTATTTTCCCTAGCCGGTCAGCATGCAAACCGAAACAAATAAATGTTCACATAGCACAAAAAATGCATCAGGATGGTCTGTTATTTCGAGCACACCAGTCCTAGACGGACCCAACCCCTGTTTTGAGTCCCCTAAGGCAAATGCACATGATGCAACCAAGCGTTCCTACTTGGGATCTGGCATGAAGCTGTGTTCTTCTAGGTTTAAATCTTGGGGTTTTGGTCTAGACTTGGGGTACCCGAGTGGAAAAACTGGGGCTGAATAGGGGGCGATGTACCGGGAGCACTGAAGTCTACCCGGCCTTGTCGCTTGCCTAGCTTCGTTCTATTTGGTATAATTTCTACAGAAAAAGCGGGTCACGCGAATGTGTGCACCATTTTCAGAAGACTCAGAGAGGTGGCGTAAGAAAATATTTATATACAATTCAAACAATAATAAAGCGATAAACAAATAATATTTAGCACAAAAGATTCACAATAATATTAACAATAAATGAAGCCAAGTAAAAATCATTAATAAGCTCAAATTCTTGAACCCTGAACCAGAGATTCTAGGTTCGTTCCCCAGTAGAGTCGCCAGAGCTGTCACACCTCCTTTTTTACTACCCCCGAAAGGGTAAGGGAGTTTTTTCCAATTTAAGTGACAATCAAAATGGGATTATTTATTTATTAAAATCAGAGTCGTCGCTTGGGATAATTTTATGGTGTCCCAAGTCACTGCTTCAAATCTTGAATCGAGGAAAGAATGACTCTGTATTACAGTCCGGGAACCAGAAATTCGGATAAAGAATTCTGTTAACTCGGGAGAAGGTGTTAGGCATTCCCGAGTTTCGTGGTTCTAGCACGGTCGCTTTGATCATACTTGGCTTTATTAAAATTGTCTAATTACTGATTTTAGAACCTATGTGCATTTACCTTTTACCACTTTTTAATTAAGACAATTATCTTGAAATGGGTCACGCGTACATGTACCCATTTGTTTGGCGTGTCAAAAATAGTGTCATGCAAATGTGTCCACAATTAATAACACTTTATTAAGAAAAGTTTGGCCAAAATTGTGCGAACACATACTCTGGTTTTGTTTTTAAGATCATAATCATATCACGCGAACGTGTCCATGACCACGATAATATATTAGACGAGCTGAAAGCAAACTACGATCGTTGGTTATTTTATATCTAAATTATGAAATTAATACGAGGGCCATGCAATTGTCATTTATGTTTGGCACAGCGCACCTCAATTCCAAGGATCGAAACAAGATTAATTAAATGGGAAACATGGGTCATTTAATGGAGATGACACACCTCAAATTTCTATAAAAGCTAGCTTACGAATTCTATGATCATGGGCCATAGTACTTAAAATATCTGATCCAAAGGTTTCTAAAGGTCCGATTTTCCCTAGTTTTAAGTCAGACAATCCTTTCCTCCTTAACATCAAAATCGTTTCAAGACACAAACGGCTCGTATGGCCCAATTTCCTTGTACGCTACTGCCTTTTGCACCTTGAGGTACCCTAGCATGGACTCTTCCTTCTTTAAATTGTATTAAGCAAATAATGACAATGAGAGACTCACGTTCTGATAATTCATTGAACTAACGTTTTTACAAAAAACTACACCACTGAATGTAACTAAATTATTTTAAGAAAATTAGCCAAGAACGGGGAAACTATTATTGTCTATGGGTGTAAAGGAAACAAACAAACTCTTGCTAGAACTTTAAACCAACGAAAGAAGACAAACCAATGAACAAAAATAAAACAAACTTGCTCGAACAGTAATGAAATATCGTCATAATTCTCACAACTTTGACGTTGTGAACTACTGAGTTCTGACATCCACATTACAAAACATTTACACCTTTTGATATCAAAACTCAATAATCGTAAACTTGTGCAATATCTGACTCCAACCAATAAGTTTAACTAGGTCATACATGGTTCACAATTCATAAAGAAAAATGAAATAAAACCAAACTTAGGCCTGGGACTTGCCAAGCCTGAAATCAGATTCACTTCATTTTAAAACTCCTTTTCAGAAATCAAAAAAAACTCAAAACACACATGAAAGAAGGCCTAGTGATAGACTATGAAAATCACAGAACCATGTCTCAAACCATATGGATGCAAACTTGAGCAGAATTACTAAGAAAACAAAGTGACACTAGATTCATGAGACCAATTATTCTGGGTGAACATACATGTAACTAACTGCCATAACGAACACAAACCAAATGACCAAATGATTTCCAATAATCAAACTACAGCATCAGAATCTTTAATTATTACAATTTTCATCTAAAGTACCTTTGAGACTCTTACATTTAAATTGATTCAAATCCAACATCTGATACTAAGTGCATACGAATGGGACATCCAAAGAAAGCTAGACTGAATTAGGAAAAGAAAATATGGCAAGGGCAGCAACAATCACAATATATAATTACTGCTTTTCATTCAACTTCAATTTGATTCATAAACATATACATAAGACTCAACAACTGAACTCAATCTCCAACCATAGTTTCAGAAAGGGTATCTAGAGATGGAAATAAACAGAAGGTGAAGGATCAGCAGTAATTTAGTATAAGGCAGCAGTAGAAATAAACAGTGAAACCAGTTTCCAACCTAGAAATGTTGTGCAGTACTCCAAAAGAAAATAGTTTCAATCGAACAAGAGTCTAGCAGACTTTGAACCAAACTTTTAAACCAAACTCAAACCATTTCCAACCTCAGGTGAATCAGAATTTGTTTCAGAAATTGAAGACTTTAAAAATCACAGATGAAACGTAATGGAACAGTAATTGTATTGGAATTTTTAGCCTTTTTAATTCCCTATCTTTCTCTATCTCTGAATATCTCCAAAAAACTCCCTTGGGTGTCAAGTTAGGATGCCTTTATAGGCAAGCTATTAGGACAGCTTAAAGGTATCAGATTTTACACTTTGCAGCTTTTTATGTTTTCATTTTAGCCTAGATACCCTTAGTTTGATTTTCAGATTCTCATATAAGTCCATAACCCAGCTTCCTAGAAGCTTCCTTTGATTAGTTACTAAATATTCCCTATACCAATTACCTAGACTACCCCCCCCCACCCCTGTTTATTACCCTGGGTCAGGCGGACATATGGGTAAAGTTAGCCCAATTCGATGGGTCTGTTGAAAACCTAAATCAACTCTCTATTGGGCCATTTAATTTCCCAATTCAAATCAAGACTGACAAACCCGATAACATCTAGATTATTCAATTACAGAACTTCAAAACTCGAAGAACTCGGGCCCAAAACAGAAACAAAAATTTAATACCTCTAATTTGTGCACCAGAACACGAATAATAACTAAAACACCACCTAAAACTAGCATGCAAATATAGAACAATGTGTAGAAATGAAGGAAAATGGGAATTAAAATCAGAGAACTAACAGTAAGAGTGGGAGAAGAGGAGAAAAGATCAAAGAAACAGAAGTTAAATAGCAACAAAAAAAAGGTAAAGAATAGAAAGAAATACCTAAAACAAACTCGGACTAGTAAAGAATGGCGACAAGTCTTCAAATCTTCCAAATTTCCGGCCAAATATGATATTAATCGTGTGTTCTTATAAAGAACACACGAACAAAATCAAATTAGACTTGAAATTTCCACAGAATCATGATTTGGAATTTTTGTGGTTGATCTTTCGATTCAATATTCGAGAAGTTCTGGGAAGATTCGGAGAAGACAGAATGGGGATTTGGAATGAGGGGAGTGATGGGGTTCTAAGGTGTTATTTTGGGGCTGATTGATGGTGTGCCGTCGGGCTCAAAGCGGTGGGGAAGGGTGTCGGCGTTAGGGTTCGAGTGGATGGTCTTTGAAGAGACGAGGGTGAGAGAGAGATGAGATGGGGGGGGTTCTAAGGGGGTGATCTTTTTCGGACATTTAAATAGCCTGGGGAGGTTATTTCCCAACCGTTGGATCAATGAAGATCAATGACTGGGATCTGGGGAGGGAGAACGATGTCGTTTGGTTGGGAAGTGGGGTTGGACCGGGTTGGGGCATGGGTTTGGGCTGGGTTGAGCAGGTATTTGGGGAAAAATGATTTGGGCTTGTGGATTTTAAAATAAAATAGGCCCAAAAATCAAATCCTCTCTAATCCTTCTTTTCTTTTCTTTTCTTCTTTTTCAATATTCTTTTAAAATTAAATCTAAAAGAATAAAAACCTAAATTATTTCCTAAATCAGATTATCCTACCATATTTTATTAATTAAACTTAATTAATAATTACCACAATTAACCAAATTAAAAGAAAGACCACCAAAATTCAAGAATTAAAACTAAAAATGCAAATTAAACTATTTTTTTTAAAAAAATCATTTTTATAAACGACTAATTTGCTAATTAATCGTAAAAATGCAAAGTCAAATCCTAAATGCAAATGCAATATATTTTTATATTTTTCATTAATTAAATAAAATAAACATGCGCAGGCAAATACAAAAACTTGACAGAAAATGCCACAAAAATCCACAAAATTGCAAATAATAAAAAAACCATTACTTTGTTTTGAATTTTGTGGGAGTGATTCATATAGGGAAAAAATCACGTGCTCACATGGATGACCACCAGTGCCACCAGTTGAGGCCACCAAAGCTCGTGGACGCAGTCGTGGTCGTGGCAGAGGCAGAGCAACGAGGGTAGCACATGTAGATCTAGCAGCTGCCCTAGCTCAAGATCAAGCTCCAGTTATGGATGCTCCAGCAGCACCAGTTGTGCCCATCGTGATTCCGGGTCTTTAGGAGGCCTTGGCACAGATCTTATCAGTTTGCACTGGTCTAGCTCAAGCAGTTTCAACCATTACAGCCGCAGCTAATTCATAGGACGGGGGAGGCAATCAGACTCCCGCCGCTCGTACACCTGAGCAGGTTATGCAGGTACTTCAGACGCGGGGGGCACCTCCAGCCAAGCCGGTTGCACCAGCTCAGGAGTTTGTAGTACTAGTTACGTCGGATGATGAGCATCGTCGACTTGAGAGGTTTGGTAGATTTCAGCCTCCGACATTCAGTGGTGCAGAGGGCGAGGATGCCCAGGGTTTCTTGGATAAGTGCTAGCGGATGCTTCGTACAATAGGGATTCTTAAGACTAGTGGTGTGGCATTTACTACCATTCAGTTTTCTGGGGCTGCCTTCACTTGGTGGGAGGCGTACGAGAGGCGTAGGCCTATTGGTGCAGTGCCCCTTACTTGGAAGCAGTTCTCCGTTCTCTTTCTGGAGAAGTATATGTCACAGTCCCGCAAAGAAGATCTGCATAGGCAGTTTGAGTGGTTACAATAGGGGGATATGACTGTGTCACAGTATGAGTCGAGGTTTTCTAAGTTGGCTCGTCATGCCATTTGGTTGGTTTCGACAGATCGAGAGAGGATCAGGAGATTTGTTGATGGCCTTACTTATCATCTCCGTATTATTATGACCAAAGAGAGGGTGATGGGTGCTACGTTCGATGAGGTGGTTGATATTGCTCATGAGATTGAGTTGGTTCACCATCAGGAGCGAGAGGAGAGGGAGGCCAAGAGGCCTTGAGAATCGGGCAGTTATAGTGGTGCTCCTTCGAGGGGCCAATTTCAGCATAGTAGAGGCCATTCATTCAGGTCTTTTCAGTCAGACTACCTAGGTTATCGTGCGGCATCTTCAGGTCATAGTTATCATGGATCTCAATAGGGCCAGTCATCACTCAGTGCCCTTCCATCTCTGAGTTCATATCATGCGCCATTAGCTCAGGGCTCTTCTATGCCGAGTGCATCTTCTAGTCACTTCGGTACGAGGGGTTCCCTTTAGTCCCCTTCTCCAGCATTTGGGAGTTGTTATGAGTGTGGCGAGATGGGCCACATGTGGAGGCAGTGTCCTCGTCGGGTTGCTAGTTCATCCCAGCAGAGGTGCCAGTTATCGGCTTCAGCACCAGTCTCTTCATCACCACCCGCTCAGCCAGCTAGGGGTGGAGGTCAGTCTGTCAAGGGTCGTCCTAGAGGGGGAGGTCGATCAGGCGGTGGTCAGGATCGTTTCTATGCTATCCCAGGCAGACCAGATGTTATTGCTTCAGATGTTGTCATTACAGGTATTGTTTCAGTCTGCCATAGAGATGCCTTTGTATTATTTGATCCCGGTTCCACCTTTTCTTATGTGTTCTCATATTTTGCTCATTATTTGGGTATGCCCCGGGAGTTTCTTTCCTTACCTGTTCATGTATCTACCCCGGTGGGCGATACTGTTGTTGTAGACCGTGTGTACCGGTCATGTGTGGTGACTATTGGGGGATTAGAGACCCGAGTGGGTTTGTTATTACTGAGTATGGTGGATTTCGATGTCATTTTGGGCATGGATTGGTTAACTCCGTGTTGTGCTATTCTGGACTGTCATGCTAAGACATTCACTTTGGCTATGTCGGGTGTGCCGCGGATCGATTAGTGTGGTGTGACTAATTATGTTCCTAGTAGAGTGATCTCTTTCTTGAAGGCCCAGCGTATGGTTGGGAAGGGTTGCCTTTCATATCTAGTATTTGTGAGGGATGTCGGAGCTAAGACTCCCAGTATTGATTCTGTCCCAGTAGTGAGGGATTTTCCCGATGTATTTCTTGCAGACCTGTCGGGCATGCCACCAGATAGGGATATTGATTTTGGTATTGACCTCGTACCGGGCACTTAGCCTATTTCTATTCTGCCGTATCGTATGGCACTAACGGAGTTGAAGGAATTAAAGGAGCAGATTCAGGAACTCCTAGATAAGGGGTTCATTCGGCCTAGTGTGTCACCTTGGGGTGCGCCGGTTCTGTTTGTGAAAAAGAAGGATGGCACAATAAGAATGTGCATTGATTATAGGCAATTGAATAAGGTAACAATTAAGAACAAGTATCTTTTGCCTCGCATTGATGATTTATTCGACCAGCTTCAGGGAGCGAGGGTGTTCTCCAAGATTGATCTCTATTCAGGTTATCACCAGTTGAAAATCAGGGATTCGAATATTTCTAAGACGGCTTTCAGGACCCGATATGGTCATTACGAGTTCTTGATGATGTCTTCTAGGCTGACCAATGCCCCAGCAACGTTCATGCATTTGATGAACATTGTATTCCGGCCTTATCTCGATTCATTTTTCATAGTCTTCATTGATGATATTCTTGTGTACTCGCGTAGTTAGAAGGAGCATACGGAGCATTTAAGAGTTGTGTTGCAGATATTGAGGGGGAGAAGCTTTATGCAAAATTTTCCAAGTGTGAGTTTTGGCTTGGTTCAGTGGCTTTCTTGGGACACGTGATGTCCAGCGAGGGTATTCAGGTTGATCCAAAGAAGATATAGGCAGTTCAGAGTTGGCCCAGATTGTCCTCAGCCACAGAAATTCGTAGCTTTCTTGGTTTGGCAGGCTATTATCGCTGGTTTATTCAGGGATTCTCATCTATCGCATCGCCCTTGACTAAGTTGACTCAGAAGGGTGTTTCATTTGTATGGTCGGACGAGTGTGAAGAGAGCTTTCATGAGCTCAAGACAGCTTTGACCACAACTCCAGTGTTGGTTTTGCCATCAGCTTCAGGTTCATATACCATGTATTATGATTCTTCGAGAGTTGAGATTGGTTGTGTATTGATGCAGGAGGGTCGAGTTATTGCTTATGTTTCTCGTCAGTTGAAGGCCTATGAGAAGAACTACCCCATTCATGATTTGGAGTTGGCTTCCATAGTTCATGCATTGAAGATTTGGAAGCATTATTTGTATGGTGTGTCTTGTGAGGTGTTTACTGATCATCATAGCCTCCAGTACTTGTTCAAGCAAAAGGATCCCAATTTGAGGCAGTGGAGATGGTTGGGGTTGCTAAAGGATTATGATATTACTATATTGTACCATTCGGAGAAGGCCAATATGGTGGTCGATTCTTTGAGCCGAAAGGTATTGAGTATGGAGAGTTTGGCATATATTTCAGTTGGGGAGAGACCTCTTGCAGTTGATGTTCAGGCCTTGGCCAATTGGTTCGTGAGGTTAGATATTTCGGAGCCTAGTCGGGTGTTAGCTTGTGTGGTTTCTCGGTCTTCCTTATATGAGCGCATTAGAGAGTGCCAATATGATGATCCGTATTTGTTCATCCTCAGGGACATAGTTCAGCATAATGATGTCAGAGATGTGACCATCGGTGATGATGGGGTGTTGAGGATGTAGGGACGAATTTGTGTGCCCAATATTGATGGGCTTCGGGAGTTGATTCTGGAGGAGGCCCATAGCTCGCGGTATTCCATTCATACGGGTGCCGCGAAGATGTATCAGGATTTGAGGCAGCACTATTGGTGGAGAAGAATGAAGAAAGATATTGTGGGAATTGTAGCTCGGTGTTTCAATTATCAGCAGGTGAAGTATGAGCATCAAAGACCGGGTGGTTTGCTTCAGCAGATGGTTATTCCTAAGTGGATGTGGGAAAGGATCACTATGGACTTTGTTGTCGGACTTCCACGAACTTTGAAGAAGTTTGATGCTATTTGGGTGATTGTGGATCGGCTGACCAAATCTGCGCACTTCAATCCTGTGTGTACTACCTATTCTTCAGAGCGGTTGGTGGGGATTTATATCTGGGAGATTGTTCGTTTGCATGGTGTTCCGATTTCCATTATTTCAGATAGAGGTACTCAGTTTACTTCACAATTTTGGAGAGCCGTGCAGAGAGATTTAGGTACTCAGGTGGAGTTGAGCACAGCTTTTCATCCTCCGCGCTATTCAGATATTAGAGGACATGTTGCGTGCTTGTGTCAATGATTTCGGAGTATCATGGGATGAGTTTCTATTGCTTGCAGAGTTTGCTTATAACAACAGCTACCAGTCGAGTATTCAGATGGCTCCATATGAGGCCTTGTATAGGAGGCGGTGTAGATCTCCAGTTGGTTAGTTAGAGCCCGACGAGGCTAGGCTGTTGGGGACTGATTTGGTACAGGATACTTTGGAGAAAGTGAAGGTGATTCAAAAGAGGCTTCGTGCGGCGCAGTCGAGGAAAAAGAGGTATGCTGATAGAAAAGTTCGGGATGTGTCTTACATGGTTGGCGAGAAGGTTCTGTTGAAGGTTTCACCCATGAAGGGTGTTATGAGACTTGGTAAGAAAGGGAAGCCCTTTTGAGGTGCTTCGGAGGATTGAGGAGGTGGCTTATGAGCTTGCTTTGCCACACAGCTTGTCGAGTGTGCATCCTGTATTTCATGCTTCTATGCTCCGAAAGTATATTGGGGATCTGTCTCATGTTTTGGATGTCAACACAGTTCAGTTGGATGATGATCTGACCGATAATGTGGAGCCAGTAGGTATTTTGGGTCGTCAAGTTCGGAAGTTGAGATCAAAGGATATAGCTTCAGTGAAATTGTAGTGGAGAGGTCGGCCCGTGGAGGAGGCTACCTGGGAGACCGAGCAGGAGATGCAAAGCATATATCCTCACCTATTTGAGGCTTCAGGTATGTTTCTTGACTCGTTCGAGGACGAACGTTTGTTTAAGTTGGGGAGGATGTGACAACCAGGTCAGTTGTCTCATGAGTTACCGCTCTGTTTCCCCCATTTCTACTTCTTTATGCTTCGTTATTCGTGTTTTGTGGTATCGGATTGGTCGGAGTGAGTCCAGAAGGAGTTTTGGCGAAGTTGAGACACTTAGTCTTTTTTAAGGGAGTTGAGTTAGGAAAAGTCAACTGGATGTTGACTTATATGTTAGAGGGCTCAGAAGTGAGTTATGATGGTTCGGTTAGCTTCGGGAGGTGATTTGTAACATAGGAGCATGATCTGAATGGGCTTGGAGGTTCGGAGTAGAATTAAGCTTAAATTGGAGAAATGTTCATTTTGGCAATTTTCGGTTGATAGGCGAGATTTTGATATAGGGGTTGGAATGGAATTCCGAGAGTTGCAATAGTTTCATGGTGTCATATAGGATGTGTGTGTGAAATTTCAGGTCATTCGGGCGTGGTTTGGTTGGGTTTTTGATCAAAAGCATATTTCAGAAGATTTAGAGAAACTTAGGCTTCAATTCGATGTAATTTGGTGTTGTTTGAGGTGTTTTGATGATTGGAACAAGTTTGAATAATGTATTGGGTCATGTTTGTGCTTTTGGTTGAGGTCCCGGGGGCCTCGGGGTGATTTCGGATTGTTAACGGGAAGATTTAAGGCTTGAGAGATTGCAAAAAAATTGCTGCTTCTGGT
Organism: Nicotiana sylvestris; assembly: GCF_000393655.2. NCBI lineage: Eukaryota > Viridiplantae > Streptophyta > Magnoliopsida > Solanales > Solanaceae > Nicotiana > Nicotiana sylvestris. The sequence continues at coordinate 23,837,298 of NC_091060.1, forward strand.
GTTTTCGCACCTGCGGTTTGGGGGCCGCAAGTGCGGCGCAGCATATGCAAGGGTGAAGTCGCAGAAGCAATTTTGGAGGGGTTTTTTAGGATCCGCAAATGCGGTTGTAGGGGCCGCATCTGCGGAACTGCAAATGCGGTAGAAGGATCGCAGATGCGGCTGTGGTCGGCTTTAGTGATTTCCGCAGAAGCGGAGTGTTAACCGCAAATGCGGTACCACAAATGTGGTTGGTGAGTCGCAGATGCGACAATGTCTGGGCAGAATGTATATAAGCTTGCCTTCGCGATTTTTGAAGGTGTTCACCATTTTTGACTTCGTCTTGAGAGCTTTTGGACGATTTGGAAGGGAGATTTCAAGGGAATTTCATTAAGGTAAGGATTTTGGACCTAAAACACACTTCTATGATAATATTTCATGGATTAAGATTGAAATTAAAGGGATTAAAGGACTGAAAATGGAGGATTAGGGCTTGAGTTTAAGATGGCTTAAAATGAGGATTTGAGGGGTCATTTGAACTCCGATTTTTGTATTCTTGATATGAATGAACTCGTGGGGTGACGAGGAATCTAGTGATGGGAAAATTTTTGAGTTTTGAGAAGTGGGCCTGGGGCTCAGGTTTTGCTAATTTCGGGATTTTTGGTATTTTTTTATTGTTTTCGCTTGGGATTTGTTCCCTTAGCGTATTGTGACGTATTCGTTCTGATTTTGGATAGATTCGACGCACGTGGAGGCCGACTCGAGGGGCAAAGGAGTCGCGAGCTAGAGATTTAGCCAGTTCGAGGTGAGTAATGATTGTAAATGATGATCTGAGGGTTTGAAACCCCGGATTGCACATCGTAGTGCTATATTGAGGTGAGACACTCGCTTGATGACGAGCGTGAGGTCGTGCACTATTGGGGATTGTGACTTGGTCCGTCCTAATTGATAATTTTACCGCATAATTGACTGAAACTTATTTGTTATCATCACGTTTTGGGGTTGATTGCCATATTTGGGCTTCGTGCCAACTAGTTGAACCCTTCGGGGATTTTTATTACCATTTCCTCACTGTTTTGACTTATTACTTGAACTCAGCTCCGTTATTTTCCACTGTTTTACTTCTCAGCCATTTTTACTCAGTTTTGAGACTTAAATGATATTTTAAATGATGTTTTGGGCCGAGAAATACTATTTTACTATTGCCCGATGGGCATTGTGATGATTTTTGGACTGAGTAAGGCCGAGGGCCTAGTTGTGAGGATACACTGATACTAATATGAGGCCGAGGGCCTGAGATACATATATACGCCACGAGGTGGCTTGATTAATATGAGGACGAGGGCCTAGATTTGATGCCATGAGATTGCTTGATATTGCGCTTGGGCCGTAAGGGGCCCCTCCCGGAGTCTGTACACCCCCAGTGAGCGCGGGTACCCATTGTGATGTGAGATTGAACCTGAGGGGCTGGCATTGTTCTGAGATTTAGCCCGAGAGGCTGGTACTGTTCTAAGATATTTCCCGAGGGGAGAACTTCTATTTGTTTACTTACCTGTCAATTACTTGTTTTACTTGTTAAAAGGGGATTTTTACTTAACTCTTCACTGTTTTACTGTTTTAAGTGATTTTTACTGCTTCATTATAGAATGCCTTGTGCCTTACGTGTTTTCTTACTTTCAGTCATTATTTATATTTGTTACTCACTGGGTCAGAGTACTCACATTATTCCCTGCACCATGTGTGCAGATTCAGGCATTTTTGGTTCCGCTCCTGAGTGCTGATTCCTCTAGTTCCAGGCGATATTCGGAGATTACGAGGTAGTTGTTGACGTCCGCAACCCCGTGTCTCTATCACTCTATCATTTATATTCTCTTTCAAAAAATTTTATTAGTATTGGAATTAGCAGACTTACGCATGGTCTATAGATGCTCGTGACTTGTGACACCCCGGTTAGGGCTGTGTCGTGTTGGATTTTCGCATTGTTATCGTTATTTCCACTATTTAGTGTTATTAATCATGTTTATACTATTTTTGTGTTGTTTAACTCTTTTAAAAGGTGAATTGGGTTAAACTGGCTGGCCTTGTCTTCACGAGAAGCGCCATCACGACCGAGTTCGGGGTTAGGGTTATGATAGAAGAAATAACATATGCAAAAGAAAACAATAAGCCACCTGAACATGAATATGTATTACAACTGTTTGAGTCTCGACTACCCAGAACTGGTGTCACAGTTTCACAGACGGTCTAAGAATTCTACAAATAAAGGTCTGGAAGAATTAAATACAACATTGTCTCTGGAAATACATGTAAGAAACAGGAAAGTAGATAGAAGGAGACACCAAGGCCTACGAACGCCTGCAGGGCTACCTCGGGTCGCCTGATGAACAAGATTCAGCAATCTCACCGCGGTCTGAAGTCTACAACACTGGGGTCTGCACAAAAGAGTGCAGAGTGTAGTATCATCACAACCGACCCCATGTGTTGGTAAGTGTCTAGCCTAATCTCGACGAAGTAGTGACGAGGCTAGGACCAGACTACCAAATAAACCTGTGCAGTTATATAATGTACAGCGGAAAGTAAAGCAGGTATGAGCAAGTAAAGATGGGAGGGGGAAACATGTTGCGGGGGTATACCAGTATTAACAGTAAATCCAAAGTAACAGTCTAAGGGCAGCTTAGGATTCACAGCGAACAAAAGGATCTAATATCCAAAATAAACACACTTATATCAATAATTGTTGCGGTGCGCAACCCAATCCCAATACATAACAACACTGTTGCGGCGTGCAACCTGATCCCTATCATTTATCATTGTTGCGGCGTGCAACCCGATCCACATATATCATTGTTGTGACATGCAATCCGATTTACATATAATATTGTTGCGTCGTACAACCCGATCCATATATAATATTGTTGCGGTGTGTAACCCGATCCACATATAATATTATTGTGGCATGCAACCTGATCCATATATAATATTGTTGTGGCGTGCAACCCGATCCACATATAATATTGTTGCGTCGTGCAACCCGATCCACATATAATATTGTTGCGGCGTGCAACCTGATCCACATATAATATTGCTGCGACGTGCAACCCGATCCACATATAATATTGACAACAATCATAACAAGAGTCCCGACAAGGGATCAATAAGGTCTACACTATCCCGGGAAGGGATTCGACAGCATAAGTAATCACGTCCCGGCAAAGGAGAAACAGCTATAACAAAACTTACTACAACATCCAACTACCTCAGTTATAACCAAACACGTTACAACATCTAACTACCTCATCTATAACCAAACTCGTTACAACACCTAACTACCTCCGCTATAACCAAACTTGTTCCGACACCTAACTACCTCAGCTATAACCATAATCCCTACCCTACACAAAGAATCATCAACCTAAGCATTTGTAATATCAATTAAGAACACAATGTAAGGGAACCACAACTCAACAATAATCAGGCAAAGGGGCAACATAATGATCTCTTTTTTTCTCACTTTTACTTCACAATTCACTTTACAACTCGAACCAATACTCTAGAGTTTCAATTATCATTTATACTTTCAAAATTCGTTATACAATTGGAGCCAACGCTCTTCAATGTTCATAAGTCACAATTCTTTCCACGACTTTACACAACAAATAAAAATCTTCACCAAGGTATGAATAACACAACGAAATTATGAAAATCACAATATAAGACTCACGGTCATGCTTGACATCAACGTATAGATACTCGTCACCATGCCAATACGTCGTACTCAACAAGAAACAAATAGCAAATATGACACAACTCCTAATCCCTCAAGCTAAGGTTAGACCAAACACTTACCTCGATGTCACGAACACAATTCAAGTCTCTACTATCGCTTTACCTCTTGATTCCACCACCAATTCGCTCGTATCTAGTCATAAGTTACTCAATTACATCAATAAACTTTAAATGAATCAATTTAAATGCATGAAAATAGATTTTCCAAAGTTTTACCCAAAAAGTCAAAATTAACCCAGGGCCCATATGGTCAAAAACCCGAGGTTCGAATCAAAACCCGATTACTCATTACCCCACGAACTCAAATATATAATTTGTTTTGAAATCGGACCTCAAATCGAGGTCCAAATCCCCAAATTTTTGAAAAACCTAGGTTCTACCCAAAACACCCAATTTTTCCCATAAAAATCATTGATTTTGAGTTGAAATCATGTTAAAAGATGTTAAGGAGTGAAGAAAATGAGTTAGAAATTACTTACCCACATTTTGGAGAAGAAAGTTATTTGAAAAATCGCCTCTTATATTTTTGGGCTTTGAAAAATAACAGAAAATCCTGTCTAAATATACTATTCTAAGATGCCCTGTTGAGACTGCACAAAATCAACTGCGGCAGCACAGCACTACTTGGGTTCTGCATTGACAGGTCTTAGTATTTTGGTCATTACATTCTCTACAGATGTCCAAATGCCTAATATAATATGTTTCTGAAACCTAGATTCAAAGATCTATAACTTTTGTTTTTGAGTCATCCCCAAATTCCTTGTAGATCAAAAGATATGAGCTTCTGAAGTCGGACAAGTGAACCTGTGCGGACCGCACAAAATGGACTGCGGTCGCATAGTCACCAGTGCGATCAGCACTACGGGTTCAGAGGTTTGCATTTCTCTGAACCTACAACATCCATGTTTTTAAGCCTAAGACATCACGGGACTTACCCGAAACTCACCCGAGCCCTCGGAACTCCAAACCAAGTGTGCATACTAACTCAAAGACATCATATGGACCTACTCGTGCGATCACATCATCAAAATAACATGTAAAATCATGAATTAAACCTCAAAACTCAACATTTTCATCAAGAACTCTCAAAGTTCATAACTCTTCAATCGGAAGTCCAACTCATGTCAAATAAACTCCGTTTTTTACCATATTTCACAGTTATCTTTCAAATACTATAACAAGTTTGTACCGGACTCCGAAACCAAAATACTGGCCCGATAACAATGGTTTCAAACAATAATTATTTTCTTCATTTCGTAGATAATTTAGTAAAATAATTTCTTTCAAAAATTGATTTCTAAGGCTTGGGACCTCGGAATTATCTCCGGGCATACGCCCAAGTCCCATATTTTACTGCGGACCTCTCGGGATCGTCGGAACACGGATCCGGGTATAGGTACGGACCACACACGTAAATCAAGGTGGGGTAGAAGGAGGTTGTTAGGTCTCGGAACACTGAATTCACTTGCAACACATTAGTGTCGAGGGTATGAAAAGACACTTATTACAAACATGTACGAGTATAAGCAGAAAAGTAATAACGAAATATATAGAGAAACAACAAACTACATGGTAACCGAAATATGAAAAAATTAACGTCGGACCCTAGAATATCATCACTTCTCAGTCTCACACCACAAGACGGTAGTGGAAACCAACAACCAAAATACACTATAACCCCGCGCAAGGCAGGGCGCTAAGCCAATTTTTCAGATAGTTGGATCTTTTGCTTTTTGCTGAACATTTGGCCTACCACGTCGCTGGCCCCGTAGCGCCACGCCATTTTTTCATTTTTTTAAAACTTTTTTCATGTAGATTTGATCTTTGACCGTACCCCCGAACTCGATCTAGTTGAATATTTTGAATTTCTACTCAGACTTCGAAGCTTCAAAATATCTGTTTTACCTCCAAAAATTCTCCTTTGGTCTGAATCAATTACTACACAATAAAACGTCACAAGTATGAAATACTCACTTTCAAGCTGAAACATGATTAAATTGCAGTAAATAGTAGGTGATGTGTAACTAAAAGCTCGTGTTTTGGCAGTTGACAGTTGCATTCATTTATCTTTTTTCCCTCTCCATGATATAAACCAAATTACCAAAGTCCTCTCGATCTAGCTAACTATAAAATGACGTTGGCGTAAACTTTGAGCGCGTCAACTGAATAAGTAATGCCATTGTTTTGCAAGTATTAAGGGCTCGTTTGGCCATAAAAAAGATTCCTTTCTTCGAAATGTTTTTTTACTTTTTTTCTAAATTAATGTTTGGCAATGAAATTTTTGATTTTCACTCGAAGATGAATTTTGAAATTTTTTAAAATTTTCACTTCAGATCATTCACAAAAATTCAAAAATATTTTAAAATTATATTAATGTCCAAACCCCACTCTAATATTCAGATATCATTTTCACTTGAAATTATTTTTTACTTTTTCCCCGAAATTTTACAATTCTTATGTCCAAACCCCACTAAATTATCTGAATCTTGAAGGCAGCTGGCTATATGCCTTTCGCAGTACTATACTAGTAATAATTGCACTATTTTATAACCGTCATCTCATGACGTCTAGTTCTGTGACTTGAGTATATCATATAAAGGAGTCGGAACCAAAATGTGGTTCTTTTTTACTCAAAATACGAAAATAAGTGTTAAAAAAAAAGTTATCAAACTATATATAACGCCACAAAAAGTGGCGCTATACAGTAACGGTAACTGTACCGTTACAGTATAGCGCCACTTTTTGTGGCGCTATATTAATTAAAGGCTGACATAGCGCCACTATTAATGGCATTATACGCCTTATTAAAAATCCCTACGTCTTCTTCTTCTTCGTTTCATCTCCATTATTTTACTCCGGTCCCCCTCCCTCCGGTCCCCCCGATTCTGCCCCATTTTAAAAAAAAAAAAAATGGGTCCCCCGGCACATAAAAGTTGAAGATTGGTGGTCCCACTTCGTGTTATTGTGGATTCACTCTTCCAGAGTCAAAATTTCGATATATTTACATTCCGAAAATTCTAAATCGAGGTATTTAGATTTATTTTAAGTTGAAACTTTTATAACAATGCATATTACTTGATTTGTATGTGTTCTATTTCGGTTTGTGTTTATTTTTCCGAAACTAGCATGTTAAATTTTATCCGAATTTAATTTTAGTGTTGTATAAAATATGTAAATTAATCTAAAAAATGTGTTTGTTAATATCCTCATGTATATTTACGTGTTTTTATGCCATATAGTTTAGATTATTTTTTAGCGTAGTAAAATGTAGACCTTTTTAGCGTAGTAAAACGTAGACCCTTTTAATGTAGTAAAATTTAGAGCCTTGTAGCGTAGTATTGTGTAGTATTTTAGCTTAGAATTCATTTTGTTTAATTATCTTATATTGTGCCACTGAGCCTCTAAATATCTAGCCCGGAACCAATAGGTATATATATAAAATTATATATATATAATTTTTACAATTAATTTATTAAAAAATATGAATAAAAATTATTAAAAAAAACATAAAATTATTAATGATAGTTTGGTACCACTGGGCCTCAGAAAATCTAACACGAAACCAATAATTATAAAAAATATATATATATAATTTTTACAATTAAGTTATTAAAAAATATGAATAAAAATTATTTAAAAAACATAAAATTATTAATGATAGTTTGGTACCACTGGGCCTCAGAAAATCTAGCACAAAACCCATAATTATAAAAATTATATATATATATATATATATATATATATATATATATATATATATATATATATATATATATAATTTTTACAATTAATTTATTAAAAAATATGAATAAAAATTATAAAAAAAACATAAAATTATTAATGATAGTTTGGTACCACTGGGCCTCAGAAAATCTAGCACGAAACCCATAATTATAAAAATTATATATATATATATATATATATATATATATATATATATATATATATATATAAAAAAGTTATTAAAAAATATGAATATAAATTATAAAAAAAGATAAAATTATTAATGATAGTTTGGTACCACTGGGCCTCAGAAAATCTAGCCCGGAACCCATAAGTATATATATAATTTTTACAATTAAGTTATTAAAACTATGAATTTAAATTATAAAAAAACACATAATTATTAATGATAGTTATTAAAAATTATGAATTTACAGTTGACGACATGGATGCACCTATACATCCCCGCCCTCGGACGTCGGAGCTACTACTCCTACAGCCCCAACATAGATCCGAGCATATATGGGGGGGAGAGTTGCTTACGCAAACTTTTTGGGGCAGGAGTGGATTTATTATGGGAGTTTTTGACTCCTCCCCGCGTTCTACATCCTCGTGTGATCCATCACCTGGAGGAGATGGGATTATATAGGATCATTAGCATTGGCCGGATACAGCTCGACTATGCTTTGATCACAGTGTTAATTTAGCGGTGGCGACCGGAGACGCACACTTTCCATCTGCCCATCGGCGAAGCCACCATCACACTCCAGGACGTCGAGATTTTATATGGCATGTCCACTGATGGCTTGCCAGTTTTATTGCCTGGGAATATGAGATATTTTAATCGGATTTATATATGGATATGCTGCACAGGCTCACGGGCTTCAGGTCCGAGGACCCAGATGTAGCAATTGGGAGCAGTCGTATGCAGTTGGTCCCCATTAGAGACCACTTGGTGCAGATCCACGATACTATCACCGACGACTCAGCGGAGGTGGATGTGGAGCAATATACAAGGCTGTTGTTGCTCCTTCTCTTTGGCGGGGTCTTATTCCTGAACACTTCGGGGAACCTAGTGAGCCTCCGTTTTCTGCATCATATTGCGGACTTCGATGATACAGTCAGCTACAGCTGGGGTGGTGTTGTCCTATCATTTTTGTACAAGCAGATGTGTCGGGCATCCATGGGCACACAGAGAGACGTTTCTGGCTTTCTGCCACTTCTAGAGGTGACAACTTATTCAAATAATATGTCCTTTAGTTACAATTCTACCTAGTTATAGTTAATCTTTACGCCAACTTTGTATGTTAGGTTTGGGTGTGGGAGCGATTTCTGCAGCTTCGGCCACCTCTACCACAGCTACCGGCTAATGTACATATTCCTGATCTCCCTCTAGCTTGTAGGTGGGTATTGTGTCGTAGACTTGCACGAGAGTAGCTTGTAGGTGGCTAATGAAAATTGAAGTTTACCACTCTTCTTGTGAATTATGGAAAGCAGGGTATAAATTATTTTCTCGCTGCTCATTCGCCGCCGGTGATAAATTTAAATCAAGAAAAAATCTTTCCCCCGGAACATGTCCGGCAAAAACTGATCCAGAATAACCACCCGATGACTGGGGGTTATCTCTACTACGCACAACCTCGTTTTTTGGAACGTCTTCGACCTTCACGTACATCTCCAACATTGTGATTACAAGAAATTCCCGGCATTCGTCCGGAGTCCTCAAGAAATCACTCAAAGTGTCATCATCGTCGATGTTAAACTCTGAGTAAAAAGCAACCCCTTGCGGCGTAACGGAATACGGATATCTTCCGGTTACTTTGAGTATCACTGAACGTTTTCTCACACTCATTTTTTTGCATAACAACGATATCAATGTTTCGTACTCCATTGAAAGTGGCAATTTAACATTACACTTAGCAGGTAAACTGTAGCCCACAGAGTTATTCTCCATCACAACCTCACCCCCCCAATATAATGATACTCTTATTCTACGTTCTTCAGACATAATGAAAAAATGTTGGAGAATTTAACAACAATAGAAACCAACAAGAGTTAAAAAAAATTTTGAATGAAGTTGTGGCGATTCTACGATGTTTATATAGGAAATGGCTAGCCGGAGAGGTTTTTTTTTTTTTTGTATATAGCACCACAAAAGGTGGCTTTATATGCTTTTGAATTATTGAACTCAGAAATTATTGGTGGGGTCAGGTAATAAGGGGTATAGCGCCATTAATAGTGGCGCTATGTAAGATGTGTCAGCCTTTAATTAATATAGCGCCACTTTTTGTGGCTTTATATATAGTTTGGTAAACTTTTTTTTAACACTTATTTCCGTATTTTGAGTCAAAAAGAATCACATTTTGGTTCCGGACTCTCATATAAAGTAGTCATGAAATTAGCTGGTTTTATTATTTACGTATTTTCTCAGCGCAAATTTCGCAGCTCAACCGTTGCTAGATAGTGCATTATTGATAGATCAACATTATGACGATGACAAACCAATTGTTGTGAACCTATAATTGTTCTATTTTCTTTCTTTAATATATTTGGAATATACTATGTCAAGTGGCTGGTGTGCTAAATTATTTAAACCAACCATTTGTTAATTGAGAAAAGGACGCTAAGATTCCCTTTTAAAGACTTCATAACAAAAAAATGCTCCCCTCTTAAAAAGTATTACAGATTCTCGAGAAGTTTTATTTTATGCCTTATACAATTGATACTAGTTGTATAAGGCTTATTTTTGTCTTACAAAATTTTGGACCTCAATCTTACACTGTTGGATTCACAGAATTCTGAGTCCACAAAACTGTGAGACAAAAAGTTACCTCATACAACTAGTATAAATTGTATAAGACACAAAATAATTTTTTTTCATATGGTCTCTTTTGAAGATTCGGCCCAAGGTTATACCTATGGCCTTAGGCTTTACCAAAGGTCCTGGCATGAATAAGATGCTCAATTATTCAAACAATAATTAGATCAAGAGAAACAAGCCAGGCATATGAGACTTATCCTTCTATCTAAATATAGAACACATTGGCATGTGTATATACACTCGTCATCTTGCATATACGTTGTTTCCAAACATGCAGCACATAGCAAATAAGATAATTTGAGTGATTTTGAGTTTTTGCTATAGACTTATGGGTAGGTCGGTACCCTATTTCATTTGATATCACATAAATCCTAGAGGCCTTGTAGACAGAGGTTCATCTTGTACAAAATGTCAGAGGCCTTGGCGGCCCATATGTATTCTTGTTTTAAGAAAAATGGTTCAGTGACACAATGTTGCCCACTTATAGTTATACATTACGAGTTGTGGCCGTGTTGGCCCTTGATAGTTACAAAGAAGAAAAAACGAGTTGCAGAGTGGTTCGCTCGGGCCAGTGCGGCACCAGGTGCCAGTCACGCCTCCCCAGGTTTGGGGCGTGACAACTTACCTCAATTCGTCTAACTCAACACTCAATCTAGCCTTTTTCCTTTACAAATTCGCCTCCGCCAGACTCAATCTAGCCAACGACGACTTGAATACACCACACGATATAAGAGAAAATAACTTCAATTAATAAAGTTGTGATTTGTATTAGATTTTCAAAAGGTGAACAAAAGTAAAACCCCGGGCTCGTCCGGTCAAAACCCTGGGTCCAAGGGTAGGTCTTGACTACCCATAGCCTCACGAGTCCAAATATGTGTTTTATTTTCAAATCCGAGTCCTATTCAACTCTCAAATCCCAAATTTTCATTTTTCAAAATTTTGACAAAATCCCCAAATTTTTCCCTAGATTTCCCATAAATTTGATGTTAAATCTTGTATAAAATCACGAAATATAGTTGGAAATTGATTAAAGATACTTACCCAATGATTTGGTATGAAAATCCCTTCACAAAATTGCCTTTCCTCGAAGCTAGGGTTCAATATATATGAAAATGAAGCTAAAACTCAGAATTTTCAGCACTTAAGAGGCTACAGATCTCGCATCTGCGACATGGGGTTCGCAAATGCAAACCCCGCAAATGTGAACCCGGCAAATGCAAACAACTTATCGTAAATGCGATGATTTGGAATCTCTATTGTCTTTGCAAATGCGACCAAATTGGTCGCAAATGCGAGCGTTGGCCCTTCGCAAATGCAAATCCTTCTTCGGCAGCCCAGCTTCGCAATTGTGAGGTTGCCTTCGCAAATGCGATGGCCGCATTTGCGACCAAGACATTGCAAATACGACAAAACTAGAACCACTACTCAAAACTTATGAAAAATCATTCTGAAACCAATCTAAAACTCACCCGAGCCCTCAGGGATCTAAATTAAATATGCACACAAGTCTAAAATATCATACGAACTCGCTTGCATGATCGAAACATCAAAATAACCTCTAAAACTATGAATAGGACGCCAAAACGCATGATGATCAACTTAAGCTTCAAGAACTTCTAGAATCATAACCGAGCGTCCGAACCATATCAAATCAATTCCGAATGACGCCAAATTTTGCAGACAAGTTCCATATGCCAAAATGAACCTACTAGAAGCTTCAAATCACGCATAACAACCTCGAAACGATAAATCATACCTCAAGTCAAAATCAAAGAACTTTGAAACTTCAACTTCTACAACTGATACCGAAACATACCAAATCACCCCCAATTGACCTCAAATTTTGCACACTAGTCACATTTGCCATTATAGACCTATTCCAACTTCCGGAATCGGAATCCGATCTTGATATCAAAAAGTTCACTCTTGTCAAACTTCCCAAAAATCCAACTTTTGCCATTTCAAGACTAATTCAATTACGGACCTCCAAATTACAATCTGGATGCGCTCCTTAGTCCAAAATCACTCAACAGAGCTAACAGAACTAACAAAACTCGATTCTGAAGTCAAATGCTAAAAAGTCAAACTTGGTAAATTCTTCTAACTCGGAACTTAAATCTTGAAGTTGATTCTTCCAAATCGATTCCGGATAACTTAAAAATCAATACTGACGATTTGCGAAAGTCATAATACATCATGCAGAGATACTCAAGCCCTCAAAATACCGAGCAAAGTGTAGATACTTAAAACGACCAGTCGAGTCATTATATTGAGGAAATACATGCCGGAACTTACGGACCGCACATGGATGGTTTCATTTTGGCTAAGAAGATATTAAGAGCAGGGTAATTCTGGATGACTATGGAAACAGACTGCATCATGTTGTCACACCTCCTTTTTTCGCACCCGCGAGGGTACAGGGGAGTTTTTCCAATTAAAGGACAATCGAGACGGGATTGGTTTAATTATTTCAGAGTCGCCACTTGGGAGATTTAGGGTGTCCCAAGTCACCAATTTTAATCCCGGATCGAGGAAAAGAATGACTCCATATTACAGTCTGCGTACCAGAAATTCGGATAAGGAATTCTGTTAACCCGGGAGAAGGCGTTAGGCATTCCCGAGTTCCGTGGTTTTAGCACGGTCGCTTAATTGTCATATTTGGCTTATTTATCTGATTTTAATACAATTATGACCCGATGTGCCAATTTTAACTTTTTACCACTTTATTATTATTATTATTATTATTATTATTATTATTATTATTATTATTATTATTATTATTTTATTTTTTTTTAAAAAAATTGTGAACATCGTTTAAAACATGTCTTTGGATTACGTCACATGAAATGCACCCGTAATCCGGAACACATTTTTATTCAATGTTTTAGGATTTAGATTTGGGTCGCATGAAATGCGCATCCGAGTTTAAGAAGGTAAAATTAATTAAATCGCGCCTAAAGAGTCTAGCGCGTCATTATCTTTGGGGAAGGAAGTGAAATTCACTAAACAATCCATCCCAAATTCTAAGTAATTTTTTTTAAATAATTAAATAAATAAATGAGATTGGAGAATCCTGTAAATTTGTATTATTTACATCTATTTATTTTTAGCGAAATCCTTCCTTATTTTAAGAATATCCTTTAATGACTACCTTTTTATTATTACTAAGTTTGTCTATAAATATAAAATCAATATCTACATTCTTGAAAATAACATATTAAATAGAAGAGAAAAACAAATATTAACAGAAAGTAATAAAAATTATAATTATAAATACAACATGTAATTATCGAAAAATAAAATAAAAAAAATAAAAAATAAAAACTAATTATCCCATAGTTGGATTAAAATTTAAATTGTTAGTAAGACTTAAGCTTATTGAAACTAATTATTTACAAATACTGAAAATTGAAAGAAAGAAAAAAAACTTGATTACTAAACCATATTTCTAAAAAATTTAAACAATTTAACCTTAACTAACTTTGTTTTAATTCACATCATGTCCTAATACTTGTTCGCAAACTAATTCATGTTTTAACTGAAATTGACTACATGATTCCGATTAACTTATCGTTGACGAAAAACCTTATGAATAAGGAACTTAGTTAATTTTTGCCAAACTGATTCAATAACGCCATTTTTTACGTTATTTCTTCTTTTTTTATTAAACAGTTTTAATTAATAATCAGGCTTAAATATATTTCCTAATAATCTGGTTAAGGCGTTATTTAATATGTCGCTATAATATGCCTAGTTATGCCAAATGACAGTGATTTACAGAATAATAATACATGAATAACCTAAATACAATACAAAAAAATTAAATTAAACTAAATTAAAAATTTAACACTCCATTCTTCATTTCAGCTTACAAAATGCCAAAATTACAGTTGTGTACCTGATATTGTCAATATAAGAAGAAGAAAGTCAGCAACGTAATACGTAACACAGCAACAGCAACAATAACCAGCAATAACCAGTCAACGAAAATCCCAGTGACAGCTTTGAAAAATTCAAAATAAAATCCAGGAATGCCGAAAATAACGGACAGAAACCAAGGGAAATTTTCAGATTTTTGAAAGGCTAGTTAATCTTCAACCCTTAATTTCTACACCTGTACACCAGAATATTTATCAGGTGTGTACTACTTTCTCTTCTAATTTTCAAATTTTTTTATTTTTATTTTTCTTTGTATGTTTTTCTTTTCTTGAGAGTTTCAATATTTTTTTCGGAATAAATGTTCAGCTCCTTTTTTTCTCTAATCTCTCTTTTTTTCTGTCCCCCCTTCTATCTGATTTCAAGACTTCTACTTATATCCCATCCCATAAATCTTTTAATCAATTAAAATCAACCCATTTTCTCTACCAAACCCATTATCTTCTCACTCATCCCCATTACATTAAATAAACATATCGCACCACCCCATTATATTTGTCCCCCATGCCTAACATAAAATAATGCAAGATTCCCCTTTAAATTAAATCTTGTCCCCCCTTTATATTAAATAATCATATCACAACCCACCCCATTTCATTTTGTCCCCCATGCTTCAAATAAACAATTACAAAATGTACAATTCCTAAACTACCCCTTCCGACCTTACTGAAATTACCAAACTACCCCTGAACGTATTACAAATTTACCAAACTACCCATCAGCTATAACACATCAATTAATCAAACTTAACCAAAATATAGACAATATGATCAATTTCTAACAATGTTCAAACAACAATATGAACACGAATGAACATCATAACAACAATATCACATGAACATGATTTTAACAACATTTCAACAACAAATCACATGAACACAAATTGAACAACCAAGAACAACTAAAATTTGATTGACAATATTTTTGGCAACAACAAACCTATTTTTCGGATTTAAACAACAACAACAACAATCAAACAAGTATATTTAGATTCCTAAATTCAATAATATTGAACTTAAAATCAACTCTAACAACATTACAACAAACAATTCTTATATTAAACTTTAAACAAGATTATGAGAACAATTCAAGAAATAATCATAAATGGTAAACAAGAAATCAAACTATACAAAATTCGGATTCAAGATCATCCAAACATGAACATGAATGAATCTATTTTAACACAACAAACATGACGGATTAAACGATTAAATCAATATATTCCTTTAACACAACTAAATTCTTTAAACAAATAACAAGATCGACGAAGAAACAATTATGAACTTAAACTTGCAAACAATTTCTAACAATACATCAAATACATGAAACAAATTGAAGAAACAATTAATTAAATTTCAATTTGAATCTAACAAATATTAAACTAACAAATATTCACTTAAACAATAATACAAACATGAAATAAACATGAAAACAACTAATTAAACTTCTATTTTGAAATCTGAAAATTAATTTTAACAAAGCACATGAACATGAACAAACTAGAAAAACGATTTCAACGATGAACAACGAACAAAACAAGAATCAAATATTTAACGATTTTTGTTTATGTGAAAATGCAATAAAATGTTAATCAATTTATATCGGCAAACAGTGGTTAATTATGTATTCGTGTAGCTGATTATAATAACTAATGCAACATGAACACAGAATCTCCATTAATAATCAATTCACACTATGGAATAGTTAAAAAATAGTTCATTGTAAAGTGTAAAATGCAAAATGATATTATGATATATATTAATAATATTTAAGAAGTAAAAAACGTTAATGGTAGGAAAGATACATAAGAATTTAAATGTGGCATAACGTCAAAAGTTTTTGAAGTGAGCTAATGGTATTGTGTAATCAAAGATTATAACAGAATAAATGGACAAAATAAAATTCAAAACTACTAACCGGATTGAAACGACGAACGACTAACCAACGACGAACTCGAACTTAGTCTTCAACGAAAACCCACCTTCCTTTAAACTCGACGAACTCACAACGACAAACGACGACCTCGACGGATTGAAACTGAGGAACGACGAACAGCAGCCATGAGAGCTCGAGCTCGAGCTATAATCAATGGCGACGACGAAGGGCAAAACAGCAACAAAAACCATGGTAACCACGCTGCTCACTGTAGCAAGAAGACCACTGTAGCAGCGGCGAAGAAACTTGAAGGAGAGCAGCAGCGACGTGGAGAAGAAGACGACGCAACAGTGAAGCAATTCGTCGAAGGTTGCTTGATTGAAGGAGGAAGGCGACGCAACAATATGTGTGTGTGTCGTGAGAGTGACGGGGTGAGGGGAAGGGCTGGAGGGGTCTGTTTGGAGGTGAGGATGGAGGGGAGGCCATGGTTGGGGTCTTGGTGTTTTGCTTGAGGAAGAAGAAGAAGAGAGATAGAGAGGGGGGCGGGTAGTTTAGTGTTTAGGTTAGGGTTTTTGATTTTGTTTTTTCTTTTTTTGTTTTTGTTTTATTTTTGAAATGCAAGGTAATAAGGGTGTTGGGTTATGGACCGGGTCGACCCGGTTTGAAATGGACTGGGTCGTAGGGAAGATTGGGCCATTTTTGGGCCTATGGCTTGAAGTTGAAGAAGAGGCCTAATTCCGACTTTCTTTATATTTTCGCTCTCTTTTCTTCTTTTATTTTTCTAAAACTAAATTATAAAAATACTTAAACTATTATTAAGAACTAAATTAAGTTATAAAAGCGCAAATTAACTCCCAATAACAATTAACGCACAATTAAGTATTAATTAAGCATAAAATTGTATATTTGGACATTAAATGCTAAAAATGCAAACGATGCCTATTTTTGTAATTTTTTTAATTTTTGTAAAACAAATTTAATTACTAACAATTGTAGAATTAAATCCTATATGCAAAATGCGACATATTTTTGTATTTTTTATTAATTTAGCAAATAAACACGCACAGACAAATACAAATACTTATTCAAAATATCACAAAATTGCACACCAAAGAAAAATCATTTTATTTTTTGGATTTTTTGGGAGTAATTCTCATTTTGGGCAAAAATCACGTGCTTACAGCTGCCCCTCTTTGCCCGAAGACACGAAGGGTTTTCGTGCAAAGATAAAGCGAGCGATTTTTGCCCATCCGAGTACTCCGTGTGAAGCATTTTTTGAAAAAGATTTGACCGAACCTTTGCTTCAAAGGTTTCCTACATATCCTGGGCTAAACAGGAATCAGGTCAATGTAGTTCGGGAAGTCTTGGTAGCTGGGACTACCATGGGACTGCAATGTTACTGCTGTTGCATGCTACTTTTACTGTTTGCTGACCTCCTTATTACACCATGCTTAAAAAAATAAGAAGCTAGACTAAGCTAGAAATTACAGAATCTTATCTGTTTTCCCCTTGCTCCGGTTGCCTTACTTTTTGTCGGTTTGTGTTTCCTCTGGTGCCTTTTTACCAAGACTTCTGGCCCTTGGCTTTTTTTTTTGAATACCAGTTTTCATCATTTTGTTCGGTTCGCTGGGGACATGGCTTTCTTCATTAAGCTTTTTGGCGGTTCCTCTGGGGACACGATTATCTTCATCAGATTCATTAGGTTGGACATGATTTAATGTTCACACACCATTTTTCAAGACGCATCTTTTCTTTCTTTTGACTCATGCGCTTGAATTTGCGCTGAGACTTCTTGTTGCCACCTTCTGCCTTCCGGTGTTGGGATTTTTATTGTTTCCTGCTGGGGATTCTTGTTGTAACCTTCTGCCTTCCGGTGGGGTTACTGACTTCAAAATCTGCAGTATAAGACTGAAAAGTATTCCTCTCGTTATACAGGTGGGCGCCTGGACATGAAATGAAAATGTATACCCGCATTATACTGGTGGGCGACCTGGAAATGAAAAACTGAAATGTATGCCCGCATTATACTGGTGGGCGACCTAGAACAGAAATGAAAAGACAGAAATGTATTCCCGCATTATACTGGTGGGCGACCTAGAACATGAAATGAAAACATAAATGCATACCCGCATTATACTGGTGGGCGACCTAGAACATGAAATGAAAAGAGAAATGCATACCCGCATTATACTGGTGGGCGACCTAGAACATGAAATGAAAACATAAATGCATACCCGCATTATACTGGTGGGCGACCTAGAACATGAAATGAAAAGAGAAATGCATACCCGCATTATACTGGTGGGCGACCTAGAACATGAAATGAAAACATAAATGCATACCCGCATTATACTGGTGGGCGACCTAGAACATGAAATGAAAAGAGAAATGCATACCCGCATTATACTGGTGGGCGACCTAGAACATGAAATGAAAACATAAATGCATACCCGCATTATACTGGTGGGCGACCTAGAACATGAAATGAAAAGAGAAATGCATACCCGCATTATACTGGTGGGCGACCTAGAACATAAAATGAAAAGAGAAATGCATACCCGCATTATACTGGTGGGCGACCTAGAACATGAAATGAAAACATAAATGCATACCCGCATTATACTGGTGGGCGACCTAGAACATGAAATGAAAACATAAAATGTATTCCCGCATTATACTGGTGGGCGCCTAATTGGTAAAGAATAATTTGAATTTGTTTCCTCGATTCTCCGAGAAAATTTCCACTTGTGGCAGAAAATTTTCTGCCCCAATTCTGGCGATCTTTCTTATGGCGTATCTTTAGGCCATCATCAACACTTTATTTTCCTGTTCAAATCAAAGAAAATTTAGTTAGTTTTTTTTTTTTTTGAAATATGGCGAGTGGTCATGTCACTCCTGATGGGGATGATTGTTCCCTTTCCCTTATTCCTGTTCGGCGTTCTCAAAACTTGTTGGGGATGATGTTATTTGCTGGGGATAACATTCTGCTGGGGATGGTTTTTCCATTTATCCCTTCACCATTTTGTATCTCAAAAATTTCTGGAGGTTATTTTGCCGAAGATGGATTTTCCTTTCTTCCCTTCCCATTTTGTGTTGTCCGACCACCTCGGAGCTTGGTCGATATTCGGTCGGAGTCCTCTGGGGATCGTCTTGGAACTTGGCCCACAATTTCCTCAACATGTTTTTTTTCCGGCTCTTCCCCGTACTTTCCTTGCCATTTTAGGACAGTATTATTCGGCCTGGCAATCAACGTCTTTTGTCTTATTGCCTTGTCTCTGGATTGCCCTTTTCACATTTTATGTTGTACCATTTTGGCAACTGGTAGTAAGCTCTGAAAGACCTTTCTTAAAACATAAATTTCTAGAAAAATTCTTTTAAACAAAGAAATGAAAAGATAGAAAAATGAGAAAATCTTTCTGAACAAATGATGGAAAAAAATGAACTTATCTGGGTGATATAACCGATTCCAATGATCATGTTGTGCATTCCGGATTAATCAACCCAGTCTATTTGTGTCGATCAAACTTTCTGATGTCTTCACTTGCTGGGGATAAATAGGTGCCCAATTCTTCGCAAAATGCGGATCTTTTCCGTCAATCTATCTTGTCGTCTTATAGTGCCCTTCGCGGGGTTTTCACTAACAAGGCTCTCTCATTTCTCACAACTCCCATCGCCTTATTGAGCCTGTGAAGGTTTTCACCGATAAGACTCTCTCATTTTTTATTTCTCAGCTTACGTCGCCTTATGGTGCCTGTGAAGGTTTTCGCCGATAAGACTCTCTTATCTTATTTTCTCAGTTTGGAATTGGAGTGTTGCCGATAAGATTTTTCTCTGCTGGGAATTCTTATGGCTATCAATTCTTTCAACTCATGATCCTCATGCAGTCGAGGATCGGCGTTTTATTCTTGGTTTTCATTTGCCTGTCTTAACACCTCTCGGATACTGATCGGGAGGTCTTTTTTGGACATCAATATAGGTTTTAGAAGAAAAGGATATAAAATTCAAAATAACTTTGATGGGTAAAGTATTACAACTCTTGGAATCAAACTCTTTTTTTTTCAAAATTTAGAAACATAATTTATGCCCCAGTTTTCTTGCTTGGGGGATTTTTCTTTTGATTTTTTTTTCCTTTTCTTTTTTTTTTGTTACCTTATGACCGAGCCGTGAGGCGCCTACGTATCTTCTTTGAGGAATCAGGTCGAACGTAGTTCACTGACTCCTTTGTTTTCTTGCGACCTTCAAAAAAAAATTTCATATATTTTTTCATATTTTTTCATTAATGATTCCAAGAGAGGGGTATAAAAAGATAAGTATGGCTCAAAGGGGTAAAGCAAAGGTTAAAAGTGTTTGGATAGAAGAAAGAATTGCCTCCGTCATTTCATTATCCGATAAGCACTAAGTACAAACAAACAAATAAACAACAAAAGAAATTACACATAATATCTTTTGACTGCATCAGAATTGATAGCCATGTCGACGCATCTTCCTTCAACATCCGTCAGACGTAAAGCGCCATTGGATAATACTCTGGTCACAATATACGGCCCTTGCCAATTCGGGGCGAACTTGCCTTTTGCCTCAATCTGATGTGGGAGGATCCGTTTCAATACTTGTTGCCCTACTTCAAATTTTCTGGGGCGCACCTTCTTATTGTATGCTCTTGCCATTCTCTTTTGATACAACTGGCCATGACATACTGCTGCCAATCTTTTTTCATCCATTAAACTCAGCTGCTCTAGTCGGGTTTTGACCCATTCATCATCGTCAATCCCGGCCTCAGCGATAATTCGAAGGGAAGGAATTTCAACTTCTGCTGGTATTACTGCTTCGGTTCCGTATACCAACAAATAAGGAGTCGCACCTATTGAAGTACGAACAGTAGTGCGGTATCCTAACAACGCAAATGGTAGCTTTTCATGCCATTGTCTGGATCCTTCAATCATTTTCCTCAATATCTTCTTTATATTTTTGTTGGCTGCCTCAACTGCTCCATTCGCCTTGGGCCGATACGGGGTGGAATTACGGTGTGTAATCTTAAACTGTTCACATACTTCTCTCATCAAGTTGCTGTTAAGATTAGCACCATTGTCCGTGATTATTATTTTTGGGATCCCAAATCTACAAATGATATGGGAATGGACGAAATCCACCACTGCCTTCTTGGTTACAGACTTGAAAGTTTTGGCTTCAACCCACTTAGTGAAATAATCGATGGCTACCAGAATGAACCTGTGACCGTTCGAAGCTGCCGGCTCGATAGGCCCAATGACATCCATGCCCCATGCTACAAATGGCCATGGTGCGGACATTGTGTGCAATTCCGTTGGTGGAGAATGAATCAGATCTCCGTGTATCTGACACTGATGGCATTTTCGTACGAAACTGATACAATCATGCTCCATAGTGAGCCAATAATATCCCGCTCGCAGAATCTTCTTTGCCAACACATATCCGCTCATATGGGGCCCACAGACTCCAGCATGTACCTCTGTCATCACTATCGTGGCTTGACCTGCATCAATACATCTCAGCAATCCCAGATCTGGGGTTCTTTTGTACAACATTCCTCCACTGAGGAAAAATCCATTTGCCAGTCGTCGAATGGCTCTCTTTTGATCTCCGGTTGCCTGCTCCGGGTATATTCCCATCCTGAGGTATTCCTTGATATCATAAAACCATGGCTCGCCATCCATTTCTTCTTCTATTATGTTGCAGTAGGCATGCTGATTACGAACCTGAATATACAATGGGTCAACATGGATTTTGTCTGGATGGTGCAACATCGATGCTAAAGTGGCCAAAGCATCGGCAACCTCATTGTGAACTCTCGGGATGTGTCTGAACTCCACTGATCGAAATCGCTTGCTCAGATCGTGCAAACATTGTCGATATGGTATAAGCTTCAAATCCCGTGTTTCCCATTCACCCTGGATCTGATGTACTAGGAGGTCCGAGTCTCCCAAGACCAAGACGTCCTGAACATCCATGTCTGCAGCCAATCGTAGGCCCAAAATACATGCCTCATATTCAGCCATGTTGTTGGTACAATAGAAACGTAGCTGAGCTGTAACAGGATAGTGATGTCCTGTTTCTGAAATAAGTACTGCTCCTACTCCAACTCCTTTTGCATTAGCAGCCCCGTCAAAGAAAAGCTTCCACCCTGGTTCCTCATTCAGTTCTAACTCCTCTATATGTATCACTTCTTCATCAGGAAAATACGTCCTCAAAGGCTCGTATTCTTCATCAATAGGATTCTCAGCCAAGTGATCGGCCAATGCTTGAGCTTTCATGGCCGTCCTCGTCACATAGACAATGTCGAACTCTGTGAGTAATATCTGCCATTTTGCCAATCTTCCTGTGGGCATAGGCTTCTGGAAAATATACTTTAATGGATCCAGACGTGAAATAAGGTAAGTAGTATGTGACGACAGATAATGCTTAAACTTCTGTGCTACCCAAGTTAGAGCACAACATGTCTTCTCAAGTTGAGTGTACTTATTCTCATAGACTGTAAACTTCTTGCTGAGATAATAGATGGCTTGCTCTTTTCTTCCTGTGATGTCGTGTTGACCCAACACGCAACCAAACGAATGATCCAGGACCGTTAGATAAAGGATTAATGGCCTCCCCGACTCAGGTGGAACCAATACAGGTGGATTGGATAAATAACCTTTGATCTGGTCAAATGCCTCCTGACATTCTGCCGTCCATTCTATCGCGGCATCTTTCCTCAGCAATCGAAAGATGGGTTCACAAGTTGTTGTGAGCTGAGCGATGAATCTGCTGATATAGTTCAACCTTCCCAACAGACTCATTACTTCTGTTTTGTTCCTCGGTGGCGGCAATTCCTGGATGGATTTGATCTTTGACGGATCCAACTCAATGCCTCGCCGACTGACGATAAATCCTAACAGCTTTCCAGATGGAACACCAAATGCACATTTGGCTGGGTTGAGCTTAATGTCGTACCTTCGAAGTCTTTGGAAAAACTTCCTAAGGTCTGCTACGTGGTCTTCCTGACGCTTGGATTTGATGATCACATCATCTACGTACACTTCGATCTCTTTGTGTATCATATCATGGAACACAGTAGTCATTGCTCTCATGTACGTTGCCCCAGCGTTCTTCAAACCGAATGGCATTACCCGATAACAATAAGTCCCCCATGGCGTAATGAAAGCTGTTTTCTCTGCATCTTCTTCATCCATCAAAATCTGATGATACCCAGCGTAGCAATCCACAAAGGAGCCGATTTCTCGCCCGGCGCAATTGTCGATCAAGATATGGATATTGGGCAATGGAAAGTTATCCTTTGGGCTTGCCCTGTTCAGATTACGGTAGTCGACGCATACCCTGATCTTCCCATCTTTCTTTGGTACTGGCACCACATTAGCCAACCAATCAGGATATCGAGAGACCCGAATAACCTTTGCTTGCAGCTGCTTGGTTACTTCTTCTTTAATCTTCACACTCATATCTGTCTTGAACTTCCTCAGTTTCTGCTTGACGGGAAGGCATGCCGGGTCAATGGGCAATTTGTGAACCACTAGCTTGGTGCTTAAACCCGGCATGTCGTCATACGACCATGCAAAAACATCTTTAAACTCAATGAGTGCTTTGATTAATTCTTCCCTGATGCCAGGCTCAATGTGGATGCTGATTTTGGTTTCTCGGACATTATCCGCATCCCCTAGATTTACAGCCTCGGTGTCATTCATATTAGGCTTGGGTTTCTCTTCAAATTGGCATAGTTCTCGGTTTATTTCTTCGAAGGCTTTATCCTCATCATATTCAGACTCATCGTCATAATCGATCTCTTGTATCATTAAATCAGAGTCAGATTGATTTATTAGACTAGGTCGAAGATCCGTCGTGCATGCCATGTCATTAGAACCAGTAAAAAGAGAACTGTTCAGAAAGAGAAAAGAATAAAACAAAATTAAAATGAGACAAGAAAAGAATTTTATTAAAATGCGGGGTAACAGGGTTCACACTTTTACAAGACAAAATAAGATTTGGATTACACCCTGAATAATCCGAAAAATAAGAAAGCAAAAATCAAAGCCTACTACCAGGACTCTCCCCGAGTAGGAAGAGGAGTAACCGTCCAATTGTTGGTTTTGGCCTCAGGCCCCATAAACTGTATGTCTGTTCCGCTGGAACCCTCTCCGACTTCTACCATATTGACATCAGTGAACAATCTTTCGAAGCTCTGATTCAGATCCCCGTCAATCCCAATCAATGGCCCGAGAACTTTCGGGACCGGTGACCCCTTGGCGCTTGCTCTAACAAAAGATCTTGAGAGACGTGGCACAGGTTTGGGAAGAAACCAAACTTTCTTCTTCATTTTCCGCGCTCGTTTTACATCTGCCGCAGTCGGTTTGAACCCCAACCCAAAGGTCTCCAAATTCTTGGGCAAGGAAACAGGTTGAACAATTCCCTGAAGTTCAGCTCCCAAGCCTTTTCCTGGCATAAACCCATTACCCAGCATTTCTGAAACCATCATAACCGTTGCGGAAGCTATCCTAGGATGCTGAATGATTTCACCCTCGGGGATCTTGTTTGCCGACACTGCATCAAAAATCTGGTAGACCCAGGGACCTTTGTCATCATTAGTCTCTATGAAGGGTACAATGGCGCCTCCTACGGTGCACGCAGTGTCCTCGCCGTGCAATACGACCTCTTGTCTATCCCACTCGAACTTGACCATCTGATGCAAGGTGGATGGCACTGCTTTGGCTGCATGGATCCACGGTCGTCCCAACAGAAGGTTATAAGATACCGTAGCATCTAATACCTGGAATTCCATGGTAAACTGGACTGGACCGATGGTCAACTCAAGTACAATATCCCCCACGGTGGCTGTTCCATTTCCGTCAAATCCTCGGACGCAAATGCTATTCTTGTGGATTCTTCCGTGGTCGATCTTCAATTGGTTCAGGGTGGATAATGGACAAATATTGGCACTTGAGCCGTTATCCACCAATGCCCGAGTAACTGCCGAATCTTCACATTTGACAGTTAGGTAGAGAGCTTTATTATGCTCCGTGCCCTCCACTGGCAGATCATCATCTGAAAATGTTACCCTGTTCACCTCAAAAATTTTGTTGGTAATTGTAAGCACGTGATTTTTTGCCCTATATGAGAATTACTCCCAAAAATTCAAAAATAAAATGATTTTCTTTGGTGTGCAATTTTGTGATATTTTGAATAATTATTTGTAGTTGTCTGTGCGTGTTTATTTGCTAAATTAATAAAAAATACAAAAATATGTCGCATTTTGCATGTAGGATTTAATTCTATAATTGATAATAATTAAATTTGTTTTACAAAAATTAAAAATTACAAAAATAGGCATCGTTTGCATTTTTAGCATTTTTAGCATTTAATGTCCAAATATACAATTTTATGCTTAATTAATACTTAATTATGCGTTAATTGTTATTGGGAGTTAATTTGCACTTTTATAACTTAATTTAGTTCTTAATAATAGTTTAAGTATTTTTATAATTTAGTTTTAGAAAAATAAAAGAAGAAAAGAGAGCGAAAATATAAAGAAAATCGGAATTAGGCCTCTTCTTCAACTTCAAGCCACAGGCCCAAAAAATGGCCCAATCTTCCCTACGACCCAGTCCATTTCGAACTGGGTCAACCCGGTCCATAACCCAACACCCTATTATCTTGCATTTCAAAAAAAAAAACAAAGAAAAACAAAAAAAAAAAAAAAGAATAGTAAACCCTAAAAATGCCTAAGCATCCGCCCCCCCCCCCATTTCTCCTTCTTCTTCCTCAAAACTCCAAAGCACAACCATGGCTGCCCTCACCAACATCGACCACCCTCCACCACGAACACCCCCTCACGTCGTCACACTCACACACACATACACAAACAAACGACACAACAGTCCATCGCCCCAACGTTGTTTCTCCATTGAAGCTCAAGCTCGACCATGGACTACCCGTTGTTTCTGCTTCAGCATCCTCTTAGTTGCTGCCTCACTTCGTCTTCTTCAGCTCGAATAGCCATAGCCACTGCTTCGTCGTCCTCCACACCGTAGTCGCTGCTCCTCCATACCGTCGACACTGTTCCTCCTCCTAGCTCCATAAACTCAGTCACGTCCAAACAACCCCGTCGCGGCCAGCTGCTCCTGTTCTGCGAGCTTCATTTTCTTCGTGCTGCTGCCATGGTTGTCGCTGCTATTGCTTCAACTTTCTTCTACTGCTGCTCGCGTTTCATGGCTGCTGTCGCGACTGCGTCTTCTCTTCGTCGCCGCGGCTATCGCCACTAATTCCTCCGTCGAGCTGCTGTTGTTTCTACCTTCATCAAGGCTCGTTGATGCTGTTTCTCCTCCTTCTACTAAGCAGCTGCTCCCAGCCCACACGACTCTATGTGCACGTCGAACAGTTGAAAACAAACCACGCTGCTGCATCGACTATTGCTTCACTTCGGCGTCAACGCCAGTCGAGTTCGCGCACATGGATGAGTTTTGGTCGATGTCGTCGATCACTGTTCGAGTTCGTTGTTGGTTGGTCACTTGTTCGTCGTTTCAATCCGGTTAGTAGATTTTGAGTTTTATTTTTTTTCGTGTTTCGTTTTGATATTTCTCGAATCTAAAATCGGTAGATATTTGATTTTTGGTTTTGTTTATGTTCATATGTTTTGTGGAATTAATTTTCAGATTTCAAATGGAAATTTAATTAGTGGTTTTTCATGTTCATTTCATGTTTGTTTTATGGTTTAGGTAAGAATTTGTTAGTTTGATTGTTTGTTAGATTCAAATTGAAATTTAATTGATTATTTCTTCAATTTGTTTCATGTTGTTATATATTTTCCAGAAATTATTAATGTTGTTTTAATCGTTTAATCCGTCATGTTTGTTGTTTAAAATAGTTCATCCATGTTCATACTTTGTTTGATTGTTCTTGAATCCGAATTTTGTATAGTTTGATTTCTTGTTTACCATTTATGATTATTGTTTGAATTGTTCTCATAATCTTGTTTAAAGTTTAATATAAGAATTGTTTGTTGTAATGTTGTTAGAGTTGATTTTAAGTTCAATATGATTGAATTTAGAAATCTTCATACTTTGTTTGTTGTTGGTTTGAATCCGAAAATAGGATTGCTTGTTGCTAAAATATTGTTCAATCAAATTTTAGTTGTTCTTGGTTGTTCAATTTATGTTCATGTGATTTGTTGTTGAAATATTGTTAAAATCATGTTCATATGATATTGTTGTTATGATGTTCATCTGTGTTCATATTGTTGTTTGAACATTGTTAGAAATTGATCATATTGTCTATATTTTGGTTAAGTTTGATTAATTGATGTGTTATAGCTGATGGGTAGTTTGGTAAATTTGTAATACGTTCAGGGGTAGTTTGGTAATTTCAGTAAGGTCGGAAGGGGTAGTTTAGGAATTGTACATTTTGTAATTGTTTATTTGAAGCATGGGGGACAAAATGAAATGGGGTGGTTTGTGATATTATTATTTAATATAAAGGGGGGACAAGATTTAATTTAAAGGGGAATCTTGCATTATTTTAAAAGAAGCATGGGGGACAAAATGAAATGGGGTGGTGTGATATGTTTTTTTAATATAATGGGGATGAGTGGGAAGATAATGGGTTTGGTAGAGAAAGGGATTGATTTTAATTGATTTATGGGATGGGATATATATATGTGAAGTCTTGAACACAAGAGAAAAAAGAGGGAGACAGAAAAAAAAAGAGATTGAAAAAAAAGCTGAACATTTATTCCGAAAAAAAAAACTTGAAACTCTCAAGAAAAGAAAAACATACAAAGAAAAAAAAAATTTGAAAATTAGAAGAGAAAGTAGTACACACCTGAGAAATATTCTGGTATACAGGTGTAGAAATTAAGGGTTGAAGATTAACTAGCCTTTCAAAAATCTGAAAATTTCCTTTGGTTTCTGTCCATTATTTTCGGCATTCCTGGATTTTATTTTGAATTTTTCAAAGCTGTCACTGGGATTTTCGTTGACTGGTTATTGCTGGTTATTGTTGCTGTTGCTGTGTTACGTATTACGTTGCTGACTTTCTTCTTCTTATATTGACAATATCAGGTACACAACTGTAATTTTGGCATTTTGTAAGCTGAAATGAAGAATGGAGTGTTAAATTTTTAATTTAGTTTAATTTAATTTTTTGTATTGTATTTAGGTTATTCATGTATTATTATTCCGTAAATCACTGTCATCGGCATAACTAGGCATATTATAGCGACATATTAAATAACGTCTTTACCAGATTATTAGGAAATATATTTAAACCTGATTATTAATTAAAATTGTTTAAATAAAAAAATAGAAGAAATAACGTAAAAATGGCGTTATTGAATCAGTTTGGCAAAAATTAACTAAGTTCCTTATTCATAAGGTTTTTCGTCAACGATAAGTTAATCCGAATCATGTAGTCAATTTCAGTTATAACATGAATTAGTTTGCAAACAAGTATTAGGACATGATGAATTAAAACAAAGTTAGTTAATGTTAAATTGTTTAAATTTTTAGAAATATGATTTAGTACTCAAGTTTTTATTTTTATTTCTTTCAATTTTCAGTATTTGTAAATAATTAGTTTCAATAAGCTTAAGTCTTACTAATAATTTGAATTTTAATCCAACTATGGGATAATTAGTTTTTTTTTATTTTTATTTTTTACTTTTCGATAATTCCATGTTGTATCTATGATTATAATTTTATTACTTTCTGCTAATATTTGTTTTTCTCTTCTATTTAATATGTCATTTTCAAGAATGTAGATATTGATTTTATATTTATAAAAAATTTAGTAATAATAAAAAGGTAGTCATTAAAGGATATTATTAAAGGATTTCGCTAAAAATAAATAGATGTAAATAATACAAATGTATAGGATTCTCCAATCTCATTTATTTATTTAATTATTTAAAAAAAATTACTTAGAATTTGGGATGGATTGTTTAGTGAATTTCACTTCCTTCCCAAAAGATAATGACGCGTTAGACTCTTTAGGCGCGATTTAATTAATTTTACCTTCTTAAACTCGGATGCGCATTTCATGCGACCCAAATCTAAATCCTAAAACATCAAATAAAATATGTTTCGTATTGTGGGTGCATTTCATGTGACACAATCCAAAGATATGTTTTAAGCGATGTTCACATTCCTAAAAAATAATAATTATAATAATAAAGCGGTAAAAGATAAAATTTGCACATGGTTCATAATTGTATTAAAAATCAGATAAATAAGCCGAATATAACAGTTGAGCGACCGTGCTAGAACCACGGAACTCGGGAATGCCTAACACCTTCTCCCGGGTTAACAGAATTCCTTATCCGGATTTCTGGTACGCAGACTGTAATATAGAGTCATTCTTTTCCTCGATTCGGGATTAAAATTGGTGACTTGGGACACCCTAAATCTCCCAAGTGGCGACTCTGAAATAATTAAACCAATCCCGTTTCGACTGTCCTTTAATTGGAAAAACTCCCTACGCTCCTCGCGGTGCCGGAAAAAGGAGGTGTGACAGCTCTGGCGACTCCGCTGGGGACTTAACCCAGAACCAGTGGTTCAGGGTTAGAAATTCGAGCTCATATAAATTGTTATATTTGGTTTTATCTAATTTTTACATGTTTGAGCCTAATATGCTAAATGTTGCTTTTACCGCTTTGATATTACATGAACTGTGTATAAACTGTGCCGAAACCCATCTCCTCTCTGAGTCTTCTAAATCATGAAGAAGGGTGTACTTCGTACGACTTCTTTTCTGTATAGTGTAAAAACCCAATTTAGAACGAGGTTCGGACAAGTTGCTAAGCCGGTGAAGCTTCTGTATTCCCGGTACGCTACCCCCCCTCGGCTCGAGTTGTCTGCTCGGGTAAGCCAGGTCTAGAACAAACACCCAAGTTCTGAACCTAGTATAACAAAGCCACATGCCGGATCCCTAGTAGGAACGTTTGTTTGCATCACGTGCATCTGACTTTGGAGGCTCAACACAGGGGTTGGGTCTGTCTAGGACAGGTGCACCAAAAATGAAAATGACCATCCTGATGCATCTTATTTGTTTTATGTGCATTTATTTGCTCGGTCTTGCATGTTGATCGGCTTCTGAGTCTCGGGAGTGTAAAGAATAAAATAAAATAAAAATAGCAAGTGGAAAGTTAGATGATTAATTTAGAAAAATCATTGCCCAAGTACTGTCGAAATGCTGCCGAATTTTTTTTTTTTAAAAAAAACATATATATATTTTTTTTTTGTTTGCTTAGAAAGCAGAAAGTGTGTAGGAATAAGTCTTTTATTTTAATTTGCTTTATTTTCAAAAAAAAAAAAAAGAAAAAAAAAAAAAGGAAAATAGTTTTTTTTTGCTATAAAAGAAAAAGGAAAAATTTGTTTGTTTTCAAAAATTAGTTAGTTTATAGCCTGAACTACGCGGGTCTGATTCTCACCGGATGTGAGATCAGAGGCAAACCTCTTTGGTTTCGGCTCACTGTATTCAAAAAAAAATCCAAAAATATTTAACATTACTCACTTCTTTAGAAAGTTTTTCTTTTAGACCTCAAATTATTTTTTTTAAAAAAAATATATTTCCTTTTAATTTCAAAATCCCATTTATTTGATTAAAAGATATTCAAAATAAAATTCAAAAATATTTTTTTCTGTAGTATTTCTTTCATAAATTCAGAATATTAGTTCAAAAATATTTCCTTTCTCCTTAAAAGTTGTTTTTTTAAAAAAAAAAAAAAAAAAAAAATTTAAAGTCCAAAAAATATTTCTTTAGAATATAGATAGTTTTTAAGTCAAATAAAAGTTTTTCCTTCTTTAATCACTATAATAAATGTGCAGGATGAGCACAAGTCAAAATGAATCATTCTCAGTGTGTAGCGAGGTCCCTTCGCAACTCCACATGTGGTGGAATGATATGGGAAAAGATAGTATAAAGATAGTGGAAAGAGTTTTGGGAGGTTTTGTCGATCTGTTGAATATCAAGCCAAGGACAGATATCATCGAGGCTCTAATACCGTTCTGGGACCCAACCCGCAACGTGTTTCGTTTTGCTGACTTTGAACTTTCACCTACACTAGAGGAAGTCGCCGGATATGCGGGGTTGAATGGGAAACTAAGAGGGCAGTATTTACTTTCACCAAGACCAGTATCTCCGCACGCGTTCTTGGATTTGCTAAGCATTAGTCGGAAGGTACAGAATGATGATTTGTCGAAGGGATGTTGTACTCTCCAATTCTTGTATCAACGGTACGGAATTCCTCAGGGTTTGGAAGAACCAAACCTCGGATTAATTCACACTGGGAACAGAATCAAGTGGGAAGCAAGACGTACTTTGGCATTTATCACAGCATTTCTGGGAGTTGTGGTCTGTCCCCGCAAAGATAAAAAAATAGAGATAGGCCTTGTAGGGATGGCCGATGTTGCAATCAAAAGAACCGACAGTACTGTGGTTCCTTTAATTTTGTCCGAAATCTACCGAGCTTTAACTATATGCCGAGAAGGAGGCAAGTTCTTTCAGGGATGCAATCTGTTACTCCAGTTGTGGATGCAAGAACACCTCCATCACCGAGTGGGATACATGAACCACGGGTTGACTGAGAGAAACTGCATTAGCGGCTTTGAGAAACGAATGACAGGCGTCATATTTCCCGAAGGCGTCGAAGCATGGCTTGCACAATTGAGGTCAACAACAGCCGACCAAGTTGAATGGGCATTTGGGTGGTTGAATGATACTGAGGTAATATACATGGCGGCCGAGGAATGTCATGTTCTTTTGATGGGACTTCGTAGCATCCAACCATATGCTCCTCATCGGGTACTGCGCCAACTAGGAAGATTTCAGGTAATTCCCACTGATGAGGATCTAAGCAAGCACGCCATTGAGTTGAGTCCAGGAGTCGTGTTCCCCGAAGGAAAAATTAGAAAGATGTGGCACGAATGTAGATTCCTTGAACCCAAGACTATGGTTCGAGAGCTGGCTAAGGGTGAGGTAGACCCAAAATACGATGTTTGGTTCGGGAAAAGGTTCCAGATTCGTCAGAGGCCTGCCAAAAGAGCTCACGTCCAACAATTTACGGATGATTCGCAGGAACAGTGGGGCTGGTTAGTGAGAGAGGAAGGCTACCGGGTTGAAATCGGTAAGCTGAAGCGACAAATTGAAAGGCTTATGTTTGAAAACAACGTTCAAGTAGCCTCAGAGCAGGGTGAGAAGAACAAATTAGCCAAAGAAAATCAGGCACTGAAAGCCCGAATTCGCCAAGTCAGTAAGAGTGATAGTGACCGACAGAAACGTCGATCTGATGAAAGGTTGATAGCGGAATTGAGAAATCAAGTCAGCCAAAGCCGAGAAGACTTGGAGAGATCCCAGGCTTGTATAACAAGAATGCGGGTCAGGTGGGCTACAGTTACAACATCACGGAGAGAGCACCTATGGCAAGTAAAAAGGGACTACGAAATGAGTGTTGCGACATTGAGAGAGATAAACTCCATTCTCAATAATCGGGTCCTCAAACAAGCCCAGGATGCTAGAACATATAGAGAACACTGCCATGAGTCGATAGCCCGGATGGAAGAACAAATGGAGAGGTTCCAAGAGCAGCTCATTGACAATACTCGAATATTGGGACTAAAGAATCAACGGATAGAACAGCTGTGCATAGAGAGGGATAGAATCAGGGGTAGGATCAATGATATAGGGCGCTATATCACCACAAAGTGCCTAACATGTGAAGAGATGCCTCGTGATGTCCTATTTGCCTCAGTCATGGGTTATGTCCATCAGATCATGGAGGAACTAAAAAGCTTGCAAAGAAGCCTGGCCCCCAAGCCCGCGGAAAGGCCGAATGATGCCTCGCGGGCACCAAAATTCAAAGCTTTAATGTATCCCTAATTCAATCTTGCACTTGTTTGTTTTTCGAGTCTGTTGTCTACCCATATGTTTTTTTTTCTTCAAACATTCTCAAAAAAAAAATATATATATATATATAAAGTCTGTATTTTGTTTTTTTTGTGATGGCTTGTAATAGCATTATTTTGAGTAATAAAAAAAAAAAAAAAAATTTGGTCTTATCGCACGAACTACGCTTGGTCTGATTCGTGCGGGGTCACGATACGTAGGCAATCTCTATAGGATTCGACCGTAAAAAAAATATATATATATATATATATATATATTTGTCAGAGCAAAAATAGGCCGGGATGATGCATGCGGTCAGAGCAAAAGCATGTTAGAAATGATTAACTGCCTAGGAGCATTGCATCCCCCTAACGTGCAATTACAATATCTGTTAAGACTCTAACACTGACAAGTTTGTTGTTTTTTCCAATCAATATCAGTTAGTTGTTAGAGCGTACTGGCACCGTACCATTATCAGACAAGATCAAAAGGTCCTATACCAGAAAGCATGACTGGGTCAGACAACAGCGTTGAGTCAGAAAAAACGGCCAATCAGATGCTGAAGGAAGCCCTGGAGAAAATGGAAAAAATGAGGCTAGAAATGAATGAAATGCAGATAGCCTTAGCTAGAGCCCAGAAGGGGCAAGAACTACCCGTTACTCCTACCCTCCAACCAACACACACGCCGGAATACCCTTCTCCCGGTCCTTCAACAAGTTTCCCAAGCCATCACTATTATCAGGGAAGAGAGGCTTATGATTCCCAAGCTCCACCACCCACTCAAAACCCTCCTCCACCAAATGTTCCCGTCTTTGTGGCACCTCCCCCAGCCCCATTGCACAGATCATCTAGTGAGCCACTGTTTCAGGCTCACGATACACAATACTACCCCCCTGAACTCACATTCAAAGCACCCGAGCCACATACCTATAATCCCCACTTTGAGGTCCCGGCGGAGATTGAAAAGCCGGCTAAGAGCCCAGAGCAGGACGAGGTGATGCGGAAATTTAAAAGCCTGGAGCAATCCTTCAGGAACATACACGGGTTAGGTAACCAAGTCAGCGTGGCTTACAAGGATCTATGCCCTTTCCCTGACGTTCAATTACCAGCAGGGTTCAAAATGCCCAAGTTCGATTTATACGAAGGGCATGGTGATCCTATGGCACATCTACGAGGTTTTTGTAGCAAAATGAGGGGAGCAGGGGGCAAAGATGAGCTATTAATAGCTTACTTTGGCCAGAGTTTGAGCGGGTCGGCGTTAGAGTGGTATACAAGACAAGATCCGAGCAGGTGGTACACCTGGGATGACTTGGCACAGGCTTTCGCAGGACATTTCCAATACAACCTTGAGATAGTCCCAGACCGTCTCACATTGCTAAAGCTCGAGAAGAAACCCGGAGAGAGCTTCCGGGAATTTGGGTTCCGATGGAGAGAACAGGCAGCCAGAGTTGATCCCCCAATGAGAGAAGGAGAAATGGTGGATTACTTCTTACAAACTCTCGAGCCAACTTACTTTGGTCACTTGGTGACGTCAGTTGGCAAATCATTTAATGAAGTTGTGAAAATGGGAGGTATGATAGAAGAGGGACTTAAGTCCAATAAGATCCTGAGTTATTCGGCAATTAAGGCAACAACTCAGGCCATTCAGAGCGGCACGGGAGGTGCGCTAGGGAAGAAAAGGAGAGAGGAGGTCACGACATTAGA
Organism: Nicotiana sylvestris; assembly: GCF_000393655.2. NCBI lineage: Eukaryota > Viridiplantae > Streptophyta > Magnoliopsida > Solanales > Solanaceae > Nicotiana > Nicotiana sylvestris. The sequence continues at coordinate 23,872,021 of NC_091060.1, forward strand.
GGCCGACAATTGGTCCAGATCTAGAGGTCCTTCCCCTCATTACCAACCCAGACCCCATCGTCTAAACTACCCACACATTCCAAATTACCCTCCACAACCCTACTACCAACCACAAGAACAACATTTCACCGTCCATCAAGCCCAGACATACACCCAACCTCCGGTTCGCCCACAATGGCGCGCGCCGGTTCCCCACAATACATACCCACCTCCACATAACACATACCCACCACCACAAAACACCTATCCACCACCAAGAGCCTACAGGAACCCTCCAGGGATGGGTTTCAGGGGAAATCCGGCCGCCAGAAATGAAAGATTGCAGAGGCAAAGAACTTTTACTGAGTTGGGGGAAACTTATATTGCCTTGTTCCACAAATTGAGGCAGTTGGGTTTATTAAATCCTGTTGAGCCTAGATTACCAAATCCCTTACCCCAAAATATGGATCACTCGGTAAGATGTGAATATTGTTCGGGAGCTCCCGGACATGATACCGAGAAATGTTGGAGGCTGAAACATGCAATACAAGATCTTATTGATACCAACAAGATCGAGGTACAGGCACCGGAGGCACCTAACATTAACCAGAACCCATTGCCAAAGCACCCTGAAGCCCACATGATCGAGCTTGTGCACGAAGGAGGGGAGCCGAAGAAACCCCCACAGACAGTGATGATGATCCGTGCCACTCCAAAAGAAAAATCGATCAATGAGGAAGCAGGGGTACAGTTGAAGGGGGAAGATGTCAAGCCCAGTGGTGATATTGGGGAAGAATCCATCTGCCGCTACAAGGAAACCAGAACCAGCCAAGTTGGTAATAACGGGAGCATCATCTGCACCCGTGGTTGTTGTGAAAGGGGTCTGTAGGGAACCGGTCATCATAAAACCAGTAGTCCAAACACCAATGATTGATAGCAAGGCTGTGCCTTGGAAGTATGAGAAGGCAGTGGTGATGTACAAGGGACAACAAGTGGAGGAGAATAGTTGTGAGGCGCAGGGACTGACTCGATCAGGACGGTGTTTTGCTCCGGCGGAGTTGAGAAGACCCAATCCAGCTGCAATAAAGAAACCTGTGTCAGAAGAAGAAGCTGAGGATTTCTTAAAGAAGATGAAAGTGCAGGATTACTCCGTGGTCGAACAGTTGAAGAAAACACCGGCCCAGATCTCACTGCTATCATTATTAATCCATTCGGATGAACATCGTCGGGCCCTGATGAAGATACTGAATGAAGCTCATGTGCCCAATGAGATTTCTGTAAATCACCTGGAAACGATTGCCAACAAAATTTTCGAGGTGAACAGGGTAACATTTTCAGATGATGATCTGCCAGTGGAGGGCACGGAGCATAATAAAGCTCTCTACCTAACTGTCAAATGTGAAGATTCGGCAGTTACTCGGGCATTAGTGGATAACGGCTCAAGTGCCAATATTTGTCCATTATCCACCCTGAACCAATTGAAGATCGACCACGGAAGAATCCAAAAGAATAGCATTTGCGTCCGAGGATTTGACGGAAATGGAACAGCCACCGTGGGGGATATTATACTTGAGTTGACCATCGGTCCAGTCCAGTTTACCATGGAATTCCAGGTATTAGATGCTACGGTATCTTATAACTTTCTGTTGGGACGACCGTGGATCCATGCAGCCAAAGCAGTGCCATCCACCTTGCATCAGATGGTCAAGTTCGAGTGGGATAGACAAGAGGTCGTGTTGCACGGCGAGGACACTGCGTGCACCGTAGGAGGCGCCATTGTACCCTTCATAGAGACCAATGATGACAAAGGTCCCTGGGTCTACCAGATTTTTGATGCAGTGTCGGCAAACAAGTTCCCCGAGGGTGAAATCATTCAGCATCCTAGGATAGCTTCCGCAACGGTTATGATGGTTTCAGAAATGCTGGGTAATGGGTTTATGCCAGGAAAAGGCTTGGGAGCTGAACTTCAGGGAATTGTTCAACCTGTTTCCTTGCCCAAGAATTTGGAGACCTTTGGGTTGGGGTTCAAACCGACTGCGGCAGATGTAAAACGAGCTCGGAAAATGAAGAAGAAAGTTTGGTTTCTTCCCAAACCTGTGCCACGTCTCTCAAGATCTTTTGTTAGAGCAAGCGCCAAGGGGTCACCAGTCCCGAAAGTTCTCGGGCCATTGATTGGGATTGACAGGGATCTGAATCAGAGCTTCGAAAGATTGTTCACTAATGTCAATATGGTAGAAGTCGGAGAGGGTTCCAGCGGAACAGACATACAGTTTATGGGGCCTGAGGCCAAAACCAACAATTGGACGGTTACTCCTCTTCCTACTCGGGGAGAGTCCTGGTAGTAGGCTTTGATTTTTGCTTTCTTATTTTTCGGATTATTCAGGGTGTAATCCAAATCTTATTTTATCTTGTAAAAGTGTGAACCCTGTTATCCCGCATTTTAATAAAATTCTTTTCTTGTCTCATTTTAATTTTGTTTTATTCTTTTCTCTTTCTGAACAGTTCTCTTTTTACTGGTTCTAATGACATGGCATGCACGACGGATCTTCGACCTAGTCTAATAAATCAATCTGACTCTGATTTAATGATACAAGAGATCGATTATGACGATGAGTCTGAATATGATGAGGATAAAGCCTTCGAAGAAATAAACCGAGAACTATGCCAATTTGAAGAGAAACCCAAGCCTAATATGAATGACACCGAGGCTGTAAATCTAGGGGATGCGGATAATGTCCGAGAAACCAAAATCAGCATCCACATTGAGCCTAGCATCAGGGAAGAATTAATCAAAGCACTCATTGAGTTTAAAGATGTTTTTGCATGGTCGTATGACGACATGCCGGGTTTAAGCACCAAGCTAGTGGTTCACAAATTACCCATTGACCCGACATGCCTCCCCGTCAAGCAGAAACTGAGGAAGTTCAAGACAGATATGAGTGTGAAGATTAAAGAAGAAGTAACCAAGCAACTGCAAGCAAAGGTTATTCGGGTCTCTCGATATCCTGATTGGTTGGCTAATGTAGTGCCAGTACCAAAGAAAGATGGGAAGATCAGGGTATGCGTCGACTACCGTAATCTGAACAGGGCAAGCCCAAAGGATAACTTTCCATTGCCCAATATCCATATCTTGATCGACAATTGCGCCGGGCGAGAAATCGGCTCCTTTGTGGATTGCTACGCTGGGTATCATCAGATTTTGATGGATGAAGAAGATGCAGAGAAAACAGCTTTCATTACGCCATGGGGGACTTATTGTTATCGGGTAATGCCATTCGGTTTGAAGAACGCTGGGGCAACATACATGAGAGCAATGACTACTGTGTTCCATGATATGATACACAAAGAGATCGAAGTGTACGTAGATGATGTGATCATCAAATCCAAGCATCAGGAAGACCACGTAGCAGACCTTAGGAAGTTTTTCCAAAGACTTCGAAGGTACGACATTAAGCTCAACCCAGCCAAATGTGCATTTGGTGTTCCATCTGGAAAGCTGTTAGGATTTATCGTCAGTCGGCGAGGCATTGAGTTGGATCCGTCAAAGATCAAATCCATCCAGGAATTGCCGCCACCAAGGAATAAAACAGAAGTAATGAGTCTGTTGGGAAGATTGAACTATATCAGCAGATTCATCGCTCAGCTCACAACAACTTGTGAACCCATCTTTCGATTGCTGAGGAAAGATGCCGCGATAGAATGGACGGCAGAATGTCAGGAGGCATTTGACCAGATCAAAGGTTATTTATCCAATCCACCTGTATTGGTTCCACCTGAGTCGGGGAGGCCATTAATCCTTTATCTAACGGTCCTGGATCATTCGTTTGGTTGCGTGTTGGGTCAACACGACATCACAGGAAGAAAAGAGCAAGCCATCTATTATCTCAGCAAGAAGTTTACAGTCTATGAGAATAAGTACACTCAACTTGAGAAGACATGTTGTGCTCTAACTTGGGTAGCACAGAAGTTTAAGCATTATCTGTCGTCACATACTACTTACCTTATTTCACGTCTGGATCCATTAAAGTATATTTTCCAGAAGCCTATGCCCACAGGAAGATTGGCAAAATGGCAGATATTACTCACAGAGTTCGACATTGTCTATGTGACGAGGACGGCCATGAAAGCTCAAGCATTGGCCGATCACTTGGCTGAGAATCCTATTGATGAAGAATACGAGCCTTTGAGGACGTATTTTCCTGATGAAGAAGTGATACATATAGAGGAGTTAGAACTGAATGAGGAGCCAGGGTGGAAGCTTTTCTTTGACGGGGCTGCTAATGCAAAAGGAGTTGGAGTAGGAGCAGTACTTATTTCAGAAACAGGACATCACTATCCTGTTACAGCTCAGCTACGTTTCTATTGTACTAACAACATGGCTGAATATGAGGCATGTATTTTGGGCCTACGATTGGCTGCAGACATGGATGTTCAGGACGTCTTGGTCTTGGGAGACTCGGACCTCCTAGTACATCAGATCCAGGGTGAATGGGAAACACGGGATTTGAAGCTTATACCATATCGACAATGTTTGCACGATCTGAGCAAGCGATTTCGATCAGTGGAGTTCAGACACATCCCGAGAGTTCACAATGAGGTTGCCGATGCTTTGGCCACTTTAGCATCGATGTTGCACCATCCAGACAAAATCCATGTTGACCCATTGTATATTCAGGTTCGTGATCAGCATGCCTACTGCAACATAATAGAAGAAGAAATGGATGGCGAGCCATGGTTTTATGATATCAAGGAATACCTCAGGATGGGGATATACCCGGAGCAGGCAACCGGAGATCAAAAGAGAGCCATTCGACGACTGGCAAATGGATTTTTCCTCAGTGGAGGAATGTTGTACAAAAGAACCCCAGATCTGGGATTGCTGAGATGTATTGATGCAGGTCAAGCCACGATAGTGATGACAGAGGTACATGCTGGAGTCTGTGGGCCCCATATGAGCGGATATGTGTTGGCAAAGAAGATTCTGCGAGCGGGATATTATTGGCTCAGTATGGAGCATGATTGTATCAGTTTCGTACGAAAATGCCATCAGTGTCAGATACACGGAGATCTGATTCATTCTCCACCAATGGAATTGCACACAATGTCCGCACCATGGCCATTTGTAGCATGGGGCATGGATGTCATTGGGCCTATCGAGCCGGCAGCTTCGAACGGTCACAGGTTCATTCTGGTAGCCATCGATTATTTCACTAAGTGGGTTGAAGCCAAAACTTTTAAGTCTGTAACCAAGAAGGCAGTGGTGGATTTCGTCCATTCCCATATCATTTGTAGATTTGGGATCCCAAATATAATAATCACGGACAATGGTGCTAATCTTAACAGCAACTTGATGAGAGAAGTATGTGAACAGTTTAAGATTACACACCGTAATTCCACCCCGTATCGGCCCAAGGCGAATGGAGCAGTTGAGGCAGCCAACAAAAATATAAAGAAGATATTGAGGAAAATGATTGAAGGATCCAGACAATGGCATGAAAAGCTACCATTTGCGTTGTTAGGATACCGCACTACTGTTCGTACTTCAATAGGTGCGACTCCTTATTTGTTGGTATACGGAACCGAAGCAGTAATACCAGCAGAAGTTGAAATTCCTTCCCTTCGAATTATCGCTGAGGCCGGGATTGACGATGATGAATGGGTCAAAACCCGACTAGAGCAGCTGAGTTTAATGGATGAAAAAAGATTGGCAGCAGTATGTCATGGCCAGTTGTATCAAAAGAGAATGGCAAGAGCATACAATAAGAAGGTGCGCCCCAGAAAATTTGAAGTAGGGCAACAAGTATTGAAACGGATCCTCCCACATCAGATTGAGGCAAAAGGCAAGTTCGCCCCGAATTGGCAAGGGCCGTATATTGTGACCAGAGTATTATCCAATGGCGCTTTACGTCTGACGGATGTTGAAGGAAGATGCGTCGACATGGCTATCAATTCTGATGCAGTCAAAAGATATTATGTGTAATTTCTTTTGTTGTTTATTTGTTTGTTTGTACTTAGTGCTTATCGGATAATGAAATGACGGAGGCAATTCTTTCTTCTATCCAAACACTTTTAACCTTTGCTTTACCCCTTTGAGCCATACTTATCTTTTTATACCCCTCTCTTGGAATCATTAATGAAAAAATGTATGAAAAAAAAACTTTTTGAAGGTCGCAAGAAAACAAAGGAGTCAGTGAACTACGTTCGACCTGATTCCTCAAAGAGGATACGTAGGCGCCTCACGGCTCGGTCATAAGGTAATAAAATAAAAAAATAAAAAAAGAAAAAAAAATCAAAAGAAAAATCCCCAAGTAAGAAAACTGGGGCAGAAATTATGTTTCTAAATTTTGAAAGAAAAAAAAGAGAGTTTGATTCCAAGAGTTGTAATACTTTACCCATCAAAGTTATTTTGAATTTTATATCCTTTTCTTCTAAAACCTATATTGATATCCAAAAAAGACCTCCCGATCAGTATCCGAGAGGTGTTAAGATAGGCAAATGAAAACCAAGAATAAAACATCGGTCCCTGACTGAATGAGGATCATGAATTGAAAGAATTTATAGCCAAAAGAATTCCCGGCAGAGATAAATCTTATCGGCAACACTCCAATCCCAAGCTGAGAAAATAAGATGAGAGAGTCTTATCGGCGAAAACCTTCACAGGCGCCATAAGGCGACGTAAGCTGAGAAATACAAAATGAGAGAGTCTTATCGGTGAAAACCTTCACAGGCACCATAAGGCGACGGGAGTTGTGAGAAATGAGAGAGCCTTGTTAGTGAAAACCCCGCGAAGGGCACTATAAGGCGACAAGATAGATTGACGGAAAAGATCCGTATTTTGCGAAGAATTGGGCACCTATTTATCCCCAGCAAGTGAAGACATCAGAAAGTTTGATCGACACAAATAGACTGGGTTGATTAATCCGGAATGCACAACATGATCATTGGAATCGGTTGTATCACCCAGATAAGTTCATTTTTTTTGTTCAGAAAGATTTTCTCATTTTTCTATCTTTTCATTTTGTTGTTTAAAAGAATTTTTCTAGAAATTTATGTTTTAAGGAAGGTCTTTCAGAGCTTACTACCAGTTGCCAAAATGGTACAACATAAAAAGTGAAAAGGGCAGGCAAGAGACAAGGCAATAAGGCAAAAGACGTTGGTTGCTAGGCCGAATAATACTGTCCTAAAATGGCAAGGAAAGTACGGGGAAGAGCCGGAACCGGAAAAAAAAAACATGTTGAGGAAATTGTAAGCCAAGTTCCAAGACGATCCCCAGAGTACTCCGACCGAATATCGACCAAGCTACGAGGTGGTCGGACAACACAGAAGGGGAAGGGAAGAAAGGAAAATTCATCTTCGGCAAAATAACCTCCAGAAATTTTTGAGATACAAAATGGTGAAGGGATAAATGGAAAAACCATCCCCAGCAGAATGTTATCCCCAGCAAATAACATCATCCCCAACAAGTTTTGAGAACGCCGAACAAGAATAAGGGAAAGGGAACAATCATCCCCATCAGGAGTGACATGACCACTCGCCATATTTCAAAAAAAAAAAAAAAAAAACTAACTAAATTTTCTTTGATTTGAACAGGAAAATAAAGTGTTGATGATGGCCTAAAGATACGCCATAAGAAAGATCGCCAGAATTGGGGCAGAAAATTTTCTGCCACAAGTGGAAATTTTCTCGGAGAATCGAGGAAACAAATTCAAATTATTCTTTACCAATTAGGCGCCCACCAGTATAATGCGGGCATGCATTTATGTTTTCATTTCATATTCTATGTCGCCCACCAGTAAAATGCGGGAATACATTTAAGTTCTAGGTCGCCCACCAGTAAAATGCGGGAATACATTTAAGTTCTAGGTCGCCCACCAGTAAAATGCGGGAATACATTTAAGTTCTAGGTCGCCCACCAGTAAAATGCGGGAATACATTTAAGTTCTAGGTCGCCCACCAGTAAAATGCGGGAATACATTTAAGTTCTAGGTCGCCCACCAGTAAAATGCGGGAATACATTTAAGTTCTAGGTCGCCCACCAGTAAAATGCGGGAATACATTTAAGTTCTAGGTCGCCCACCAGTAAAATGCGGGAATACATTTAAGTTCTAGGTCGCCCACCAGTAAAATGCGGGAATACATTTATAAGTTCTAGGTCGCCCACCAGTAAAATGCGGGAATACATTTAAGTTCTAGGTCGCCCACCAGTAAAATGCGGGAATACATTTAAGTTCTAGGTCGCCCACCAGTAAAATGCGGGAATACATTTAAGTTCTAGGTCGCCCACCAGTAAAATGCGGGAATACATTTAAGTTCTAGGTCGCCCACCAGTAAAATGCGGGAATACATTTAAGTTCTAGGTCGCCCACCAGTAAAATGCGGGAATACATTTAAGTTCTAGGTCGCCCACCAGTAAAATGCAGGAATACATTTCAGTTTTTCATTTCCAGGTCGCCCACCAGTATAATGCGGGCATACATTTCAGTTTTTCATTTCCAGGTCGCCCACCAGTATAATGCGGGTATACATTTCATTTCATGTCCAGGCACCCACCTGTATAACGAGAGGAATACTTTTCAGTCTTATACTGCAGATTTTGAAGTCAGTAACCCCACCGGAAGGCAGAAGGTTACAACAAGAATCCCCAGCAGGAAACAATAAAAATCCCAACACCGGAAGGCAGAAGGTGGCAACAAGAAGTCCCAGCGCAAATTCAAGCGCATGAGTCAAAAGAAAGAAAAGACGCGTCTTGATGAATCTGATGAAGATAATCGTGTCCCAAGAGGAACAGCCAAAAAGCTTAATGAAGAAAGCCATGTCCCCAGCGGACCGAACAAAATGACGAAAACTGGTATTAAAAAAAAAAAAACAAGGGCCAGAAGTCTTGGTAAAAAGGCACCAGAGGAAACACAAACCGACAAAAAGCAAGGCAACCGGAGCAAGGGGGAAAACAGATAAGATTCTGTAATTTCTAGCTTAGTCTAGCTTCTTATTTTTTTAGCATGGTGTAATAAGGAGGTCAGCAAACAGTAAAAGTAGCATGCAGCAGCAGTAACTTTGCAGTCCCATGGTAGTCCCAGCTACCAAGACTTCCCGAACTACATTGACCTGATTCCTGTTTAGCCCAGGATATGTAGGAAACCTTTGAAGTAAAGGTTCGATCAAATCTTTTTCAAAAAATGCTTCAACAGAGTACTCGGATGGGCAAAAATCGCTCGCTTTATCTTTGCACGAAAACCCTTTGTGTCTCCGGGCAAAGAGGGGCAGCTGTAAGCACGTGATTTTTTGCCCTATATGAGAATTACTCCCAAAAATTCAAAAATAAAATGATTTTCTTTGGTGTGCAATTTTGTGATATTTTGAATAATTATTTGTAGTTGTCTGTGCGTGTTTATTTGCTAAATTAATAAAAAATACAAAAATATGTCGCATTTTGCATGTAGGATTTAATTCTATAATTGATAATAATTAAATTTGTTTTACAAAAATTAAAAATTACAAAAATAGGCATCGTTTGCATTTTTAGCATTTTTAGCATTTAATGTCCAAATATACAATTTTATGCTTAATTAATACTTAATTATGCGTTAATTGTTATTGGGAGTTAATTTGCACTTTTATAACTTAATTTAGTTCTTAATAATAGTTTAAGTATTTTTATAATTTAGTTTTAGAAAAATAAAAGAAGAAAAGAGAGCGAAAATATAAAGAAAATCGGAATTAGGCCTCTTCTTCAACTTCAAGCCACAGGCCCAAAAAATGGCCCAATCTTCCCTACGACCCAGTCCATTTCGAACTGGGTCAACCCGGTCCATAACCCAACACCCTATTATCTTGCATTTCAAAAAATAAAACAAAGAAAAACAAAAAAAAAAAAAAAAAAAAAAAAAAAACCCTAAAAAATGCCTAAGCATCCGCCCCCCCCCCCCATTTCTCCTTCTTCTTCCTCAAAACTCCAAAGCACAACCATGGCTGCCCTCACCAACATCGACCACCCTCCACCACGAACACCCCCTCACGTCGTCACACTCACACACACATACACAAACAAACGACACAACAGTCCATCGCCCCAACGTTGTTTCTCCATTGAAGCTCAAGCTCGACCATGGACTACCCGTTGCTTCTGCTTCAGCATCCTCTTAGTTGCTGCCTCACTTCGTCTTCTTCAGCTCGAATAGCCATAGCCACTGCTTCGTCGTCCTCCACACCGTAGCCGCTGCTCCTCCACACCGTCGACACTGTTCCTCCTCCTAGCTCCATAAACTCAGTCACGTCCAAACAACCCCGTCGCGGCCAGCTGCTCCTGTTCTGCGAGCTTCATTTTCTTCGTGCTGCTGCCATGGTTGTCGCTGCTATTGCTTCAACTTTCTTCTACTGCTGCTCGCATTTCATGGCTGCTGTCGCGACTGCGTCTTCTCTTCGTCGCCGCGGCTATCGCCACTAATTCCTCCGTCGAGCTGCTGTTGTTTCTACCTTCATCAAGGCTCGTTGATGCTGTTTCTCCTCCTTCTACTAAGCAGCTGCTCCCAGCCCACACGACTTTATGTGCACGTCGAACAGTTGAAAACAAACCACGCTACTGCATCGACTATTGCTTCACTTCGGCGTCAACGCCAGTCGAGTTCGCGCACATGGATGAGTTTTGGTCGATGTCGTCGATCACTGTTCGAGTTCGTTGTTGGTTGGTCACTTGTTCGTCGTTTCAATCCGGTTAGTAGATTTTGAGTTTTATTTTTTTTCGTGTTTCGTTTTGATATTTCTCGAATCTAAAATCGGTAGATATTTGATTTTTGGTTTTGTTTATGTTCATATGTTTTGTGGAATTAATTTTCAGATTTCAAATGGAAATTTAATTAGTGGTTTTTCATGTTCATTTCATGTTTGTTTTATGGTTTAGGTAAGAATTTGTTAGTTTGATTGTTTGTTAGATTCAAATTGAAATTTAATTGATTATTTCTTCAATTTGTTTCATGTTGTTATATATTTTCCAGAAATTATTAATGTTGTTTTAATCGTTTAATCCGTCATGTTTGTTGTTTAAAATAGTTCATCCATGTTCATACTTTGTTTGATTGTTCTTGAATCCGAATTTTGTATAGTTTGATTTCTTGTTTACCATTTATGATTATTGTTTGAATTGTTCTCATAATCTTGTTTAAAGTTTAATATAAGAATTGTTTGTTGTAATGTTGTTAGAGTTGATTTTAAGTTCAATATGATTGAATTTAGAAATCTTCATACTTTGTTTGTTGTTGGTTTGAATCCGAAAATAGGATTGCTTGTTGCTAAAATATTGTTCAATCAAATTTTAGTTGTTCTTGGTTGTTCAATTTATGTTCATGTGATTTGTTGTTGAAATATTGTTAAAATCATGTTCATATGATATTGTTGTTATGATGTTCATCTGTGTTCATATTGTTGTTTGAACATTGTTAGAAATTGATCATATTGTCTATATTTTGGTTAAGTTTGATTAATTGATGTGTTATAGCTGATGGGTAGTTTGGTAAATTTATAATACGTTCAGGGGTAGTTTGGTAATTTCAGTAAGGTCGGAAGGGGTAGTTTAGGAATTGTACATTTTGTAATTGTTTATTTGAAGCATGGGGGACAAAATGAAATGGGGTGGTTTGTGATATTATTATTTAATATAAAGGGGGGACAAGATTTAATTTAAAGGGGAATCTTGCATTATTTTAAAAGAAGCATGGGGGACAAAATGAAATGGGGTGGTGTGATATGTTTTTTTAATATAATGGGGATGAGTGGGAAGATAATGGGTTTGGTAGAGAAAGGGATTGATTTTAATTGATTTATGGGATGGGATATATATATGTGAAGTCTTGAACACAAAAGGGAGAAGAAATACAGACAGAAAAAAAGAGATTGAAAAAAAAAGCTGAACATTTATTCCGAAAAAAAAACTTGAAACTCTCAAGAAAAGAAAAACATACAAAGAAAAAAAAATTTGAAAATTAGAAGAGAAAGTAGTACACACCTGATAAATATTCTGGTATACAGGTGTAGAAATTAAGGGTTGAAGATTAACTAGCCTTTCAAAAATCTGAAAATTTCCCTTGGTTTCTGTCCGTTATTTTCGGCATTCCTGGATTTTATTTTGAATTTTTCAAAGCTGTCACTGGGATTTTCGTTGACTGGTTATTGCTGGTTATTGTTGCTGTTGCTGTGTTACGTATTACGTTGCTGACTTTCTTCTTCTTATATTGACAATATCAGGTACACAACTGTAATTTTGGCATTTTGTAAGCTGAAATGAAGAATGGAGTGTTAAATTTTTAATTTAGTTTAATTTAATTTTTTGTATTGTATTTAGGTTATTCATGTATTATTATTCCGTAAATCACTGTCATCGGCATAACTAGGCATATTATAGCGACATATTAAATAACGTCTTTACCAGATTATTAGGAAATATATTTAAACCTGATTATTAATTAAAATTGTTTAAATAAAAAAATAGAAGAAATAACGTAAAAATGGCGTTATTGAATCAGTTTGGCAAAAATTAACTAAGTTCCTTATTCATAAGGTTTTTCGTCAACGATAAGTTAATCCGAATCATGTAGTCAATTTCAGTTATAACATGAATTAGTTTGCAAACAAGTATTAGGACATGATGAATTAAAACAAAGTTAGTTAATGTTAAATTGTTTAAATTTTTAGAAATATGATTTAGTACTCAAGTTTTTATTTTTATTTCTTTCAATTTTCAGTATTTGTAAATAATTAGTTTCAATAAGCTTAAGTCTTACTAATAATTTGAATTTTAATCCAACTATGGGATAATTAGTTTTTTTTTTATTTTTTTACTTTTCGATAATTCCATGTTGTATCTATGATTATAATTTTATTACTTTCTGCTAATATTTGTTTTTCTCTTCTATTTAATATGTCATTTTCAAGAATGTAGATATTGATTTTATATTTATAAAAAATTTAGTAATAATAAAAAGGTAGTCATTAAAGGATATTATTAAAGGATTTCGCTAAAAATAAATAGATGTAAATAATACAAATGTATAGGATTCTCCAATCTCATTTATTTATTTAATTATTTTAAAAAAAATTACTTAGAATTTGGGATGGATTGTTTAGTGAATTTCACTTCCTTCCCAAAAGATAATGACGCGTTAGACTCTTTAGGCGCGATTTAATTAATTTTACCTTCTTAAACTCGGATGCGCATTTCATGCGACCCAAATCTAAATCCTAAAACATCAAATAAAATATGTTTCGTATTGTGGGTGCATTTCATGTGACACAATCCAAAGATATGTTTTAAGCGATGTTCACATTCCTAAAAAATAATAATTATAATAATAAAGCGGTAAAAGATAAAATTTGCACATGGTTCATAATTGTATTAAAAATCAGATAAATAAGCCGAATATAACAGTTGAGCGACCGTGCTAGAACCACGGAACTCGGGAATGCCTAACACCTTCTCCCGGGTTAACAGAATTCCTTATCCGGATTTCTGGTACGCAGACTGTAATATAGAGTCATTCTTTTCCTCGATTCGGGATTAAAATTGGTGACTTGGGACACCCTAAATCTCCCAAGTGGCGACTCTGAAATAATTAAACCAATCCCGTTTCGACTGTCCTTTAATTGGAAAAACTCCCTACCCTGTTCACCTCGAAAATTTTGTTGGCAATCGTTTCCAGGTGATTTACAGAAATCTCATTGGGCACATGAGCTTCATTCAGTATCTTCATCAGGGCCCGACGATGTTCATCCGAATGGATTAATAATGATAGCAGTGAGATCTGGGCCGGTGTTTTCTTCAACTGTTCGACCACGGAGTAATCCTGCACTTTCATCTTCTTTAAGAAATCCTCAGCTTCTTCTTCTGACACAGGTTTCTTTGTTGCAGCTGGATTGGGTCTTCTCAACTCCGCCGGAGCAAAACACCGTCCTGATCGAGTCAGTCCCTGCGCCTCACAACTATTCTCCTCCACTTGTTGTCCCTTGTACATCACCACTGCCTTCTCATACTTCCAAGGCACAGCCTTGCTATCAATCACTGGTGTTTGGACTACTGGTTTTATGATGACCGGTTCCCTGCAGACCCCCTTCACAACAACCACGGGTGCAGATGATGCTCCCGTTATTACCAACTTGGCTGGTTCTGGTTTCCTTGTAGCGGCAGATGGATTCTTCCCCAATATCACCACTGGCTTGACATCTTCCCCCTTCAACTGTACCCCTGCTTCCTCATTGATCGATTTTTCTTTCGGAGTGGCACGGATCATCATCACTGTCTGTGAGGGTTTCTTCGGCTCCCCTCCTTCGTGCACAAGCTCGATCATGTGGGCTTCAGGGTGCTTTGGCAATGGGTTCTGGTTAATGTTGGGTGCCTCCGGTGCCTGTACCTCGATCTTGTTGGTATCAATAAGATCTTGTATTGCATGTTTCAGCCTCCAACATTTCTCGGTATCATGTCCGGGAGCTCCCGAACAATATTCACATCTTACCGAGTGATCCATATTTTGGGGTAAGGGATTTGGTAATCTAGGCTCAACAGGATTTAATAAACCCAACTGCCTCAATTTGTGGAACAAGGCAATATAAGTTTCCCCCAACTCAGTAAAAGTTCTTTGCCTCTGCAATCTTTCATTTCTGGCGGCCGGATTTCCCCTGAAACCCATCCCTGGAGGGTTCCTGTAGGCTCTTGGTGGTGGATAGGTGTTTTGTGGTGGTGGGTATGTGTTATGTGGAGGTGGGTATGTATTGTGGGGAACCGGCGCGCGCCATTGTGGGCGAACCGGAGGTTGGGTGTATGTCTGGGCTTGATGGACGGTGAAATGTTGTTCTTGTGGTTGGTAGTAGGGTTGTGGAGGGTAATTTGGAATGTGTGGGTAGTTTAGACGATGGGGTCTGGGTTGGTAATGAGGGGAAGGACCTCTAGATCTGGACCAATTGTCGGCCTCTAATGTCGTGACCTCCTCTCTCCTTTTCTTCCCTAGCGCACCTCCCGTGCCGCTCTGAATGGCCTGAGTTGTTGCCTTAATTGCCGAATAACTCAGGATCTTATTGGACTTAAGTCCCTCTTCTATCATACCTCCCATTTTCACCACTTCATTAAATGATTTGCCAACTGACGTCACCAAGTGACCAAAGTAAGTTGGCTCGAGAGTTTGTAAGAAGTAATCCACCATTTCTCCTTCTCTCATTGGGGGATCAACTCTGGCTGCCTGTTCTCTCCATCGGAACCCAAATTCCCGGAAGCTCTCTCCGGGTTTCTTCTCGAGCTTTAGCAATGTGAGACGGTCTGGGACTATCTCAAGGTTGTATTGGAAATGTCCTGCGAAAGCCTGTGCCAAGTCATCCCAGGTGTACCACCTGCTCGGATCTTGTCTTGTATACCACTCTAATGCCGACCCGCTCAAACTCTGGCCAAAGTAAGCTATTAATAGCTCATCTTTGCCCCCTGCTCCCCTCATTTTGCTACAAAAACCCCGTAGATGTGCCATAGGATCACCATGCCCTTCGTATAAATCGAACTTGGGCATCTTGAACCCTGCTGGTAATTGAACGTCAGGGAAAGGGCATAGATCCTTGTAAGCCACGCTGACCTGGTTACCTAACCCGTGTATGTTCCTGAAGGATTGCTCCAGGCTTTTAAATTTCCGCATCACCTCGTCCTGCTCTGGGCTCTTAGCCGGCTTTTCAATCTCCGCCGGGACCTCAAAGTGGGGATTATAGGTATGTGGCTCGGGTGCTTTGAATGTGAGTTCAGGGGGGTAATATTGTGTATCGTGAGCCTGAAACAGTGGCTCACTAGATGATCTGTGCAATGGGGCTGGGGGAGGTGCCACAAAGACGGGAACATTTGGTGGAGGAGGGTTTTGAGTGGGTGGTGGAGCTTGGGAATCATAAGCCTCTCTTCCCTGATAATAGTGATGGCTTGGGAAACTTGTTGAAGGACCGGGAGAGGGGTATTCCGGCGTGTGTGTTGGTTGGAGGGTAGGAGTAACGGGTAGTTCTTGCCCCTTCTGGGCTCTAGCTAAGGCTATCTGCATTTCATTCATTTCTAGCCTCATTTTTTCCATTTTCTCCAGGGCTTCCTTCAGCATCTGATTGGCCGTTTTTTCTGACTCAACGCTGTTGTCTGACCCAGTCATGCTTTCTGGTATAGGACCTTTTGATCTTGTTTGATAATGGTACGGTGCCAGTACGCTCTAACAACTAACTGATATTGATTGGAAAAACAACAAACTTGTCAGTGTTAGAGTCTTAACAGATATTGTAATTGCACGTTATGGGGATGCAATGCTCCTAGGCAGTTAATCATTTCTAACATGCTTTTGCTCTGACCGCATGCATCATCCCGGCTTATTTTTGCTCTGACAAATATATATATATATATATATATATATATATATATATATATATATATATATATATATATATATATTTATAATTACGGTCGAATCCTATAGAGATTACCTACGTATCGTGACCCCGCACGAATCAGACCAAGCGTAGTTCGTGTATCAAGATAATTTTTTTTATTACTCAAAATAATGCTATTACAAGCCATCACAAAAAAAATACAGACTTCATATATATATATATATATATATATATATATATATATATATATATATATATATATATATATATATATTTTGAGAATGTTTGAAAAAAAACATATGGGTAGACAACAGACTCGAAAAACAAACAAGTGCAAGATTGAACTAGGGATACATTAAAGCTTTGAATTTTGGTGTCCGCGAGGCATCATTCGGCCTTTCCGCGGGCTTGGGGGCCAGGCTTCTTTGCAAGCTTTTTAGTTCCTCCATGATCTGATGGACATAACCCATGATTGAGGCAAAAAGGATATCACGAGGCATCTCTTCACATGTTAGGCACTTCGTGGTGATATAGCGCCCTATATCATTGATCCTACCCCTGATTCTATCCCTCTCTATGCACAGCTGTTCTATCCGTTGATTCTTTAGTCCCAATATTCGAGTATTGTCAATGAGCTGCTCTTGGAACCTCTCCATTTGTTCTTCCATCCGGGCTATCGACTCATAGCAGCGTTCTCTATCTGTTCTAGCATCCTGGGCTTGTTTGAGGACCCGATTATTGAGAATGGAGTTTATCTCTCTCAATGTCGCAACACTCATTTCGTAGTCCCTTTTTACTTGCCATAGGTGCTCTCTCCGTGATGTTGTAACTGTGGCCCACCTGACCCGCATTCTTGTTATACAAGCCTGGGATCTCTCCAAGTCTTCTCGGCTTTGGCTGACTTGATTTCTCAATTCCGCTATCAACCTTTCATCAGAGCGACGTTTCTGTCGGTCGCTATCACTCTTACTGACTTGGCGAATTCGGGCTTTCAGTGCCTGGTTTTCTTTGGCTAATTTGTTCTTCTCACCCTGCTCTGAGGCTACTTGAACGTTGTTTTCAAACATAAGCCTTTCAATTTGTCGCTTCAGCTTCCCGATTTCAACCCGGTAGCCTTCCTCTCTCACTAACCAGCCCCACTGTTCCTGCGAATCATCCGTAAATTGTTGGACGTGAGCTCTTTTGGCAGGCCTCTGACGAATCTGGAACCTTTTCCCGAACCAAACATCGTATTTTGGGTCTACCTCACCCTTAGCCAGCTCTCGAACCATAGTCTTGGGTTCAAGGAATCTACATTCGTGCCACAGCTTTCTAATTTTTCCTTCGGGGAACACGACTCCTGGACTCAACTCAATGGCGTGCTTGCTTAGATCCTCATCAGTGGGAATTACCTGAAATCTTCCTAGTTGGCGCAGTACCCGATGAGGAGCATATGGCTGGATGCTACGAAGTCCCATCAAAAGAACATGACATTCCTCGGCCGCCATGTATATTACCTCAGTATCATTCAACCACCCAAATGCCCATTCAACTTGGTCGGCTGTTGTTGACCTCAATTGTGCAAGCCATGCTTCGACGCCTTCGGGAAATATGACGCCTGTCATTCGTTTCTCAAAGCCGCTAATGCAGTTTCTCTCAGTCAACCCATGGTTCATGTATCCCACTCGGTGATGGAGGTGTTCTTGCATCCACAGCTGGAGTAACAGATTGCATCCCTGAAAGAACTTGCCTCCTTCTCGGCATATAGTTAAAGCTCGGTAGATTTCGGACAAAATCAAAGGAACCACAGTACTGTCGGTTCTTTTGATTGCAACATCGGCCATCCCTACAAGGCCTATCTCTATTTTTTTATCTTTGCGGGGACAGACCACAACTCCCAGAAATGTTGTGATAAATGCCAAAGTACGTCTTGCTTCCCACTTGATTCTGTTCCCAGTGTGAATTAATCCGAGGTTTGGTTCTTCCAAACCCTGAGGAATTCCGTACCGTTGATACAAGAATTGGAGAGTACAACATCCCTTCGACAAATCATCATTCTGCACCTTCCGACTAATGCTTAGCAAATCCAAGAACGCGTGCGGAGATACTGGTCTTGGTGAAAGTAAATACTGCCCTCTTAGTTTCCCATTCAACCCCGCATATCCGGCGACTTCCTCTAGTGTAGGTGAAAGTTCAAAGTCAGCAAAACGAAACACGTTGCGTGTTGGGTCCCAGAACGGTATTAGAGCCTCGATGATATCTGTCCTTGGCTTGATATTCAACAGATCGACAAAACCTCCCAAAACTCTTTCCACTATCTTTATACTATCCTTTCCCATATCATTCCACCACATGTGGAGTTGCAAAGGGACCTCGCTACACACTGAGAATGGTTCATTTTGACTTGTGCTCATCCTGCACATTTATTATAGTGATTAAAGAAGGAAAAACTTTTATTTGACTTAAAAACTATCTATATTCTAAAGAAATATTTTTTGGATTTTAATTTTTTTTTTTTTTAAAAAACTTTTAAGGAGAAAGGAAATATTTTTGAACTAATATTCTGAATTTATGAAAGAAATACTACAGAAAAAAAATATTTTTGAATTTTATTTTGAATATCTTTTAAACAAATAATTGGGATTTTGAGATTAAAAGGAAATATTTTTTTTTTAAAAAAAAATTGAGGTCTAAAAGAAAAACTTTCTAAAGAAGTGAGTAATGTTAAATATTTTTGGATTTTTTTTTTTGAATACGGTGAGCCGAAACCAAAGAGGTTTGCCTCTGATCTCACATCCCGTGAGAATCAGACCCGCGTAGTTCAGGCTATAAACTAACTAATTTTTGAAAACAAACAAATTTTTTCCTTTTTCTTTTATAGCAAAAAAAACTATTTTCATTTTTCATTTTTTTTTTGAAAATAAAGCAAATTAAAATAAAAGACTTATTCCTACACACTTTCTGCTTTCTAGGCAAACAAACAATTCTAAAAGTAAAAATATATATGTTTTTTATTTAAAAAAAAAAATTCGGCAGCATTTCGACAGTACTTGGACACTGATTTTTCTAAATTAATCAAATAACTTTTCACTTGCTATTTTTATTTTATTTTATTTTTTACACTCCCGAGACTCAGAAGCCGGTCAACATGCAAGACCGAGCAAATAAATGCACATAAAACAAATAAGATGCATCAGGATGGTCATTTTCATTTTTGGTTGCTAGCCCTAGACGGACTCAACCCCTGTGTTGAGTCCCCTAAGTCAAAATGCACATGATGCAAATAAGCGTTCCTATTAGGGATCCGGCATGAAGCTGAGTTATTCTAGGTTCAGAACTTGGGTGTTTGTTCTAGACCTGGCTTACCCGAGCGGACAGCTCGAGCCGAGGGGGAGGCAGCGTACCGGGAATACAGAAGTTTCACCGGCTTTGCAACTTATCCAACCTCGTTCTAAATTGGGAATTTAGACACTATACAGAAAAGAAGTCACACGAAGTGCACCCTTCTTCATGATTTAGAAGACTCAGAGAGGAGATGGGTTTCGGCACAGCTTATATACAGTTCACATAAGATCAAAGCGGTAAAATCAGTTAATTAGCACATTAAGCACAGATCATGTAACAAAATCAAACGAAGCCAAATACAACAATTATTCCAAGCTCAAATTCTGAACCCTAAACCAGAGATTCTGGGTCCTAGTTTCCCCAGCAGAGTCGCCAGAGCTGTCACACCTCCTTTTTCCGCACCCGCGAGGGTACAGGGGAGTTTTTCCAATTAAAGGACAATCGAGACGGGATTGGTTTAATTATTTCAGAGTCGCCACTTGGGAGATTTAGGGTGTCCCAAGTCACCAATTTTAATCCCGGATCGAGGAAAAGAATGACTCCATATTACAGTCTGCGTACCAGAAATTCGGATAAGGAATTCTGTTAACCCGGGAGAAGGCGTTAGGCATTCCCGAGTTCCGTGGTTTTAGCACGGTCGCTTAATTGTCATATTTGGCTTATTTATCTGATTTTAATACAATTATGACCCGATGTGCCAATTTTAACTTTTTACCACTTTATTATTATTATTATTATTATTATTATTATTATTATTATTATTATTATTATTATTATTTTTTTTAAAAAAATTGTGAACATCGTTTAAAACATGTCTTTGGATTACGTCACATGAAATGCACCCGTAATCCGGAACACATTTTTATTCAATGTTTTAGGATTTAGATTTGGGTCGCATGAAATGCGCATCCGAGTTTAAGAAGGTAAAATTAATTAAATCGCGCCTAAAGAGTCTAGCGCGTCATTATCTTTGGGGAAGGAAGTGAAATTCACTAAACAATCCATCCCAAATTCTAAGTAATTTTTTTTAAATAATTAAATAAATAAATGAGATTGGAGAATCCTGTAAATTTGTATTATTTACATCTATTTATTTTTAGCGAAATCCTTCCTTATTTTAAGAATATCCTTTAATGACTACCTTTTTATTATTACTAAGTTTGTCTATAAATATAAAATCAATATCTACATTCTTGAAAATAACATATTAAATAGAAGAGAAAAACAAATATTAACAGAAAGTAATAAAAATTATAATTATAAATACAACATGTAATTATCGAAAAATAAAATAAAAAAAATAAAAAATAAAAACTAATTATCCCATAGTTGGATTAAAATTTAAATTGTTAGTAAGACTTAAGCTTATTGAAACTAATTATTTACAAATACTGAAAATTGAAAGAAAGAAAAAAAACTTGATTACTAAACCATATTTCTAAAAAATTTAAACAATTTAACCTTAACTAACTTTGTTTTAATTCACATCATGTCCTAATACTTGTTCGCAAACTAATTCATGTTTTAACTGAAATTGACTACATGATTCCGATTAACTTATCGTTGACGAAAAACCTTATGAATAAGGAACTTAGTTAATTTTTGCCAAACTGATTCAATAACGCCATTTTTTACGTTATTTCTTCTTTTTTTATTAAACAGTTTTAATTAATAATCAGGCTTAAATATATTTCCTAATAATCTGGTTAAGGCGTTATTTAATATGTCGCTATAATATGCCTAGTTATGCCAAATGACAGTGATTTACAGAATAATAATACATGAATAACCTAAATACAATACAAAAAAATTAAATTAAACTAAATTAAAAATTTAACACTCCATTCTTCATTTCAGCTTACAAAATGCCAAAATTACAGTTGTGTACCTGATATTGTCAATATAAGAAGAAGAAAGTCAGCAACGTAATACGTAACACAGCAACAACAACAATAACCAGCAATAACCAGTCAACGAAAATCCCAGTGACAGCTTTGAAAAATTCAAAATAAAATCCAGGAATGCCGAAAATAACGGACAGAAACCAAGGGAAATTTTCAGATTTTTGAAAGGCTAGTTAATCTTCAACCCTTAATTTCTACACCTGTACACCAGAATATTTATCAGGTGTGTACTACTTTCTCTTCTAATTTTCAAATTTTTTTATTTTTATTTTTCTTTGTATGTTTTTCTTTTCTTGAGAGTTTCAATATTTTTTCGGAATAAATGTTCAGCTCCTTTTTTTCTCTAATCTCTCTTTTTTCTCTCCCCCCTTCTATCTGATTTCAAGACGACTTCTTATAACCCATCCCATAAATCTTTTAATCAATTAAAATCAACCCATTTTCTCTACCAAACCCATTATCTTCCCACTCATCCCCATTATATTAAATAAACATATCACACCACCCCATTTCATTTTGTCCCCCATGCTTCATTTAAAATAATGCAAGATTCCCCTTTAAATTAAATCTTGTCCCCCCTTTATATTAAATAATCATATCACAACCCACCCCATTTCATTTTGTCCCCCATGCTTCAAATAAACAATTACAAAATGTACAATTCCTAAACTACCCCTTCCGACCTTACTGAAATTACCAAACTACCCCTGAACGTATTACAAATTTACCAAACTACCCATCAGCTATAACACATCAATTAATCAAACTTAACCAAAATATAGACAATATGATCAATTTCTAACAATGTTCAAACAACAATATGAACACGAATGAACATCATAACAACAATATCACATGAACATGATTTTAACAACATTTCAACAACAAATCACATGAACACAAATTGAACAACCAAGAACAACTAAAATTTGATTGACAATATTTTTGGCAACAACAAACCTATTTTTCGGATTTAAACAACAACAACAACAATCAAACAAGTATATTTAGATTCCTAAATTCAATAATATTGAACTTAAAATCAACTCTAACAACATTACAACAAACAATTCTTATATTAAACTTTAAACAAGATTATGAGAACAATTCAAGAAATAATCATAAATGGTAAACAAGAAATCAAACTATACAAAATTCGGATTCAAGATCATCCAAACATGAACATGAATGAATCTATTTTAACACAACAAACATGACGGATTAAACGATTAAATCAATATATTCCTTTAACACAACTAAATTCTTTAAACAAATAACAAGATCGACGAAGAAACAATTATGAACTTAAACTTGCAAACAATTTCTAACAATACATCAAATACATGAAACAAATTGAAGAAACAATTAATTAAATTTCAATTTGAATCTAACAAATATTAAACTAACAAATATTCACTTAAACAATAATACAAACATGAAATAAACATGAAAACAACTAATTAAACTTCTATTTTGAAATCTGAAAATTAATTTTAACAAAGCACATGAACATGAACAAACTAGAAAAACGATTTCAACGATGAACAACGAACAAAACAAGAATCAAATATTTAACGATTTTTGTTTATGTGAAAATGCAATAAAATGTTAATCAATTTATATCGGCAAACAGTGGTTAATTATGTATTCGTGTAGCTGATTATAATAACTAATTCAACATGAACACAGAATCTCCATTAATAATCAATTCACACTATGGAATAGTTAAAAAATAGTTCATTGTAAAGTGTAAAATGCAAAATAATATTATGATATATATTAATAATATTTAAGAAGTAAAAAACGTTAATGGTAGGAAAGATACATAAGAATTTAAATGTGGCATAACGTCAAAAGTTTTTGAAGTGAGCTAATGGTATTGTGTAATCAAAGATTATAACAGAATAACTGGACAAAATAAAATTCAAAACTACTAACCGGATTGAAACGACGAACGACTAACCAACGACGAACTCGAACTTAGTCTTCAACGAAAACCCACCTTCCTTTAAACTCGACGAACTCACAACGACAAACGACGACCTCGACGGATTGAAACTGAGGAACGACGAACAGCAGCCATGAGAGCTCGAGCTCGAGCTATAATCAATGGCGACGACGAAGGGCAAAACAGCAACAAAAACCATGGTAACCACGCTGCTCAACTGTAGCAAGAAGACCACTGTAGCAGCGGCGAAGAAACTGGAAGGAGAGCAGCAGCGACGTGGAGAAGAAGACGACGCAACAGTGAAGCAATTCGTCGAAGGTTGCTTGGTTGAAGGAGGAAGGCGACGCAACAATATGTGTGTGTGTCGTGAGAGTGACGGGGTGAGGGGAAAGGCTGGAAGGGTCTGTTTGGAGGTGAGGATGGAGGGGAGGCCATGGTTGGGGTCTTGGTGTTTTGCTTGAGGAAGAAGAAGAAGAGAGATAGAGAGGGGGGCGGGTAGTTTAGTGTTTAGGTTAGGGTTTTTGATTTTGTTTTTTCTTTTTTTGTTTTTGTTTTATTTTTGAAATGCAAGGTAATAAGGGTGTTGGGTTATGGACCGGGTCGACCCGGTTTGAAATGGACTGGGTCATAGGGAAGATTGGGCCATTTTTTGGCCTATGGCTTGAAGTTGAAGAAGAGGCCTAATTCCGACTTTCTTTATATTTTCGCTCTCTTTTCTTCTTTTATTTTTCTAAAACTAAATTATAAAAATACTTAAACTATTATTAAGAACTAAATTAAGTTATAAAAGCGCAAATTAACTCCCAATAACAATTAACGCACAATTAAGTATTAATTAAGCATAAAATTGTATATTTGGACATTAAATGCTAAAAATGCAAACGATGCCTATTTTTGTAATTTTTTTAATTTTTGTAAAACAAATTTAATTACTAACAATTGTAGAATTAAATCCTATATGCAAAATGCGACATGTTTTTGTATTTTTTATTAATTTAGCAAATAAACATGCACAGACAAATACAAATACTTATTCAAAATATCACAAAATTGCACACCAAAGAAAAATCATTTTATTTTTTGGATTTTTTGGGAGTAATTCTCATTTTGGGCATAAACACATGTATGTTCAAAAGTGTCATCAATGCCAGATATATGACGACATGATACGAGTGCCACCCAATGAACTCAATGCAACAAGTTTACCCTAGCCTTTCTCCGCTTGGGATATGGATGTCATCGGACCAATCGAACCCGCTGCTTCAAATGGGCATAGGTTCATTCTAGTGGCCATAGACTACTTCACAAAATGGGTTGAAGTTACATCTTATAAAGCTGTAACTAATAAGGTTGTAGCAGATTTTATCCGGGACCACATTGTTTGTCGATTTAGAGTACCATAGTCAATCATTACCGACAATGCCGCCAATCTCAACAGCACTTTGATTAAAGCCATGTGTGAAATATTCAAGATCAAGCATAGGAACTCCACAACATATAGGTCATAAATGAACGGAGACGTAGAAGCCACCAACAAGAACATCAAGAAGATATTGAGAAAAATGGTGGACAATCTTTTGCTTGTTTAGAGATGTGAGAATAAAAAGGTTGATTCTATAGATCCTAAAAAAAGTTATTACGGTACTAATATATTGTCTATTTTCGTCTTTTTGAGCCGAGGGTCTATAAAAAATAGCCCCTCTATTTCCTCGGGGTAGAGGTAAGGTATGTGTACACACTACCCTCCCCAGATCCCACTTGTGGAACTTTACTAGGTCGTTGTTGTTGTTGAGATTTGTATAGTTGAAAAATAATTTTACTTGTATGATCGATTTAGAAAAGAATATTAAATTAAATTCTTTTGCTAATATGTGTCCCGGCCCAAAATTCCAACGAAGAGGTCGTTATGGCACTTAACATATGTTTGCTAGTCAAGCCAACATTATCTAAACAATTAAGCAATTTAACAATTTTAAAACACACAATAAATAGATATTAAGACTGAAATATTTCGAAATATATAATAAATTTATAAAAGTAGCTATCTAAACTAATCCCATAAACAGGTTTCACAAGTAGGGGTGTACATTTTTGGGGTTTTCAATTACCAAACTAAACCAATTGCCTCGAATTTTTAAATCTATAAATCAAACCAAACCAACAAAAGTCGAATTTTTCAATCTCGATTTTTCTCGGGTTTTTCGACAAAATATAATCTTCATAGCATAATATATATATTTTGTACTCTAGTATTTCTTAGGTCCTAGTAGGATAAATTATATAAGATGTTACCTAATAAAATAATATAAAATAATGTGAGAAGAGTCATGATTATACTTAAATACTCTACAAATCGCATAAAATAAATATTTTATAATTAATAAGCCATGATAAAAATAAACATCATCTAAAACTACAATTCATGCTAAAATAAGTTCGACGAATAAGAACTAAGTATTAATTACATGACTAAATAATATTAAAAGTAAATTATGCATTTTCACTATCTAAACCAATATTGCAAAACTAAAAAAATAAATATCTATATCATTCCTAGTATTGGTTGAATTTTTTGTTAGCATTAATATTTATTTGATTTTGCTTTGGACTTTATTCAAGTTACTAACTTTTACAGGCTATAAAACTTATTAGATCATTCAAAAGTTCTAAGTCCAAGCTTGAAATAATACATTAAAAGAGATAACTATGAAAAAGTTTAAAAAATATTTATAAATTACATTACAACAACAACAACAACAACAACAACAACAACAACAACATCCCAGTATAATCCCACAAGTGGAGTCTGGGGAGGGTAGTATGTACGCAGACCTTACCCCTACTCTGAGGGGCAGAGAGGTTGTTTCCAGGACCCTCGGCTCAAGAGAGCAACAACAGACAATATATTAGTACTATCAATAGAGTCATAATAAATAACATAAAATGCATAACATAGAATAACAAAATACAACAATATAAGAAATAATGGAAATACGAAAATGATGGAGAAAAGGATGTAAGGTATACTAATATCCAACAGATACAACCCTGCATCAGTAACTGATCAGTAGCGCCCTGAGACTAACTCCTAAATGGATAATGTCACTCTAGTGCGCTGTAGTAATATTCACAAACTTCTCCCTAACCTACAACCTTAATGCTCGACCTCCACAATTCCCTGTCAAGGGTCATGTCCTCAGAAATCCTAAGTCGTGCTATGTCCTGCCTGATCACCTCCCCCCAATTCTTCTTAGGTCTCCCTCTACCTCTTCTCGTGCCCACCACAGCCAGTCACTCATACCTCATCACTGGAGCATCAGTTCTCCTCCTCTGAATATGTACGAACCATCTGAGTCCTGCTTCCCGCATCTTGTCCTCAATGGGGGCCATGCCCACCTTCTCTCGAATATCTTCATTCCTAATCTTATCCATTCTTGTACGCCCGCACATCCACCTCAACATCCTCATCTCTGCTACTTTCATCTTCTGGATGTGTGACTTTTTAACCGGCCAACACTCGGTCTCATACAACATAGCAGGCCTAACCACTGCTCTATAAAACTTACCTTTTAGTAACGGTGGCACTTTCTTTTCACACAAGACTCCCGTTGCTAACCTCCACTTCATATACCCCACCCCTATACGATGTGTGACACCTTCATCGATCTCTCCGGTCCCCTGAATAACCGACCCAAGGTACTTGAAACTACCCCTCTTAGGGATGACTTGTGAGTCGAGCCTCACTTTCACTCCTGCTTCCGTCGGCTCGGACCCAAATTTGCACTCGAGGTATTCTGTCTTCGTCCTGCTTAGCCTGAAACTTTTAGACTCAAGGGCATGTCTCCAAACCTCTAGCCTCTCGTTGACGCCGTGTCGAGTCTCATCAATTAGGACTATGTCATCAGCAAATAACATGCACCATGGCACCTCCCCTTTAATATGATGCATTATGGCATCCATCAGCAGGGCAAATAGGAAAGGGTTGAACGCAGACCCTTGGTGCAACCCCGTAACAAATGAAAATGGTCGGAGTCGCCTCCTACTATCCTAACCCGAGTCTTAGCTCCATCATACATGTCTTTAATCACCCTAATGTAGTCAACCGGGACCCCTTTAACCTCTATACATCTCCATAGGACCTCCCTAGGAACCCTGTCGTACTATTTCTCTAGATCGATAAACACCATGTGGAGATCCTTCTTCTTATCCCTGTATTGTTCCGTTATCCTCCTAATAAGGTGGATAGCTTCTGTGGTAGATCGCCCCGGCATGAACCCGAACTGGTTATCTGAAATAGACATTGTCCTTCGCACTCTCATTTCTACCACTCTCTTTCAGACTTTCATGGTATGACTCAGTAATTTGATACCCCTATAGATTAATATTAAACTAATATTAAATGTATAAAATAATATTAAACTTGTATACATGTAATGTCGGGTTGGTTTGGTTTCGGTTTGACTTTTTTTAGTTAAAACCAAACCAAACCAATTATGGTCGGATTTTTTTAACACCAAACCAAATCAAATTTCGAACAATAGTCGGGTGTTTTTCTCGGTTTGACTCTGATTATCGGTTTTGTACGGTTTGTCAATTTCCTTTGTACACCCCTAATCACAAGTACATGAGCTACTGAAATTTTACAAATAAAGTCTGAAATGAAATACAAACTGTCTGAATGGTAAGATAGATAAGAAGGGGACTTTAGGGTCTGCAGACGCCATGCAGCACTACCTCAAGTCTCCTGGAGGGAAGAGTTGAGCAATCATCATTGAAAGCCGTTCGGACCAATACCGAGACCTGCACAAGAAGTGCAGAAATGTAGTATGATTATAACCGACCATATGTACTACGTAAGTGCCAAATATAACCTCAATGAAGCAGTGACGAGGTTATGAAAAGACACTTATTACAAACCTGTACGAGTATAAGCAGAA
The DNA here is from genome assembly GCF_000393655.2 of Nicotiana sylvestris. Classification (NCBI taxonomy): domain Eukaryota; kingdom Viridiplantae; phylum Streptophyta; class Magnoliopsida; order Solanales; family Solanaceae; genus Nicotiana; species Nicotiana sylvestris. The sequence continues at coordinate 23,900,493 of NC_091060.1, forward strand.
AAGTAATAACGAAATATATAGAGAAACAACAAACTACATGGTAACCCAAATATGAAAAAAATAACAGAGGGCCCTAGAATATCATCACTTCTTAGTCGGACCCCAGAGTATCATCACTTCTCAGTCTCACACCACAAGACGGTAGTGGAAACCAACAACCAAAATACACTATATCTCCGCGCATGGCCTCGCGCAAGGCGGGGCGCTAAGCCAATTTTTCAGATAGTTGGATCTTTTGCTTTTTGCTGAATATTTGGCCTACCGCGTCGCTGGCCTCATAGCGCCGCGCCATTTTTCCATTTTTTTTAACTTTTTGCATGCAGATTTGATCTTTGACCGTACCCCCGAACTCGATCTAGTTGAATTTTTTGAATTTCTACTCAGACTTCAAAGTTTCAAAATATCTGTTTTACCTCCAAAAATTCTCCTTTGCTCGGAATCAATTACTACACAATAAAACTGTCATAAGTATGAAATACTCATTTTCAAGCTCAAACACGCTTAAATTGCAGTAAATAGTAGATGAAGTGTAACTAAAAGATCGTGTTTTGGTAGTTGAAAGTTGCATTCATTTATCTTTTTTCCCTATCTATAATGTCAACCAAATTACCAAAGTCCTATCGATCTAGCTAACTATAAAATGACGTTGGCATAAACTTTGAGTGCGTCAACGGAATAAGTAATGCCATTGTTTTGCAAGTATTAAGGGCTCGTTTGGCCATAAAAAAGATTCCTTTCATCAAAATATTTTTTACTTTTTTTCGAAATCAATGTTTTGTAATGAAATTTTTGATTTTCACTTGAAAATGAATTTCGAAATTTTTCAAAATTTTCACTTCAGATTATTCACAAAAATTCAAAAATATTTCAAAATTATATTCATGTCCAAATACCACTATAATATTCAGATATCATTTTCACTTGAAATTATTTTTCCTTTTTTTTTTTCAAAATTTTATAATTCTTATGTCCAAACCCCACTAAATTATATGAATCTTGAAGGCAGCTGGCTATATGCCTTTCACGGTACTATACTAGTAATAATTGCACTATTTTATAACCTTCATCTCATGACGTCTAGCTCTGTGACTTGAGCATATCATATAAAGTAGTCATGAAATTAGCTGGCATTATTATTTACGTATTTTCTCAGCGCAAATTTCGCAGCTCAACCGTTGCTAGATAGTGCATTATTGATAGATCAACATTATGACGATGACAAACCAATTGTTGTGAACCTATAATTGTTCTATTTTCTTTCTTTTATATATTTGGAATATACTATGTCAAGTGGCTGTTGTGCTAAATTATTTAAACCAACATTTGTTAATTGAGAAAAGGACGCTAAGATCCCCTTTTAAAGACTCATAACAAAAAAATCTCTCAACCTTTGAGGTAACTAATCTATTTTTAATTAATATAATTTATATATTCAGATGTATATATGTATTTAAATTGCTCTGTTTTTGTTGTATTTATCAGCTGGGAAAAAATATTCAGCATATTTTCTCTGAAGATTGCTATGTTTTTGGGGTGTTTTTCTGTTGATAATCTTTTTTATAACTGAAAATACAATTTTTGTGTGTTATAATTGAGTTTGTTGAGTTATATTAGGAGTCTATTAAGTTAATTGATTCACTTTTCGTTTAAAAACAGTTGAATAAACCATATATTGCGCTATTTACGTTACTGTATTCACAAATACATATCGTGAATACAATCGAATACAATAATCTGTCTAGCTGTAATCCCTGTTTCACGCCGTGAATACAGTCGAATACAAAAATCTGTCTAGCTGTAATCCCCTGTTTCACGCCTAGAAATACTATTGTATTCATGAATACAGTAGCTTAAATACATCGAATACATTCCAAAAACCCTGAAAACATAGCTATAGAAAGTAATATAGTAAATTGTAGCTACAACTAGCTGTAACCACTAAAGCATAGTGACTGTTGTGCTAAATTATTTAAACCAAACATTTGTTAATTGAAAAAAGGACGCTAAAATCCCCCTTTAAAGACTTTATAACCAAAAAAATGATCCCCTTTTAAAAGTATTACAGATTGTCTCTTTTGAAGATTTGGCCCAAGGTTATACCCCCTCCTTTCTATGCCTATGGCTATGGCCTTAGGTTTTACCAAAGTCCTGGCATGAATAAGATGCTCAATTATTCAAACAATAATTAGATCAAGTAAAACAAGCCAGGCATATGAGACTTATCCTTCTATCTAAATATAGAACACATTGGCATTTGTATATACACTCTCATCTTGCATGTCTTCAAGAAAAGTGCTTTTCGGTTAAAAATAATTTAACTTAAATTTTTTATTTTACCATTAATTATAAGTTTTTATAACAATACCAATAATTCAAAATAGTCTTAAGCTATTCCGAATCAAGATCGACGATCGATGAAAACAAGAACACGTTGGTACCCTTCTTATTTTTGGTATACAATTTCAGGATCTTGATAGTAGAGTTCAAGCTAAGGCTGTACTGTGGACCGGTCTGGGCCCGGGACCGGCCCAGGACCGTGGGCCTAACGGGTCGGTTCAAGTGGGCATAGGCTTAAATGGTGCAAAAGCCCGTGACGGGCCGGTTCAACACAAATAGCCCGTGAGCCCAGGACCGTTAAGCCCGGGACCGGCAGGCGGGTCTGGGCCGGTTCAACCGGGCCCAACCGCTATTTTAAAAAAAAAATTTAAAAAATGCCCAGCGGCTAGATTTTAAAATTTGACCGTTGGGCTTCAAAATTGGTCCGTTGGAGACTTTAAAAAATAGTCATTTGGCCCCCAAACTTTGCTTTAACCCCTAACTTTTTATAATTGTACTTTTTTCCAATTCTCAACTATAAATACCCCTCTATTCTTTTATTTTTACTCACAAATTCATCAATCTCTCTCTAATTTTCTTCTATAATTGCTTACTTTATTATTGCAATTTCGTAAAAAATGGTAAAGTTGGTGAATTGAAGTATTCAAGTCTTCAAGTCTTCAACGATATTCAATTTTCAAGAAGTTGTTCGTCAATTCGGTAAACTCGTTCCAACTCTTAAGTTTTAATATTATAGTTTTGTTAGATTTATTTAGTATAATTATAATTAATATGACATTTTCTTTGAAAAATATTTTTGGTGGTAAGAGTAAGGGAAAATCTAAAATTGGTGAATCTAGTCGCCAAGCTACTACTCTTCCCCCGGCTCCCCGACCCAGACCTGTTACCCGTCCTCCTCCACCTATTATTCTTGATAGTGATAACCCTTGTTTTCAATTTTTGATAGTCAATTTTGCCATGATGTTGCACCGGGTCAACAATTAAATGAAAAGTTATGAATGTTCTTTATCCTAATGAAACTATCTTTGAAAATGATGAGGAAAATGATGATTTAAATGAAACGCAACCGGATTTAGATGATACACCTACTAGTCCTGTTAATAACCCAACTGATGCCTCGCCTGACCCTCATGTAGTAACCTCTACTTTTAATAGACAACCTTCTAAACGGCCCGAAACATCTCTTGTTTGGCATTTTTTTACTCAACTAAGAGAACAAATTAAGGCTAAGTGTAAAACTTGTGGGTCTTTGATGGCTCATAAAAGAACTGCGGGTCTAAAAGCCCTTAGTTCTTGGACGGAGTTCAGGGGTTCTCAAGGTGATAATATTGGTGATAGTGCACAACTAAATGAGCTTCAAGTTTATTTATCGCAGGGACTTGAATCAGAGAATCTCGACGGCTCCTTCATGTTTTGGAATGGTAGAAGGACAAACAAAAACACTATCTGGTTCTTTCAAGGATGACTCGAGATATTTTAAGTATTCAAGCTTCAACAGTGGCATCGGAAAGTGCTTTCAGTCAAGCGAGACTTCAAATCGATGATCATAGAGCGTCTATAAGGGAGAGCTTGGAGAAATCAGTACTCTTCAGAGATTGGATCCGTTCAGAAAGAAGAAATTTTGGACTTGCAGAATCACAACCGGAGATAGACGAAGCTTATGAAGAAATGCTAGCGGAACTTGCGGAGGATGCTGCTTCGCCCGGAAGTGGTGATGAACAAGCTTCTTTTCCACCACCACCAACGGAAATTTCTCCGGACCTTGAAGGATTTATGAGATTTGTTAGAAATAATACATAGATTAATATGTAGCTTGTATTTTGGCACATCTTCCTTAGTTTTTTTTTTTCCTTTTAATGGTGGTATTAGTACCTTGTTGTGCTCATTCCATTGGGGGAGGAAGACTAAGAAAGATATTGTCATTTTTTGTTAATGCCGCAATAATAAAAATTATAAGACATTCCCTTGAATATTTCTTTGTAATTTATTTTGTGTTTAAATTTGATATAGTATATATATATTATATATCTAATACATATAAACTATATATATATATATAATACATATATATATAGCGCTATATGTTTCACCAAATGAGTAGTCTTTTGAAAATATCTAGTAGGAATCAATCCTTCCTGAATGCAGCTTACATCTGCACCACTATCAATCATAGCTATATCAGTTATAGAAAAATTATTATCAATCAAAATAGTACATTTAATATACCATTTGTGTGCAGTAATAATTTGCATCATACCTAAAAATAAATCAGATTTTTCATCAGAAATTTCTTTTCCTTTATCATTAGAAAAATCAGAAAATCCTTTAGTCGAAGATTCAGGTAGAGAATTATTTGTCTCAATTTGAGTAATACGGTGATCACAAATCATTTGATTTTGCTTAAGAGACTTAATATCTCTTTTCAAATTTTCTATTTCTTCTTTTAAATCATCAAAAGAAGTATCTCGACTAGGAGTAGTGGACTTTTGAAGTCTTCTATTTATTTCAGATAAAGAATATGGTGCAAAGTGTTCAAATTCGTTTTTGTATTTTTCAACAGATCTTGAACTACTAGAACTTGAACTTAGCAGCTAAAGTAATAATTTTTTCACGAAGTTTTTCATCAGTAACTTCTTTTAAAAGTTCTATTACATTGTCAGATGTAATAGTTTTTATATTAAGACCATCAAATTGTGATTTCAATTTATAAAATTCATCACTATCACAAGCACAAATATCATTTTTGCATGTAGTGCAAGAAATATTAAATTGATTGCTGAAAAAATGGCCGTTGATGTTTGCGCCGATCACCCTAGTGCCTTTTGGAACAGGAAAAGGCATATTGTAACTCTTCCATACGAAGAAACCTTCTCTGAGGATGATATTCCTACTAAATCTCGACCTTGCCAGATGAATGCTGAGCTAGTTGAATTCTGCAAAAACGAGATTGATAGTTTGTTACAAAAGGGTTTGATAAAACCCTCAAAATCTCCTTGGTCATGTTCTGCCTTTTATGTTAATAATGCGGCAGAAAAGGAACGAGGTATTCCTCGCTTAGTTATAAATTATAAACCATTAAATAAACATCTAAAATGGATTAGGTATCATATCCCTAATAAAAGGGACTTGCTATCTAGGTTATATGACGCCAATATATTTTCAAAATTTGATTTAAAATCTGGTTATTGGCAAATTCAAATATTTAAAGAGCATACTTATAGAACTGCTTTCAATGTTCCATTTGGACAATATGAATGGAATGTTATGCCATTTGGTTTAAAAAATGCCCCTTCTGAATTTCAAAAAATTATGAATGATATTTTTAACCCATATTTGAATTTTATCATCGTTTATATTGACGACATATTAGTATTTTCCAAAACTTTGGAGATGCATATCAAGCATCTTGATATTTTCAAGAAAATTGTTATACAAAACGGTTTAGTAATTTCTAAATCTAAGATGAGTCTATTCCAAACAAATGTTCGTTTTCTAGGTCATAATATTTGCCAGGGAAAAATTACCCCAATACAAAGATCTATTGATTTTGCCTCAAAATTTCCTGATGTTATCACTGACAGGACTCAATTACAAAGATTTTTGGGAAGTCTGAATTATATATCCCCTTTTTATAAAAGTTTGTCACGAGATCTAGCCCCTCTATACGATCGGCTGAAGAAAGATCATAAACACCCTTGGACTAACCAACATACTGAGTTAGTCAAAAGTATTAAAGGGCGTGTTAAATCTTTACCTTGTTTAACCCTTGCCAATCCTACTTGGCAAAAGATTATCGAGACAGATGCGTCTAATGTTGGATATGGAGGGATTTTGAAACAAGTAAATCCCAATAATAAGAGTGAATACTTAATAAGATTTCACTCTGGTAAATGGACCGAAGCCCAGAAGAAATACGCTACTGTGGCGCATGAAATGTTAACAATTGTTAAGTGTGTATTAAAATTTCAAGACGACTTATACAACCAAAAGTTTTTGATAAAAACTGATGCTCAATCTGTTAAATACATGTTTGACAAAGATTTTAAGCACGATGCTTCAAAATTAATATTTGCTAGATGGCAGGCTCAGCTAGCACCTTTCGATTTTGAAATACAATACAAAAAAGGAATTGATAATTCCCTTCCGGATTTTCTATCCCGGGAATATTTAGAATAAATTATGAATTATTATACCATGTTTTTTGATGATAAGGTACTGATCACTATTCTTAAAGTGATTAAATTAAATAGAGACTTACAAGAAGTTATACTTGATATTATTATGGCTGACATTATTAAAACAAGGGAAGAAGAACACTCTAATTTTCAAGAAGTTATTGATATTCTTCAGTTAATTGAAAATGTGTGTCCCTTCGGTCAAGATGATATCAGCACTAGAATTATGCTATCCTTTTTAATTAATAATGATTTGCAATCACTTTTTTAATAATGATTTGCAATTTCCGCAGAATGGACCCTTCATGGGTCACCAGGGGCAGAGGTAGGGGAAGATCTTCCCCTAGTAGGACTTATTCTCAGGGATCGTCATACGGATCCTCATCAAACTCTCCAGTAATACAAAGAGGAAAAAAGAGTTTGATAAACTCAAAGGTGCCGCATACAGGAGAATCCTCAGGACATTCTATACATCTGGAAGATATTCCAGAAGATAGTCCGTTATATGGACATCTGCAGGCTTATTTAGCATCCAAAAAGCAAAGTGATACTTTTGCTTCAATTGCTAAAGAGGAAGACAATGATGATACATATAAAGTATATATACATATATATACAAGGCACTATATATATCTCTAATATATATAACCTATATATTATATAAGGCAATATATAATTATATATACACACAATACACCCTTATATATACATACTATATATACTACATATATTTATATGGCTATATATAAGCAATTTATATTAGTATATACATATATAGTTTATAAGAAATTACCTTAGATTAAAAAAATTAGCCCGGAACGAAAAAGCCCATTAGGCCCGGCCCATTTAGCCGGGGACCATGTGGGCTTAGGACCACCGTGGGCCGGTTCCACCCATTGGGACCGTGAGGCCCGGGACCGTTTGGCCTGGGACCGCCAAAGCCCGACCCAACAAGGCCCGGGACCGTTTGGCCCCGCCCGTTTAGGATCGGGACCGGCCCAGAATACAGCATTAGTTCAAGTTGCCTTCTACAATTATTTTCCATTTAAAATTGAAAAAATGCATAAGTAACCCCTGATCTATAGCCGAATTTCGAATTACATATTCTACTTTTGCGGGAGTTTTATTACCCCTAAATTATTTTAAAATAGAATAAATTCACCCTTGAAATACTACAACGGGAGGTGAACTACACGCCATATATAGACAAGTGTATATTTTATTAAAAAATTATTTTTCCTTTCTTTCCCTTATTTTCTTCTCTCTTTTCTCTTTTTCATTTAATCTCGTCACTACCAAACTAAACAATAAAGTTTCACCCAATGTTCTAATTTTTGGCCCCTATCTGTTCTTCTTCTTCTTTTTTTCGACTGCTAAGCCAGCTTGAGGCCTTTAAATGGCTATTGTGGTGATGGTGTTTTGGATGGTTTCTATCACCAATAATTGTGGGACATAAAAATGGTGGCTTTTATGATTAAGAGGCGAGTGATAGTGAATTATGTGACTATATGTGTGTCTTCTGGGTAAGAAAAGGCTTCATCCTGTTTGAAATTTCAAAAACTCCATTTTTTCCGGCATGATAAAAGATTTTTCGATGATAGACATTTTCAGATCTGAGTAGTTTTATGAAAGTGTGACTGTGTGTTTGAGAGGGAGAGGGAGAGAAAGAGAAAGAGAAAGAAACTTACTAACCAAAATAATTAAAGAAGAAGGCCATAAAAGTCGCCGTTGTATGTTATTGACGGAAATGGCGAAGTGGAGGGGAAGAAGGAAAAGACAAAAAAAAAAAAAAAAGAAGAAGAAGAAAAAAGGTAAGAAATTATACATCTCACTAAAAATGTAAAAAATCATTTGAAAAATCATTTTTTGTTTCTTTTCACTATCCTTGGGATGGGAGAGTGACGTACACACACTCTTTCACACACACAAATAATTCTACTTTAAAATAGTTTAGGGAATAATAAAATTCTTGCAAAAATAGGGTGTATAATTAGGAATTCGGTTATAGGTCCGGAGGTACTCATGCATTTTTCCTTTAAAATTTGAATATTAAAAAAGTAATATAATAAAAACTCAACTCTAATATATAGGCTTTAAAGACCTGCTTGTGTATAAAAAACGTTTCCACGGCCGGAGGGGGTGCATATTAGTTAATTCACATCAACTTGAGAGTTGAGATATATAATCTCTTCCATATCATCCTCACTCAATATATACAGAGAGCTATCGTAAATTAAGATGTCAAGGTTATAAGAAAGTAGTTAGTATACATCGTATTCATTTTGTTGCATATATCCATCCAAGTAAAGATAATTAAATGGAACATATCTTGGTGAAATCTCTGTTGGAGAAATTGTTGAAGCTGTCACGTGAAGATGCGAATTTGATCGCAGGTGCAGAGACTGAATTTCGACTTCTCCGCGAACTAGTTGAACTAGTTAACGCCTGCCTTATCGAAGTTGCAGAAATGAGAAGGACGCATCAATTGAGAGAAGATTTGAGCATGCGCATTATAACTGCAGTATATAGATGTGAGGACGGCATTGATAACTTCCTGGTTCACCAACTGAAAAATAAATGGCCAAAATTCGTAGATTCTGACCGCGGGAGAAGAATAATCGAGAATCTTTTGGTAAAGATCGATGGCCTCCTTGACACGATGATGCCACAATCTTCCGCCAGAGCACAATCTCTTCCGTCCAGCCAAAAATATATTCTGATTTCAAATACCCTGCGTGATGTCAAGCCTACCAAGGTGCTTGAGCGTTGGATGATTGAGATTAAGCAATCTAACCCTTTCCATTATGTTCCAAGAGAGATGGAGGTAAGCCCTCAAACCTAACCCAATATAATGATCCATCTTGCAAAATTACTTTTTGAGCCCGTTTGGATTGACGGATGGTAAATAGCTTAAAGTGCTCAAACTAATTTTTAAAATAAATATTTATGTGTTTGGATAAAAGCTGATAATAAGTCGTTAATTTTTTTTCAAAAGATTATAAATTTTTTTAAAAAAAAAAAATTGTAAAGAAAAGAATTTACAACGAATATGGAATGAAGTGAAAGTCATGAAATTAATTTTGGGAAAGTATTTTGTGAATTCGAAAATATTATTAAGGATAAACTAGTAAAAGTATTTGTCAAACTAGAAGTGCTTATAAGCAAACTGAAAGCTATAAGTTGGAGGTGACCAACTCATGACTTATGGTTGATTTTAGCTTAGAACCACTTGACTTATAAGTATTTTAAATACTTACTAAACGCATATATAAGCAAAAGGTGAGCTTAGTCAAACACTCTCTTTCTCTTTTTCCGATGCATGCGTTATTTTAATTAAGAAGCATATTCCATTTGCTATAAAGATTTGTGGCAAATGGAATACAATATAATTTTCCATAGCAACATCCTAAAGTATATATACATAGTTATCCTTAATTTGGTCCAAAGTTAATTACCTTTCGCCAAACACAAAAGAATGAAGCAAAAGTACACTTGAGAAACAAGTGCAGAAACACAAGCCTCTTGCCCTCCCATAGACGCTGTTTTTTGCCCTCCCCATTGAATTAGCTCTCTCAAGAGAAATTAGTTAAAAGCTAGTGGTGGCAAAATGATTAAAAGAAATAGTTATTCACTCGTATTATCCATTAAAAATGGATTGGATAATGAGCCTTTTAAAAACGGATCAAATATGGATAAGAATCATATTATCCACTTAGAAAATGGATAACCAATGGACAACTAATGAGTTTAACTTATATATTTTTAAAGCCTCAAATTGGGGGTTTCTAAAATTTGTAAGACTAGGAATTCTCACAAAAGTGATCACACTGAAAAAGCCATGGATAATATGAATATCTATTTTATCCGCCAGTTAACCCATTTTTTATTTGTATTTGACCCAACCTGCCTGTTTACCACCCATATTTACGGCTATCAAATAGGAGTGAGACAGGCAGTAGTTTACTCTCTCTACATTGTGGAATTGAAGTAGTAAGATCATTGATTTTTTGTTGATTAGTAGTAGATATAGCCTCCACCTCCAATCAAGAGGTTGTGAGTTCGAGTCTCCTCAAGAGCAAGGTGAGAAGTTTTTGGAGGGAAGGATATCGGGGGTCTATTTGGAAATAGCCTCTCTACCCCAGGGTAGGGGTAAGGTTTGCGTACACACTACCCTCTCCAGGCCCCACTAAATGAGATTATACTAGGTTGTTGTTGTAGTAGTAGGTACAACTTGAAGAGGCTCGTGAGATTTTGGCTCACTTTTGTAACTAAATATGGCTTTAACCGATCAAATTTAATTACTCGTTTCCAAATCTACCCTAGCTCCATAAATGATTCTCAAAGCATGTTTGGAAAGTCATCTAAAAAAATTAAATTTTATGTGTGATTGGATGTAACTACACACAAATTCATATAGACATATAATAGTGTAGCAAATTAAGCTTCTCTTCTAGCTGGAGTAACATTCATTAAATTATTAGATGAAATTGTGTCTTACATAATTATTCAATTATTATTATATTTTACAGATAAACATTTATTTTAAATACCTCATAATAAATAATATTTATATTTTTAATTTGCATATATGTTTGTGACGTTAAAAAGTTATTCAATTATTATATTTGTACAACCAAACATGATAGTGAAAATTGTATTGTAATTACTTTCTGACATGCAAACATGTCATTGTAATTAATATACTATGTAATTATCAAATTATGTAATTACTACTTAATAATTACACAACCACGTAATTACACATGATTTTCTGAATATACCCTAAAAGTTTCTCAAGAGTGGTTTATCCTTTTAAAGAGAGACAAAGGGTTAAGAAATGGAATAACCCCTAAAATTTAAGCTATTAAATAGCTTTCTTAATAAATGCATGATTAATGTGAATGTCATCATTATGTACTAATTTCGACCGATTCGGCTGGAAATCAGCCCAAAATCTGGGTAAATTTAGCATAATTCAGTTATTTTTTTAGTTACATCATGTTATGAAAGAAACACTCATATTTCTAGGTATAAGAATTCTTTCTTAGATTAAATTGGAAGAAAGTAAGGTAATAAGTTATGAGATCATGGAAAACATTGGTTAATGAATGAGTTCGTGTGTAAATAGTAGTAAAAAAATAAGAGAGTAGTTACAAAAAGAATTGTGGTTGTTGTGAGTTAGTGGGACTTATGGCCACTTCTCAAGATCATGGATCATGGCATAACATGTCACAACCTCATTTTTCCTCTGTAGGATGTCGTGATGACACGTAGTCACTAATATTAGGTATGCCTAATACTTACTGAATTAAATGACAAAATTTAACCATAAACAATTATTAAGCATGAAATTGAAATTTCTACGGTAAACCAATACTTTCCAGTGCGGTACAATACCCAAAATCGGTAGTACAAGTCATAAGCTCTACTAAGTTTACTAGAAAAATCTTCTATGTACAACTGTTCCGGAATAAAAATAGGCAGTACAAGTACAATATCAAAAGGTGACTCTGAGGCCTGCGAACGCGACGGTAGGTATACCTTGAGTCTCCGTAGCAGAACCCGAACAACTAACTAGGTATCAACTAACTCCGAAGCACCTGGATCTGCACAAAAATGTGCAGAAACCATAACATCACTACACCATAGTGGTACCCAATAAGTATCAAGACTAACCTCGGTGGAGTAGTGACGTAGGACAGTGAAGATACCTACTAAATTAAACAACTTGTACAAGTATGAATGTGCACTAACATGAAACAATGTTAATATAAATCTAAGCATAGTAAAGATAACAAAAACAATACTCGTAATAGAATGCTAGAAACAACAATTAGCAATATGGAACAAATAGGTAGAAATGTCGTGGAGTAAGCTGAACATAGTTCAAGTCCAGTGAGACCAAGTAATTTAAATAAGTAACAACTCAATAAAAGCAACTGCTTTCACACAAGATTTGTTCAAGGACTTTCCTTAGGTACTTCACCTCATAGTCAGATTTCACGGGTTCCAATTTATGAATCCTAATTATTTGGTATCTTGTGCCCACATTACAACTTATAATCGCACAGACGACTCACGTGCCAAGGGAATGATTATCTCATACCCGCACAGACAACTCAGGTGCCAACAATAATAATGACCTTTGACCGCTCGGACAACTCACATGCCAATAGAATAACTCTCACACAAAAGGCAAATAAACGAAAGTACATGGAAATGGTTCGTAACATAAGGATTCATCTCCTTAAACCGATATGAGTGATTAATTATGCGTATGCTTGTGCAAGTCTTCTATCATAACTCAAGTCAACGAGTAAGAGTAGATACAATGAATGGCATTTAGGGAACAGTCACCACAAAATATGCAAGTGTGCACACTACTGCACAAATATCGTCAATAACAATGTTCTTAGGCCATCAAAAGTCATCACAAATCATTCCCCGACATAGACCATCTTGTCTCGCCACGTACGCAACAATAAAGTAAATGCTTGCCTTGTCTCGCCGCACGCACATAATAATATTCTCACCTTGTCTCCCCATATGGGCAAACCCACATATATAGCCCATCTTGTCACGCCGCATGTGCAAATATCAATAATAACAATTACACTGACAACTCACGTGCGAACACCCCGACAAGCCTCTAAACAATACCATGTGTGCCAATAACAAAACAACACCATATAATATCTTTCACCACATGTGCCCATATGCCACAACTTTTCCTTATAATAATTCCAATACCACAACTACGCATAGCCATCGGCACAACATCACTTAGTACAACAATAACAACAATAATAACATGAGAGTACGATAAATAAATCAACATAAGAACTACAGAACACAAAAAACGGAAGAACGAACTCACAATGAAAGACGCAACAGGTAATAATAGTTTCAACAAGAATAGCTCAACAAGGGGAGAGATAATGTATAACAATGATTCCACATAAGTACAACTCGACCATAAGAGAAATAACATAAATCAAAGATTTCAAATAAGGATAAGTCAACAATGAAAGGGGTAACAAAGCCTCAATTAAGGTTAAGAAACTACGGGAAAGAAAACAATAACATCATTTAAGGTTAAGCAATTACGGAAAAGAAAACATGGCAATAAAAGAGGCGACAACTGCAATTAAGGCACATAAGAGTTTATTGGCAACAAGGATAGAACATGAGACAATCAGTTCCAAATAAGACACGTATGGGAGAATTTAGTAAATGTAGGATTTAACATGATAAGACAACTTCATTTTTAATGAACATAAGAACCTACGAGCCCTAATCGATCAAGTTTCCATAAATAAACCCGAGTACATACTCGTCACCTCGCGTGCACGACCTTCACATGACACAACTAGCACAAATGACTCAAATCCTAACGGGTAGTTCCCCCTCCCTCCTACAAAGTTAGGCAAGGTACTTACCTCAAAGAAGCTAGACCAATATTCTAAAATGATTTTTTTGTGTGAAATAACCTCCGGACGACTCAAATCTAGCCAAAATAACTCCATCTCATGAATAAAAACCATAGGAAACAAATCCGAATAATAAAGCTTCAATCTTTAATAAAAACTAAAAGGTCAACCCAAAAAGTTAACTCTGGGCCCATACCTCGGAACCTAATAAAATTTATAAAATTCGAATATCCATTCCGATACGAGTCTAACCATACCAAATTTATCCAATTCCAACATCAATTCGTCCTTTAAATCATCATTTTACATTTTGAAAGTTTTCACAAATTTTTTATTTTTTCCCAACTCAAACCACTAATTTAATGATAATCATGAAATAAAACCAAATCCAGGTAAAGAACACTTACCCCAATCCAACACGTGAAGAACCCCATAAAAATCGCTCAACTCCGAGGTCTACAACTCAAGATATGATAAAAATAGCCAAACCCTCGAAATAAAGTACTTTATATTTGTGCCCAGGTAACATGCATCGCAATCGTGGAAATTCATATGTGATCACGAATAAGAAAATCATCAGCTGCCAAGAATGTGCTACGCGAACGCGAAAGGCGAGAAGCGAATGCGAAGAAGAAATAATACTGCCCCACGGAAAGCACTACGCGAATGCGGAACAAGCGACGTGAATGCGGTTCATCATTGACTCAGTCATCTCAATCGTGGGCCATTATATGCAAACTCGAAGAACAAAGCCTTTGCCACCTAACAATGGTCAACACTGCGCGAACAGAAAAGACCAAATGCGAAGAAGTAACACTCACACGGACGCGATCGCGGACAAAACCATGCAAACACGAAGAAGGAAAAAGGACCAGTCACCAAACAACCTTCGCAATCGGAGAGAAGAACATCAGACACCACCAATCAACATTCCAAAATAGGAGTAAATGGCTTGTAGCTCATCCAGAACACACCCGAGGCCCCCGGGACACCGTCGAAACATACCAACAAGCTCTACAACATAACGTGGATCTGCTCGAGGTCTCAAATTACATCAAACAACATCAAAGCTATGAATCGCACCACAAATCGAACTTGATGAACTTATGCACTTTCAAATTCTACAATTCGTGCCGAAACATATCAAATCAACCCGGAATGATGTCAAATTTTGCATGCAACTTTTAAATAACACAATAGAGCTACAACTACTCCGAAATCGAAATCCGAACCCGATATTAATAAAGTCAACTCTTGGTCAAACTTCTCAACCATCCAAACCTTCAACTTTTTAATTTTCGCCAAATTGCATCAAATCATCCTACGGACCTCCAAATCAAAATCCGGACACATGCCTAAGTCCAAAATCACCACGCGAAGCTATTAGAATCATCAAAATACCATTTCGGAGTCGTCTACACAAAAGTCAAAACTTCAGTCAATTTTTACCGCTTAAGCTTCTAAAACAAGAATCCTTCTTCCAACTTAATCCCGAATCATACGAAAATCGAACCCGGCCTCACACGCAAGTCATAATACATAACACGAAGTTGCTCGAGATCTTAAACCACCGAATGGGACGCTAATTCTCAAAATGACAGCCCAAATCGTTACATAATATAATTTAATATTAAAATACTAAAATATGCCAATATTCTCCCACTCATTTTACAATAAGATATCAGAACAAACAATGGTTATGGAGAGGCTTTAGTGAATAAATAAACGTTCTTTAATGTTTCGGCTTGTGACACATAACTTCGATGTGATTTTAAATGTTACACAAAACTCCCTTCTTTCGATCTGTATGTAAGTTAACTATATTGTAAGGACTAGTAAAAAGAGAAAACCTGCTCCTTTATGTGCTAGTGATATAGGTTCTTAACTATTCTATCTTATTAGTATATTCTTATCATTGGATGCATGTACTTAATTCATTCAAATTATTAAAATAAATTTTCCTTAACTTGTAAGATGATAAATAAAAAGAGAATTGTTGTTACGTGTTGTTTCATAATGTATCGTATTATACTATATTGTTTAATGAATACAACGTTTGGATAGATTGTATTGTTTGTCCTCGTTTCATGATGTCATGATGTCACGGCACCAACAATATGAAAAATAAACTTGCAACATTACTAAGAGAAAATAGGACACATAGTAGATTTATTGTATAAAAAAGTGGGGTAAAGGATAAAATATGATTATTTAATAATAAGGAAGAGCAAGATGAGAGAAAAAAGCAAGACAATGAAGCCACCACACCAAATCGATTGTTCCATAAAGTGACATTTTTCATTGTTGCGTAACAACGAATTTAACGATACGATACAATAAAATTAAGTAACAATCAAAACAAATATTGTATCTAAAGTAATAGAATACAATACAATAGGTAATAACCATCCAAACAAGCTGGAGTTCAATTTGCAACTCAAACATAGTCCAAAGGCCTGCTTGGGACTTCTCTTCTTAGTTCTAATTCAAAATTAATAAAGAAGATCATTCCCTCTGATTTTAATCGTATCCTATCTGTTTAATCTTTAAAGGGTCCTGAGTCAGAGGATGACGAAGTGATCGGCTTTGATGAGAAAGCAGAAGTAGTGATCAAACGACTTCTTGGAGGATCAGGCGGCTATCATGATGTAATTGTTCCTATTGTGGGTGTGGTTGGACAGGGCAAAAGCACACTGGCAAGAAAAATATATCATGATACTCGAATGTCGCATGAATTTTTCAGCTGCTATTGGATTACCGTCGGCCATTTAGGTAAGGTGAAGGATATTTGTCTTTCTTTTCTCAAAGGGCTGATCACCACAAGTCGCTGGGAACAATATGAAGATATGAATGAAAATGAATTAGAGAAGATAATACTTGGTATTTTGGAAGAAGAAAGTAGACGTCTCATTGTCTTGGACGATGTGCGGACCACTGATGTTGTTGATTTCTTCAGAAGGATTTTTGGAAAAGATGGGAAAGGTCACCGTATCCTGATGACCACTCGCCATGTGGCTATTTCTCAATATGCCAATTCACATCCTCATTATCTGAAATTTCTGACTCCAGACGAAAGTTTTGAGTTGTTAAAAATGAAAGTTTTCGGCCGGAGAAGTTGTCCTGATGAGTTAATCGAACTTGGAAAAAGAATGGCAAAAAAATGTAGAGGAATACCGATTTTGGTAGTGATAATTGCAGGAGCATTAAGAGGTTGGAGGAGCCAAATAGAATGGCAAATATTCGAGGAAAATATGGTGGGACCTGAGATGAATGACGATGACAGTACAACCATGTATAAATTTCTAAACCTGATTTACGATCATTTGACTGAGGAAATGAAGTTGCGCTTCTTGTATTTCAACATCTTTCCGCGAGGATTTGATATCCCAGCTTGGAAATTGATCCGCTTATGGATTGCTGAGTGCTTAATAGAGTACAACCCATCGTCATCGCTTGAGGAGAGAGCAGAAAAATGTTTGAAAAGCCTCGTCGATAGGAATCTAGTAATGGTGATCCAAAAAAGCTCTTGTGGTCATATAAAAACATGTCGTGTTCATGACCTTTGGCACGACTTTTGCAAAGAGGAGGCCAAAAGATGGTCTTTTCAACAAGTATCTGAAGATATTGGCAGTAGAATACCAGAGACTACTCGTCAATTGTGTGTTCAATCCTCTGTTCTGAATGATTTTCTCTCCAGAAAGCCATTTGGAGAGCATCTTAGATCTTTTTACTGTTTTACCTCAAAACAAAGTCAAGTGAGGAGGTCGCTAAGTGACATCAAACACATCACCAAAGCCTTTCCATTGCTTAGGGTTTTGGACTTTGACTCCGGCCATCTTGTTTTCTCCAAAGAGTTTCTCCAATTATTTCTATTGAGATATATTGCTATCTCAGGTGACTTCAAGGTTATTCCTGAACCCTTGGGTAAATTCTTATATTTACAAACTCTTATACTTAATACATCAAATTCCACCCTTGAGATAAAAGCAAACATATGGAAGTTGTTGCGGTTGAGGCATCTTCACACCAACGTCCCTGCAGAATTGCCGCCACCTCCTATCCCAACAGGTGAACCTTCTTGCCTACAAACTCTTTCTCTGATTACACCGAAAAGTTGCACGAAAGATGTCTTTGCAAAAGCTTGTAATCTAAAAAAGTTGGGTATCCGAGGGAATATGGAGGCTTTCCTTGAAACTAGCAAGGGTGGATGGCGAAATCTTGGAGAGCTAAAGTGCCTGGAACGTTTGATGATATACAATGATGGTTCTAATTACTCGAGTAAACCTCATCTTCCTCCATCATTCTTCAAGATTCGACGCACACTGAAGAAGTTAACTCTGTCTAAGACGATGTTTGATTGGAGCGAGGCAGATATATTGGGGCAGTTGGAATGCCTCGAGGTCCTGAAATTGAAAGAAAATGCATTCAAGGGGATGTCCTGGGAAGTGGAGCGAGGTGCTTTTAATAACCTCCAGGTCTTATGGATTGAAGGGGCAGACTTGAAAAATTGGGAGGCTTCAGAATATCATTTCCCAAAACTTAGGCACCTTGTTCTTAAATTTTGTGAAAATCTTCAAGCAGTGCCATATGAGCTGGCTGATGTTCCTAGCTTTGAAGAGATGAAGCTGGAGAACACAAGAAAAGCAGCTGAGTCAGCGAGAGAAATACAGCGCAGGAAACTCATGAAAAGCATCAAATTCAAGCTCACGTTATCGCCCCCTGATACTGAATAGATGGTCACATCCAGTTGAAAGGTTAGTAGAATTTATTTTTTCATATTAAAATGATTTTCAATATATATTCATGTCCAGCTACTGCCACTGTATTAGATATACCTTTGAGACTGTATCATGCAGTTGAAAGGTTAGTAGAATTTATTTTTTTCCTATTAAAATGACTTTCAGTATTCATGTCCAGCTACTGCCATTGTTATTAGATATACCTTTGAGACTGTACCATTATAATTAAGGTTGTTTCTTCCATGATCTATTGTTTTACTGATATATTGTCTCTTTTCGTCTTCTTGAGCATAGGGTATATCGGAAACAACCTCTCTACTCCCTCGGGTAGTGATAAGGTTTGCGTACACACTACTTACCATCCCCAAACCCCACTAGTGGGATGTTGTTGTTTCTTCCATGATTATTTCATTCTTCAGAGTCAATATATAAAGGTTTGAGTGTCCTTTGCATCAATAATATGCCTACATGATTATTCCTTCTTTTAATGTATGTTGACTTATATTGCACTATAGTAGATGGAATATTGTGAATGATTTAGTGGTTCTTTCCGCACAACTTTCTCTCTATTTGTTTTATTTATAATTTTCCTCCTTTCTGCAGGAGAGATCGAGGTATGATGATGCTGGGAGCTAGGATCATGGACAAATAGAGTACTCTTTGATATTGTTGAAAGACATGTTATTCCGTTTTTTTTCTTGCTTTGACATAAAAGACATGTCATTCCAACTAGATAAACTATTATACAAGCAGGGGCGGATTTAGCCGAACCCCCTTCGTCGAAAAATTATACTGTATATATAAGCCAAAATCTGTTTCTTATCTCTATATATTAAGTTTTGAATCCCCTTGACACAACCCAAAAATATAGCTTAGTGATCAATAGATCATAGGTTCAATTCCCATTAGTTATAATCCTTTCTAACTTTTTTCTTTTTGAACTGCTTAGCTGAGATCCTCCTTCCGCCACTGTATACAAGTCTTGTTTGTTTCTCATTATTTTGAATGGACAGTTTCAGTCAAGTCTATCTAGTCCCTCGATACAACTGTTATGCTTATCACTACTATATAATATTCAGTAATAACTATGACATTGTTATTACCTTAAAATGGAGCTTCTTTAAAAGTAGCTAGTTTTACGAGTCAAAACTACCATAAAAAGGAAATTGCATGTTCTTTAAACAAAAGCGTATAGGATCATCCATTAGGGCTTGTTTGGAAAGTCACCTGTAATTACATTTGGGTGTAATTGAGAGTGTGTAATTACACTATGTAATTCTCAAGGGGAGCTAAGATATTTTTTTAATCTTTTTTTTTTAATTTACTTTTTATTTCTATTCTTTTTTCTTTTTAATTTATTTCTTTTAACTTTTAAAATTCTTTTTTTTTTCAAATATTATTTTTTACATTATTTATTTTTATTTCCTTATTTCTCATTTTCCAACCTTTACTTCACGAGTTTCTACATAATTTTTCATATTTTATATCTTTTTTAATTTTTTTTATTACACGTAGCTATGTTATAATTCTAATTTTTACAGCCAGGATTGAGATATTGCTGATGAAAATAAAGGAAAAGATTAATTACACCCCAAAAAAAGGATTAACAACAAGTGTTCACCAACTCCTTTGTAGCTGCAAGAATTGCTGAGGCTGAACCACAAAGTTGAAAGTCCAAGATATATACTCCTACGTTTCAATTTATGTGAATCTATTTCCTTTTTAGTCTGTGCTAAAAAAAGACCCCTTTACTCATTTAGAAACGATTTATCTCTATGCAATAATTTATAGTCACACCAAATTTATATGCCTCATTTTATACCACAAGTTCAAAAGTCTTTTATCTTTTCTTAAACTTTATTTCCAGTCAAATGAGTTCACATAAATTGAAACGGAAGGAGTATCTTAGTGCATTGCACTTTGCACATAGTTGCACGTGGTACCAGAAGGGGTAGGTAAAACATCCAGGGGCGTACATAGAAGGTAAATTATGGATTCATCCGAACCCAATAGCTTTGCCTTGAATACTGCTGAATTAAAAATCCACTAACAAATTTGGCTTAGATTATTAGTATCCTCCTCGAATTATGTCTGGTCTTAATTACCCCCTTTAACTTGGCTTTTTGAGAGTCATTACCCCCAGATTTATAAATAAAGATTTATACAATTGAAATATAAATAGTTAAGACATCTAAAAAGTTATAAAAAATACATAGTTTGAAATTAATTATTTTGGGTATAATTTTTTATATAGCTCTAAATTACGGTGCTCTTAATTTTTTTATACAGATTTTACCTAAAAAAGTAAAAATACACAATTGAAATAAATAGTCATCGCATCAAAAGAAGAAATAAAAAGAGTGTACTATTGCAAGAAATTACAAGTGCAATTGTACACTCTTTTTATTTCTTTTTTTTGATGCAATGACTATTTATTTTAACTATGTATTTTTTATAATTTTTTAGATGTCTTGATTCAATTGTATAAATCTTTATTTTGCAGGTCAAGTTCAAAGAAAGATTAACTAAAACTTTATTATTTTTGGCCAAATAAAAATATTTAGCCTAAATAATGTAGTTATATCAAAGTTTTATTACAAATTTTATTCGAAAAAAATTATCTAAAAAAGTAAAATTCTTAAAAAGGTAAAAAATATTTTATTTTTTTAAAAAATACCACATAAACAGAAAAACACACGTGGCAAGCAAGTACACCTACACTTTTTGCCATATCACCGTCTATGGGGCAGTGGCCCTCAAAAGACCAAGTTGAGAGGGCTACTTAAGGCCGAGCATAATGATAATCTGAGCAAGTTAGGAATTGTTTAAATTAAGGTATTTTGCCTTTGCATAAGTGTGAGCGCGAGGAGAAACACGGCTGCTGCAGTTGAAAGTCCCACCAAAGGACCGTTAAAGTAATTTGCCATCCTTTTATTCCATGTTTTTTCACAAATGCTCAACCACTTTTTTGCATGTGTCTCTGTAATATAAGTCAGTTGGAGGCGCGACTCTTCTCTCGGTTTGTTAAAGATGCTAGCCACTTTTTTGTCTTCTCCTATTCCGGAGCTAGAGTTCATTAACTTTGGTTTGAACCGTGTATTTATCTTAAAAAATTCATTAAATATATATAAATCATTAATTTAGAACTTAGCTGCTTATAACAATTGGAATCTCGAACCCATAAACTTAAAATTCTGGCTCCGCCTCTGCATTGTTCCAACCCTCACAAACCCAGTTTCCAATTACTCCAACACAGCCTTTGGTGGCTAATTCAGGGGTAATGAAATCGTGGGCATCGATGTTTTGACCAACAAGGGGGAGCAACCATTATCCTGGTTCAAGTGTTCTGGTGTCAGTACAGATTGTTCCAGGTGGACCCCACTTAATGATTCTGCCGTTAACAGCGACTATCTCTGAAATGGCCCAAAGAAGAGAATTTGGTGAAGCAGAAAATGTAGCTTGAGGAATCAAGATTCTTGGCCTGTTGGGTAAAGTGAAATTGTGAAAATGGTGGTTTTTTGGAGTTTGATGGATTGGTGAACGGGAATGGAGAAGGATGAAGTGGAATAGTTAGTGGACTCATTGGAGCCAGTGGCGGAGGCAGGATCTCCACAAAGGGGTTCAAAAAATTATTTTGTAGTTAATGGGAATTGAACCATTAAATTACACTTTTGAGTTGTATTAACAGGTTCAAAACTTAATACATAAAAGTAAAAAATAAATTTTGTCTTATATATAGTGTAATTTTTCGACATAAACTAAGACGAAGGGAGTAATATGTTAGTCTTACAAGGTGAGAAAAAAGATGTTAACAAACTCGACGGATATCACATCACCAAGTGTTTTTAACGTCCGATAGGATCTAAACTTAAGACCTAATGATTCTCTCCTCCCACTTTATTAAAAGTTAGGTTACACTCTTGGGTACAATGTCATAAGATAATAAGCCTGGTAAGTGTACTCCAGAATGAAATTCTCCTTAAACAAGTTGAGAAGCAGCACTTTTTTGCAACTTTCTCAATCAGGAGCTCTCCTATATATAGTTTCAATTCCTTTAAACTTGTGATCTCATGAGGGGATGCCTAGAAGACTGAGGAATAAGAAGGTGAACCTGAATTAAGTGCTGCTACATTACAAACTGCTTTCTTGTACAGATAAACGTCGCGCAATGATTTATTCTGACTTTATAAATAAGTGGAAATGAAAGCCACAAAAGAGTACTTATGCGACATTAAAAACATTATTCATGCACAACTGGAAAAGATTCACTAAGCATGAATAAGCACAAGCTGTGAGAAAAATAAAGTAAAGTTGACTTTTTGGAAAAACATAAGATATCTCTAGAATATCCTAGTGTAGGATCCTTGATATTTATCTAGTAAACACATCTAGATGCTCTAGAATATTGTGGGAAGATAAGGTTATCTAGTAGACACATCTAGATATTCTAGATTGTTGTTAGAAGATAAGGTTAGCTAGAATCTTCCTGATACATTATCTAGAATCTTATCTAGAATCATCCATAGACAAGTATAAATAGGAGGTGTCTTGTTCATTTGTAATGAAGCCAAAAATCAAGAAAGTCTTATTTCCGAAACAAGTTCTTCTATCTAAAATCTATCTTCTCTTTTCAAGCTTCCTCTTCTTTAGTTGAATCCTCCAATCTTAGTTAACGATTTTGGGCTAGCAGAAGTCTCCGAATAATATTCTTCTTCTGCTATTCTTTACATGGTATCAGAGCCATAAGTCGGCTTCTGGGTTTCAAGGTCGGGTTAGTGGTTGATTCAACTGGTTTCTCTAAATGGATTTGGGTGGTCGTGCTAATGGACTGGTGATTGAGTTATTGAACCAGTCCAACTACAAGGTATGGAAGACTTGTATGGAGTCATACCTTGTTGGTGAGAATTTGTGGGAAGTTGTCAATGAAAATAACACAAGTCCTCCTGCTGATGCACCGGAAAATAGCAATACGTGTAAGAAGTGTAAGCAGATTAATGCTAAGGCAGAGTTTATCGTAAAGAGATCTATCTCTCCTAATTTATTTGATAATATTATAAGGTGTAAATCAACTCATGAAATATGGAGGACCTTCAATCGGTTGATCAACAAGAGGATGAAGCCCGACTCCAGATTTTGGAGAATGAGATAGCTAACACCACTCAAGGCAATCTCTCTATCGCGAGTATTTTTTGAAGGTTAAAAATCTGTGTTCCAAATTTTTTTTATTGAATCCGGACGAGGCTATCTCTGAAGCACGAATAAGAAGAATTATTATTCGTGGTTTAAAGCCAGAATATATTCCATTTGTTACATCGATTCAAGGATGGGTTCAACAACCACCTTTGGAAGAATTTGAGAATTTGCTGTCGTCACAAGAGCTACTAGCCAAATAGATGGCTGGTGTATCTATCAAAGAGGGGGAAGGAAATGCTCTTGTCACCGATAAGAGAAACCGTAAAGGGAAATCAAGAGATAGCATGCACTTTCAATCCTCAAGTGGTTCAAGCTCGCTAGGAAAGAAGGGGGAGTCTTCCAGTAACGGTAAAAAGCTTTTAAAATGTTACCGTTGTGGCAAAGTTGCGCATATAAAAAGAGATTGTCGAGCCAAATAGAGCAATATGGCTCAAACCAAGAAAGTTGCTGAAGAAGAAGAAGAAGAAAAAGAAGACTGAGGAAAGTGCTTCGCAGCGGAGACTCGAGCAATAAATGCCATAGCTTCCATAAATTTTGAAAGAGACTGGATCATGGATTGAGGATGTGGGCACCATCTCATTGGAGATCAATCCAAATTCTCCACCTTTCGTGAATACAACAGACATGATATCATTGTTACAACAGATAATACAGTCCATAATATTGAGAAGGAAGGCACCGTTCTGATCAACGAGAAGCAAAAAGACACTATCACCCTCAATAGTGTCTTTCATGTTCCAGGAATAAAGAAAAATCTATTTTCAGTTGCAAATGCTATAGATGCTGGAAACTATTTGCTATTTGGCCCGCGTGATGTGAAGTTCCTCTGAAATATCAAGGTGTTCAAGGCAGATATCGTTCACTCAGGTAAGAGAGTTAACGATTTACATGTCTTATCTACCTCTAATTCATATATTGAGAATATGAGTAGCAATGACAATACACATCTTCAAAAAATAAATGATTAAGCCTAATCTTCTGGAACTTACTAATCACCAGAAGAGTAAGCCTTTTCTCAGTCATTTACATGGTGGATATGCACAAACCAAAAAGTGACTCAAAGGTAACATTGGATTTGAATAAATGATTTGTAGTAACCTTAGACACAGAAGATATGTACTCATGAATTTCTTACAAATATATATCAAAACATACATTTAGCTTAATATTGTACTGAAGTGACTGAAGCCCAACGATTATTGACTTGTGCTCATCGTCCGTCCAAGCAATCCCTTTGCGACGATCCTGATCCGAGCTTGTAAATTTACCTCCATCATTTCACTCACCATTTATGACCGCCGAAATCCCACTCTTCTTGCCTGTTCTTTTATCACTGATATGGCTCACAGAACAATCAGAGAAAGAGTTGTAGCAAGGCAAAGGCACACAACCAGACTCGATTCGGCTAACATCATCGAGTAAGAGTTCATAATGATTCTTAATCTCTTCTAAGGTTTTCACTGGAACATCACCTGCAATTTTCTTCCACCTATCTACAAAATCCTCAGGATAAGCTGCCAAGGCATTCTCAAATACTATATTTTGCTCTCTACTCCAACCTGATTTAGCTTCTGTCATCTAGGCTTCTTGAATTGACTCTCAATTTTACACACTTAAATGAAACATAAAATGAATCAAACAAGTGCTCGGCAGTCCCATGGAAAAGCTTGAAAATACATCAATATAGAAGTTAGAATTTTATAGGCTAGCTACAACAACTGGGATCTGAGCTACTACCTCAGATTTATTTCTGGACACATAACATATATTTGGATGGTTGTTCCTCATTGTATCGTATTGTATTGTTATTCCAAAATAATGTTTGTTTTGATCGTTCGGTAAAACTAGGTGTATTGTATTGTATTGTTAAATCCATTGATCCGGAACAATGAAAAGTCCCATTTTTTGAAACAACTGATTCGACGTGGTAGGATTGTTTCCTATTTTTCTTTCCGATTATGTCCTAACTTATTAATCCACAATTCTATTTTAGCCTTTATCTTTTTTTATTCTATTTTAACTCCAAATCTCCAACTTATAACCTACTTTATTTTTTCCCAGCCTAATGTTAAAGGTGTTTGTAGCCTTTTGTTTTATTTTTTTCTCCTAATTTGCTTTTAACTCAATTCTAATTAGCTGTGCTCCTTTGTTTTACCTTATTCTGTCTCGCTCATTTACTCTGCTTTCTTAATGTGTTTTGCCTTCTTCTGTTTTGTTCTTTTAAATTATTTTTATACATAATTTTTGACAAATTTAATATTTAAATGATTGAGTGTATTTTAGTAAACTTATCAGTTACAGTACAGTAGGATACAGTCAAACCAAACAACAAACCATTATTTAACAATAACAATTAATATAATCTATCCAAATGTTGTATTCATAAAACTATGCGGTACAATACGATACAATACAATACAATACATTATAAAACGATGAAGAACAATAATCCAAACAGAGTATTAGCTAACTAGTTGGGGTCAGCTATATGAATCTGACCATTTTTCCCTTTTAAACTCTTCTCAGGCCAATATTATAAATAATAATAAAAGTATATATGCAAGAATTTCTTTGGGGGACTGAACTTTTAGAAACCATGTACTAGACCAATGAGGTCACTTAGAATAAAAACAAAAGGATCCCAAAAATAGCCAAGTACACTAATGAGTCAGCTTTAATAAATATCAGTGGGTACCATAAGAGAAACAAATGCTGATGGATTCAATGGGTGGCTTTATTCATATTCATAATTAAAAAATTGGACACTTCTAAATTGGTGACCCATAAACCAAAAATGCATAAATTGCAGTTTCCTGAGGTTAGTATAAAGAAAATAGACAACTTTAATAAGTTTTAGTGAATACAATTAAATGGCAATTAGGTATGGATTAAGAGAAGTGAAAGGGACTGCAATGAATAAACCAAGAAGAAAGACCCAAAATAGTATTCAGATTGGCCTTATTGATCCCTGCAAATAACCACCAGCTGAAAAATCCCATTTTGATAACAACTGTTTTGCCAGTAAACTGAAGTAAAGCTAACTATTTTACCACCAACAGACAGTAACATCTCAAAGGAGTATAAAAAAATGGTAGCTCTGGACACTAAAGTCCCTCTATGCATGGGTCCGAAGAAGGAACAGACTACAAGCAGAGGGGGCCAGACGAGTTCTGTGGCCTAAAGCCAAACATTACGATGTCACGACCCTAAACCCGAATCCGGTCGTGATGGCGCCTCTCGTAAAGACAAGGCCAGCCGACACACTTCTAATTCATTTTTAAGCAATTAAATAATAGAACTAAGCCTTAATCATAATAATTAATCCCCCCCAAAAAGGTAAATAATATAGTTTGCGGAAAAAGACATAGCCCGACATCGGGATATCACCAGTCATGAGCATCTATAATAATACTACAAGTCTGAAAGAGTATACTCAACTATTATAAAACTAAAACAAAAGGAAATAGGATATAGGGAGAAACACTGAGCTACGAATCGTCAGGCAGCTACCTAGTGAATCTCCGGAATCTACTGGACAACTCTCAACCCTTGCAAGTAGGACCTGATGCGCCTGAATCTATACATGGGGTGCAGAGAGTAA
This sequence comes from Nicotiana sylvestris, assembly GCF_000393655.2. NCBI lineage: Eukaryota > Viridiplantae > Streptophyta > Magnoliopsida > Solanales > Solanaceae > Nicotiana > Nicotiana sylvestris. The sequence continues at coordinate 23,927,968 of NC_091060.1, forward strand.
AGTGAGTACTTCAACTCAGTGAGTAATAATAATAATTGCAGACTGAGTAATAAGAAACCACGTAAAGGCACAACAACAGACTATAAAGAAGCAGTAAAAGCCAGTAAAAGCAATGAAATAGTGAAAAATAAGTAAAGTCACTTCAGTTCAGTTAAAACTTCTTTGGAATGCCTTTTAACAATTTAAGCAAGTAAATGACAAGCAATTAGGAAAGATAAACACATAAAGAACCGCCCCTCGGGCACAATACTACAGAATCAGCCCCTCGGCAACACATGGAACAGTACCAGCCCCTCGGGCTATATCTCACATCACAATGGGTACCCGCGCTCACTAGGGGTATGCAGACTCCTAGAGGGGCCCCTTACGGCCCAAACGCAATACCAAGCCATCTTGTGGCATAATCACATAGGCTCTCGGCCTCATATCAACAAGTCACCTCATGGCGTACAAATCTCAGGCCTTGGGCCTCATAATCATACTAGTGTTTCCTCACAACATAGACCCTCGGCCTTACTCAGTCAGAATCTCACAAGCTACTGGGCAACAGTAAAACATGATGCTCAGCCCAAAATATCATTTTAAGTGTTGAAGCAGAGTAAACATGGCTGAGTTATGAAAACAGTAGAATATAACATGACCGAGTTCAAGTATAAAGTCAAAACAATGAGAAAATATCAGTAAAAATCCACTAAGGGTTCAAATAGTTGGCACGAGGCCCAAGTATGACATTCAGCCCAAAACATGATGATAGCAAACAGTTTTCAGTCAAATACGTGATAAAATAATCATTCGGGATGGACTAATTCACAATCCCCAACAGTGCACGACCCTAAGCTCGTCATCTAGCATGTGCATCACTTTAATACAGCACAACAATATGCAATCCGGGGTTTCATACCCTCAGGACAACATTTACAATCATTACTCACCTCTATACGGTCCAAATCTCTAGCTCGCGATGCCTTTGCCCCTCGAATCGGCCTATGGATGCTCCAAATCTAACCAAAATTAGTGCAAAACCATCAAAATATGCTAAAGAAATATAGCCCACTCGAAAGAAATCAAATTAAAACACAAATCCCAAAATTGGCCAAACCCGACCCCCGGGCCCACGTCTCGGATTCCGATAAAAATTACATCAATGGACTCCTTATCACTCCCCGAGTCCATTCATACCAAAATCATCAAAATCCAACCACAAACGACCCCTCAAATCCCAAATTCTAGGTCTCCAATTACAAGCACTAGTTCTTCAATATTAGGCTTAATTTCCATGATTAATTAGGTAGAATTCACATTAGAATCAAGTATTAAGTCCATAAATCTTACCTCCAAGTGTTTCCCCTTGAATCATTCTTCAATCCTCTTAAAAAACTCAAAAATAGCCCAAAAATGGTGGAAGTTAACCCCAAAATCGCAGACAAGATGACTACTTAAACATTCTGCCCAGGCCTTAATTCCTCCTTCGCGAATGCGGTCAACGCCTCGCGTTCGCGAAGAACACTCTAACTTTGACCCAATTTTCCTCTTACGCGAATGCGAACGCGATGGCTACTCATCTCCACCTTCACGAACGCACTCCCCTTCTCGCGAACGCGATGAACTAATCAACCTCAAACCCAGCTGCCCAACTTCCTCTACGCGAATGCGGTACAACCTCGCGAACGCGATGCATAATCTCCCAGCCCTTCGCGAACGCGGATCCTTCCTCACAAACGCGAAGGCTAAATCCTCAGCCTCGCCTGCTAACCCTTCGCGAACGCGAGGGCCTACTCGCGAACACGAAGGTCAATTCTCTGCAACACTGAACAACAGTTTTCTGCAACTCTCAATATCTAGAAATGATCTGATTGACCACTCCAAACTCACCTGAGGCCCCCGGGACCTCAACAAAATTCCAACATATCCCATAACATCATTCAAACTTGTTCAAATCTTCGGAACGCTCAAAACAACATAAAAACACCAAATTATCATTGGATTCACGCCTAAGTATTCAAAAATTTTCTAAATTACACTTTTGATTAAAACCCCAACCAAACCACGTACGAATGACTTGAAATTTTGCGCACACATTCCAAATGACACAACAGAACTACTGCAACTCTCGAAATTCCATTCCGACCCATATATCAAAATTTTACCTATCAACCGGAAAACGCCAAAAATCCAATTTCGCCAATTCAAGCCTAAATCCACTCCGGACCTCTAAAATACATGCCGATCACGCTCCTAAGTCCAAAATCACCTCCTGAAGCTATCCGAACCATCAAAACTCACATCTGATCCCTATAATACATAAGTCAACATCCGGTTGACCTTTCCCACTAAAGCTTCCTCAAAAGAGACTAAGTGTCTCAAACCTTACCAAATCCTTTCTGAACCCGAGCCAACCAACTTGATCACACATAGAAATGATAAACAAAGAAATAAGAAGCAGAAATGGAGGAAATGGAGCGGTAACTCATGAGACGACTGGCCGGGTCATCACATCCTCCCTCTCTTAAACAAACGTCCGTCCTCGAACGAGTCAAGAAACATACCTGAAGCCTCAAACAGGTGAGGATATCTGCTCTGCATCTCCCGCTCGGTCTCCTAGGTAGCCTCCTCTACGGGCCGACCTCTCCACTGCACTTTCACTTAGGCTATATTCTTTGATCTCAACTTTTGAACTTGACGACCCAAAATAGCTACTCGCTCCACATCATAAGTCAAGTCACCATCCAACTGAACCATGCTGAAATCCAGAACATGAGACGAATACCCAATATACTTCCGGATCATAAAAACATGAAATACTGGGCACACTCGACAAGTTGGGTGGCAAAGCAAGCTCATAAGCCACCTCCCCAATCCTCCGAAGCACCTCAAAAGGCCCAATGAATCGAGGACTCAATTTACCTTTCTTCCCAAACCTCATAATACCATTCATGGGCGAAACCTTCAACAGAACCTTCACACCAACCATGTAGGACACATCCCAAACCTTCATATCAGCATAACTCTTTTGTCTCGATTGTACTGTATGAAGCCTCTCCTGAATTACCTTCACCTTTTCTAAAGCATGCTGCACCAAGTCTGTCCCCAATAGCCTAGCCTCACCCGGCTCAAACTAACCAACTAGATATCTACACCGCCTTCCATACAAAGCCTCATATGGAGCCATCTGAATACTCGACCGGTAGCTGTTATTATAAGAAAACTCTGCAAGCTGTAGAAATTGATCCCATGACCCTCCAAAATTAATGACCTAAGCACGCAACATGTCCTCTAGTATCTGAATAGTGCGCTCGGATTGCCCGTCTGTCTAAGGGTGAAAAGTTGTGCTCAACTTAACCTGAGTACCCAACTCCCGCTGCACATACCTCCAAAACTGCTAAGTGAACTGATTTCCCCTTACTGAAATGATGGAAACTGGGACACCACGCAAACAAACAATCTCCCGAATATAGATTTCTGCCAACCGCTTTGAAGAATAGGTGGTACATATATGAATGAAGTGTGCAGACTTGGTCAGCCGATCCACAATCACCCAAATAACATTGAACTTCCTCAAAGTCCATGGGAGACCAATTACAAAGTCCATAGTGATCCGCTCTCACTTCCACTCCGGAATATCCATCTGCTGAAGCAAGCCACCCAGTCTCTGAAGCTCATATTTCACCTGCTAACAATTGAGACACCGAGCTACAAATCCCACAATGTCTTTCTTCATTCTCCTCCACCAATAATGCTATCTCAGATCCTGATACATCTTTGCGGCACCCGAATAAATGGAATAACGTGAGCTATGGGCCTCCTCTAGAATCATCTCCCGAAGCCCATCCACATTGGGCACACAAATCCGGCCCTGCATTCTCAACACCCCATTATCACCAATAGTTACATCTCTGGCATCATCGTGCTAAACTCTGTCCTTAAGGACAAGAAAATAAGGATCATCATACTGGCGCTCTCTGATTAGATCATATAAGGAAGACCGAGAAACCATGCAAGCCAATACCCGACTGGGCTCTGAAATATCTAACCTCACGAACCGATTGGCCAAGGCCTGAACATCAACTACAAGAGTTCTCTCCCCAATTGGAATATATGCCAAACTCCCCATACACAACGCCTTTCGTCTCAAAGCATCGGCAACCACATATGCCTTCTCTGGATGGTACTATATAGTGATATCATAATCCTTTAACAACTCTAACCACCTCCGCTGTCTCAAATTGAGATCCTTCTGCTTGAACAAGTGCTGGAGGCTACGATGATTAGTGAACACCTTATGAGCATGTGATTTTTGCCCTATATGAATTACTCCCACAAATTCAAAATAAAATAATTTCTTCATTGTTTGCAATATTGTGGATTTTTGTGGCATTTTTCTGTCAAAGTGTTTGCATTTGTCTGTGCATATTTACTTTATTTAGTTAAAAAAAATATGTTCCATATGTATTTAGGATTTAACTTTGCATTTTTAAGAATTAATTAGTAATTAGTTGTTTTATAAAATGGGAAAATTACAAAAAATAGTTTAATTTGCACTTTTAATCTTAATTTTGATTTTTGAGTAGTTTTCTTTTAATTTGGTTTTGTTTTTAATTGTGACAGTTATTATTTAGGTTAATTGGTGTTTTTGATAGGGTAATTAGGTTTTAGGATTCAATTTAGATTTTAATTTAATTTTGAAAAAAAGAAGAAGAAAAAGAATTGTTGGAAAAATTTATTTGAAATTGGAAAAGACGAAAGGCAAAGAATAAGAGGTCAGTTGGGCCATGTTTAATTAAAAAATTCTCAGGCCCAAATCCTTTCCTCTCTGAAAACCGCTCCAGTTCGGCCATAACCCGGTCCAGCCCCACCCCAACCTAAACGACGTAGTTTGGTGATTGTCAATCCTGGCCGTTCATCTCTATGTATCCAACGGTTAGGAACTAAAGACCCAATTCCCTTATATCTGTCCGAAAATCTCAGAGACAGGTCAGCTTCCCCGTCTCCCATCTCTCTCATCTCTCTTATATCTCTCAACCCTAATCAGCCCTAGGTTCCGCCATTTTCACAAAGCAAAAGAGCTCCATTCTCCACCAAAATCCGGCTCTACAACCCTCCTTCACCCCTGACCCTTAATCTCTCACCATAATTCTTCAAATCATCACCAAACGGAGCCAAGTCTGGATTTGAAAGGGGAGAAGAGGAAACAAATTTTCTAGTTTTGACAAAAGGTTTGGAGTCGAAACTGGTCTTGCTCATCCGTTCTTGACAAGAACGCATGATTGAGACTAATTTCGGCTCAAAATTGAGAAGTCCGAAGTCTTTCAAATTACGTTAATTCGCATATGTTGTTAGGTACCCTCGTTCTTCTCCTTTTCTCCGTTCTTTTGTTCTTCATTCCATCTTCTTCCGTTCATCTTTTCTGTTCCTTGTTATTGTTCATTTGTTGAAGCAATTTCTGTTGGCATGATTAAAGTAAGAGCATGTTAGTTGCATTTATTTAATTCTCATGTTTAGTGTTAGGTAGTTCTTTTTCTTTTTTTGTTGTTTCTAATTTCAGTTCGAAACTAGGTGGGTTTATTGTAAATTACTGAATTGGGTTGGGTTCCTATTAAAATTGAAAGCCCAAAGAGAAGGAACATCAGTCCGGGTTGCAAGCCTAGGTTTGGGGCTGAATCTTGGATCAACTTGACCCATATGGTATGCCGCAGTAAAAATAAGGGAATTGGAGGGTAATTTGGGTAGTCTAGGTGAAGAATCTTTTGTTAAATAACTAGGAAGCTTCCTAGAAGCTGGGGTGAGAGTTATTGTGATAATATGATAATTACATTAAGGGTAGTTCACCAAAAAGGAAAATTAGCTATGGATTAAGTAGCAAAAAATAAAATTGAGAAAGGATTGAAGGTGCAAAACTGAACATTTCTAGGCTGCCCTACTTCCCTTGCCTATAAATGCACATTTTCTTTCCTTTCAAGGCAGAAATAGAGGATTGGAGAGATAAAAAGTCTAACAAATACAAATGGCTGAGCGCTTGTACTGTTCCATTGCATTTTTTTCAGTAGTCTTTGATTTGTTCATTTTCTGAGATAATTTTGATTCAGTTGATATGGAAATGGTTTGAATTTGGATTTCAAAAAGCTTGGTTTGAAGTTGCTATAGTCCCAGCTCGATTGGGGTTACTTTTTGTTACTGTTTCATCATAAATTTCTGGTTTGAACTAGTTTGCTGAAGCTGTTGTTCTGTTGCTGTTACTATTTCTTAACCTCTTTCCTTTTAATCTCCAAGCACAAATTCTGAATCCTCCATGATGTAGATTTCAATTTGAAGATGGAATAAAGGCAGTGCTGATCTTTCATGATGTTTATGTGTTTAGTCATTTGATTCGTAATGTAGTTTAGTTGGTCTTTGTTTGATTAGCTAAGTTTTCATGTTGTAATTAAATTTTGGACTATTGGAATGTTGCATTAAGGGCTTCGAGTAGGTTAAAATGTAGTGAGGTTGTTTCATCCTTGGATAAAGATGAGTAATCGTTGTTTTGGGTGTTAATCTCATGTTTGAATGGGGGTTAAAAATGCTAAGGGTAATAGGGATATTGCTGATGTATTGTCAAATAGCATGTGAGTGATTTTAGTTTAGAAATGGTGTAGAAGTTTGAAATGTTTAATCTATTGGCTTGAATGTGGAAATTCAGAAATGAGCATGTTTATTTTAGTCTTACAAGTTTCAGTAATAGCTAATTCATAGTAGTTCATGGATTAGCACATGAATGTGTTGGAACTAAGAAATGGCTTGGAACAATTGTTTGTTTAATTATAATCAATGTTTCAATGTCTAGTAATTGTTAGTTCGGATTTTGGGGGTTTTTCAATATCGAATTCTTGGATATGTGATGTTTGGAATTTCTTGTCACTCTATATTTCAAATCTAAATTGCTTACTGCTAGTACCCGGGCTCGAAATGAGACCCATTCGAGCTTCGACTTGAGCATGCCTCATGAGATCTGGGCTCTCCGCTTGGGCTCAAACAAAATTTGTTGCAGGGCCCAGCTTTTTGTGCCATGGTGATTCCACTACGTCATTGGACCTCACTTAGTCATACTTTTAAACTCCCGGTTAATTTCAACTTTGGTTTCATTGATTTTTTTTAGCAAAGTCTTTGTAGTCATTTGGGTTGCGCCGTGTTAATTAGTAAAACCAATCATGGCCCTTTCGAGCTTAATTAAATTTTATTTTTAGATAAATGGAGGTGAGCCATTTAAATAACATAAATAGTTGTGGCCCTCCAAAGGTAATTTGAATTCTTTCTTTTGTTTAAAAATTAGAATTGGGGTGCGCCATGCCAAACAATTTGACAATTGCATAGCCCTCGTTTAATTAATCTTGTTTTGATCCTTAGAAATCGAGGCGTACCATTTAACGAATCTTCATGGCTCTCACAAAGTTGCAAACACGTAGTCACTTTAGGCGCGTTATTTTAAAAATTACCTTCCTAAACTCGGGTGCGCATTTATGTGACCCAAATCAAAATATCAACAATGTTATATAGAATGTGTTGTGGACCATGGGTGCATTTATGTGACGTGGTTCAATACATATTTTAAATAACGTTGCAAATCTTTCTTTAAAAAATAATCAAAAGTGGTTAAGGTTAAAAATGCACATAGGTTTAAAACTTGTAATAAAATTAGATAATAGGCCAATAATAATAGTTGAGCGACCGTGCTAGAACCACGGAACTCGGGAGTGCCTAACACCTTCTCCCGGGTTAACAGAATTCCTTACCCGGATTTCTGGTTCGCGGACTGTAATACAGAGTCAATCTTTTCCTCGATTCGGGATTTAAACTAGTGACTTGGGACACCCTAAATATCCCAAGTGGCGACTCTGAATCTTTTAATAAATAATCCTGTTTCGATTGTTACTTAAATTGGAAAAACTCCCTTATACCCTTCCGGGTGTAGTAAAAAGGAGGTGTGACAACTCTGGCGAGTCTGCTGGGGAATGAACCCAGAATCTCTGGTTCACGGTTCAAGAATTCGAGATTGGAATAATTGTTATAATTGGATTTGTTTATTATCTTATTTTTACGTGTTTGGGCCTAATGTGCTAAGTGTTGCTTTTTACCGCTTTGATATTATGTGAACTGTATATAAACTGCTACGAAACCCTTCTCTTCTCATCTTCGGGGATGTGCTCGTTGGTCGAGATTCCCTATTCTGTTAGTGTCATACCTTGAAATAAGAAAGAGGCTCGGACAAGTTACTAAGCCCAATGGCCTTTTGGTTCCCGGTACGTAGCCCCTCCTCGGCTCGAGTTGTCCACTCGGGTACACAAGTCTAGAACAAATACCTAGGTTTTGAGCCTAGAATAACTCAGCCTCATGCCGAATCCCTAGTAGGAACGTTTGTTTGCATCATGTGCATTTGACTTTGGGGACTCAACACAGGGGTTGGGTCCGTCTAGGACAGGTATGCCCAAAAAATAAAAGACCATCATGATGCATCTTATGTGCTACATGTTGCAATGTTCAAAGGGTAAAAGGGTCATTTGGCGAACCAATGATAGTTGAGGAAAAATGAAAAAGGAAAAAAAGAGAGGGTGAAGTGTGAAAATAAAGCAAGTAGGGCCCAGTTATGTTTTTTGTCATATTTTTGTTAAGAAAAAGACAAGAAAAAAAACAAAAACATTAAAAATTCAAAAGAAATTGCACTTTTTCATCATTTTCGAAAATCAAAAATAAAAAAAGGAAAAAGAAAATTCAAAAGATTTTGCATGTTTCATCATTTTCAAGGAATAGACAAAAAATATATTTTCTCTAAATTAGTTGTTTTTGTTTTAATTCTCGTCCGTATCCAATTTGCCCGAACTACGCATACCTGATTCTCGTCTTTCGGGGCGTGATACGTAGGCAACCCACATAGGGTCCGATCTTGCTAGTAAATCTTAGGTTCTTGGCTTTGTGGGGTCCTAGTCGAATTTTGCACTTCTAGCTACCTTTTGGCCAAATAAGCTATTTTGCAAAAATAGCCTCAATCATGTCTTGCATGTGTCTAGTAGGGAATGTTATTGTCTCACATAGTGTTGGTTTAAGTTTTCTCATACAGGTGTGGATCTACTTACCGGAGTTTGAGCATGACAGATACCCCAGGATCACTACATTCAGGAGCTGCCTGAGGAGCTTTTTATGTTTTAGAGTCTATTGTTCATGTTTTACTCTCTAGTCCTGTATAGTAGTATTCAGTCATTTAGTTGATTTTTGAGTTTGTCATAGTCTAGTTAAGTTTGTCAGTATTTTGTTATTATTTTTTTTTCGTATTTGAAAAATGTATTATGAATCAAAATAAAAAAAAAAATATTTTGCATTTTTATATTTCCGTTAGAATTTTCTTTAGAAATACTATTCCTAGAAATTAAAAAAACAAATCAGTTGAGGTGGATTTTTTTTAGGCAATTAATACCTAGAACTTAAAATAAATTTATTTTTATATTTCCTTTAGTATATTAGGACCAAAAATTCAAAAAAAAGAAGAAGAATTGTCTTTTAGTACCTTGTTAAAAAAGAAGAAGTTTTCTTTAAGGTATTAATTTCAAAAAATCCAAAAAGATTTTCTTTGGGGAATTAATGAAAAAAAAGTTATTTTCATTAGAACTTTAGGATATTGTATATAGAAGAAAAAAAAAGAACATACTTTATCTTTTGTTTAAAGTTTCTTCCTTTAGGCAATCAATTTGGAATCCAAAAAAATTTTGTTTTATTTTTTTCATTGTTTGTTTCGAAATCTTGCGTCAGGATATCAAATGAAAATTCAAAATATTTTTCTTTGGTTTAGCCTTTAGATTTCCTTCTTAAAAAAGAAAACAAAATAAAAAAAAAATATTTTTCTCTTGTAGGGTTTTTCCTTAATAATTTTCCATAGAGTATTTGTTTCAAAAAGGAAAAAAATTATTTGCTCGTTAAGCTTGAGTTTAGAATAGGTTATAGAACATCAAGTCTAGAAAATTTTAAAAAAACGGGTTTTGCTTCTTTTATTTCTCTTTTCTCATCAGAGTAGTCATTAAGGTAAAAAAGAAAAAAAGAGAACGATATTTTGTTTGCTTTATTCTCGATCTTCCAGAACTATACAAAGATATGATTCATGCGGCGTGATAGGTAGGCAACCTACATAGGGTTCGATCGAATCATTTTTTATTAATATTTATTAAAAGAAAAAAAGAAGAAAAAAAGAAGAAAAAAAAATAGAGAGAAAAAAAGGAAAAAAGAGAGGAGAAATCATGGGATGTGAGAAATGAGAGGGAAAAAAGTGATAATTAGAAGGAAAAAGAGGAAGGAAAATGAGCAAGCAAGTGCTGGAAAAGCAAAGAAAAGAGAGGTTGAAATGAACAAATTGGGATGATGCCAACTGACCTTTGTACCCTCGAAGTCATTTTAGAACCGATAATTGTGGCTAGGTGCATTGTACATAAAGTGAGATTATTTTATATTAAAATGCCCTAACGCTAATGTGATGGCTTCATTTTGTTATACTAAGCAGAAAGGTGGTTGGTTTGTGGTTCTTGAAGTAGTAAATCCTCTCCACAACATAAAGTCAAAAGGCAATGGCAAACAATAACAGAACCGAGTTGGTTGATATCGGGGCCCGGAAGCAGTTGGTTGAACATGACACTAGTTTGACTGACGAGGTAAAGATGTTAAGACAACACATGTCGGACATGTATAAGGCTTGGATGACTGGGAAGGCACCACCCTCGCCACCACCTATATTCCTAGATGCCGCCCTTACCCAAGCTCCGAACACAATGCCAGATGATCCTCCATACTCTCCAGATCCACCCGCATATCTCCAAGCTCATGATGCCCAATATTACCCCTCATAGGTTTCCCACAAGGTTCCCTACTCATACAAACAGGGCCCACGGGATGAGCCTCATGTTGAAAATGAAAGGTTCACAAGAAGAGAAGGGAAAGATGAGATACCCAGGAGGCTGAAAGGTATAGAACAATCCTTAAAGAACAAGCAAGGAAGGGGATACCAGGGTAGCACGGTTTACAAAGAACTGTATGTGTCCCCTGGTGGTCGCCTGCCCGCGGGGTTCAAAGTGCCAAAATTTAACTTGTATGATAGGTGTGGAGATCCGGTAGCCCACCTGAGGATTTACTGTAGTGAAATGCGAATTGTTGGAGAGAAAGATGACTTGATGATGGTATATTTCAATGAGAGCCTGACTGGGGCAGCTCTGGACTGGAATACTTGTCAAGATGTTGGTAAGTGGCCTACATTGGGTGACATGACTGAAGATTTTGTTCGATACTTTCAATACAAATCAGGTGTTACCCCAGACCGCTCCTTCCTATCTAAAATGGAAAAAAAGCTGGAAGAAAGCTGTAGGGAGTTTGGGCTCAGATGGAGGGAGCAAGCTGCTCGAGCCAATACCCCGATTGGTGAAGAAGAAATGGTTGAGCTTTTCCTACAAGCCCAGGGGCCCACCTACTTCAGTTATTTGATCCCGGCCTTGAGAAAGCTTTCAATGATATGTTAAAAATGGGGGAGCCAGTAGAAGAGGGAATCAAGTCAAGCAAAATCATGAGTTGTTCGAAAGACATTCAGAACATCCCAGTAAGCGTGGGTAGAAGAAAGAGAAACAGAAAAGATGATCCGATGGGCCTTCCTGCTTAACACTTCCAGTAGCGACATTGTCCCTGTGGATATCCTTGTGCACTAGATGACCCTCCCCAATACTACTTCTCTCCACAGAATTCCCAAAGTCATACATCACTTTCCCAGTACCCAGCTCCACAAAATGTCTAACTACCCCCATGAGCCTACAGAAAACCTCATGGATCAGGTTTCCGACCCAATCAAGCATTTAAGAACAAGAGGTTATGGAAGAAGAAAACCTTCACTCTATTGGGAGAGTCATATGCCAGTCTGTTCCAGAGGCTAAGGAAATTGGACATGTTGAAGCCGACCCAGATAAAAATGCCAAACTCTCTTCCAAAGAAGTTTGATTTTTCTCAAAGATGCGTATATTGCTCAGATGCCCCGGGGCATGACATAGAGAAGTGTTGGAATCCGAAGAATGCGATTCAGAAGCTTATTGATACAGGCAACATTATCGTGCAAAGTCCAGATGCAACAAACACTAGTTAAAGTCCATCACCTGTGCATAATGAGACGCATATGATGGGTATGACTTATTTTGAAAAGGAATGTGAGAATTATTTTGGGAGCCTCGGAGGCCCACGTGTTACTAAGCTTTCAGCACTATCATAGGTTGATCTTAAGAACGAACCGACAAAAGGAACCCAAAACCAACCTGTTAAGAACAATGTGATTGTTGATGCAGAATTTAGTGGCTAAGATACCGTGCTTGGTAATTGGAAAGACACTCCATTTCTTGGTCAGCTGGAGAGGAGTTTTGGTGGCTTAGTTTGTTGTCATTTCTGTTGTCCAGGTTATTTCAGGGTTGTAATCCAAATATTGTCTTTTGACTCAAACCCTTCTATCCTTTTATTTTGTCTAGTTCCTTTAGTCATAGTATCTCATTTAGTGTTATCTAGGTTTGTTCTAAGGGTTGTACCCCCGTTTATTGTACTTGTTTCGTTGTCCAAACTCTTTCACCGTTTGTCTAATGCTATTCTCTGTTTTCTGCTATTTCTAGTCATTTCTGTTTAGTTCTCTTCTCCTCTTATAGTTCTTTTCATGCTGGTTCTAGTGATATGACATGTACGCATGATCCTCAGCCTGATCTTTAAAAGTCAGTTTAGCCAGGAAATAATGAAACAATTTTGGAGATGATAGGGACATTTGCGGGAAATAAGTAAAGACATTTTTAGAACACTTCAAGCCCAAATGTGTGAAACTGGGCAGATAAAACATAAAGAAACCTTGTTAAAATGCATCACGCGCATCAGGTTTAAGCTAAAGGAAAGTTTGCCCAAATTGACAGGGGGCCATTCGTGGTAATGAGAGTGAGGGTGTTGTCCCATGGTGCTTTGTAGTTAACAGATGTAGAAGGCGAATGTATGGTTATCAAGTCTAGTACAATCAAAAGATGTTACAAATATTTTCCTTGGTTTGTTTAATTGTGTAGTCTGCATTTGGCACATTTTGGAGATTGGAATGACGAAGGCATTTTGTTCTGCTGTCTAAACACTTTATCCTTCGTTACTCCTTCGTGCCTTATTTATTTTCTTCCATACCGCTCTTTCGGAATCAGTGGCAAAATTCAAAAACGCGAGAGTAAAAGATAAGTAAAAGAAAAGAAGGAAAAAGAGAAAAGAAAAGAATGAAAGAGAAAAAAGAGGAAAAAGGAAGAAGAAAAGAAAAAAAAGAAGAAAGAAAAAAGAAAAAGAAAAAGAAAAAGAAAAAGAAAAAGAAAAAGAAAAAGAAAAAAAAACAACAAAAAGAGAAAAGGAAGAAAGGAGGAAAAAGAAGAGAAAGAGGAAGAAAAAGAAAAGAAAGATCACAACAACAAAGTAATTCCTATGACATGAACTACGTCCGACCTAATTCCTTTTAAGGATACGTAGACAGCCTCACTGTTCGGTCCCATCAAAATAAAAATTCAAAAGTCCCCAAGCAAAGAAACTGGGGCAGAAGTTGCGGTTGTTGTAAGAAATCTGATTCCAAAAAGTTGTAATTTTGAACCTGCTTGAATTGTTTTGAGCCTTTGATACCTTTTATTTCTAACCCCATCTAAAAGCCCGCATTACGGTCCAAAGAAAGACCTTTTGATCAGTCTTCGAGAGAGGTCAAGTCGAGCAACTAGAGGTGATTCATGTTAGGGGCAACACTCTGGTCCAAGCAGGAAAAAAATAAAAATGAGAGTTTTATTGGTGAAAACCCTCACGGGCACTATAAGGCGACGAGAGCTGAGAGGAATACAAAAATGAGAGAGTCTTATTGGTGAAAACCTTCACGGGCACCTTGAGGAGACTGTAAGTTGAGAGAAAGAACAAAATGAGAGAGGCTTGATGGTGAAAACACTTCGGACACTACAAGTCGAATAAGGATTGTGAATTAGATTGGATAATTGTAGTATTGAAGCCCAGTTTCACGGTTCAGGGGTATAACAGGAGTTGAACATCAGACTTTCTTGACAGAATTGGCCACAGGTGTATGTCATGGTCATTAGAGTTGGTATCCACATCTGATAAGTTTCTACTTTGTAGTTTTCTTGTTAGGAATCATCTCTTTCCATTGTCCTTTACACTGTTCCTTTTGTCTTGTTTACTTCCTCTTTCTAAGTCAGTTTGGTCATAACAAGTGAGAAATGATTTCAAAATTTGCCACCAGCTTTTCAATTGCACAAAACGGGGTCTGGCTAACACATCAAAATGTCATAAGTCAGGAAAAAACAACAAGCACATTGAGCTGGTAATAATCAACATGCTTTGGAATCCTTGTGAAATAAAAATGTTTGGTACATATCAATTCATGAACAATGCAACAAGATAGAGGGTGTTAGGTGAACAGATCAAAGGTATTTTCGGTGAAACAGAAAGGTTTGGTACATATCAATTCATGAATAATGCAACAAGATGGAGGGTGTTTGGTGAACGGATCAGGGGTATTTTCTGTGGTAGGATTGACCAGTGACAAGCAGGGTTTTCAAGTGGAAATCAAAGTTATCATGGAAAGTGAAGGAACAATAGACCTCGAGGACAAGGCAGTGATTTAAATCAGGAAAGAACAACATGCGCACTGAGTTGGTAACAATCAATATGCTTTGGAGTTCATGTGAAACACAAAGGTTTGGTAAATGTTGGTATGAGCGATATAGCAGATAGAGGGTATTGGGTATGAATGGAGAAGAGGTATTTTCAGTGATAAAGATGACAGAGAAAAGTGGTTAGCTAATAAATAAGCAAGGTTTTCGAGTGGAAATCAGTGATCATGGGAAGTGAAGGAGCAATCACCCTCAAAGTCATGGCCATAAACCAACCACCATATTTTTAAAACTGACAAGATTTTTCTTTGATTTAAAACAGGGGCAGAAAATTTTGTTTGTTTTGGAGAAACCCTCCATAAGGAAAGGCAGGTACCAAACAGGTTTGACCGTAAATTTTCAGGACCCTCCTGGAAAATGGGACCTAGTTTAAAAATTGAAACAATCATAAGTAGCAAAATCTAGCATAAATGTACCCCAAGGACTATAAGTTGGTTTCAAAGTTTGCATGTTTAAGATAAGATTTAATTAAGAGTTATCAGGACCCTCCTTAATAATGGGACCTAGCTTTAAAATTTCCATTGGATAAAAAAATTTAGCGTAAGTTTTGGTGTAGGGTATTATAATTTAATCTTAAACTAGTCACTCTTAAGATAAAACTTGACTTTTGATTTTCAGCACCCTCCTGGATAATGGGATGTAGCTTTAATACTTTCTTAGATAACGAAATGTAGCGAAAGTAATACCTTTAGAAGATATAACTTAGATTTAAAATTGTCGTTTAATTAAGAGTTGCCAGGACCCTCCTGGATAATGGGGTGTAGTTTTAAGATCGGCTTAGATAACAAGATGTAGCGAAAGTAATACCTTTAGGAGATAATTTAGATTTAAAACTGTCGTTTAACTAGGAGCTGCCAGGACCCTCCTGGATAACGGGATCTAGCTTTCAAATTCTTAGTAATATTAGTAATATGATGCAGTTTAACACTCACATATGTTCCCAGCTACCAAACTGGGGCAGAATTTTTTTTTGTTTTGTCTATTTTTTGAAATCAGGTACCCGCTTGGAGAACAGGGAGAAGCAATTCAAGTTCATCAATCAGGCGCCCACCTGGAGATCATGGGAATACAATTCAAGTTCAGCAATCAGGCGCCCACTTGGAGAGCACGGGAATACAATTCAAGTTCAGCAATCAGGAGCCCACCTAGAGAGCACGAGAATACAATTCAAGTTCAGCAGTCAGGCGCCCACCTGGAGAGCACGTGAATACAATTCAATTTCAGCAGTCAGGAGCCCACCTGGAGAGCACGGGAATACAATTCAAGTTCAGCAGTTAGGAGCCCATCTGGAGAGCATGGGAATACAGTTCAAGTTCAGCAGTCAGGCACCCACCTAGAGAGCACGTGAATATAGTTCAAGTTCAGCAATCAGGCGTCCACCTGAAGAAAGGGAAAACATCTCAGATTACAATTCAAGTCGGCAACAAATCAACATGGCAACAAGAGCTGCAAGATCAAGTTTGAAGATATAGATAGGATTCTTGTAATGAATAGATCATAGTCTAGTCTAGCTTTTTTTTTATTTTGACATGGTATAATAAGGAGTTCAGTAAGCAGTAGCAGTATCAGCAGCAACAGTAAAATCACAGCTTCATGGTAGTCCCAGCTATCAAAATATCCCGAACTACACTGACCTGATTCCTTTTAGCCAAGGATATGTAGGCAGCCTCGGAAGCAGGGTGCGGTCAAATTTTTCTAAAAATGTTTCCCACGGAGTATTCGAACGGGCAAAAATCGCTCGTATTCGCTCACTTTATCTTTGCACGAAAACTCTTCGTGTTTCCGAGTAAAAAGGGGCAGCTGTAAGCACGTGATTTTTTCCCTATATGAATTACTCCCACAAATTCAAAACAAAATAATTTCTTTATTGTTTGCAATATTGTGGATTTTTGTGTCATTTTTCTGTCAAAGTGTTTGCATTGGTCTGTGCATATTTACTTTATTTAGTTAATGAAAATACAAAAAATATGTTGCATGTGCATTTAGGATTTAACTTTGCATTTTTAAGAATTAATTAGTAATTAGTTGTTTTATAAAATGAGAAAATCATAAAAAAATAGTTTAATTTGTACTTTTAATCTTAATTTTGATTTTTGAGTAGTTTTCTTTAATTTGGTTTTGTTTTTAATTGTTAAAATTATTATTTAGGTTAATTGGTGTTTTTGATAGGGTAATTAGGTTTTAGGATTTAATTTAGATTTTAATTTAATTTTGAAAAAAATAAGAAGAAAAAGAATTGTTGGAAAAATTGATTTGAAATTGGAAAAGATGAAAGGTAAAGAATAAGAGGTCAGTTGGGCCATGTTTAATTAAAAAATTCTCAGGCCCAAATCCTTTCCTCTCTGAAACCCACTCCAGTTCGGCCATAACCCGGTCCAGCCCCACCCCAACCTAAACGACGTAGTTTGACAATTGTCAATCCTGGCCGTTCATCTCCATCTATCAAACGGTTAGGAACTAAAGACCCAATTCCCTTATATTTGTCCGAAAATCTCAGAGACGGGTCAGCTTCCCCGTCTCCCATCTCTCTCATCTCTCTTATATCTTTCAACCCTAATCAGCCCTAGGTTTCGCCATTTTCACAAAGCAAATGAGCTCCATTCTCTACCAAAATCCGACTTTACAACCCTCCTTCACCCCTGACCCTTAATCGCTCACCATAATTCTTCAAATCATCACCAAACGGAGCCAAGTCTGGATTTGAATGGGGAGAAGAGGAAGCGAATTTTCCAGTTTTGACAAATGGTTTGGAGTCGAATTTGCCCATCCGTTCTTAACAAGAACGCATGATTGAAACTAATTTCGGCTCAAAATCGAGAAGTCCGAAGTCTTACAATCTACGTTCATTCGCGTCTGTTGTTAGGTACCCTCATTCTTCTCCTTTTCTTCGTTCTTTTGTTCTTCATTCCATCTTCTTCCGTTCATCTTTTCTGTTCCTTGTTATTGTTCATTTGTTGAAGCAATTTC
This sequence comes from Nicotiana sylvestris, assembly GCF_000393655.2. Lineage (NCBI taxonomy): Eukaryota > Viridiplantae > Streptophyta > Magnoliopsida > Solanales > Solanaceae > Nicotiana > Nicotiana sylvestris. Next base: position 23,945,646 of record NC_091060.1, read on the forward strand.
TGTTGGCATGATTAAAGTAAGAGCATGTTAGTTGCATTTATTTAATTCTCATGTTTAGTGTTAGGTAGTTCTTTTTCCTTTTTTGTTATTTCTGATTTCAGTTCGAAACTGGGTGAGTTTATTGTGAATTACTGAATTGGGTTGGGTTCCTATTAAAATTGAAAGCCCAAAGAGAAGGGAAGTCAGTCTGGGTCGCAAGCCTAGGTTTGGAGCTGAATCTTGGATCAACTTGACTCATATGGTATGACTCAGTAAAAATAATGGAATTGGAGGGTAATTTGAGTAGTTTAGGTCAAGAATCTTTTGTTAACTAACTAGGAAGATTCCTAGAAGCTGGGGTGGTGGCTGTTGTGATAATCTAATAATTACATTAAGGGTAGTTCAGCAAGAAGGAAAATTAGCTACGGATTAAGTAGCAAAAAACAAAATTGAGAAAGGATTGAAGGTGCAAAACAGAAAATTTCTAGGCTGCTCTACTTCCTTTGCCTATAAATCTTGCCTTTCAAGGCAGAAATAGAGGACTAGAGAGATAAAAAATTAGAAAAATACAAACGGCTGAGCGCTTGTACTGTTCCATTGCATTTTTTCAGTAGTCTTTGATTTGTTCAGTTTCTGAGATAATTTTGATTCAGTTGATATGGAAATGGTTTGAATTTGAATTTTAAAAAGCTTGGTTTGAAGTTGCTATAGTCCCAGCTCGATTGGGGTTACTTTTTGTTACTGTTTCATCTCAAATTTCTGGTTTAAACTGGTTTGCTGAAGCTGTTGTTCTGTTGCTGTTACTGTTTATTCACCTCTTTCCTTTTAATCTCAAGGTACAAATTTTGAATCCTTCATGATGTAGATTTCAATTTGAAGATGGAATAAAGGCAGTGCTGATCTTTCATGATGTTTATATGTTTAGTCATTTGATTCATAATGTAGTTTACTTGGTCTCTGTTTGATTAGCTAAGTTTTCATGTTGTAATTAAATTTTGGACTGTTGGAATGTTGCATTAAGGGCTTCGAGTAGGTTAAAAATGTAGTGAGGTTGTTTCATCCTTGGTTAAAGATGAGTAATCGTTGTTTTGGGTGTTAATCTCATGTTTGAATGGGGGTTAAAAATGCTAAGGGTAATCAGGATATTGCTGATGTATTATCAAATAGCATGTGAGTGATTTTAGTTTAGAAATTATGTAGAAGTTTGAAATGTTTAATCAATTGGCTTGAATGTGGAAATTCAGAAATGAGCATGTTTATTTTAGTCTTACAAGTTTTAGTAATAGCTAATTGATAGTATTTCATGGATTGGCACATGATTGTGTTGGAACTAAAAAATGGCTTGGAACAATTGTTTGTTTAATTATAATCAATGTTTCAATTTCAGTAATTGTTAGTTCGGATTTTGGGGTTGTTCAATATCGAATTCTTGGATCTGTGATGTTTGGAATTTCTTGTCATTCTATATTTCAAATCTAAATTGCATACTGCTAGTACCCGGGCTCGAAATGAGACCCATTCGAGCTTCCACTTGAGCATGCCTCATGAGATCTGGGCTCTCCGCTTGGGCTCAAACAAAATTTGTTGCAGGGCCCAGCACTTTGTGCATGGTGATTCCACTACGTCATTGGACCTCACTTAGTCATAGTTTTAAACTCCCAGTTAATTTCAACTTTGGTTTCATTGAATTTTTTAGCAAAGTCTTTGTAGTCATTTGGGTTGCGCCATGTTAATTCGTAAAACCAATCATGGCCCTCCCGAGCTTAATTAGATTTTATTTTTAGATAAATGAAGGTGAGCCATTTAAATAACATAAATAGTTGTGGCCCTCCAAAGGTAGTTTGAATTCTTTCTTTTGTTTAAAAATTATAATTGGGGTACGTCATGGCAAACAATTTGACAATTGCATGGCCCTCGTTTAATTAATCTTATTTTGATCCTTAGAAATCGAGGCGTGCCATTTAGTGAATCTTCATGGCCCTCGCAAAGTTGCAAACGCATAGTCACTTTAGGCGTGTTATTTTAAAAATTACATTACTAAACTCGGGTGCGCATTTATGTGACCTAAATCCAAATCTCAACAATGTTATATAGAATGTGTTGTGGACCGTGGGTGCATTTATGTGACGTGGTTCAATACATATTTTAAATAACATTGCAAATCTTTCTTTAAAAAATAATCAAAAGTCTTTAAGGTTAAAAATGCACATAAGTTTAAAACTTGTAATAAAATCAGATAATATGCCAATAATAATAGTTGAGCGACCGTGCTAGAACCACAGAACTTGGGAGTACCTAACACCTTCTTCCGGGTTAACAGAATTCCTTACCCTAATTTCTGGTTCGCGGACTGTAATACAGAGTCAATCTTTTCCTCGATTCGGGATTTGAACCGGTGACTTGGGACACCCTAAATATCCCAAGTGGCGACTCTGAATCTTTTAATAAATAATCCCATTTCGATTGTCACTTAAATTGGAAAAACTCACTTATACCCTTTCGGGTGTAGTAAAAAGTAGGTGCGACACACCTCGCAAGACACACCATTCAGATAATGCCTCCAAATCTTCAGCACATGAACTATGGAAGCCAACTCCAAATCATGAACGGGGTAGTTCCTCTCATGGTGCTTCAACTAACGAGAAGCATAAGTAATAACTCTATCCTCATGCATCAATACACACCCAATACCAACTCTTGAAGCATCACAATACACGGTATATGAACCTGAAGCTGATGGCAAAACTAACACTGGAGCTATGGTCAAGGCTGTCTTGAGCTTATGAAAGCTCTACTCACACTCATCCGACCATACAAATGAAGCACCCTTCTGAGTCAACTTGGTCAAAGGCGATGCGATAGATGAGAATCCCTGACCAAACCGGCTATAATAGCCTGCCAAACCAAGAAAACTACGAATCTCTATGACCAAGGACAGCCTGGGCCAACTCGGAACTGCCTCTATCTTCTTCGGATCGACCTGAATACCCTCACTGGACACCACGTGCCCTAAGAAAGCCACTGAACTGAGCCAAAACTCACACTTAGAGAACTTTGCATAAAGCTTCTCCTCCCTCAATCGCTGCAACACAACTCTCAAATGCTCCACGTTCTCCTCCTGACTATGCAAATACACCAAAATATCATCAATGAAAACTATGACAAACGAGTCAAGATAAGGCTGAAACACGTTGTTCATCAAATGCATAAATGCTGCTAGGGCATTGGTCAGCCTAAAAGACATCACTAAGAGCTCATAATGACCATATCGGGTCCTGAAAGCTGTCTTAAGAATATCCGAGTCCCTGATCATCAACTGGTGATAACCTGAAGGGAGATCAATCTTGGAGAACACTCTCGCTCCCTGAAGCTAGTTGAATAAATCATCAATTAGAGGCAAAGGATACTTGTTCTTAATTGTTACTTTGTTCAACTGCCTATAATCAATGCACATCCTCATAGTGCCATCCTTCTTCCTCACAAAAAGAACTGGCGTGCCCCAAGGCGACACACTAGGCCTAATGAACCCCTTATCAAGGAGTTCTTGAAGCTGCTCCTTTAACTCCTTCAACTCCGCCGGTGCCATACGATACGACAGAATAGAGATGGGCTGAGTGCCCGGCACCAGGTCAATACCAAAATCAATATCTCTGTTCGGTGGCATGCCCGGCAGGTCTGTAGGAAGCACATCAAGAACATCCCTCACAACTGGAACAGAATCAACACTAGGAGTCTCTGCACCGACATCCCTCACAAAGGCTAGATACGAAAGACAACCCTTCCCAACCATACATTGGGCCTTCAAGAAAGAGATTACTGTACTGGGAACGTAATCAGTCAAACCTACTCAATCTGTGACACACCCGGTATAGCCAATGTGACTGTTTTTGCATGACAGTCTAGAATAACACGACACGGAGCTAGCCAGTCCATGCCCAAAATGACATCGAAATCCACCACACACAATAATAAAAGATCCACTCGGGTCTCCTAACCCCCAATAGTCACCACAAACGATCGGTACACACGGTCTATAACAACAGTATCACCCACCGGAGTAGATACATGAATAGGTGAAACAAGAGACTCATGAGGCGTATCCAAATAACGACCAAAGTATGATGACACATAAGAAAAGGTGGAACCAGGATCAAATAATACAGAAACATCTCTATGGTAGACTAAGACAATACTTGTAATAACAGCATTGCAAGCAATAGCATCGGGTCTAGCTGGAAGTGCCTAGAAATGGGTATGACCGCTACTTGATCGACCTCCCCCTCTAGGGAGGCCCCTAGTTGACTGACCTCCACCCCTAGCTGGTTGGGTGGGTGGTGATGAAGTAACTGGCGGTGAAGCCGATGGCTGACCCCTTTACTGAGATGAACCCGCAAGACGACGAGGACAATGCCTCCACATATGACCCATCTCTTTACAATTATAGCAACTCCCGGGTTCTTGAAAGGGGACTGAAGGGAACCCCTAACACCAAAATGACTAGTAGATGCACCTGGCATAGAAAAGCCCTAAATTGATGGAGCACGGGAAGAACTCTGAGCTGGAAGGGCACTAAATGATGACTGGCCCTGATGAGAATTGTGAGAACCATGACCCGATGACGCCCTACGATAATTTTGGCGAGCTGGCTGAGCATGCCTGAATGGACGGCCTCTACCGTGCTGAAACTGATCTGTCGAAGGAGCACCGCCATAACTACCATATCCTCGAGGCCTCTTGGCCTCCCTCTCCTCTTGCTCCTGGCGACGAACAAACTCAATCTCACGAGCAATGTCTACAACCTCTTTGAAAGTAGCACCAGTCACCCTTTCTCTGGTCATAAGAATACGAAGCTGATAAGTGAGGCCATCAACAAACCTCTTAATCCTCTCTCTATCTTTCGGAACCAACCAAATCGCATGACGAGCTAACTCAGAGAACCTCATCTCATACTGTATCATAGTCATCTCTCCCTGACGCAACCACTCAAACTACCTACATAGTTCCTCTCTGCGAGACTGCAACACATACTTCTCTAGAAAGAGAACGGAGAACTGCTGCCAGGTAAGGGGTGCTGCACCAATAGGCCTACGCCTATCAAAAGCCTCCCACCAAGTGAAGGACGCTCCAGAAAGCTGATAAGTAGTGAAAGCGACCCCACTGGTCTCCAGAATACCCATTGTATGAAGCACACAACCTGCTCACGTGTGTGAGCATTGGGAGTCTGAGTGCCTCCCCCGACCTGAGAAGTAGATGCGGCTGTAGTAACTGAGACTGCCTGAGCTAGGCTAGTGCAAACTGATAGAATTTGAGCCAAGGCCTTCTGAAGACCCGAAATAACCATGGGCACAGCTGGTGCCTGAGCTGGTGCTGCTGGAGCATCCATAACTGGGATCTGATCCTGAAATGGGCGGTTGGAGGATCTACAGGTGCTGCCCTAGCTGCTGTGCGGGCCATACCTCTGTCCCTACTTTGACCACAATCGCGACCTCGACCTCTAGTGGCTATAACTAGAAGTACTGGTGGTCATCCATCCTGACCGATAGCATGTGTCCTCACCATCTGTGAGAGAATAGAATAACAAAAGTTTAGTACTCAGATCAACAGATTCTCATGACAAGAATTTCAAGGATATGAAGATTTTCCTAAAGGTTCTGCAACCTCTCGAGGATAAAAACAGACGTCTCCGTGCCGATCTGTGAGACTCTACTAAACCTGCTCATGGCTCGTGAGACCTATGTAACCTAGGCTCTAATACCAACTTGTCACAACCCTAAACCCGGACCCGATTATGATGGCGCCTCTTGTGAAGACAAGTCCGGCCAACACACTCCCAATTCATTTTAAGTAGTTAAATAATAGAACTAAGCCTTAATCATAATAATAAATTTCCAAAATAAGGTAAATAATACAGTTTGCGGAAAAAGACATAGCCTGACATCGGGGTGTCACCAGTCATGAGCATATATAATAATGCTACAAGTCTAAAAGAGTCTACTCAACTATTACAAAACTAAAACAAAAGGAAATAAGATAGAGAGAGAAGCACTGGGCCGCGAATCGCGGGGCAACTACCTAGTGAATCTCCAGAATCTGCTAGACAGCTCTCAACCCTCGCAAGATGGACCTGATGCGTCTGAATCTGCACATGGGGTGCAGGGAGTTAATTGAGTACTCCAACTCAGTGAGTAATAATAATAAATGCAGACTGAGTAATAAGAAACCACGTAAAGGCACAACAACAGACTATAAAGAAGCAGTAAAGGCCAATAAAAGAAATAAAACAGTGAAAAATAGGTAAAGTCACTTCAGTTCAGTTAAAACTTCTTTGGAATGCCTTTTAACAATTAAAGCAAGTAAATGACAGACAATTAGGAAAGATAAACACATAAAGAACCTCCCCTCGGGCACAATACCACAGAATCAGCCCCTCGGGCAACACATGGAACAATACCAGCCCCTTGGGCTATATCTCACATCACAATGGGTACCTGCGCTTGTCACACCTCCTTTTTGCGCGCACGCCCCGAAGGATAAATGCGCGAGGGAGTTTTTCCAATTTAAGTGACAATATTCGAAATGAGATTATTTATTTAATTTAGAGTCGCCACTTGGGAAAGGTTTGGCTTTTGGTGTCCCAAGTCACCGGTTTATCTTGAATCCCAAATCGAGGAAATTTTCGACTTTCCAAATGAAGTCTGCGAACCAGAAATTCTAAGTAAGGAATTCTGTTGACCCGAGGGAAGGTGTTAGGCACCCTCGAATCCCGTGGTTCTAGCACGGTCGCTTAAATTGTTATAATGGCTAAATATCTGATTTAAATACATGTTATGACTTATGTGCTTTTATTAAGTTTAAACCGCTTTTATTATTATCATTTATTTTTATAGAATTGCAACGTCGTGAAAATTCATCTCAAACCACGTCACAATCAATGCACCCGTAGTTGTTAACACATTCCGACTCCGTTGAGATTTGAATTTGGGTCACATAAATGCGCACCCGAATTTAAGAATGTAATTTAATTAAGTCGTGCCTAAAGAGTCTAACGCGTTATTATCTTTGAGGAAGACAGTGAAATCCACTAAACAGTCATTCCCAAATTCTAAGTATTTATTATGATCGATCATTGAGGGCCCCGCAATTTGCGTTTTATTTGGCGAGGCTCGTCTCATTTATTTTAAGGATATTCTAAAGTGACTACATTTCTATTAATTTCGTTTCTAAAAATAAGAAGAGAAACAAAGAAAGAAAATCTTACTTAGCTACATGTTACAAGCATAACATATCACGTACTAGATTAAGACAGACAAGAAAATTACTTAAAATTTTAAATTATAAATAAATACAAAACTCGACAGAATAATGTAGTCAAAGAAGATTGATTATCATATAGCTAGATTAATTCCGCATAATTATGTGAATAGACCAATAATCATTTTTTACTAGTCAAAATGAACATCAACCTTGGTCTTAATACTTATTCGAGAGTTTATTAGATCTAAATTTTAACCATCTTGCTAGATTCGCGTCTATTAGATTAAAGCTCTTAAACCCCGCACCATTGACTCGTATTCCCTAATATGTAAAAGCCTGCCTATTCTATAGAGTTGATAGCCGTTTTATTTACATGGTAAGCCGATGCTAACTTTAATTATTAAACTACACTATTAAACCTATGTTGAAACATGGAATTCAAACAAGAGAGTTGACATTAATGGTTAATCCGTTGGCATTAACTAACGTAATATGAAAGTTTGCTTGAAATAGTGTATTAAAATCAAACTGGATCGGGCCATGACAAAACGACTCGAAGGTCCAATGGGATACATACAAATGCCCGCTAATGTCCTGTGTTATATTATCGTCACCGACCAAACTAGATTGCTAAGACATATGGAAATATGCCTAGTCGATCTAGCACCATGCTATTTAACAGTACCCAAAATCGAGTTCGAATACGTTCTAATTTACACAAAAATAAATACAATTGGGATGAGCTTAAACAATCACAAACTATTTTATCATTCATCTTATTGCTACATCTTGAGCATAGGTACTGTGAAGCAAACGAGCATTCATTTCTTTCATTTCAAACTCCAACCTCAGGCTTAACATCAACACATGGTGTTATAAATATGTACCTGGAAATGCTTTCAAATGAAGAAGAAGATGGAAGCAGAAAGTCAGCAACAACTCAAACGGCAGCAGTGACCACAGATAACAACAACGAACAACAGCAGTAACAACAAATAACAGCAGAACAAATTCCAGTGCAAAATGCAACTATAACCGATGGAAAACAGTAGCGAAAAATGACAACAACAAACAATAGAGTAGAATCAGACCCCAGATGGACCAAAACCAGAAGCAAACTAACGACACAAGCACCCAATACACTCAGTTGGGACTTGGAAGTACCACTGTTAATCAATAGGTCAAAAGGTGAAATCAAGACAACAATGGGAAAAACAGTTTCTAATTTTTGTCTATGTGTTTTCTATTTTTTTCTCTATGTGTATCTCTCCTGTCTCTATATATCTGTCTCTGTATTTCTTTATCTCTATCTGTCTATATCCGTCTGTATGGAAAGACCCCTCTATTTATCCCCTATCAGACCCTTTAACAGCCTTTTAGACAAACTGAACCTCCTCCCATGTGGTCTCTTCTGTTTTTCCACTCACCAGCCTAAAAGAAAAGATAGCCCATCCGATTCCTCTGACAGACCCTCCCCTCTTATTAAAATGGTTTAGCATTTTTTTTAATTTGAACAGGTATGGGCAGCAGGGGTGTGTTTTGACAGCACATGCTGTCCATTTTACTCTAATTCCTTAACAGCTGACAAAACACATGCTGCCCAAAACCTAAACTAGGTGAACATGCTATCAAATTTAAACCAAAGTCTGAACTGCAACTATAACCCCACCCTTAAATGTTTCTGATTCAAATTGAACAACTAACAAACAGCTATACTCAGTTCCTAATTGGATTCAAACAAAACTTCAGCAGAAAAACCAATAACATGGATCAGATTATTACCATTCAAAGCTGAACTAGTTGACGACATATATCGAATCGACTACACGAATCACAGCACATACAATCGAAGCCCATGATCATAACCAACAGTATTAACATGTGATTCAAATTGTACTGACCAAACAAAGTTGCCCTGGAAACTAATTAATCGACCAAATTTAATTTCAGTCGATTGTACAGTTTACACACATACACGATCAGTAAATGAAGAAAAACTTGACCAAATACAGAAGTCTGGGCAAAGTGGACATGACAGTCAACAAAAATTCAAAATAAATCAACTAAAACATTTGGCCACATGAACAAACATTTAACTATAACAAACAATAAAATGAACTGACAAAGAAAAAGAAAACAAAATACCTTAAAGGCTTGAAAAAATCAGAAAGCCCTAGCCCAGATTTGAATCGACTTTTCTTGGGGTTGAACGGACTTTAATCGAAGTGTTCTCAATTGAGAATACTTCGATTAAGGTCCATTAGACCCTAATCTTCTGGTTCAAACGGACACAAAATCGGACTCAGGGCTTCTAGGTTTTTTTAGGAAGATTTGAGATCCAGGTTTTCCTAGTTGGATTCGGACCAAACCAAGCTTGGTTTGGTCACGAGGGAGGTCAGGGGAGTGCCTGACATGGATTTGGGGTGGTTTGGTGTAGATCGAGGTCCGGCTCGAATCTTTAAATAAAGATTCGAGATGGTGGGGGAGGATTCGAGACCCACGGTTAGTGGATCTGTGTTCAGGGGGTGGAGGAGGTCCTAGGGTGTTAAGGTGGTGGTCACCGGCGTCCTTGCCGCCGGCTTTACAGTGAAGGTGCACAGGGGCGGCTAGTGTTTGGGAGGTCCGTGTTTGGGACGATGAAGGGGGGGGTGTTTGGATGGGGGCGTGGGGTAAGGTTTTGGATTTATATAGTTAGTGAGTGATCAGATCCTAGCCGTCAGATGAGGCGAGATGAAGGGCCAGGATCTTTCAGTTGGTGAGGAATGGTGTCGTTTCAAATGCAAGGGGTTGGGTTGGTCCGGGGTTGAACGGGTCGGGTTTGAATGTGGGTACGGGGGATGTGATCTTGGCCGTTGATCATTCTGAGATCAACGGCCCAGATCAGGCATGACCAAAACAACATCGTTGGGATACCCCTGAGGCCAAACTGACCTGGACTGGGCACATCAGTATTTTTTGGGCCTGATTCTGGGTCCAATTTAATGGCCCAAATCTGATTTAACCCATTTCTTTTTCCTTCTTTTGATTTAAATAAAATTCCTAACTAAAATTGTAAAATTAAAAATAAAATCATACAAATATTAATTAACACTCAAACAACAAACATCACTTGTATTAACATTTAATTAAAATAAAATAATTTAATGACAACAAAGAGAATAAAAGACGTATATTTTATGATTTCCCTTTTAATAACCGGATTATGGTTCGATTAATTCCTAATAGTAGAATGATATCCTAAACTTACGCACGACCTATATTTTTTTGTTTGATAAGACTAAATAGACATGGACAAAGCCACAAATAGCTAACCAAAAAATGTCACGTAAATTCCGAAAAATGGCACGGCGAGACCGTTTGTTATTATTTTGATTTCTTTTGGAGCGATTATTGCGTAAATAAAAATCACGTGCTCACAACTGCCCCTATTTGTCCGAAAACACGAAGAGTTTTCGTGCAAAGATAAAGTGAGCGGATATGAACGATTTTTGCCTATTGGAATACTCCGTGCGAAGCACATTTTGAAAGATTTGACCGAATCTTTGCTTCAAAGATTTCATACATATCCTGGGCTAAACAGGAATCAGGTCAATGTAGTTCGGGAAATTTTGGTAGCTGGGACTACCATGGGATTGCCATGCTTGCTGTTACTGCTGTTGCTGTTGCCACTACTGCTTACCGACCGCCTTATTACAATCAAAGGGAATTGAAACTGAACTAACTATTTATGCCTGTCAACCGCTAGTTACAAGATTCCTATCTATAATTCTTTTGCAACTTGATCTTGGGTATTAGCTGATTCTACTTGTAGACTTCGATCCGAATCTTTGATGCTTGCAAGTTGTAGGCGCCTGCTTATTTCCGCGATGTTGAGTGAGACGAGATTGGCGGAGTTCGGGATCTTGATTAAACTTTGGAGTGATCCGCCCTTTGTTTGTTCCAATATCTCGGAACATCTTCTTTTTGTCCTTTTCTTCTTTTCTTTATTCTGGATTGAGACTCAACCCGTAGGTTGTCTCGATCCATGCGCCTCGAGGTCAGACCTGCTAAGACAAACAAAACAAACGAACGAGATTTTTCTGCCCCAGTTTCACTAGGAAAAATTTTGTGATTTAATCGCCATAACACCTTACAGAATTGATGCGGGGATTGAAAATTCTAGTCTACGAAGCGCAACTCAGGAATTGGAGCCCTAATGTTGCGAAAGGTAAATATGCACAATTTAGGGATTGGAGCCCTAATGTCGGCTTAACAGAAAAACGCTCATTTCGGGGTTGGAGCCTCAAATTGGGAGGATTGCCAGGTTATGCTGGAAACTGTCTGGGGTTATGTCGGAAAGATTTATCGGGTTATGCCGGAGAAGGGAGAGAGTCCTCGGGTTATGCCGGGGAAGTCATCGGGTTATGCCGGAAGGGGGAAAAAGTCCTCGGGTTATGCCGGGGAAATCATCGGGTTATGCCGGAAAAGGGAAAGAGTCCTCGGGTTATGCCGGGGAAATCATCGGGTTATGCCGGAAGAGGGAAAGAGTCCTCGGGTTATGCCGGGGAAGTCATCGGGTTATGCCGGAAAAGGGAAAGAGTCCTCGGGTTATGCCGGGGAAATCATCGGGTTATGCCGGAAAAGGGAAAGAGTCCTCGGGTTATGCCGGGGAAGTCATCGAGTTATGCCGGAAGAGGGAAAGAGTCCTCGGGTTATGCCGGGGAAGTCATCGGGTTATGCCGGAAAAGGGAAAGAGTCCTCGGGTTATGCCGGGGAAATCATCGGGTTATGCCGGAAAAGGGAAAGAGTCCTCGGGTTATGCCGGGGAAATCATCGGTTTATGCCGGGGAAATCATCAGGTTATGCCGGAAAAGGGAAAGAGTCCTCGGGTTATGCCGGGGAAATCATCGGGTTATGCCGGAAAAGGGAAAGAGTCCTCGGGTTATGCCGGAAAAGGGAAAGAGTCCTCGGGTTATGCCAGGGAAATCATCGGGTTATGCTGGAAAAGGGAAAGAGTCCTTGGGTTATGCCGGGGATTTGGATAGAAAAGGCTCCTAGGGTTATGCTAGGGAGATCCATGGTTTGTACCGGGATAGTCGAGGAATGAGGTCCTATGCTACCATGATTCGTCTTTTTTTTTTCTTTTGGGATGTTCATTTTTATTTCTTGTCTTCTTTCTTTTCTTTGGTTTTCCTTTTCTTTTATTTATCAAAATGCATGAAAGAATTTTGGGGAAACTTCCTTTTGGTCGTTTTCTTGCCGCAAAGCTGTTTCAACGCTCGCGCATTTCATTTCTTTTGGGCTACACCTGCTTCTTGCACGGTTGCTTTGGGTCGCACCTGTCTCAATTTTCCTAAACAAAGAAAAATTGTCAGTTTGAAAACGGCGGTTGGTTTGGTGGCCTCGATCGTTCCAGTTGCTTTGTCTTGGCCTAATTCCTGTTGAGAAACTCTGCCCTTGATTGGATTCACATGCGACCCCTTTTAAACTGATCAAACTCGCATTTCACGGATTTTGTGATGGTTTGCCTGTGTAAGGCTTTGGTTCTTTCATCCCATTCTGCTTGGGGATTCTTTACGAGGCCAGCTCATTGGGGATTTTTATTGGGGAGGCTCTGTGGGGATTTGTACAGGGCAGACTCGTTGGGAATTTTGCTTGGGCAGACTCTTTGGGGAGTTGTACAAAGGGATACTCTGTGGGGATTTTTACAAGGGGAGACTTTGTGGGGATTTTACAAGGGGAGACTCTGTGGGGATTTGCCAGTTTTTTACTTCGAAAGCAAATCAACAACATGATCAGTCGGGTTTGGACTAATGTACCACTGAAGTGGGGTATTTTATTTCCCACTAAATGGAGCTCCGTGAAACCGGTCCTGCCACCTATTCTTTCCAGTATATCTGGAACTTGGAGTCAAAAATGAAAGGGATTCGAAAAAAACGTAAAAAAAAGAAAGGAGAAAACAAATTTTAGAAGAGAAGTGTCCCTTTCAGGACAAAAGACTTATCTGAAGGGAACATGCTGACTTTAAATGGACATGACATGCTCTTTGGACTGGACGCCTGACCTTCGATGAACTTGCATTTCCTCATGAACCAAAATGGATCTATGTTTCCAAACCGGTGGAACTTTGCCGAGACTTCCTGAGGTGGAGCCATCCTTTAGGCCGACAGCGCCCTTTGCGGGTTTTCGCTAGTTGACCTCTCTCATTTCTCTTCTTGTTGTCGCTTGATAGCACTCTTTGCGAGTTTTTACTAAACAAGCTCTCTCATTTTGGTTTCTCTACTCCCGTCGCCTCGTGGTGCCCGAAGGTTTTCACCGACAAGACTCTCTCATTTTATTTTTCTCATTTTGTTGTATCAGATCCAAATAACTCCATCCTCCCATTTTGAAACACTTTGATGATTGATCAGAAGGACTTGAACAAAGTTTGGTGAAAAGAAACTTGGATTGAACTACAGCTTTGGAACCGTCTAGGCGGGATTATTGCCGAATTATTATAACGTCTGCCCCAGTTTAAATTTTGGGGAAAAACTGGATTTTTGTTTTGGTGTGACTGAACCCCATAGAGAGGCTGCCTACGTATCCTTTCGGAATCAAGTCGAACGTAGTTCAGGCACAATCAATGTTTTTTTTTTTGAAGGTAGCCAAATAAATGTAACCGGCTAAAAGGGCTTGTAGAGAGAGTTGATAGTGTTTGGGGTAGTGGGAATAAAACCTTCATCATTTCAAATGTGTCAGGACCACTGGAGTATAACTCAGATGTAGTACCTTTTGACTGCATCCGCATTCACCGCTGTTTCAGGATCATGTCCTTCAATATCACCCAGATACAATGCTCCTCTCGGCAATATCTTCCTGATGATGTATGGGCCTTTCCAATTGGGAGCAAATTTACCTTTCGCTTCCTGGTGATGTGGTAAAATGCGCCTCAATACCAGTTGACCGACTTCAAAATTCCTGGGTCGGACTTTCTTGTTGTAAGCACGGGCCATTCTTCGTTGGTACAATTGCCCGTGACAAACTGCAGCCATTCGTTTCTCGTCAATCAAAGTCAACTGCTCCAATCGGGTCTTAACCCACTCGCTATCCTCAATTTCTGCTTCGACAATGGTTCGGAGCGAAGGAATTTCTACCTCTGCTGGTATCACAGCCTCGGTCCCATAAACCAAAAGATAAGGGGTTGCTCCTACTGACGTGCGTACCGTAGTGCGATATACCAACAATGCAAAGGGTAGCTGTTCATGCCACTGTCGGGAACTCTGGATTGTTTTCCTCAAAATCTTCTTGATGTTCTTGTTTGCTGCTTCTACAGCGCCATTGGCCTTGGGCCGATAAGGAGTGGAATTCCTATGCGTTATTTTGATCTGCTCGCATACATCCCCCATCAAGTGACTATTCAGGTTCGCCGCATTATCTGTGACGATAGTTGCAGGAATACCGAAACGGCAGATAAGATTTGAATGTACAAAATCCACTACAGCCTTTTTGTGACTGACTTAAGAGTGACAGCTTCCACCCATTTTGTGAAGTAGTCGATAGCAACCAATATAAACCTGTGTCTATTTGAGGCCTTCGGCTCGATAGGGCCAATGACGTCCATGCCCTAAGCAACGAAGGGCCAAGGTGCAGACATGGGATGCAGTTCTGTGGGAGGTGCATGAATCAAATTACCGTGCACTTGACACTGATGACACTTTCGAACGAAGCTAAAACAGTCTTTTTCCATGGTCATCCAGTAATAACCCGCTCGAAGGATTTTCTTTGCCAAAACATACCCGTTCATGTGGGGCCCGCACACTCCTGTGTGTACTTCGTGCATGATCCTTCCCGCCTCCTTGGCGTCAACACATCTTAGAAGATTGAGGTCTGGGGTCCTCTTCTACAATAACTCGCCGCTTAAAAAGAAACCACTTGCATGCCGCCTAATGGTTCTCTTTTGATCTCCGGTAGCATGTTCGGGGTATTCTTGTGTCTTCAAGAACTTCTTGATATCATGGTACCATGGCTGTGTACATGATTCTGCCTCGTTTACGTTACAGTAACCGTGTCTTTCCCTAATTTGGATTTCCAAGGGATCGACGTGGGTGTTGCCTGGGTATGGTAACATTGAAGCTAAAGTAGCGAGTGCATCCGCTAGTTCATTGTGACACCGCGGGATATACCTGAACTCTATTGATTTAAAACGCTTGCCGAGGTCCTCCACGTGCTGTCGGTAAGGAATAAGCTTGATATCCCGAGTTTCCCATTCACCTTGGGCTTGCCGGATAATCAGGTCAGAATCTCCCATAATCAATAAATCTTCGACATCCTGATCGATTGCCATATGCATGCCCATGATGCAGGCTTCATATTCAGCTGTATTGTTCGTGCAAAAGAAATGCAGCCTAGCTGTAGCAGGATAGTGCTGACCGGAGGCGAGATCAAAATTGCCCCGATTCCTACACCTTTGGCATTTACGGCCCCATCAAAGAACATCTTCCAAACATGAGCGCTTTTCGAGACTACTTTCACGGTGTTTATTTCTTCATCCGGAAAATAAGTACTCAACGGTTGGTATTCCTCATCAACCGTGTTTTCGGCCAAATGATCCGCTAATGCCTGGGCCTTCATTGCCGTGCAGGTGACATAGACTATGTCAAATTCAGTAAGCAAGATTTGCCACTTGGCCAGTCTTCCGGTAGGCATCGGTTTCTGAAATATGTATTTCAAAGGATCCAACCTGCTTATGAGGTAAGTAGTGTGAGCTTGGAGATAATGTCTCAATTTTTGAGCAACCCATGTCAAAGCACAACACGTTCTTTCCAGCAGAGTGTACTTGGCCTCGTAGCCGGTGAATTTCTTGCTCAAGTAGTAGATCGCCTGCTCCTTCTTTCCGGTTACGTCATGTTGCCCGAGGACGCAACCGAAAGAAATTTCCAAGACTGTCAGATACAAGAACAGGGGTCTCTCTGGCTCTGGTGGGACCAAAATCGGGGGATTTAAAAGATATTCCTTGATCTTGTCAAAAGCTTCTTGACATTCAGCCGTCCATTTGGTCGCTACATCCTTCCTTAACAGCTTAAATATGGGCTCACACGTGCTAGTCAGCTGGGCGATGAATCGACTGATATAGTTTAACCTGCCCAACAGACTCATCACGATTTTCTTTGTTCTTGGGGGAGGTAGATCTCTGATAGATTTTATCTTTGTTGGATCTAACTCTATACCTTTCTTGCTTACTATGAAACCCAAAAGCTTGCCTGATGGGACTCCGAATGCGCATTTGGCCGGGTTCAGCTTCAAGTCGTACTTTCTCAGCCTCTCGAAGAATTTCCTCAAGTCTTGGATATGATTGTCCCGCATCCTGGACTTGACTATCACGTCTTCCACATACACCTCTATTTCTTGATGCATCATGTCATGAAAAATGGCAGTTATGGCTCTCATGTAAGTTTCCCCAGCATTCTTCAGACCGAATGGCATAACCCGATAATAGTAAGTCCCCCATGGTTTAGTGAAGGCAGTCTTCTCGGCGTCTTCTTCATCCATCAACACCTGATGATATCCAGCGTAACAATCTACGAAAGACTGAATCTCATGTTTGGCGCAATTATCAACAAGGATGTGGATGTTGGGCAATGGGAAATTGTCTTTGGAACTTCCTCTGTTCAAATATCGATAATCCACACATACCCGGGTCTTCCCATCTTTTTTCGGCACTGGAACTACGTTTGCCAACCACGTGGTGTACTGGACTACCCGAATTACCCCCGTTTTCAGCTGCTTGGTGATTTCTTCTTTAATCTTGTCACTGACATCAGTCTTGAACTTTCTTTGCTTTTGTTGAACTGGAGGACAATCAGGGTGAATTGGCAATTTATGCACCACTAGATCAACGCCTAATCCTGGCATATCATCGTATGACCAAGCAAACACATCTTTGAATTCAAAAAGGAGTTGAATTATCGCGTTTCGCGTTCTCTCATCCGCGTGAATGCTTATTTTGGTCTCTCGGATTTCCTCAGGAGTTCCCAAATTAACCGGTTCGGTGTCATTCAGATTCGGCTTAGGTTTGTTCTCAAAATGTTCCAATTCTCGATTTATTTCCTTAAAAGCCTCTTCTTCATCGTATTCCATTTCTTGGTTGATTATTTCGCAGCTAGACTACATGTTTGGATCTGGGCATGAAGTCCGCAAGCATGTCATGTTATTTAAAACCGCATTATTAGAACTGAAAGAAATAAAACAAAAATAAAAAGAATCAGAGAGAATAAATAAGATAAAAGATGGAATATTAACTTCATTTCATTGAATTTTGAAGATAATAGGGTTTACATCAGAATTAAAGGACATGAAACTAAAAGGAAATCATTCGAGTTACACCCCAAAATAACTCGTAATGCAGAAAAGGTGGCAAGACTGGTCTACCAGGATTCCCGCTTGATCGGAAACGGAGTGGCCTTCCAGTTTTGCAATTTGGCGCCAGGCCCCATGTAAAGCACCTCAGCGGTGCTCGAGCCTTCTCCCGACTGAACCATATGGGTTTCATACAGCATTTGCCTCATAACCCCACAGATTTCTTCAATTTCCTCGGTCGTGAAGGTCTCATCCTCTCTTTCTTCAATGTATCTGGGTCTGACGAACGTCCTGTAAAAATGCGGAATTGGCTGAGACAAAACCCAACCATTGCTCTTCCGTTGGTTTGCCCACATTATATCAGCTTCTTCGGCGTAAAAACCAACACCGAAGAACTTTTTAGCAGCAGGTAAGGTGATGGGTTTGGTGATACCTTGCAATGCTGCCCCGAGCCCCTTCCCTGGTTTATAACCATGCCTGATCATTTCCTTGGCAACCATAACTGACGCTTTTGAGAGAAAAGGTTGAGGGCACGGGCTTCCTTCTTCACATTGGTCTGCGACCACAACCTCGAAAACTTGATAGACTATGTGTTCACTACCCTCCTTAGCTTCGAGGCATAGGACCGACGGGTCTCGATAAATTGAATGCTCATCCTCTCCGTGGACTATAATCTCTTGATTTTTATATACAAATTTAACCATCTGGTGGAGAGTAGAAGGTATGGCTTCCGCCGCATGAATCCAAGGCCTTCCTAGAAGGAAATTGTAAGAAGTATCCATATCCAAAACCTGAAAGGTCACCTCAAAATCCACAGGTCCGATAGTCAAAATCAAATCGATCTCGCCTAGGGTGTCCCTTTTGATGCCGTTAAAGGCACGAACACATACGTTGTTGGGCCTGATTCTTCCTGTCTCGATCTCCATTCTTTGTAGAGTCGAAAGGGGACAAATATCTACTCCGAACCCGCCATCCAGCATGACCCTCTTCACATAGTATCCTTCACATTTAACCGTTAGGTGGAGGGCTTTGTTGTGGGCGGCCCCTTTCGGGGGCAGATCATTTTTGCTGAAGGAAATCTGATTGATCATGAAGAATCTTTCCACCATCCTCTCTAGCTGTTCCACGGTAGTTTCAATTGGGACGTAAGCTTCGTTGAGGGTCTTGATCAACACTTTCTGATGCTCAGTTGAATTCATCAGTAGGGACAACAACGAGACTTGAGCGGGAGACTTTCGGAGTTGGTCAATTATCTCGTAGTCCGCAGTTTTCATTTCCCTGAAAAACTCTTCCGCTTCCTCAGCACTGATGGGTTTTTTGGGTGGAAAAAGCCTCTTTGTAGAATCACTCAGCTCCTCCAGGTTGAGGTATTTCTCAGTTGGGTTAGCTTCATTTACTCCTCCTAGGATTTCTTTTCCTTTGTAGGTTACTACCGCCTTGTTATAATTCCATGGGACGGTAGTAGGATCTGTCATGGGCCTCTGCGGCGCGCGTCCAATAATCACGGGCTCATTCAGCCTCGGTGAAATTATTGGCCCCCGTTCCGCATAGGTCCCTTTGGGCACGTACATTTTAGATCCTTTGTCCAGTTCAAACCTTCTTGGAGGGGTCAATGTTACTTGTCCTTTCTTCGAACCTCGGGGAACATAAAGGACGATATCTTTTGAGGGCACTACCTCAGTTTTGGTTTCCACTGCTTTTTCTGTGTTTCCGGGGGGGGGGGTTACTCTTCTTGTCCCCCTTTTCTTGCTTTGCATACGTCTTGGGATTTTTCTCAATGTCGGTGATTGCAATGATGGCTTTCAGGACAGGATCAAACTCTTTATCTTCACAGATCATCCCAATAATCGGTCCATTGTTGTGAGCCGGTAACGGGTTGTTGGTCACATTAGGAATGTCTTCGTCCTTTAATACTATCCGCTTTTGTTCTATGAGGTTTTCAACAACCCTTTTCAAAGTCCAACAACTCTCAGTGTCATGCCCTTCCACTCCAGAGTGATAGGCACATCAGGCACCAGGTTGGTAAGAGGGTGACTCTGGGTTTTGCCTATTTGGAGGTACAGGTTGTAGCAAACCCATTTGGACCAATTTAAGGAAAAGGTTGGAATATGACTCACCATTAGGCGTGAAGTCCATTTTCCTAGGCGGCTCTCGAGCGCGGGCATTGTAGGGGAGATTATTTTGTGGAGGTCGGGGATTATACTGAGCTTGGTGAGGAGGTTGATTTCTTAGAAACTGAGCTCGCTTTTGGTGGAATTGTTGTTGTGGCCTAATATATGTTTGTGCATTCATTACTGTGTAGGGCTGAAGGTTCATAGCATAGGCCGCATCTTGATGGGGGTAGTAGTGTTGCGGGGCTCTTTCAGAGAAATGAAATCTGGACGGAAGGGGTTTCCTTACACTCGAAGTTGCCATTGTTGCTTCTTCCTTCTTCTTTCGGTTTGCTCCTCCTCCAGACCCGCCTTGGATTGCTTGGGAGGTGGCCCTTATAGCAGACTGACTCAAGATTCGCCATGTGTTTAACCCATTCTCCATCATTTCACCGATTTTGATGGCTTCAGCAAACGGCTTTCCCAATGCAGACATCATGTTTTGATAATAATCAGCCTCTTGGGCTTGAAGGAAAACACTGACCATTTCAGTTTCATCCATCGGGGGTTTGACTCTGGCCGCTTGTTCGCGCCATTTGACAGCATATTCTCGGAAGCTCTCCAAAGGCTTCTTCTTTAGATTTGATAATGAATTCCTGTCGGGGGCAATGTCGATGTTATATTAAAACTGTCTGACAAAATCTCGAGCCAAGTCGTCCCAAATGTGCCAACGAGATACTTCCTGATCCGTATACCATTCAGAAGCAACACCGATCAAAGTTTCTCCAAAGTAAGCCATAAGAAGCTCTTCTTTTCCGCCCGCTCCCCGCAACTGGTTGCAGTACCTTTTGAGATGGGATATGGGGTCCCCATGCCCGTCATATTTCTCAAACTTTGGGGTTTTGAAACCCAAAGACAAATGTACGTGTGGGAACATGCACAGGTCAGCGTAAGATACGCTCTTTTGCCCGCTCAGAACCTGTATATTTTTTAGAGTTTGCTCCATACTTCTCATTTTCCTGGTCATTTCCTCTTGTTCAGGTATTTTCTCAGCTTTCTCCTGCCTTGTGATAAACTCGTACCGAGACGGCTGAGGGTGAGCGTTGGTGGTGAACTGGCTAGGTTCCAACGGAAGAGGTGGTGCTTGAAATGTGAAGGATGATGAATCGAAGTTGGGCCTCGGTAAAACAGGTTGTGCCGTGGCTGAACAAGGTGGAGAAGTGAATATGTTTGAAGCCACACCGGAAGCTAACACCTGGGGGCGAGATTCAGACGGTGTTCCAGTAAAGTAGGCTGAGATGGTAGGAAATCCCAGAGGGGCATTTGGATAACTTATGGGGGTGTTGGAGGTCCCACTTGCCTTAGGAAAAAGCTCAGGGAATACAGGGATCGCACTTGGTGGCTCTTTTCCATTGGCCCAGGCGTCCCACAGTTCCATCATACGAAGACGTAGAATTCTATTTTCCTCGATCGTTGCTGACTCAGAAGTCGGGATAGCTGAGATTGAACTTTCCTCCGAAATAGGAATCGTTGGCAGAGGAACTTCTGAAGACATTTCGACACTTCCTTTTGATCTGGTGAAGTAAGTGTGAGTAACTCCTCTTTTCTTAACAATAGGTAACTGAACACTCCCTTTCGACCTCGTGAAGTATGAATGTGAGGCTAGACCTTCACCAAACCAACCGCCTTTTTAAAACCTGGAAAGACTCAACGACAAACAAACGGTTAGTTCGAAACAAATAACAGATATGTAATCTCACGTTGGGGCATGATGCACCTATACAGTTAAATGAATTCCTACATGTTTGCAACGAAGGCATGCGTCATTCCGGCTTCTTTTAGGCTTCCCTTCATTGTTTTTATTATTATTATTATTATTATTTTTTTATTATTATTTGTAGTTGAAAATGTGACCGGATCCGATGAGGATTGCCTACGTATCATGATGTCGCGTGAATCAGATCATTACGTAGTTCGAAACACATGAGTGTAAAAGAAACACACCTTTTATTACTGAAACGATCTATTACAACCAACATTTTTTGAAAAAAGGAAAAACAAACCTTGAAAATAAACATAGACTCAAACAGACTAAAGCACCCTGATGCGAAAAGACAGACAGAAGATGTTAAGATTCAGACTCGACCTATGAATACATTAAGGTTTCGAAAATTGGTGCCCGCGGGGCATCGTTCGGCCTCGCCGCGGTCCTAGGTGTGAGATCCCTTTCAAATTGTTCTAGCTCATGCATGGTCTGCTTGACATAACCCATCACTGCCGAGAGAACGGTAATGCTGGTCATGTTCTCACACCGTAGACACCGTCTGATGATGGCATGGGCAATGGTCTGATCTTATCTCTGGTTTTCTTCTTCTCTATGAGCAGGCGTTTTATCTGATCACTGCACGTCTTTAAAACCTGAGAATCCTGCATATGCTGATTCTTCAGTTGCCGCACTTCTACCTTCATCTGGGCTAACAAGTCGTAACAATATCTGCTCTCAATTTGGAAATCCTCGGCCTGATTAACTGCTTTAACCTCAAGTGTAGCCATCTCTCTCTTCATTTTGGCAACAATTCTCTCGTGGTTGCCTTTCAATTGATTCAAGTATCGGTGATGCTTATCTGCTCTTGTACCCCACTGTAACCTGAGCTCTGCCATGACGTTTTCAGACTTTTCTAAACCATCTCGCCATTCCCTGACTTCACTTTTCAGTCTTTTTATCAACTGCTCGTCTGATCGACTCCTTGGTTGTTTATCAGCATCCATCCTCATCTGTTTGATCTGGGCCCTGAGCATCTCGTTTTCCTGAGTCAACCTGTTCTGTCCTCCCAGATCGGTAACAACTTGAACGTTGTGCTCATATTTCAGGCTTTCCACTTGTTGCTTCAACCTGCTGATTTCGGTACGATAGCCTCTTTCTTTTGCCAACCAATCCCACTGCTTTTGCGATGGCTCGATGAAATTCAGGATGTGGGGTCTTTTATCTGGCCTTTCATGTTCGAGTTCTCTTCTGTACCATGCAAGGTAACCTGGTGCCATCTCACTTTTGGCCCGATCCTGCACGCAAGTATCTGCTTTCAAATATTGACATTCATTCCAGATCTGGCGGATTTTTGCTTCAGGAAATTGTCCGTCAGGGCTTATCTCAATTGTTTGAGCACTAAGATCTTCCTCGTGTGGTACTATCTGGTATCTTCCGAGTTGTCTCAAGACTCGGCATGGCGCGTAAGGTTGAATGCTCTTAAGTCCCATCAGTAGGAAATGAGTTTTAGTTGCTGGCATATATATGACCTCATCAACAGGCAGCCATCCCAGTGTCCACTGTATTTGGCTGGCAGTAAGAGCTTGAAAGAATGAGGTCCTTGCCATAACTCCTTTGGGCAGACTGATCTCTTTGGTTCTCATGTAAAATTCTTCTATGCAAGTTTTCTCCGAGGAACCATGGCTCAAAAGCTCGGAACGATGGCAGAGATGTTCAGTCATCCACATTTGTAGCAGCAAGTTACAACCTTCGAAGAAATTCCCCCGGCTTTGCAAGCTGTGAGAGCTCGAAAGATATCGGATACCACTATAGGCGCGAGAGTACTGTCATTTTGAGTGAGTAAAGTACTGACGACCTCGGATATCTTCAGATCAATATTTCCATCTTTCCTTGGAAATACCAGAAGGCCCAAAAACGTTATCATGAAAGCCACCCGTCTGTGTTTGTCCCACTTCTGACGACTACCTTTGCTGCACAGCTTGTTAATCGGATTGTTGAATCCTCCTACATGACCGTACCTGTCGTATATGAAGCATGGAGTACAAAAACCGGCGGCCAAATCTGGATTGTGGACCGTCCTGGGTATTTTTAGTGAGTCTAGAAACCGATGCACTGTGACAGCCCTTGGGGCGACCAGGTATCTTTGCCTTAATGGAAGTTCAGCAATTCCAATGTACCCAGCCATTTCCTCCAGAGTCGGGGTGAGTTCAAAATCGGAAAAATGGAAAACATTGTGTGTTGGGTCCCAGTAGGTGACCAAAGCTCTTATGATATCTCCCCGAGGTTGGATTTCCAGTAAACCCGTGAGACCTTTCAGATATTTCTTGACCTCATCTTGCCCCTCAGCACCTAGATCATTCCACCATAACCGTAACTTGACAGAGATTTTAGTCATTATCGAAAAGTGTTCATTTTGCATCGTGCTCATCCTGCACATTTATTAAGGTGACTTTTAAAAACAATATTTTGACTATTTTTTTTAAAAAAAAAAGAAGATCAGATTTTCGAACACAGCCTTTCAGCATTTCGGGGATGAAGATTTTAAGGCTGTGCGGGTCAACTGGACGAAAATCCTAAACATGACCCAAAAGGTGGCTGTTTATGCAAAGTCAGCCTTCCGGCGTCCCTTTCGGTAATATTCGGCTATTTATGACAAAACATCATCACCTGACTTATTTATTAAAATTTGACATTTTGGTTATTTCTGAAAAATGGGAGGTTGGACCCGATGAGGGTTGCCTACGTATCTCATACACTGTGAGAATCAAACCGGCGTAGTTCGGGCCGATCAGAAAAGGAAATCTAAACCCCTTTTTTAATGAAATCTTTTAAAGAAAAGGAGGAAAACTATTTTATATATATTACAAATGAAACAATTTTTTTTTGAATTCTGAATTTTCCCTTCTTTTAACTAAATATTTTTTTTTTGGACTTTGAAGGTGATTAAAAGGAATTTTTAATAGATCAAACTAAAAGACAATTTTTTGTTTTTAAGAAAATTCCGGCGAGGTTTTGACACTACTTGGACATTGGTTTTATTTTTCCAAAAATAAGTAATTATCTCCCTACGCTGCTACTTTTTTTAAAGTTTTTTTTAGAAACCGGTCAGCATGCAGAATTGAAGCAAATAAATGCGCAAAACAAATGGGATGCAGCAGGATGGTCTTTTCATTTCGGGTTGCTTGTCCTAGACGGACCCAACCCCTGTGTTGAGTCCCCTATGTCAAATGCAACGTGATGCAAATAAGCGTTCCTACTAAGGATCCGGCATGAGGTTTTGTTATACTAGGTTTATAACCTGGGTGTATGTTCTAGACTGTGTACCCAAGCGGACAACTCGAGTCGAGGAGGGTGCTACGTACCGGGGACCCGCGAGATCGTCCGGCTTTGTAACTTGTCCGGCCTCTTTCTTATTTCAGGTATTGACACTAACATAATAGGGAGTCTCGACCAGCGAGCTTCTCCCCGGAGGTAAGAAGAGAAGGGTTTCGGCACAGTTTATATACAGTTCAGATAATATCAAAGCGGTAAAAGACAACATTTAGCACGTTATGCCAAAACATGTAATAAAGATCAGTTAATAAAGCCAAATATAACAATTATTCTAAGCTCGAATTCTTGAACCCTGAACCAAATGTTCTGGGTTAAATTCCCCAGTAGAGTCGCCAGAGCTGTCACACCTCCTTTTTGCGCGCCCACCCCGAAGGATAAATGCGCGAGGGAGTTTTTCCAATTTAAGTGACAATATTCGAAATGAGATTATTTATTTAATTCAGAGTCGCCACTTGGGAAATGTTTGGCTTTTGGTGTCCCAAGTCACCGGTTTATCTTGAATCCCAAATCGAGGAAATTTTCGACTTTCCAAATGAAGTTTGCAAACCAGAAATTCTAAGTAAGGAATTCTGTTGACCCGAGGGAAGGTGTTAGGCACCCTCGAATCCCGTGGTTCTAGCACGGCCGCTTAAATTGTTATAATGGCTAAATATCTGATTTAAATACATGTTATGACTTATGTACTTTTATTAAGTTTAAACCACATTTATTATTATCATTTATTTTTTATAGAATTGCAACGTCGTGAAAATGCATCTCAAACCACGTCACAATCAATGCACCCGTAGTTGTTAACACATTTCGACTCTGTTGAGATTTGAATTTGGGTCACATAAATGCGCACCCGAATTTAAGAATGTAATTTAATTAAGTCGCGCCTAAAGAGTCTAACGCGTTATTATCTTTGAGGAAGATAGTGAAATCCACTAAACAGTCATTCCCAAATTCTAAGTATTTATTATGATCGATCATTGAGGGCCCCGCGATTTGCGTTTTATTTGGCGAGGCTCGTCTCATTTATTTTAAGGATATTCTAAAGTGACTACATTTCTATTAATTTCATTTATAAAAATAAGAAGAGAAACAAAGAAAGAAAATCTTACTTAGCTACATGTTACAAGCATAACATATCACGTACTAGATTAAGACAGACAAGAAAATTACTTAAAATTTGAAATTATAAATAAATACAAAACTCGACAGAATAATGTAGTCAAAGAAGATTGATTATCATATATCTAGATTAATTCCGCATAATTATGTGAATAGACCAATAATAATTTTTTACTAGTCAAAATGAACATCAACCTTGGTCTTAATACTTATTCGAGAGTTTATTAGATCTAAATTTTAACCATCTTGCTAGATTCGCGTCTATTAGATTAAAGCTCTTAAACCCCGCACCATTGACTCGTATTCCCTAATATGTAAAAGCCTGCCTATTCTATAGAGTTAATAGCCATTTGATTTACATGGTAAGCCGATGCTAACATTAATTATTAAACTACACTATTAAACCTATGTTGAAACATGGAATTCAAACAAGAGAGTTGACATTAATGGTTAATCCGTTGGCATTAACTAACGTAATATGAAAGTTTGCTTGAAATAGTGTATTAAAATCAAACTGGATCGGGCCATGACAAAACGACTCGAAGGTCCAATGGGATACATCCAAATGCCCGCTAATGTCCTGTGTTATATTATCGTCACCGACCAAACTAGATTGCTAAGACATATGGAAATATGCCTAGTCGATCTAGCACCATGCTATTTAACAGTCCCCAAAATCGAGTTCGAATACGTTCTAATTTACACAAAAATAAATACAATTGGGATGAGCTTAAACAATCACAAACTATTTTATCATTCATCTTATTGCTACATCTTGAGCATAGGTACTGTGAAGCAAACGAGCATTCATTTCTTTCATTTCAAACTCCAACCTCAGGCTTAACATCAACACATGGTGTTAGAAATATGTACCTGGAAATGCTTTCAAATGAAGAAGAAGATGGAAGCAGAAAGTCAGCAACAACTCAAACGGCAGCAGTGACCACAAATAACAGCAACGAACAACAGCAGTAACAACAAATAACAGCAGAACAAATTCTAGTGCAAAATGCAACTATAACCGATAGAAAACAGTAGCAAAAAATGACAGCAGCAAACAGCAGAGTAGAATCAGACCCCAGATGGACCAAAACCAGAAGCAAACTAACAACACAAGCACCCAGTACACTCAGTTGGGACTTGGAAGTACCACTGTTAATCAATAGGTCAAAAGGTGAAATCAAGACAACAATGGGAAAAACAATTTCTAATTTTTGTTTGTGTGTTTTCTATTTTTTTCTCTATGTGTATCTCTCCTGTCTCTATATATATGTCTCTGTATTTCTTTCTCTCTATCTGTCTATATCCGTCTCCGTCTGTATGGAAAGACCCCTCTATTTATCCCCTATCAGACCCTTTAACAGCCTTTTAGACAAACTGAACCTCCTCTCATGTGGCCTCTTCTATTTTTCCACTCACCAGCCTAAAAGAAAAGATATCCCATCCGATTCCTCTGACAGACCCTCCCCTCTTATTAAAATGGTTTAGCATTTTATTAATTTGAACAGGTATGGGCAGCAGGGGTGTGTTCTGACAGCACATGCTGTCCATTTTACTCTAATTCCTTAACAGCTGACAAAACACATGCTGCCCAAAACCTAAACTAGGTGAACATGCTATCAAATTTAAACCAAAGTCTGAACTGCAACTATAACCCCACCCTTAAATGTTTCTGATTCAAATTGAACAACTAACAAACAACTATACTCAGTTCCTAATTGGATTCAAACAAAACTTCAGCAGAAAAACCAATAACATGGATCAGATTATTACCATTCAAAGCTGAACTAGTTGACGACATATATCGAATCGACTACGCGAATCACAACACATACAATCGAAGCCCATGATCAGAATCCAACAGTATTAACATGTGATTCAAATTGTACTAACCAAACAAAGTTCCTTGGAAACTAATTAATCGACCAAATTTAATTTCAGTCGATTGTACAGTTTACACACATACACGATCAGTAAATGAAGAAAAACTTGACCAAATACAGAAGTCTGGGCAAAGTGGACATGACAGTCAACAAAAATTCAAAATAAATCAACTAAAACATTTGGCCACATGAACAGACATTTAACTATAACAAACAATAAAGTGAACTGACAAAGAAAAAGAAAACAAAATACCTTAAAGGGTTGAAAAAATCAGAAAGCCCTAGCCCAGATTTGAATCGACTTTTCTTGGGGTTGAACGGACTTTAATCGAAGTGTTCTCAACTAAGAATACTTCGATTAAGGTCCATTAGACCCTAATCTTCTGGTTCAAACGGACACAAAATCGGACTCAGGGCTTCTAGGTTTTTTTTAGACAGATTTGGGATCCAGGTTTTCCTAGTTGGATTCGGACCAAACCAAGCTTGGTTTGGTCACGAGGGAGGTCAGGGGAGTGCCTGGCATGGATTTGGGGTGGTTTGGTGTAGATCGTGGTCCGACTCGAATCTTTAAATGAAGATTCGAGATGGTGGGGGAGGATTCGAGACCCACGGTTAGTGGATCTGTGTTCAGGGGGTGGAGGAGGTCCTAGGGTGCTAAGGTGGTGGTCACCGGCGTCCTTTCCGCCGACTTTATGGTGAAGGTGCACAGGGGCGGCTAGGGTTTGAGAGGTCCGGGTTTGGGACGATGAAGGGGGGGTGTTTGGATGGGGGCGTGGGGTAAGGTTTTGGATTTATATAGTTAGTGAGTGATCAGATCCTGGCGGTCGGATGAGGCGAGATGAAGGGCCAGGATCTTTTAGCTGGTGAGGAACGGTGTCGTTTCAAATGCAAGGGGTTGGGTTGGTCCGGGGTTGAACGGGTCGGGTTTGAATGTGGGTACGGGGGATGTGATCTTAGCCGTTGATCATTCTGAGTTCAACGGCCCAGATCAGGCATGACCAAAACGACATCGTTGGGATACCCCTGAGGCCAAACTGACCTGGACCGGGCACATCAGTATTTTTTGGGCCTGATTCTGGGTCTAATTTAATGGCCCAAATCTGATTTAACCCATTTCTTTTTCCTTCTTTTGATTTAAATAAAATTCCTAACTAAAATTGTAAAATTAAAAATAAAATCATACAAATATTAATTAGCACTCAAACAACAAACATCACTCGCATTAACATTTAATTAAAATAAAATCATTTAATGACAACAAATAGAATAAAAGACGTATATTTTATGATTTCCCTTTTAATAACCGGATTATGGTTCGATTAATTCCTAATAGTAGAATGATATCCTAAACTTACGCACGACCTATATGTTTTTGTATTTTTTTGTTTGATAAGACTAAATAGACATGGACAAAGCCACAAATAGCTAACCAAAAAATGTCACGTAAATTCCGAAAAATGGCACGGCGAGACCGTTTGTTATTATTTTGATTTCTTTTGGAGCGATTATTGCGTAAACAAAAATCACGTGCTCACATCGCTCACTGGGGGTGAGCAGACTCTTGGAAGGGCCCTTTATGGCCCAAGCGCAATATCAAGCCATCTAGTGGCATAATCACACAGGCTCTCGGCCTCATATCAACAAGCCACCTCATGGCGTACAAATCTAAGGCCCTCGGCCTCATAATCATACTTAGTGTTTCCTCACTACATAGGCCCTCGGCCTTACTCAGTCAGAATCTCATAAGCCACTCGGGCAACAGTAAAACAAGATGCACAGCCCAAAATATCATTTAAACTATCATTTTAAGTGTTAAAGTAGAGTAAACATGACTGAGTTATGAAAATAGTAGAATATAGCATGACTGAGTTCAAGTATAAAGTCCAAACAGTGAGGAAATATCAGTAAAAATCCCCTAAGGGTTCAAATAGTTGGCACGAGGCCCAAGCATGGCATTCAGCCCAAACCATGATGATTGCAAACAGTTTTCAGTCAAATACGCGGTAAAACAATCATTTGGGAAGGACTAAGTCACAATCCCCTACAGTGCATGACCCCACGCTTGTCATCTAACGTGTGCGTCACTTCAATATAGCACAACGATAGGTAATTCGGGGTTTCATACCCTCAGGACAATATTTACAATCATTACTCACCTCTACCCGGTCCAAATCTCTAGTTCGTGTTGCATTTGCCCCTCGAATCGGCCTCCAGATGCTCCAAATCTAACCAAAATCAGTGTAAAAGCAGCAAAATATGCTAAAGGAACATATCCCACTCGAAAGAAATTAAATTACAATATAAATCCCGAAATTGGCCAAACCCGACCTCCGAGCCCATGTCTCGGATTTTGATAAAAATTACATCAATGGACTCCGTATCACTCCCCGAGTTCATTCATACCAAAAGCATCAAAATCTAACCACAAACGACCCCTCAATTTCAAATTCTAGGTCTCCAATTACAAGTCGTAGTTCTTCAATATTAGGCTTAATTTCCATGATTAATTAGGTAGAATTCACATTAGAATCGAGTATTAAGTCCATAAATCTTACCTCCAAGTGTTTTTCCTTGAATCTCTCTTCATTCCTCTTTAAAAAGCTCCAAAAACGCCCAAAAATGGTGGAAGTTAACCCCAAAATCGCTAACAAGATGACTATTTAAACATTCTGACAAGGCCTCCATTCCTCCTTTGCAAATGCGGTCAACGCCTCGCATTTACGAAGCACACTCTAGCTTTGACCCAATTTTCCTCTTATGCGAAAGCGACCAGACACTCGCGAATGCCGATGGCTCCTCAGCTCGACCTTCGCGAACGCGCTCTCCTTTGCGCGAACGCGATGAACAAATAAACCTCAAAACCAGCTGCCCAACTTCCTCTACACGAACGCGGCACAACCTCGCGAACGTGATGCATAATCTCCCAACCCATCGCGAACGCGGAGCCTCCCTTACAAACGTGAAGGCTAAATCCTCAGCCTCGCATGCTAACCCTTTGCGAACGCGAAGGTCAATTCTCTGTAACACTGAACAACAGTTTTCTACAACTCTCAACATCTAGAAATAATCCGATTGACCACCCGAAACTCACCCGAGGCCCCCAAGACCTCAACCAAATGTGCCAACATATCCCATAAAATCATTCAAACTTGTTACAATCTTCGGAATGCTAAAAAAAACATCAAAATACCAAATTTGCATCGGATTTAAGCCTAAGAATTCCAAAATCATCTAGATTACACTTTTGATAAAAAACCCAACCACACCACGTCCGAATGACCTGAAATTTTCCACACACATTCCAAATGACACAACGGAGTTACTGTAACTCTCGGAATTCCATTCCAACCCCTATATCAAAATTAGACCTATCAACCAATTCAATCCTAAATCCACTCCGGACCTCCAAAACACATTCCGATCACACTCCTAAGTCACAAATCACCTACGAAAGCTATCCGAACCATCGGGACTCACATCCGAGCCCTCTAACACATAAGTCAACATCCGGTTGACTTTTCCAACTTAAGCCTCCTCAAAAGAGACTACAACAACAACCCAGTATAATCCCACAAGTGGGGTCTGGGGAGGGTAATATGTACGCAGACCTTACCTCTACCCCGGGGGGCAGAGAGGCTGTTTCTAGGAGACCCTCGGCTCAAGAAAGCGACAAGAGATAATATATTAGTACTATCAATAGACTCATAATAAAATGACATAAAATAACATAACATAACATAACATAAAATACAAATAACAACCAAATAAGAAATATAGGAAGTACGAAAAAGATGGAAGATATAATACTATCCAGCAGGTAAAGCCCTGCCTCAGTAGCTGACCAGTAGCATCCTAAGACTAACTCCTAACTGGCTAGTCTCACTCTAATGCGCTGTAGAAATACTCACAACTTCCCCCTAGCCTACAACCTTAATCCTCGACCTCCACAAATCCTTGTCAATGGCCATATCCTCAGTAATCCTAAGTCGAACCATGTCCTGCCTGATCACCTCTCCCCAATACTTCTTAAGTCTCCCTCTACCTCTCCTCGTGCCCACCACAGCAAGTCGTTCACACCTTCTCACCGGTGCCTCAGTGCTCCTCCTCTGAATGTGCCCGTACCATTTGAGTCTTGCTTCTCGCATTTTGTCCTCCATGGGAGCCATGCCCACCTTCTCTCGAATATCTTCATTCATAATCTTATCCATCCTTGTATGCCCGCACATCCACCTCAACATCCTCATCTATGCTACTTTTATCTTCTGGATGTGTGAGTTCTTAACCGGCCAACACTCGGTCCCATACAATATGGCAGGCCTAACCACTGCTTTATAAAACTTACCTTTTAGTAACGTTGGCACTTTTTTGTCACACAGGACTCCCGACGCTAACCTCCACTTCATCCACCCCACCCATATACGGTGTGTGACATCCTCGTTGATCTCCCCGATCCCCTGAATAACTGACCCAAGGTACTTGAAACTACTCCTCTTAGGAATGACTTGAGAGTCAAGCCTCACTTCCACTCCCGCTTCTGTCGGCTCGGCCCCAAATTTGCATTCGAGGTATTCCGTCTTCGTCCTGCTCAACCTGAAGCCTTTAGACTCAAGGGCCTGTCTCCAAACCTCTAGCCTCTCGTTTACGCCGCCTCGTGTCTCATCAATTAGAACTATGTCATCAGCAAATATCATGCACCATGGCACATCTCCTTGAATGTGATGAGTTAGTGCATCCATCACCAGGGCAAATAGGAAAGGGCTGAACACAGACCCTTGGTGTAACCCCGTAACAACCGGAAAGTGCTAGAAGTCGCCTCCTACTATCCTAACCCGAGTCTTAGCTACATCATACATGTCTTTAATCACCCTAATGTAGGCCGCCGGGACCCCTTTAACCTCTAAGCATCTCCATAAGACCTCCCTCGGAACCCTGTTATAAGCTTTCTCTAGATCAATAAACACCATGTGGAGATCCTTCTTCTTATTCGTGTATTGTTCCACCATCCTCCTAATGAGGTGGATAGCTTCTGTGGTAGATCGCCCCGACATGAACCCAAACTGGTTATCTGAAATAGACACCATCTTTCACACTCTCATTTCTACCACTTTCTCCCAGACTTTCATGGTATGACTTAGTAATTTGATACCCCTATAGTTGTTACAGCTCTGGATATCGTCTTTGTTTTTATACAACGAAACCATTGTACTCCACCTCCACTCTTCAGGCATTCTATTAGTCTTGAATATAACATTAAACAACCCAGTAAGCCATTCCAAGCCTGCTCTTCCCACACACCTCCAAAGTTCAACCAGAATTTTGTCTGGCCCGGTAGCTCTGCCCCTTCTCATCTTACACATTGCCTCAATGACCTTATCAACCTCAATGTCCCTACAATAACTTAATTCATGGGGATTGTCGACATTCCTCAATTCACCTAGTAAAATATCTTGATCCCCTTCTTCATTTAGAAGTTTATGAAAGTAGGTCTGCCATCTCCTCTTAATCTGGTCATCCCCCATCAAAACTTTGCCATCATAATCTTTTATGCACCTCACTTGGTCTAGATCCCGAGACGTCCTCTCTCTCACCTTAGCGATTCGGAATAACTTCTTCTTCCCGCCTTTGTTCCCTAGTTCCTCATACAGACGAGCAAAAGGTGACGTCTTAGCCTCCGTTACTACCATCTTCGCCTCCTTCCTAGCTACCTTATACCTCTCATTATTCGCTTTCTTCTCCTCCTCACCAGTGCTCCCTATTAACCATAGGTAAGCTGCCTTCTTTGCTTCCACTTTACCTTGGACAATTGCATTCCACCACCAGTCTCCTTTGTGGCCACCGGTGTGTCCCAAAGATATCCCTAACACCTCTCTCGCCGCCTTCCTTATACAGTTCGCCGTCGTCAACCACATAGTGTTTGCGTCCCCACTACTTCTCCAAGCTCCTATTGCTGATAACCTTCCTTCCAAATCCTGAGCTTTATCCTTAGTCAAGGCACCCCACCTAATCATCGGGCGTCCTCGTACTGACCTCTTCTTCCTCTTTATCATAATACCGATGCCCATCACCAAAAGCCTATGTTGAGTTGCAAGGGTCTCTCCTGGGATAACATTGCAATCCTCGCACAACCTTCTGTCGCTTCTCCTAAGGAGGAGATAATCAATCTGAGTCTTCTCCATCGAACTTTGGTAAGTAACCAAGTGCTCCTCCCGCTTCGGAAAACATGAGTTCGCAATCACTAGATCGAATGCCTTGGCAAAGTCCAACAGAGAAGTGCTCCCTTCGTTCCGCTCCCCGAACCAAAGCTGCCATGCACCTCAGTATAACCACCTACTGATGACCCAATATAACCATTGAAATCTCCTCCTATGAATAAACTCTCGAAAGGCGGAATACTACGAACGACGTCATCCAACTCCTCCCAAAAGCGCTTTTTAATCTCCTCATCCAAGCCCGCTTGCGGCGCGTATGCACTAATGACATTTAAAGTACACTCACCCACCACCAATTTAATAGTCATTAGTCTATCATTCACCCACCTAACCTCTACCACCGACTCTCTAAGATGGCTATCTACCAGAATACCCACTCCATTCTTACCTCTCCGAACTCCAGAGTACCACAACTTATACCCATCCGCATTTTTCGCCCTCGATCCAACCCACCTAGTCTCAAACCTTACCAAATCCTTTCTGAACCTGAGCCAACCAACTCAATCACATTGAACCGATAAACAAAGTAATAAGAAGCAAAATGGGAAAAACGTAGCGGTAACTCATGAGACGACTGACCGGGTCGTCACATACGAGAGGCCTTATTTTTTTTTAAATTTTTTATTTATTTATTTGAATTCTATTTTTCTAGTGTTTCTTAGATACAAAGTTACTAAAATTTTCTTATAATCAACAATTCCTAGTAAGTCTTTCTTAATTGACAATATAGCTAATCTATTTGACCTTTCTTGAAACATTGTTGATCTTAGGTAAAATTTTATCATTTTAATTTTGAAAATTTCTTCCTGTTGAAGCGACAAGAGTTATTAACATTATTCCATAAGTAATATAGGCATTGGAAAAAAGAATCAAATCTTTTTATTTGACCGAGTATATCAATTAAACTGTTATCTTCTAATTATACTATTTTTAATTCCGAAAATAAATCTAAACCATCAATATCGAATTGATTATTATGCTTTAAGGAACATTCAAGATTAAGGCAATATTATTTCTAATTTTCATCATCTTGTGATCTTAGTTTTTACCGCTAAATAGAAAACCAAAAATATTTTCACATGCTTCGAATTGTTCAAATCTATTTTGAAGTAAAAAAATAGCCTTGTCTACTATGTCTAAAGTAATCAACTCCAAAGAACTCTTCGAAAGATTTTGAGATTTTATTATCAACATTCTCATTAAATTGTTACTTCGTATATATCATACATTTCTTGCTAAATTCGGGTTTGACATTCATTTCAAGTGCAATTTTTGTGGCAAAATCATAGCAGTTGCAAATTCTTCTTCTATATACTCGTTAAAGAAAGAAAATCAAACTTTTTCAATTCATGAAATTTTTAAACTTATACATAGCCTACTAAGTGTAAAAAAAAATGGGTTTCCCATAAATATGGGGCCTAAAGCAATTACTTTACTTTCTTTATGGATGGGCCGCCCCTGACTACAAGGGTATATTGTACGCAGCCGTACCCTGCATTTCTATAAGAGGCTATTTCCACGACTCGACCCCGTGATCTCATGGTCAGTTGGTCACATGGTAACAACTTTACCAGTTACGTTAAGGCTCTCTTCAAATATGTAGCACTCCTAAATGGAAAAATATGTCATTTTAGATCAATGAAAGAAAAACCAGTATCTGGTTTCAGAATTCAGTTCTTATTATCACATGGTTTTCAGCCCCTTGATACTATGAAAATGACAACATTTACTGTACAAACTACCATAAAATGAAGGAGTTTATATTTTAGAGATTTTATTGATGATATGTACACTACAAATACAGGAGTGACAACTAGGAGGATGATAAATTAGTTAATGAGAAAGAACAACTAAAGAAGGGTCCCCTTGTTGGGTTTCTTAAGCTTGATTTAGCTTAAAGAGGGTGAATGAGAAATGGAGGGAAAATTAAATATTTGAATTTCCCTCTTTGGCAAAGGAACATTGTCCCATATTGGAGGAAGAAAAAACTTTTTGTCATGACCCCAAATACCGGTCGTGATGGTGCCTATCACATTACTAGGCAAGCCAACCAATTCATTAACTATAATCCTTTTCCCTTTAACAATAAGAAATTTATAACACATATTTTAGATACAAAATTTCATAATAAACATTTAAAACAACAGAAAATATGCGGAAGTCAAATAAATAGGAAAACTACACAGCCCCATAATCTGGTGTCACGAGTCGAGAGCCTCTAATATATGTCTGAATACCTACTACAACAATAGTCTAGAAAATGCAGAAAGATAACAAGATAGGGAGGAGATAACAGGGTTGCGGACGCCATGCAACTACCTGGAAATCTCTGTCAAAACACTGGATCAGCTGAAGATCCTCACTCGGCCGCTCAGGCACCTGGATCTGCACACAAGGTGCAGGGAGTAACGTGAGTACGCCAACTCAGTAAGTAACTAAAGTAAATAAGGACTGAAAGTTATGACGAGCAGTTCGAAAAGCATATAACTGAATAATTAACAGAATAACATTTCAACTTTACAATTAAAAACCAGTTTCGTCATAAATCAACATTTTCAGTTTAAAACATTTGAAATTAAATACTTAGCAATATATCCAGCAGAGGCTTATTTAAAAAGGAGAGCGAACTCAGTAAAAACATACTAACTGGCCCCTCGGGCAAGGAATCACTCAGGATATGGCCTCTCGGACAGCCTCTTAGTCACTCGTGACTCAACTCTCGACACTCAGTCTCTTTAATATCTCTTAATAATGAAAATCATAATAACCGTTGCGGCGTGCAGCCCGATCCATAATTTATAGTCGACTACGCTCACTAGTGGTGTGCAGACTCCGGAGGGGCTCCTACAGCCCAAGCTTCATATCACTGCGGCGTGCAGCCCAATCCAATATATGTATATATCGTTGCGGCGTGCAGCCCGATCCATCTAAGTATTGTTGTGGCGTGCAGCCCGATCCATAACTCACAAATATAAATATCCTCACAGTTAGGTTCTCAACCTCTCTCAGTCATTAACCTCACAGCCTCTCGGGCGCAACCGTGGAAATTAGGGACCTCTGTCCAAATAGTGCTCACAATTACAAGTAGAGTGATAAAACCAGTTTTAAACATTTAAACAGATAAAACATGACCGAGGATATGCCTTTAACAAGTAAACTGTGGAAAAATAGTTAAAATGCCCCAAAGGGTTTCTACAGGTCGGGACAAGGCCCCAAACATGACATATAGCCCATAATACAATATAAATATCCAAAATACGGAATAATATAATATTTCCAAATCAAATACGTGGCTTAATAGTCGCTACGGGACGGACCAAGTTACAATCCCTACCGGTACACTCCCACACGCTCGTTACCTTGCATGTGCGTCACCGCATTTATCAAAACAAGTCAATTACCGGGGTTTTGTACCCTCAGTTCCAGATTTACAATGGTTACTTACCTTAAACCGGTGAAAACACTACCCCACGATGCCTTTGCCCCTCGAATAGGCCTCTACTCGCTTCGAATCTACAAAAAATCAGAATCATAGCATTAGAATAGGCTAAAGGGACGAAGCCCATGCGAAATAAATCAAATTATAACACAATTCCCGAAATTGGCCAAAACCCAATCCCTGAGTCCACGCCTCAGAACTAGATAAAAATTACATCAATGGAATCCTCATCTTCCCACGAGTCCATATATACCATGAACACCGAAATCAGAGTCCAAATGACCCCTCAAATTATCATTTTAGAGCCTCTAAATCTCAAGCCCTAATTCCCCATTTTTAGCCCTTTAATTCCTTTAATTACAACCTTAATCTATGAAATACTACATAGAAATCAGTTTTAGGTCCAAAATCCTTACCCTAATGAAGTCCCCTTGATTTATCTCTTCAAAAACGCCCAAAGCTCCCGAATCCGTGTTTAAAAATGGTGAAACCTTCTAAAATCGCGAAGGAAGAATTATATACATTCTGACCCAGGTATTTTTGCACCTGCAATCCAATCACCGCATCTGCGATATTGCATTTGCGGTCAAAACAACCGTATCTGCGGTTCTCACTCAAGTTCCAATTCCCGCATCTACGACCAAGTAGCCGCACATGCACCATCGCAGGTGCGGTCAGCCAACCGCATCTGCGGCTCTTGCCCATCTCCTCCTTGACCGCTTCTGCAGTCCATTCCTCACACCTGCGGCATCACACCTGCGGTCCCCAATCCGCAGGTGCGGAAATATAAGAAGTAGAAAATCTGCAGCTTCTTCCAAAAATCTCAACTCTCCGACAACCATCCGAAATCACCTCGAGGCCCCCGCGACCTCAACCAAATGAACCAACATGCCCTAAAACCTTATTCAAACTTGTACAAATCTTCAAAATACCTCAAACAACATCAAATCAACCAAAACACATCAGATTCAAGCATAAGTTTTAAAAATCTTTCGAATTCCGCTTTTGATAAAAAACCCAACCAAACCACGTCCGAATGATATGAAATTACGCACAAACATCCCAAATGATACAACAGAACTACTGCAACTCTCGAAATTTCATTCCTACCCCTATATCAAAATCTCGCCTATCAACCGGAAATCGCCAAAATTTCAACTTTGCCAATTCAAGCCTAAATCTACTCCGAACCTCTGAAACTCATTATGATCATGCTCCTAAGTCCCAAATCACTTCCCAAAGCTAACTGAACCATCAAGACTCACATCCGAGCCCTCTAACACATAAGTCAACATCCGATTGACTTTTCCAACTTAAACTTCCTTAAAAGAGACTAAGTGTCTCAAACCTTACCAAAATCATTCTGGATTCGATCCGACCAACCCAATACCATATAACACGGATAAACGAAGCATACAGAAGCAAAAATGGGGGAAACGGAGTGGTAACTCATGAGACGACTAGCTGGGTCGTCACATCCTTCCCAACTTAAACAAACGTTCGTCCTCGAACGAGTCAAGAAACATACCTGAAGCCTCAAACAGGTGAGGATATCTGCTCTGCATCTCCCGCTCAGTCTCCCAGTTAGCCTCCTCCACGGGCCGACCTCTCCACTGCACTTTCACTTAAGCTATATCCTTTGACCTTAACTTCCGAACCTGATGACCTAAAATAGCTACTGGCTCTACATCATAAGTCAAATCATCATCCAACTAAACCGTGCTAAAATCCAGAACATGAGACGAGTACCCAATATACTTTCGGAGCATAGAAACATGAAATACCGGATGCACACTCGACAAGCTGGGTGGCAAAGCAAGCTCATAAGCCACCTCCCCAATCCTCCAAAGCACCTCAAAAGGCCTAATAAACCGAGGACTCTATTTCTCTTTCTTCCCAAATCTCATAACACCCTTTATGGGTGAAACCTACAACAGCACCTTCTCACCCACCATGTAGGACACATCCCGAACCTTCCTATCAGCATAGCTCTTCTGCCTCAAGTGCGCTGTACAAAGCCTCTCCTGAATCACCTTCACCTTATCTAAAGCATCATGCACCAGATCTGACCCCAATAGCCTAGCCTCATCGGGCTCAAACTAACCAACTGGAGATCTACACCGCCTCCCATACAAAGCCTCATATGGAGCCATCTGAATACTCAACTGGTAGCTGTTGTTATAAGAAAACTTTGCAAGCTGTAGAAACTGATCCCATGACCCTCCGAAATCAATGACACAAGAACGCAACATGTCCTCCAATATCTTAATAGTGCGCTCGGACTGCCCGTCCGTCTGAGGGTGGAAACCTATGCTCAACTCGACCTGAGTACCCAACTCTCACTGCACAGACCTCTAAAACTGCGAAGTAAACTGAGTGCCCCTATCTGAAATGATGGAAACTAGGACACCATGCAAGCGAACAATCTCCGGGATATAGATCTCTTCCAACCGCTCTGAAGAATAGGTAGTACACACAGGAATGAAGTGCGCAGACATGGTCAACTGATCCACAATCACCCAAAATAACATCGAACTTTCTCAAAGTCTGTGGAAGTCCAACAACAAAATCCATAGTGATCCTTTCCCACTTCCACTAGGGAATATCCATCTGCTGAAGCAAGCCACCCGGTCTCTGATGCTCATATTTCACCTGCTGACAATTGAGACACCGAGCTACAAATCCCACATTGTCTTTATTCATTCTTCTCCACCAATAATGCTGCCTCAAATCCTGATACATCTTTGTGGCACCCGGATGAATTGGAATATCGCGAGCTATGGGCCTCCTCCAGAATCAACTCCCGAAGCCCATCCACATTGGGCACACAAATACGGCCCTACATCCTCAATACCCCATCTTCACCAATGGTCACATTTCTGGCATCATCATGCTGAACTCTGTCCTTAAGGACAAGTAAATACGGATCATCATACTGGAGCTCTCTGATGCGATCATATAAGGAAGATCGAGAAACCACCCAAGGCAATACCCAACTGAGCTCCAAAACATCTAACCTTATGAACCGATTTGCCAAGGACTGAACATCAACTACGAGACGTCTCTCCCCAACTAGAATATATGCCAAACTCCCCAAACTCACTGCCTTTCGGCTCAAAGC
Organism: Nicotiana sylvestris; assembly: GCF_000393655.2. Lineage (NCBI taxonomy): Eukaryota > Viridiplantae > Streptophyta > Magnoliopsida > Solanales > Solanaceae > Nicotiana > Nicotiana sylvestris. The sequence continues at coordinate 23,986,146 of NC_091060.1, forward strand.
ATCGGCCACCACATTGGCCTTCCCCGGATGGTACAATATAGTGATATCATAATCCTTAAGCAACTCCAACCATCTCCGATGCCTCAAATTAAGATCCTTTTGCTTGAACAAGTGCTGAAGACTGCGATGACCACTAAACACCTCACAAGACATGCCATACAAGTAATGCCTCCAAATCTTTAATGTGTGAACTATGTCAGCAAACTCCAAATCATGAACGTGGTAGTTCTTCTTTTGGGGCTTCAACTAACGAGAAGCATAAGCAATAACTCTACCCTCATGTATCAGCACATAACCAATCCCAACTCTCGAAGCATCACAATACACGATATATGAACCTGAAGTTGATGGTAAAATTAAAACTGGAGCTGTGGTTAAAGCTGTGAGCTGTGGTCAAAGCTGCCTTGAGCTTCTGAAAGCTCTCCTCATACTCGTCCGACCATACAAATGAAGCACCCTTCTGAGTCAACTTGGTCAAGGGCAATGCGATAAATGAGAATCCCTGAAAAAACCGGCAATAATAGCCTGCCAAACTAAGAAAGCTGCAAATCTTTGTGGCTGAGGACGACCTAGGCCAACTCTGAACCGCCTCTATCTTCTTCAGATCAACCTAAACACCCCTGCTAGATACCACGTGCCCCAAGAAAACTACTGAATTGAGGCAAAACTCACACTTGGAGAATTTTACATAAAGTTTCTCCTCCCTCAATCTCTGCAACACAAATCTCAAATGCTCCGCGTGCTCCTCCTGACTACGCGAGTACACCAGAATATCATCAATGAAGACTATGACAAACAAATTGAGATAAACCCGGAACACACTGCTCATCAAATGTATGAATGATACTCGGGCTTTGGTCATCCCAAAAGACAACCAAGAACTCATAATGATCATAACGGGTCCTGAAAGCTGTCTTAAGAATATCCGAGTCCCTGATCTTCAGCTGGTGATAACCTGAACGGAGATTAATCTTGGAGAACACTCTCGCTCCCTGAAGCTGGTCAAACAAATCATCAATGCGAGGCAAGGGATACTTGTTCTTAATTGTTACTTTGTTCAATTGCCTATAATCAATGCATATCCTCATAGTGCCATCCTTCTTCTTCACAATTAGAACCGGTGCACCCCAAGGCGACACACTAGGCCTAATGAACCCATTATCAAGGAGTTACTGAAGCTGATCCTTCAACTCTTTCAACTCCGCTAGTGCCATACGATACGATAGAATATGGGCTGTGTCCGGCACCAGATCAATACCAAAATCAATATCCCTGTCCGATGGCATGCCCGGCAAGTATGCAGGAAACACATCGGGAAAATCCCTCACCACTTGGACATAATCAATACTGGGAGCCTCAGCTCCAACATCCCTCACAAAGGCTAGATACGAAAGGCATCCCTTCCCAACCATACGCTGGGCCTCAAGAATAAGATCACTTTGCTGGGAACATAATCGGTCAAACCTCGCCACTCAATCCGTGGCACACCCGGTATAGCTAAGGTGATTGTCTTAGCATGACAATCCAGAATAGCACGACACGGAGATAGCCAATCCATGCCCAAAATGATATCAAAATCCACCATACACAATAGTAAAAGATCCACTCGGGTATCCAAACCCCTAATAGTCACTACACACGACCGGTACACACAGTTTACAACAACAATATCGCCCACTGGAGTAGATACATGAATATGTGAAACAAGAGACTCATGGGGCATATCCAGATAACGAGAAAAGTATGATGACACATAAGTAAAGGTGGAACTGGGATCAAATAATACAGATGCATCTTTGTGGCAGACTGAAACAATACCTGAAATCACAACATCTGAAGTAGTATCATCTGGTCTGCCTGGGAGGGCATAGAAACGTGCCTGACCACCACCTGATCAACCTCCCCCTCTAGGGCGACCCTTAACTGCCTGACCTCCACCCCTAGCTGGATGGGCGGGTGGTGAAGTAACTAGAGCTGAAGTTGAGGGCTGATCCCTCTACTGAGACTAACCATCATGAAGACGAGGACACTGCCTCCTCATATGTCCAAACTCTCCACACTCATAACAACTCCCCAATGCTGGAGATGGTGACTGAAGGGATCCCTTGGCACCGGAATGACTAGTAGAAGGACCTGGCATGGAAAAACCCTGGACTGATGGAGCACGGGACCAACTCTGAGCTGGAAGGGCACTATGTGATGAGTGACCCTGATGAGAATTGTGAAATCCATGACCCGATGATGCTCCACGGTAATTTGGGCGAGCCGAATGAGCCTGCCTAAGAGGACGATCTTTGTCCTGCTGGAACTAGCCCCTCGAAGGAGCATTGCTAAAGCTACCAGATCCTCGAGGCCTCTTGGCCTCCCTCTCCTCTCACTCCTGACGGTGAACCGACTCAATCTCACGGGCGATATCAACAACCTCCTTGAAGGTAGCACCTGTCACCCTCTCCCTAGTCATGAGAATCCAAAGCTGATATGTGAGGCCATCAACAAACCTCTTGATACTATCTTGATATGTGGGAACCAACCATACCGCATGATGGGCTAACTCAGAGAACCACATCTCATACTGCATCATAGTCATCTCCCCCTGACGCAACTGCTCAAACTGCCTGTGCAGCTTCTCTCGACGCGATTGCGAAACATACTTCTCTAGAAAAAGAACAAAGAACTGCTGCCAAGTAAGGGGCGGTGGACCAACAGGCCTACGCCTCTTATACACCTCCCACAAAGTGAAAGCAACCCCAGAAAATTAAAAGGGGGTAAATGCCACACCATTGTCTCTAGAATCCCTGCTGCACGAAGCATCCTCTAGCACTTATCTAAGAAACACTGGGCATCCTCACCCTCTACACCGTTAAATGTCGGAGGCTAGAGTCTACCAAACCTCTCAAGTCGACGCTTCTCGTCGTCTGGCATAACTGGTACCACAAACTCCTGAGCTGGTGCAACCGACTGGGATAGAGGTGTCCCCGGTGTCTGGAGTCCCTGCACAACTAGCTCAGGTGTGCGAGCAACGGGAGTCTGGGTGCCTCCCCCGGCCTAAGAAGTAGCTGCGATCGTAGTAACTGATACCTCCTGAGCCAAACCGGTACACACTGATAAGATCTGAGCTAAAGCGTCCTGAAGACCTGGAATCATAATAGGCATAACTGGTACCTGAGCTGATGCTGTTATAGCGTCCATAACTGGGATCTAATCCGGAACTAGGGCAGCTGGTGGATCTGCGGGTACTGCTCTGCCCCTGCCACGACCTCGATCGCGACCTCGGACTTTGGTGGCCCCAGCTGGTGGTACTGGCAGTCGTCCGTCCTTCCCGATAGCATGTGTCCTCACCATCTGTGAGAGAATGGAACAACAGAAGTTTAGTACTCGGATCAACAGATTCGCACGACAAGAATTTTGAGAATATGAAGCCTCTTGAGGATAAATACAGACGTCTCCGTACCGATCCGCGAGACTGTACTAAACAGGCTCATGACTCGCGAGACCTATGTAACCTTGGCTTTGATACCAACTTGTCACGACCCCAAATATCGGTCTTGATGGCACCTATCACATTACTAGGCAAGCCAACCAATTCATTAACCACAATCCTTTTCCCTCTAACAATAAGACATTTCTAACACAAGTTTTAGATACCAAATTTCATAATAAGTGTTAAAACAACAGAAAATATGCGGAAGTCAAATAAACAGGAAAACTACACAGCCCCATAATCTGGTGTCACGAGTCGAGAGCCTCTAATACATGTGAATACCTACGACAACAGTAGTCTAGAAAATGCAAAAAAATAACAAGATAGGGAGGAGATAACAGGGTTGCGGATGCCATGCAGCTATATAGAAATCTTTGTCAAAACACTAGATCAGCTGGAGATCCTCACTCTGCTGCTCGGGCACCTGGATCTACACACAAGGTGTAGGGAGTAACGTGAGTACGCCAACTCAGTAAGTAACTAAAGTAAATAAGGACTGAAAGTAGTGACGAGCAGTTCGGAAAGCATATAGCTGAATAATCAATAGAATAACGGATCAACTTTACAATTAAAAACCAGTTTCGTCATTAATCAACATTTTCAGTTTAAAACATTTGAAATTAAATACTCAGCAATATATCCAGCAGAGGCTTATTTAAAAAGGAGAGCGAACTCAGTAAAAACATACTAAATGGGCCCCTCGGGTAAGGAATCACTCAGAATATGGCCTCTCAGGCAACCTCTCAATCACTTTGACTCAACTCTCAACACTCAGTCTCTTTAATATCTCTTAATATTAAAAATCATAATAACTGATGCAGTGTGCAACCAGATCCATAATTTATAGTCAACTATGCTCACTGGGGGTGTGCAGACTCCGGAGGGGATCCTATAGCCCAAGCTTCATATCGCTGCGGCGTGCAGCCCGATCCAATATATGTATATATCGATGTAGCGTGCAGCCCGACCCATAACTCACATATATAAATATCCTCATAGTTAGGTTCTCAACCTCTCTCAGTTATTAACCTTACAACCTCTCGGACGCAATAGTGGAAATTAGGGAACTCAGTCCAAATAGTCCTCACAATTAGGAGTAGAGTGATAAAACCAGTTTTACACATTTAAACAGGTAAAACATGACTGAGGATATGCTTGTAACAAGTAAAGTGAGGAAAAACAGTCAAAATGCCACTAAGGCTTTCTACAGGTCGACACAAGGGCCCAAATGACCCCTCAAATTCTTATTTTAGAGCCTCTAAATCTCAAGCCCTAATTCCCCATTTATAGCCTTTTAATTCCTTTAATTACAGCCTTAATCCATGAAATACTACCATAAAAATGAGTTTTAGGTCCAAAATCCTTACCCTAATGAAGTCCCCTTGATTTCTCTCTTCAAAATCGGCCGAAGCTCCCGAATCCGTGTTTAAAAATGGTGAAACCTTCTAAAATCGCGAAGGAACAATTATATACATTCTGAACCAGGTATTTTTGCACATGTGGTCCAATCGCCCATCTGCGGTACCGCATCTGCGGTCCTCACTTAAGTTCCAATTCTCGCATCTGCGACCAAGTAGCCGCACCTGCGCCATCGCAGGTGCGGCCAGCCAACCGCATCTACGGCTCCTGCCCATCTCCTCCTTGATCGCCTTTGGGGCCCATTCCTCATACCTGCGGCATTGCACCTGTGGTCCCCAATCCACAGGTGCGGAAATACCAAAAGCAAAAAATCTGCAGCTTCTTCCAAAAATCTCAACTCTCCGACAACCATCCGAAATCACCCCGAGGCCCTCGGGACCTCAACAAAATGCACTAACATGCCCCAAAACCTTATTCAAACTTGTACCAATCTTCAAAATACCTCAAACAACATTAAATCAACAAAACACATCAAATTCAAGCCTAAATTTCCAAAATCTTCCGAATTCCACTTTTGATAAAAAACCCAACCAAACCATGTCCGAATTACCTGAAATTTCGCACACACATACCAAATAACACAGCGGAACTACTGCAACTCTCGGAATTCCATTCCGACCCCTATATCAAAATCTCTCTGATCAGCCCGAAATCGCCAAGATATCAACTTCACCAATTCAAGCCTAAATCTACTCCGAACCTCCGAAACTCATTCCGATCACGCTCCTAAGTCCCAAATCTCCTCTCAAAGCTAATCGAACCATCGTGACTCACATCTGAGCCATCTAACACATAAGTCAACATCCGGTTGACTTTTCCAACTTAAACTTCCTTAAAAGAGACTAAGTGTCTCAAACCTTACCAAAATTATTTCAGATTCGATCCGACCAACTCGATACCATATAACACGAATAAACGAATAATACAGAAGCAGAATTGGGGGAAACAGAGCGGTAACTCAGGAGACAACTGACCGGGTTGTCACACTTTTGATGGGTATATATACAATTTCTCTTCTTCTAGCTCTTAAAGAGTTAAGAAGAAGGAAAGCCTCGCGCCGCCATCGTCGTCGCTCGCTCGGCTCGGCTTCGGTCAAAGATTGATTGATTAATCTTTATGGGCAAAATTCCATTCAGTTATTTAATTTAACTAATTAACAAAAATTCAATCCGGAATAACCATGACCCGCGACGCGACGCGATCCGTTCCGTTTTCTTTCTTGAATTATTTTAAATCTATTTTACTACAATATTTCAAACAGAAATATTCCCAACAGCCATGTCTGTTTCTTAAAGGTTGCAAACCTTTTTAGAAACAATCCTAGAAAGTTTATAAATATGCTTTGAATCCCAGAATCTTTCTTTACGAAATTTTCTAATCTTTTTCTGCACAAAATTTCTAGTGTGTTTTACGGCCTCCGAGTTGTTTGTTGTTCGTTGGCATTTTTGGTACCAACACTCCGGTGAGTTAAATCATTCTATTCTGGGAGAATAATATTTCAGCACATCAGGTACTTGAGGGGAATAATTTTCTTAAGGACACACTGTGCATTCAGTGGGCTCAATTTATTCCGAAATTATTTTCAGATATTATTTCGACATACTGTTTCTACTAACGTTTTGTTTCTGTTTCTATTTCAGAAAGTTTAATGTTTTTATTATTTATTACAGTAATATAGATTGGTTAATAATCTTAAGGAAATTAAATATTTTATTCGTAATCTGTATTCTATTTGTGGAGATTAAAACATGTGTGGTTTTCTAATCCTTCTGAATTTTTCTATTCTACTTTGAAGATATAAAAACTTCATCGGAGTATTGAAATTCAGAAATGATTTGAAAACATAAAAACTTCATCATTTTCTATGAACAGTATATAAATCTTCAATTTTTATTTACTAAACATACTGTTTATCATTAATTATAGTATTATTTATTGTTCTATTTTTTGCCATTAATTGAACTCTTCTGTTGTTGACAGTGAGAAATGGCAATTGATAACGGAAATTCTTTTACAACTGTCGCGGCAACGACGATAGCCTCGTCAAGCCGAATTGTTGTTCCACCGGTCGAGAAACTGGGGAAATGTTCTAGAGCCAACATCAAAAGATGGTAGCAAAGGGTGTTCTTCTGGATTACCACACTTGGTGTGCAGAAATTTACCAATGAAGAACCTCCAGTGCCTGCTGCGGACATGCCAGACAACGAGAACTTTATGATTGTTGAAGCATGGAAACATGCAGATTTTCTTTGCAAAGGTTATATCCTAAGTGATTTGGAAGATGTAATGTTTACAGTGCTATGATGTCACGACCCTAAACCCGAACCCGGTCGTGATGACACCTTTCGTAAAGACAAGGCCAGCCGACACACTCCCAATTCATTTTAAGAAATTAAATAATAGAACTAAGTCTTAATCATAGCAATAAATCCCAAAAGAAGGTAAATAATACAGTTTGCGAAAAAAGAAAGACATAGCCCGACATAGGGGTGTCACCAATCATAAGCATCTATAATAATACTACAAGTCTGAAAGAGTCTACTCCACTATTACATAACTAAAACAAAAGGAAATAAGATAGAGGGAGAAAGACTGGGCTGCGAATTGTTGGGCAGCTACCTAGTGAATCTCTGAAATCTGCTGACTGCTCTCAACCCTCGCAAGCAGGACCTGATGCGCCTGAATCTGCACACGGGGTGCAGGTGTTTCCTCACAAGCCCATGCGAAAATAATCAATTTATAACATGAATCCTGAATTTAACCAAAACCCAACCTCCTGGCCCACATTTCAGAATTTGGTAAAATTCACATCAATAGATTCCTCATCTCCCCACGAGTTCATACATATCAAAAGTACCAAAATCCGACCACAAATGGTCCCTCAAATCCTCAAGTCTAGGTCTCCAATACCAAGCCCTAGTTTTCCCAATTTTAACCCTTAATTCCATTAATTATATGTAACTTTACACTCATTATAGGTGCGAAAGTGTGAAGCCTTAAAACGACATAACTTTACACTCATTTATCCGTTTTACGCGATTCCTCTTTTGATTTTATGTATTTTTACGGATGCCGCCTTCGAAACCAAGACGTAGTGACATGTCAAGATCCTCTTTAATTTTTTTTATCATTCATGTAAAAAAAATATCGTTTACACTGCGTAAAAGTCATTTGTGATTTTATTGGATCTACCATCGATATATTAAAAGAAGTAGGATACAAATTTTGCCAAAAAAAAGGATGCAACACGAGGACTTCCCAGGGGGTCACCCATCCTAGTACTACTCTCGCCCAAGCACGCTTAACTTCGGAGTTCTGATGGGATCCGGTGCGTTAGTGCTGGTATGATCGCATCCAACATTCCTTGCACTCTAAATTTTCTTATTACCCTTCCTCCTTCCGCTCTAGGTGCGAAAGTGTGAAGCCTTAAAACGACATAACTTTACGCTCATTTATCCGTTTTACGCGATTCCTCTTTTGATTTTATGTATTTTTACGGATGTCGCCTTCGAAACCAAGACGTAGTGACATGTCAAGATCCTCTTTAATTTTTGCCCGTCTAGCTTGAACACAAATCCTACTGGGCAATTAAAAAGCTGAATATGGATATGGACTTAGCTGGTGAGAAGAGGTTACTGCAACTCAACGAGCTTGATGAGTTTTGATTGCATGCATATGAATATGCCAAATTATATAAAGAAAAGACTAAGAGGTGGCATGACAAGCACATCCAACTTTGAGATTTTGAGACGGGTCAGGAAGTTCTCTTGTTCAATTCGAGGTTGAAGCTTTTCCCCGGAAAACTTAAGTCTCGTTGGGCAGGTCCTTTTGTTGTGGTAAATGTGAGGCCTCATAGAGTTGTGGAACTGCGTGATACGAGCTCAAGTGGTACCTTCTTGGTAAATGGCCAGAGAATAAAACATTATTGGGGTGGTGACATTGCACGTCACAAGACCTCGGTGGACTTGGCCGATGCTTAAAAAAAGTGATGACGTCGTACCGCAACGTTAAATCAGGCGCTTGTTGGGAGGCAACCCATCTTTGCTGTTTTCTTTTAATTTTTTTTCTTATTAGTGTTGTAGTATTTGTTTTTGTTTTATAGGATTATAAGAATAGGAAGCGCACCCATTGGAAGAGTGCAAAAGTGAGTTAGATGTTGAAGACTAAGTGTGGGGTGCCCACACGAAAGATTATGCCTGGGGGAAGTCTGAGTACTCGTGAGCCGCTATTGCTTCGGCTTTTGGCCGTTCAGGGAGTTTCTTGTCCACCCTTGTTATTATGTTGCTTTATTTGTGCATTGAGGACACTGCACTCTTTTAAGTCTGGGGTGGGAGAATTCTCTAGATGATTAGTAGGATGTAGAATTGTGTAGTATTTTAGTAGCTCGAAAAGAAAATGTGAAAAAAATAAAAAATTGGACTTTTCCCGACGATGGATCTCATTCGATAGGTCTCTTGAGGGATTTAAGTCTAAAGAAGAAGGACAAAAAGATTTTCTTTGTAGGTAGTGTAGTAATTCCCCCTTGGTTTTTCTTTGTGCTGCGGTTCTTTTCCAAGGGTTTTGTTTGAACCGGGTATAGTTAGTTTTTATTTTTTTAGAACTAGGAAAACTTGTGCTGGGAATTGAATTGAAGCAATATCTCTTGACTTTGTTATGCCTTGAGAATAGTCAGTACTTTAGTTGTGACGCTTAGGCTCAGTTTTTGACTCTTGTATAAGTACCTTAAATTGTATGATCTTAACGTTGCTTAACTTCTTTGACTAGAGTATCTTGATGAGCCCAATCATGAGTGAGTTATGTGCCATATGTGTGTAAGGTTTTGTGTTATTCTGTGCATTGTATTTGATGTCTAGAACTTGCCCCGTGTGTTTGCAAAGCGAAATAGTAGTTTTGTTCAGTTTTGGAAGTGATATAGGCGTTTCTTGTTGAGCCATATATATATTTTATCCGCCTAATTTTTATGTATCATAGTTAACCCCTTTGAGCTTGTAATCCTGTTTCTTTGGCAACCACATTACAAGCCTTACCCATTTGTTTGAATTAACCATCTATTTGAACCTTTTCACCTCTAATGATCACTTGAGTTGTTATGAACTTTGTAAAAGTTAAAGTGTGGGGTGGTTGGTTTGGCTTTTGAGTGGAACTAATGAAATAAGGAGAAAGGTGCAGCGTTTTGAAAAAAGTAAGAGCCACTTGAATTGAAAAAGAAAAAAAGGAAAAAAAGATAGTTGTATTGCTGTGGAAATATGTGATAGTGGTGACTCTTGATATAACTGTGCTTAAAGAAGTGGGGAGCTAATATATATTGATGTGAATGTGGAGTTATGGTTTGACATAAGTGGGGGTTTCAATGTTAAAGTGTATGCATTAAAGTGCTTGGGGAGATGTCGTTACTCTTATATCTAAATGTATCCTACCCGAATCACAGCCTATATTACAACCAAATAAAGTCCTACTTGATCCTAGACTGAATGAGCTCGATTAGTAGAGTAGTACACTATGGGCAAGACTATGGTGCATCTTTTGTGGCATATGAATATTATTTCTGAGAGTTAGTGAATTCTTTCTATCTTGAGTTCCTAATTGTTCTTAAATTGTATTGTGGGTGGAACTACTCTCTATTGTTGTGTGAGGGGACTTGATTCATGAAGGAAATGTAATTTTAGTGACCTCTATGTTAGAGTAAGTGGGTGAGTTGCGAATAATACATGGTAGCTGTAAGTCAAATCTTGAGGTGAAGATGTTACACTCTTGTGTTTAGTCTATTTTAAATATTCTTAGTGTGATGAGTTAGGTGAATTGTTTAAAAAGGTCGTGTCTATATAAAATGTAGTTTGATTGCTCGAGCACGAGCAATGGTTTAAGTGTGGGGTGTTGATGATAGGGCATGATTGTGTATTTTAGTTGCTTATTACACTCTAATTTACTGCACTTTAATTGAGTTTGAGCTTTAATCGCTAGTGTTTTGCACTAAATATGTGTTTTATGCCTTGTAGGAGTGATTCCGATCTATGTAGGCGTGATGGAATGAATTTAACTGATTTGGAGCTTTGACGTATGAGTAAAATCCCAAGGAATTAATCCGGGATCATGTTCGGGGATCAACGGATGCAAGTTAAGAACGAAACGAAGAATCGAGCGGGCATACGATACATTGTCTAGTAAAATGCACATAACCTTTCCCTCAGAACTCCGTTTGGGCTCCACAATATATCGTTGGAAAGCTATTTAAAAGGGCTACAACTTTCATGTTTTGCATTTTCGCAAATTCTGACTACCGCGCCGTATGGGACGTTGCAGGGTGCGGCGCAGCAGTGTAAAAACTGACTTGACAAGAAAAATGCAAGGCTGCTGATAATCTCCACTAGCGTGCCGCAGGGTGCGGCGCGCCTGTACAAAATTTACAGAGCCATAGTCCTATTTCGAGCGGGAGAAGGTGTTTTCGTCTGGGCCCGACCCGACTTGGTATAAATACATATAAAAATGCTATTTTGAGGACTTTTGACATATCTTAGACCGAGAGACGCCACATTGGAGGAAAAATACACACAAGAAACATCCGGGAGCAAGAACATCTCAAATTTCTTCATATTTTCTAGTATTTATAATTATTCAAAACTTATGCAATTGTTTGCTAGTATTATGAGTGGCTAAAAATCTATGGTTCTAGGGTCATGGGTGAAACATGAATGTTGTTATTTGAGGTTTAATTTAACGAACTTGATTTTATCATATTTGGGTTGTTTATTTAATTTTGTTCTTAATTATTTTGCTGAGTAGCTAATAGTGAGATACTATCTTCGAATTTAGAGTTGAACTCGAAAGTGGAAACTCTATATTGCATATAGAATTAAATAGAGCAAGTTCTTGAACCTGGGTATCGGGAAACAGATTCACAATTAGGATATACATATACATAATTGTCTTGCTTGGTTGAAATACAGGAATTATAAATGCATTCTTGTTAATCTTAATTCCATAGACATATAGGCATTAAGTTACTTGAATAGGCGAGTAAGGACTCGACAGATTCTTAAGAGTAATATCAACCCTGTCAATCAACAATCCAGATAAATTAATTAGTTATCTTAAGCCAAGAACACAACATGATTGTTAGTTAACCTATGACCCTGGAATATTCTCTCCTACTAATTGTTACTCGAAATTGTTATTTGTTCGGTTGATCTCTAGTTAATTCATTGCTTGATAGTTTTAGGTAGTAAATTAGTTACTTCTATATTTTGTGAAACATCTCTTGAATCGATAAGCTAACTGAGTTTGAATCAGTCAAAAATTAATCACAAGTCTTCGTGGGAATGATACTCTACTCACTACTTTATTACTTGACTATTACGTGCACTTGCGTGAGTGTTTTTGGTCACAACAGTAAACCAAACAAAAGGAACAGAGTAAGGGACAATGGAAAGAGATGATACCTAATAAGAAAATTACAAAGTAGAAACTTATCAGATGTGGATACCAACTCTAATGACTATGACATACACTTTTGGATTAAGTGGTCTAATATGTCAAGCAAGTCTAATGTTCAACTGTTGTTGTGCCTCTTCGCCGTGAAACTGGGCTTCAATGCTCCGATTATCCTATCTGATTCACGATCCTTATTCGACTTGTAGTGCCTGACTCATTTTGTTCTTTCTCTCAACTTACCGTCGCCTTATGGTGCCTGCGAAGGTTTTCACCGATAGGATTCTCTCATTTTGTTCTTTTCCTTTTTATTCCCTCTGATTCTGCAGACGACAAGGCATTGACCATAGTACAAACATCATATGCTCCTGGCATGTCTAGCTCAACACTCTCAAAGATTATCTAGGAGGTCTTTTTGGATTGTAAGTGGCTTTTGGACAGGGTTAGAAAGAAATGATATCATAAAGTCTCAAAATAACTAAGACAACGGGGTTAATTTATTTACAACTTTTGGAATCCATTCTAAAAACTTTGCCCCAATTTCTAAAACAAGGAAATTTGATTCTTTTTTTTCCATTTTCTTTTTGAGATGGAATTTCTAAGAAACACTGTCCCACTCCCGACTTCGTGGGATTATAAAATATTTTATTTGGTGCGACCGAACCTTAAGGCTGCCTACGTATCTTGTGGTGCCAAGAATCAGATCGAACGTAGTTCAAAAGACTACTCTTTATTACTATTTTCCATTTTTTTTCTTTTCTTTTTCCTTTTTTTCCTTTTTAATCTCTATTTTTCTCCTTTTTTTGAATTTTCCTTTTGGAATGAACTTTCTAAAATAAACCTATGGGGACATGAATCTTTGTTTTAGTGCCTTGTCAAGTACAAAACTCTCGTTGGGTTGTTTTTTCTTCACAATGGACACCCTCTGTCTGTTTGGAGCAAAATCCCTTGGCTTTATCTTGTTACTTGAGATGCACTTGAACTCAAAGGTGCTCGCTTCAAATTGTCTGGGATGCACTCTCCTTTAACGAATTCTTGTTATCCTATTAACTTCCCAAAATATCTGACCCAGTTTCACACAGTTCGAGCTTCAAATGATCTCAAAATGTCCAAATCTGTACTTATTTCCCTCAAATGTCCCTATCATCTTCAAACTTGTTTCATTGCTTCATGATTAAACTAACTTTTAAGACCGAGCCTAGAATATGCGTGCATGTCATGTCACTAGAGCCAGCATGAAAAGAACAATAAAAAGAAAACAGAACTAAACAAAAATGACTAGAAATAACAGAAAACAGAAAATTGCATTAGACAGACGGTGAAAGGGTTTGAACAATAAAACAAGCAAAATAAACTGGGGTTACAACACTGGAACAAACCTAGATAACACTAAATGAGTTACTACGACTAAAGGAACTAGGCAAAATAAAAGGATAGAAGGGTTTGAGTTACAAGACAATATTCGAATTACAACCCTGAAATAACCCCGACAACAGAAATGACAACAAAATAAACCACCAAGACTCCTCCCTGACTATCCAAGAAATGGAGCGTCTTTCCAATTACCAAGCTTGTCATCCTAGACACTGAGTTCCACATCAATATTACCAATACCATTACCAATTTCAATCACATTGACCTCAACAAATAGCTTTTGGGTCCCTTTTGCCAACTCGTTCTTAAGATCAACTTTTGGAACTAAGACTGATGGCAGTGAAAACTTTGCGACAAGTGGCCCTCCAAGAAGCTCAGAAGAGTTCTCATATTCATTTTCAACACAAATCATGCCCACCATATGCGTCTCATTATGAACAGGCAATGAACTTTGGCTAGTATCCGCTGCATCTGGATTTTGCATGGTAATGTCACCTGCATCCATAAGCTTTTGGACTACTCTTTTCAGATGCCAACACTTTTCTATATTGTGCCCCGGGGCATTAGAGCAATATGCACACCTTTGAGAATAATCAAAATTCTCTGGAAGTGGGTTCGGCATTTTTATCTAAATCGGCTTCAACATGCCCAATTGCCTCAATCTTTGGAACAAACTGGAATATGATTCTCCAATAGGAGTGAAAGACAATTCTCTTTGTTGTTGCATTTTCATTTTGTACCCCGGCCTCGGTTGGAACCTCTTGCGGGTAGGTGGTTGACATGCTTGAGGAGCTGGGTAAGACAATTCTCTTTGCTGCTGCCTTTTAATTTTGTACTCCGGCCTCGGTTGAAACCTCTTGCGGGTAGGTGGTTGACATGCTTGAGGAGGCAGGTAAGATATTTGTGGAGGTGGTGCAGGCCATTGCGGGTCTCGTGGGTTTGGGGCATATGGGCGTGCATTGTGGATAGAGTATTGGGAAGGTGAGGTATGACCTTGGAGATTTTGTAGAGGAAAGTAGCACTGGTAAGGATTATCTGGAGTACGTGATATTAATGGGGTCGGTATTGAGGGTGACAGCATTTAGCAGGAATGCCCACTGAATCCTGTCGTTGGCGGGACTCAGCAACATCTTTTCTATTAATCGGAGAACTAACTCGAGCAACTTGTTCATTCCATCTGAGCCAAAACTCCCTAAAACTTCCCTCGGGTTTCTTTTCTATCTGAGATAGGGAAGAGTGGTCTGGGATAATGTCTACATTGTACTAATAGTGCCGAACAAATTCTTGAGCCATGTCACCCCATGCATACCACTTACTGACATCTTGACGAGTGAACCACTCTGAGGCTTCCCCACTCAAACCCTCACGGAAATATGCCATCAACAAATCATCTTTCCCGTAAACACTTCTCATTTCACTGCAATGACCCCTTAGATGGGCTACTAGATCTCCACGCCCAACATATAAATCAAACTTTGGCATCTTAAATCCAACAGGCAACTGGACGTCAGGAAACAAACACAAGTCTTTATAAGACACGCTCATCTGGCTCCCTATCCGTTGCATGTTTCTTAAAGACTGCTATAAGATTTTCACCTTCCTGGATATGTCATCTTGCTCCACTGTCTTAACAGACTTTTCAATTTCACCGGGAGGCTCAAAATGAGGAGCATGGGAGTATAGATCTGAGACCTTGAAAGTTGGTTCTGGAGCATAGTGTTTGGCACGCTAGAGGATCGAGGAAAAGTAGCTAGTGGAGGAGCTACCAAAACATGAGTGATCAAAGAAGCAGGATATGAGGTGGTTTTGGCGAGTTGAGTGTGAAAAGGTTGTGGGGAGATATCAACAACAGTGGGAATCTGGATTTGTGATAGTGACGGAATGGTGACAAGGCTTTCAGTGTAGTTAATGGGAACTGATGGTGGAGGACGCCCACTAATCCAAGCTTGGTATATTTCGGCCATCTGTCCTTTCAACCTTAAGACCTCTTCTTTCAACTCAGATTCTGATTCAACAATCTCCTTAGACGGATCAATAACACCCGTGTCCAAGTCTTTGCTAGCCATGACTACCTTGCTCTTTGGCCTTGTGCTGTATGGATGAGTTACCAATTTAAGAACCACAAACCAACCACCCTTCTGCTATAATAAAGATAACAAAGAGGAACAAAATGAAGTCATCATGTTAGCGTTAGGGCATTTGACAGCTACAAATATGACATTATGTGCAATGCACCTAACAACAATTAACGGTTCAAGAATGATTTCGAGGATCACAAGGTCACTTGGCATCATCCCAATTTGTTCATTTCAATTCTCTCTTTCCTTTTCTTTTCTGGCACTTCTTGACTTGCTCATTTTCCTCCCCTTTTTTCTTCTAATTATCACTCTTTTCTTTCCTTTCATTTCTCACATCCCATAATTTCATCTATTTTTTTTTTTGTTTTTTTCCTTTTTCTTTTAATAAAAAAATGATCCGATCGAACCCTATGTAGGTTGTCTACGTATCATGACGCCGCATGAATCTGACCAAGCGTAGTTCTGGAAAAGTAATGGATAAATTAAACTAAAAAAATAAAAATATTTTTGGATTATTAATTACGACTTTTTTATTTTCAAATATAAAACATGAAATACGATAACGACAGACTTGACAAACTCAACTATACTACGACAAACTCTGACACCAACTAAAAGAATTAGTACTGCTGAACATGACTATAAAGTACAAGACAACATAAAAAAATTAGACTCAAAACATAAAAGTCTCCTTTAACCAGCTCTTGAATGCAGCGATCCTGACTGGATGGTCCTGAGGTATCTGTCATGCTCAAACTCCGGTAAGTAGATCCACACCTACATGAGAAAACCAAAACTAAATAGAGTTAAAGATTTAGAACACTATGTGGGACAATAACACTCCCTGCTAGACACATGCAAGACATGATTGTGGCTATTTTTTAAAATTAAACTTCGTAGCTTATTGGCGCAAACTCATCAAAGGTGACCTCTAAGACATGAAAAAATTACTTTGCAAAAATGACCCATTTTGAAGAAATGGCCTATGTGGCTAAGAAATGGCTAATCATTGCAAATTCAACAGAATGGATCTTAAACAGATAAGACACCTTGTTGTGGACTTAGAACTCTAAGACATGGGTTAATTGAACCACTTTTGCGAAAATAGCCCACTTTTGCAAAATGGCCTATGTGGCCAAAAACGGCTAGACATGCAAATGCGACAAAGATAGACCTTAAAGTAAAGATACACCTAATTGTGGATTGAAGACTCTCCAGACACAATTAAACAAACCACTTTGCGAAAATAGCCATATTTTGCAAAATGACCGATGTGGCCAAAAGTGGCTAGACATGTAAGATTTGGCTACGACCCTCGAAGCCAATAACCTAAGACTCACTAAGAAAACCGGACCCTATGTGGTCTGCCTACGTATCCCGCCTCGCAAGATGAGAATCAGATATGCGTAGTTCGGGAAGATTGAATACGGGTGAGAAATTAAAAAAAATAACTAATTCGGAGAAAATATATTTTTTGCCTTTTTTTTTTGAAAAATAATGGGAAAGTGCAAAATCTTTTTTGTATTTTTCAATTTCATTTTTTTGTCTTTTTCTCAAAAAAAAAGTAAAAGAAAAATATAACTGAGCCCTACTTGCTTCATTTTTACACTTCACTCTCTTTTCTTTCTCATTTACCCTCAACCATCATTGGTTCGCCAAAAGACCCGTTTTACCTTTGAAGAATGGAACATGTAGCACATAAGATGCATCAGGATGGTTTTTTATTTTTGGGTACACCTGTCCTAGGCGGTCCCAACCCCTATGTTGAGTCCCCAAGGTCAAATGCACGTGATGCAAACAAATGTTCCTACTAGGGATTCGACATGAGGTTATGTTATTCTAGGTTTAAACCTGGGGTTGTGTTCTAGACCTGGCTTACCCGAGCGGACAGCTCGAGCCGAGGTGGGGGCAACGTACCGGGAGCACGAAAGTCTACCCTGCCTTGTTGCTGACCCAAGCCTCGTTCTGTTTGGTATGACTTCTAGCAAAAAAGTGGGACATGCGTACGTGTGCACCATATTTTTAGAAGACTCAAAAGGGAGGCGTAAGAAGTCATTTAAATACAATTCAAATAATATCAAAGCGGTAAATAAGTGGCAATTAGCACATAAGGTCCACAAATACAGTAATATCAACAAACAATGAAGCCAAGCATAGATCATATTAACAAGCTCGAATTCTGAACCCTGAACTAGAGATTATGGGTTCTTGTCCCCAGTAGAGTTGCCAGAGTTGTCACACCTCATTTTTCTACCCGAAAGGGGGTATAAGGGAGTTTTTCCAATTAAAGTGACCATAACCGAAACGAGATTATTTATTCAAATTCAGAGTCGCCACTTCAGATAATTTGTGGTGTTCCAAGTCACCGGTTTAAAATCCCGAATCGAGGAAGATGACTCTATTTATGGTCTACGAACACAAAAATCCGGGTAAGAAATTCTGTAAACCCGAGAGAAGGTGTTAGGAATTCCCGAGTTCCAGAATTTTAGCACGGTCACTTTAATCATAATTGGCTCAATTAAATTGCCTAATTACTTATTTAAGAACCTATGCACATTTTTATCTCTTATCGCTTTTACTTACTTAATTTATTTGTAATTAAGAAATTATCTTAAAACAAGTCATGCGTACGTGTACTCATTCCGTTCGGCGCGTCAAGAATCATATCAAGTATACGTGTCCACAATTAATCACGCTTTATCAATATTAAGAAAGTTTGTCCGAAGTTGCGCGAACGCATACCTTGATTTAATTTGATAATCATAATTATATCACGCGAACATGTACACAATCCCGATGATTCAATTAATTTATATTAAAACAAGAATGCAAACTTAACCCCAATTCTACTTTACTTCATCTAAAATCCAAGCCCAATTTTCAAATGAATCACATTAAGGAAATTCATTCAAACTGAAGAAAGGAATAACTATAATTCAAATAGGTAATAATATCGATGGTCTAATCACAAGCAATTCAACAAAAATAACACACAGTTTATAAGAAATTCATGCCATTTTTCATTCCAATAGATAAAATATTAAGGTAACAAGATAGAGAATTGGACCTCAGCAGCAAAATCTGAAACGTCAAAACCACGGACAATATCTCTATTGGAACGTCTTGCCGGAAACCTCACCGGATTCTATCTAGAATTTGAATGAAAAAAATAAATGAACCAGGCAACTAGAACCTTGATCGAACCTAAATCGAAGCTACTGTTCAATCTATTTTTAGAATGAAACTCGTCCCTCCCTCTTACTCTCGTTCTCCCATTGTCGCTGCCCTCCATTGCGCCTGTGTATGCGTTTTTGGTGGGGTGTTACTGCTGGCTTTGTGTTTCGGAGTTGGGGGTGAGTAAAGAGATGAGGGGTCAGGCGGGGGCGACTGGTTCTTGTTGAAGAGGAGCTAGGGTTCCGGTGATGGCTGCTTTGGTGAGTTGTGAGGTCCGGCGGCTTGGGCGACTGCTACTCTAGCAGCTGGTGAGGGTTCTTGTGAAGATGGGGCGGGGCTGGTTTTTGGGCGTTTGTTGTTGTGGGATGTGACGAAGGAGACAAAGTTCGGGGTGGGGGGGGGATCTCCTGTCTAAAACAGCTCTTCCAAACTTAGACTCTAGGGTTCTTTTAATGTCTAGGTCTAGGGTTTTAGGTGTATTAGGTTTGGGTTATTATGGGCTAGATCCGAATTGGGCCAAATTCGGACCAAATTTACCTTTAAAAATGGCCCTTTAACTCTACTAGACTAAAAAATATTAATTCCTAAAATAATAACTATAAAATTGTGAAATCAATCCTAATTAAAATAAATTACTAGAATAAAATTAAATACTAAAAGTGAAATTATTTCTGTATATTTTTTTTAATTTTATGAAATATAGATAAACTAAAAGTAATAAAATATCAATTAGCTAAATAAGGGAAAATATTTTTGTAATTTTTTATTTTTGTGGTAAAATAATGTAAAAGAGTCAAAACTATTTAGAATAACGATATTAGGCTTAAACGGAATATTTAAACGCTAAAATATGTAATATATTGGGGAAGGTCAAAAATTACATGTCTACATCTATTTATATCTATATTTAAAAGAACAAATATTAAACGTTAAATTTGAATGAAAAAATTATTTTTGAAATATTAATCGACTTCTATACTCTTTTAAAATTATAAAATAACTTTATGTAAGATAAGATTGTGATTAAGCCTTCAAAGTCAACTAATAAAATTGGGCAAAAATATGGATAAAGCCTATTTCTTACAGTGTCTTGTTTCAAGGTATAGTCATATGCAACAACAAACACACACTCTCTCTCTCTCTATATTTTTTGATTTTTAAAAAATAACCTTTTAATATTAAGCACAATAACTCACAATAAAAAAGACATAATCGGAATTCTAAACATTAGACTTTTAATCCTATTAGTTTTAGGACATAATAATACACGTTAGAAATCCTACCCGATTACCTTTAGGAATCCTATTAGTATAATTCTTTTCGGGCATAGATACATAATATTACATATTAGCATGTAAACGTTAGTATAATTGATTTCGGGATATGGACATATTTTTAGCCATATAATCCTATTTTTTAAGGATATACTTCTTACAATATTCTTATTACTAATTTAATTTGAAAACATATAATATTTTTCAAATCCATTTAGAAATAGGAGCGCATATATCTATTTATATCTATATTTTATTATAAAAGCACGAATATTAAAACATTAAATATTGAACGACGAAAATATTCTCAAAATTTTACTCGACTTTTATACTCTTTGAAAGCTAAATTAATTTTAAAAGGAATCATCCCTAAAGGATAAAATTGTAATATTAGTGATCGTGTAATACTTTTTTGAGCAAACAGAAAATATATATATCGTATATTACTAATTGCACTTGGACAATAACTTCGAATAAAGTATCTGCATTTCCTAATTCTGATTTATTAGAAGACAAAACACAAGAAGAGATAAAAACCTAATCAGACAAAATTATGTTCCACAAAGCAGTTGAAGTGACATAAAATTAAATGAACATACACCAAGATACTGTTCACAAATAAATAGGCAAGATATGACAAAGTTGCACATCTCTGTGTTACAAAAACAAATACTATCTAATTTAACTAAAATCGATAATCTTTTTGACTTCAACCGGCGTTGAGTCATTTTAAATTCAAGTACTATATACCGTAAGATTATTGATTTTTATTATTTAAATTGTTGAACTTTATCCATGTAAATTTCATTACAATGTAATATATTTAATTGATTGCTCATATAAATATTTGATTGAAGTTTTACGCGCAACACAGAGACACATTATAAATATATATTTATTTATAAAAGCACGAATGTTAAGGCACTAAATATTGAACGACGAAAATATCCCCAAAATATTGAGAGCCTTTTATACCCTTAAAAGAAATATAATCTCTTGAGAAGGCTGCGTACAATAGACCCTTGTGGTCCGGTCCTTCCCCGGACCCCCCGCATAGCGGAAGTTTAGTGCACCGGGCTGCCCTATAATCCCTTGAGAATATAATTTCATGTTGGATAAAATAGTAACTAAACTTGGCCTAATATTAATTAATGGAATTCTAAGCACAATCAGGTTCCGACTTTTTAGTTATTCGTCCTAACTAAATCCTTAGGTGCGTAGGATGCATATCTATTACTAAACACACGTTTAATGCACATATACTAAAACTAATAATAAATTTTGTATAGATAGTGTTCATATTAGATACAATACTCATTTAATTATTTTTCTAATAATTTAGTATTTTGAAATCAATTAAAATCCTAATTTTTGTAAAAGTCTATATGATGTCCTAATAATTAAGACCTTATATAAATTATTTCCTAATATAAATAGACAATCTATCCTTCTCCGTGTACAATTATATCTAAGGTTATTGACCCAGTGTTTATTTTATTTTAGTGAGTGGACTCAACTTCTTGAATACAACGGGACACTTCACATGGAACATTGAAAAAGCAGGTTGAAAACGTGTTAGCCGATCACTTGAATACCAAAACAACTGAAAACCCATTAGATATTGATTTAAAAATTCTAAATATTTGACAATTCTAAACTTTACAATTTTAAGTGACATTAAATTATGTCTTGGAAATTTGCTTACTGCATAAATACAAATTCAGTCTCTGGACTGAAACAAATTTGCCTCTTCAATTCTTAATTATGGAGAAACAAATAAAATTCTACCTGGATTAAAAAACTCACATCAATCAAAGGCACTTATTCCTAATAATATGATATTCATCCTCATCTAAACTACCACTAAGCCACCCATTAGATATTGATTTAAATAATTCGAAATTTTGCGATTTTAAATCTTGGAAATTTGTTTACTGTATAATACAAATTCAGTCTCTGGACTAAAACGATTTTGTCGCTCCAATTCTTAATTATGGAGAAATAAATTAAATTCTACTTGAATTAAAAAATCACATCAATTAAAAGAACTTATTCCGGAATTAAATTTTTAAGACACTTCAAAACTTATATCAGTTTTTAAGATAAAAGTATTAAGAATGAGTTAGAAGGGACACTTTTGTAATTTGGGTTAATGACATAATTTTTAATACCCCCAAAGTTTTCTTATCTACAAAAAAGTTCCCCTCCTCCGCCCCCTATTCCTCATCCTACTCCTCCGCTCCTTCTCCTCCTCCTCCCGCCACTCTTCCTCCTTTGCTGGTTCCTCCATCTCACAATGCTCCTTTCTATCCCCTGCCACTCCTAATCCTCAAACTTTTAGGAAGATATTTCAAATATCTAGAGAAATGTCTCAAACATCTACTGAGATGTTTCAAACAACTGCACACATCTGTGGAAAAAAAGATCAATGAGAACAACACTAGAAAAAAGAAAGAAGCAGAAGAAACATCCCAATGGATGTTTCAAACATCCCGGGGGGTGTTTCAAACATCCCGGGAGATGCTTCAAATATTCCCTGAGATGTTTAAAACATATCCCCAAATATCCCGAGAGATGTTTCAAACATCACGGGAAACAAAATACTCACTTTGTAAAATTTCATATTTTTCTCTTTCTCTCGTATATTTTAAACCACTAAAAGTAAAGAAAAAAATAAAAAAAGAAGAAGAAGATGAAAATGAGATGAAGAGGAAAAGAAGAAAAAGACAAGGAAGAAAATGACGAAGAAGAAGATGATGACATAGACAAACCAGCAGCATCAACAAAAACGAAATTTAAAGAGAAAGAAGAAAGTAAGGAAGAAGAATGAGAGAATGAGGAAGAGAAAGAAGAAAGAATGAGAAGATTTGAAATAATTTGAGTGGGTATGCTTTTTTAAAATTTTTGAAAATTTTAATATTTATCCGTAACTTTTGTTATTTTTAATCTGACCTCGAACCCCTTTAATTATACATTTTTTGTTAAATAAAAAAATGTGTCTTATATTCTTACACAAGACAACTTGGTTTTGATATGAAATGACACAAAAAAGAAATAGATGCATGCAAATGACTCCACCAAATCCTAATAGAGGCTGTAATTAGCATACAGGCTTTCAATGTGTCCATGTAGAATATTACATTTTGGAGCATAATATCCTCTCGTGAATGATGCTAAATGAAATATTCTTTACAATCGTGGAATGGGGGCGGCAAAATGGTTAAAAGAAAACAGTTAATCACCCATATTATTCACTAAAAAATAGGTTGGATAATAAACTTTATAAAATGGATCAAATATGGATAAGAACTATATTATCCATTTTCTAAATGGATAACCAATGGGTCTAACTTATACATTTGTAAAGCCTCAAATTGAGAGTTTCTCAAGTTAGGAAGACTAAGAATTCTCCCAAAAGTGATCATATGCAAGAAGCCATGGATAATATGGTTACCCATATTATCCGCCGGTTAACCTGTTTTTTATCCGTATTAAATATGGGTCGGGTCGGATAATTTACCTTTTTTATTACCCGTTTCGACCCGAACCATATCCAACCCGACCCGCCCGTTTTCCACTCTTACCATAGAAGCACAATCAGGGGCAAAGCTAGCATATGTCTTGCGAGTTCGGTCGAACTCAATAACTTTTATCTAAATTTTATATTTGTCTTAAGATATCTATTGAATATGTTATGTTGGGCTTTATATACAGGTTATTATTTTACTTTTCATCTATTTTCCAGTTCTTGTTGTTATATCAAGGAACAGACAAACCCGAAAATATAGAACACCAAATTTTAACATGGAAAACCCTTCAAATCGAAGGTAAAAACCATGAGATCACAAAAATCCAAAAAGCTCCACTATAACAATAAGAGGGTTACAAAAGTTATCCAAATTGAATACACAACAAGTGCCAAACATGAAGCAACAATAACAACAATAGCAACAAGAGCAACAACTAATCAATTGAAGAAAGAGGAGAATCTATAAAAACGAAGTTGTTGTTTGAGGCTCGAAATCAGATGCTATGGGCCTTCAAATCCAATCTCCACCGTTCAAATCAAATACAAAGATATTACGAACACTCAGTTAAATTTCAGCCCAATCCAACGGTTAACAAATCAAAACACATAATTTGAAATTGGCTGGTCGGAATAAAATTTGCAGCAAAAACAAATACTTTTCTTCTCTCTTCTTTCTTGATGAAAGCTCTCTCAAAAACCACTCTTATGTGCTTAAGTTTTTCTAAGACTTGTATCAATGAGTTGTTTGATGTGATTTGAGGCCTCAACTAAGTTCGTATCATTTTTTAAGACTTGTTGGTATGTTTGGTTGAGGTCTCGGGGGCCTCGTGTGGATTTCAGGTGGTTAATGGATTGAAACGGGACTTTGAAGATTGCTAAAGCCAGTTGGTGTGGTGTGTTCTGGTTTCTTTCTATGCGATCACATGGATATGTCCGTGATCGTGAACGGTCTTTGAGGACTGTTAAATTTTCCCTTTTCGCGTTTGCATAGTTATGGATGCGATCGCATAGTTTGAGAAGCTTTTGCTTCGCAAACACATGTAGTGAATCGCGTTCGCCAGGCCAGAGGCAATTGCTTCAGACACAGTAATCACAAGTATTGTCTCAGTATGCCACAAAGATGTTTCTGTATTATTTAACCCTGGTTCTACTTATTTGTATGTATCTATCATATTTTGCTCGTTATTTGGATATGCCCCGTGAGTCCTTAGTCTCACCTATTTATGTGTCTATGCCGGTGGGTGATACTATTATTGTGGACCGTGTGTATCGGTTGTGTGTAGTGACTATTAGGGGATTGGAGACCAGAGCTGACCTTCTATTACTTAGTATAGTTGATTTCAACATTATTTTGGGTATGGATTGACTGTCTCCATGTCATTTTATTTTGGATTATCACGCTAAGATTGTGACGTTGAAGATGTCGTGGTTGCCAAGGATCGAGTGGAGAGGTTCGCTGGATTATGTTCCAGTAGGGTGATTTCTTATTTGAAGGCCTAACAGATGGTTGGGAAGGGGTGTCTGTCATATTTGGCCTTTGTGAGGGATGTTTGTGCTGGTAATCCTACTATTGATTCCATCCTGGTAGTGCGAGACTTTCTGGATATGTTTCCTGCAGACATATAGGGCATGCCACTCGACAGGGATATTGATTTTGGTATTGACTTGATGCCGGGAACTCGGTTCATTTCTATTCCTCCGTATCGTATGGTACCAACAGAGTTGAAGGAGTTGAAAGAACAGCTTCAAGAGCTTCTTGATAAGGGGTTTATTAGGCCTAGTGTGTCGCCTTGTGGTAGGCCAGTTCTGTTTGTGAAGAAAAAGGATGGTACTATGCGAATGTGCATCAACTATAGGCAGTTGAACAAAGTTACAGCCAAGAACAAGTATCATTTACCGCGCATTGATGATTTGTTTGACTAACTTCAGGGAGCGAGGGTGTTCTTTAAGATTGATCTGAGGTCTGGGTATCATTGGTTGAAGATTCGGGACTCGGATATTCTGAAGGTGACATTCAGGACCTACTACTGTCACTATGAGTTCCTTGTGATGTCTTTTGGGTTGACCAACGCCCCAAAAACATTCATGCATCTGATGAACAGTGTATTTCAGCCATATCTTGATTCGTTTGTCATAGTATTCATTCATGATATCCTGGTGTACTCACGTAGCCAGGAGGAGCATGCGCAACATTTGAGGACTTTGCTACAGAGGTTGAGGGAGGAGAAACTCTATGCCAAGTTCTCCAAGTGTAAGTTTTGGCTTAGTTAAGTGGCGTACTTGGGGCACGTGATGTCCACTGAGGGGATTAAGGTGGATCCAAAGAAGATAAAGGCAGTTCAGAGTTGGCCCAGACCGTCTTCAGTTACTGCAATTTGGAGTTTTCTCAGCTTTGCCGGATATTATCGTCGCTTCGTGGAGGGTTTCTCATCCATTGCAGTGCCTTTGACCAGGTTGACCCAGAAGTGTACGCCATTCAGGTGGTCGGATGAGTGTGAGGAGAGATTTCAGAAGTTCAAGACTTCCTTGACCACAACTCCAGTTCTAGTTTTGCCTTCAGCATTGGGCTCTTATACCGTATATTGTGATACTTCTCGGATTGGTATTGGGTGTGTATTGATGCAGGAGAGTATGGTGATTGCTTATGCTTATCTCTAGTTAAGCCCCACGAGAAGAACTACCCAGTTCATAATTTGGAGTTGGCATCCATCGTTCGTGCATTGAAAATCTGGAGACATTATCTCTATGGTGTGTCTTGTGAGGTATTTACGAATCATCGGAGTCTCTAGCACTTGTTCAAACAAAAGGATCTAAAATTGAGGTAGCGGAGATGGTTGGAGCTGCTGAAGGAATATGATATCACTATTTTATATCTTCCCAGGAAGGCCAATGTGGTGGCCGATGCCTTGAGTAGAAAGGCAGTGAGTATGGTAGCCTTGCATTTATTCATGTTAGTGAGAGACCGCTTGCATCAGATGTTCAGGCCTTGGCCAATCAGTTCGTGAGATTAGATGTTTCGGAGACCAGTCGGATTCTAGCTTGTGTGGTTTCTCGGTCTTCCTTATATGATCGCATCAGAGGGCGGATGTATGATGATCCCTATCTGCTTGTCCTTAAGGACACTGTTCATCACAGTGATGCTAAGGAGGTTACTAGTGGGGATGTTGGGGTGTTGAGTGTGAGAACGCGATTTTTGCCCTGTATGAATTATTCCAACAAATTCAAAACAAAATAATTTCTTTCAGTGTCTGCAATTTTGTTGGATTTCGTGGCATTTTCTGTTAATTATTTGCATTTGTCTGTGCACGTTTATTTTTAATTCGTGAAAAATACAAAAAATATGTTGCATCTGCATTTAGGATTTAATTTTATATTTTTAGAGCAATTAGCAAATTAGTTTGTTTTATAAAAAAAATAAAAATCATAAAAATAATTCATTTTGCATTTTTACTTTTTAATTTTGAATTTTGTAATTTTTCTTTAAATTTAGGATTTAATTAATTATTTTAAATACCATGATGAGTGATTAATCTAATTGGGTAGGTTAATTTAGTTAAAAATTATTATTAATTAATTTGGGATTTATTTTAATTTTGGGAAAAAGGAATTTTGAAATTGAAAAAGGTAAAAGAAAGAATGAAAGAAATCCAAATCTGGGCTCAAACCCAATTTAATTGCCCCAGCCCAAATAATAATCATCCAATACCCGGTTTAAACCCATGCCTTGACCCGGTCGGTTTCCCCCCAGTACCATACGACGCTGTTTCATTAAGTTTGATCTGGGACGTTGATATTTCCTGATCCAACGGATCAGAACTGGGGGGAGGTTTAATATATATATGTCCAAACGCTACCCTACCCCCCGGTCTCATCGTCCCAACACACCCTAGAAAATCCCTCGTCGCCTCCGCCCTGAACCGCCTGCCGGAAATCGTCTCCGCCGGCGGCGTCGGTCCAATCGCTGTCAGATTAACATCATAGATTCCCCTCCTTCTCCTCTTTCCAAGCCTCCAAATCCCCACCCTCAAATCCTAACCCAGCCTCTCGAATCTTGAATCAAAAGGAATGACCAAAACCCTAACGCCTCCAATCAACCCCAAATTAACACCACATAGCCACCATGATCCCTTCATGCCAAATCCTCACTCCGTTTCCCTCGAACCTTGTCGGAGCTGCTCGAATCCTAAATCTGAGATCGACCCCTGAAGTCCAGAAATCATTTCTTTATCGGACCTGGTACATGCATGGTCTTAAAGCACTATTCGTCGAGTCTTGATGTTCGGATTCAAACGATTGACCTTAGCTTTGTTAGGGCTTTTGTCTCCGATGGATTTCGAGTCTGAATCGGTAAGCTCCTTTCTTCTCTTGCCTTCTCTTCTTTTTTTTTTGCTGTCTTGTTCTCTTCCTCCTTCCCTTTTTTTTAGCTTAGTCTAGTCCGGCTGAAACTCGATTAATCTTTCGAGTTTGAATTGGTCTTCTGTTCATGGTCCTTCTCTTCTTCATATCTCCCATTTAGTCGCCTAGTTAAATTAGGGTTATTTTAATGATTTGGCTAATTTCTTTCTTATTTGCGTATAATGATCAGTTGACTAGTGTAGGTTTTAATTATTGAAATCTTTCAAGTGTTTGCCTTCTGTTTGTTGACTGATTTGATTTAGTTTGGGCTTTGAAGCCATTGTAGACCTCACCTCAAAGGGGTTGATTTGGGTCATTGGGTCAGAATATAGCCCAAAATTTGGTTTAAGTATCGGGCCAGTCTGACCCAGTTGGTTTCCTAGAGTAAATTAACAGGGCATTCAGGGGCAGTTTAGGAAATGGGGGAGGGGAATCTTTTGTAACAAGAAGGGGAATCTTCTAGGAATCTGGGGTGGGGGCTGTTTTGGTAACTGGTTAATCACGTTAAGGGTAATTCAGTAAAAAAGAAAAATCAGGTAAGGATTAGTTAGCAAAAAGCAAAATTAAAAAGGGACTGAATGGCAAAAAATATTTCCTTGGGTCTGCCCTATTTGCTTACCTATAAATGCATCTTTTCCTTGCCATTCAAGGCAGAGGGGATAGAACTAACAAACTCAGAAAAAGAGAATAGCTAAAATTTGAAAAAAGGTCACTGTTCCATTGAATACATTTCTGATTTTGTTTGAATTCCAACTTGCTTAAGGCAATCTTTGGTTCAGTGGATGTATGAGATGGTTTGAACTTGTTCTTTTTTTAAAGTCTAAAGTTGAGTTCTGGGTCAAGGTTACTATTTCATTGATTATTCTTGAGCTGATTTCACTGTTCTACTGTTGAATCTGGGACTCTGTTCTGTTGCTGCTACCTACTGATCCTTACTCCTTCTTGCTTTCCCCTTGTTCCCAGGTACTCATTCGACCTCAAATGACATGTTGAAATCAAAATGGGAATGTTGATGATACCATGTTTTATGGCAGTCAATTTCTGATTATTAGGTTCTGTACTCATGTGAGCCTTGTTAATTAACTTGTGGCTATTTACCTATTCCAGATTTTGGTTTAGGCGTTTGAACAAATTCATTGCATGTTACTGTATTTTGATAGCTGATTCGAATGGTTGTAATACTCTATTAAAGCCCCTGTTTAGTTTCAATGTTGATTAGTAGTAATTCTGACTTAAAGATGCATAAGATCGGCTGTTCTTTGAGCATGAAGTATGCTATGTTACAATACAGGAAAATCTCTTACTTGATTTAGGTGAAATCAGCCTGTGTTTGTTTTCTTTTTAAGGTTTAGAGTTAGGCAACTCCAAGTCCATTGGTGACTTTAAATTGTTGATTAGTAATAAATGAAGTCTTTCTGAAACTTTAAAGTGTTTTCTTCTTGCTGGAAATTCGAATTGGTGGCTTTCAATGATGAAACGACATGCATATGAGCTGTTGATAATCAGGAACTGTAACTTCATTTTAGCATGTATGTTAGCATACAGAATGTGTTTTGCATTGGCTGAAGGTCGTTGGTGTTTTTTCAAACTCTAAATCTCCATAACAATGTATTTTACTTCAAGTATTAGTTTCAGATCTTGAAATTGGGCTGCCAACGTTGGCCCAGTTGTGATCGATTTCATCTTCTGCAATTAGATTATCGATCTGGGCTTTAGGATTGAGCCCAGTTGCCTCTCGTGCTGGGCGGCCAGTCGTTGGGCTATGGCCATGTCCAAGCCCTTCAACAATCTAGCATCGGTTTTGTCTATTGCTAGCTCATTAGTTATTAAAGTTTAACTCAAACATTGGCTAAAAATGAGTAAAACTCCCTTATGTCCTTTAATCAATTACCTACGCTCCTTAATTAGTTGAGGTGTGCTGTGCCAAACGAAATGACAATTGCATGGCCTTCGTGTAACCAATTTTATTTTTATCCTTAGAGTTCGAGGTGTGCCATATAGCGAATTTTCCATGGCCCTCGTAAAATTAAAGTGCGTAGTTGCTTTAGACGCGCTATTTTAATTATTTTACTTTCATAAACCTGGGTGTGCATTTCATGTAACCCAAATCAAATCTTAAAACGTTGAATAAAATATGTTTAGGATTGCGGTTGCATTTCATGTGGCGCGATCTAAAGACATGTTTTAAACGACGTCAAATCTTCTTTAAAATAATTAAAAGCGGTTTAATATGTTAAAATTGCACATAGGTTCAAAATCTTTAAAATTAGATAATTAAGCCAATTATAACAATTGAGGGACCGTGCTAGAATCACGGAATCCGGGAATGCCTAACACCTTCTCCCGGGTTAACAGAATTCCTTACTCGGATTTTTGGTTCGCGGACTGTTAAATAGAGTCAATTTTTCCTCGATTCGGGATTCAACCGGTGACTTGGGACACCATAAATCTCCAAAGTGGCGACTCTGAATCTTTTAACCATAAATCCCGTTTCGATTGTCCTTTAATTGGAAAAATACCCTTTTACGAGGTGTAGGTGAAAAAGGAGGTGTGACAGCTCTGGCGACTCTGCTGGGGACCGAACCCAGAATCTCTGGTTCAGGGTTCAAGAATTCAAGCTTAGAATAATTGTTATAGTTGGCTTTATCCATTATCTGAATTTGTTACATGATTTGGGCCTTATGTGCTAATTGATTGCTTTTACCGCTTTGATATTCCGTGAACTGTATATCAACTGTTGCGAAATCCCTCTTCTCTATGAGTCTTCTAAATCATGAAGAAGTGTGCACTTCGTGTGACTTCTTTTCTGTTAGAGTCATATTCCAAATTTAGAATAAGGTTCGGACAAGTTGCAAAGCCGGTGAAGCTTTTGTATTCCCGGTACGTTGCCCCCCCTCGGCTCGAGTTGTCCGCTCGAGTAAGCCAGGTCTAGAACAAATAAACCCAGGTTTAAACCTAGTATAACAATACCTCATGCCGGATCCCTAGTAGGAACGTTTGTTTGCATTATGTTCATTTTGACTTTGAAGACTCAACACAAGGGTTGGATCTGTCTAGGACAGGTGCACCCGAAATAAAAAAAGACCATCCTGATGCATCTTACTTGCTACTTGTGCATTCATTTGCTTCGGACTTGCATGCCGACCGACTTATGAATATTGGGAAAAGTTGAGGAAAGAGAAATAGCAGTATGAGAGTTAATCGTCTGTTCTGAAAAATAATGTCCAAATAGTGTCGAAACTCTGCCGAATGTTTGAAGAAAGAAAAAAAAGAAAAAAGTTTTGTTTTCAAAAAATAGTTTTATTTGCCAATGAAATAATAAAAAAAAAGAGGAAAAACAAAAGTTGGTGTTTTCAAAAATAATTTTATTTGCCAATGAAATGAAATAAAACAGTCTTGTTTTCAAAAAAATTAGTTTGTTTTATTTGCCCGAACTGCGCCAGTTTGATTTTCACAGGGTGTGAGATACGTAGGCAACCCCCATCGGGTCCAACTTCCTTTTGCGAAAGTAGCCAGAAATTTTTTACTTTAATTTGAAAATAATTAGGGTGATGCCATTCTTGTCAGAAATAGCCGAATGTTCCTAAAAGGGCACCGGAAGGCTATTTTTGCAAGAACAACCACTTTTTGTCAATGTTAAAGGTTTTGGCTGGTTAGCTGACATAGCCTTAAAATCTTCGTTTTTGAAGTGCTGAAAGGCCGTGTTGGCAAGGCCGGATGTTTTGTGAAAATTTTGAAAATTGGTCATTTCTCTTAAGTCAAAATGAGTCATGGTTTTCTTTTAATTAAAATCACCTTAATAAATGTGCAGGATGAGCACAAATCAAAATGAACCTTTTTCAGTCTGTGAAGAGATACCTTTGGAGCTACATATGTGGTGGCATGATTTGGGGGACGACAGCAGGAAAGTTGTGACAAAAGCATTGGGCGGTCTTATTGGGTTTTTGAAGGTTAAGCCCCGAAAAGGTGTGATTGAGGCCTTGATACCGTTTTGAGACCCAACACCTAATGTGTTCCACTTTGCGGATTTTGAGTTAACTCCTACGCTAGAAGAGATAGCAGGCTATGTCGATTTTGAAGGGAATCTCAGAAGTCAATACCCAGTAGCACCAAGAACAGTGACCCCCACAAATTTTTGGACTTGTTAAGCATCAGACGGGATGTCCGAGACGGAAATTTGGCCAAAGGATTTTGTACCTTCTACTTTCTGTATCGACGATACGGGAACCCACGTGGCTTCGAAACACCAGATACTGGTCTTACTCATGCTGGGAATCAAGATAAGTGGGAAGCTCGGAGAGGATTAGCTTTCATAGTGGCGTTCCTGGGTATTTTGGTTTGCCCGAGAAAAGACGGGAACATAGAGATAGGGTTAGTAGGGATAACTGACTTTATGATGAAAAAGGCAAATGGGACTATAGTGCCGTTGATCTTGGCAAAAATTTACCGAGCTCTTACTCGTTGTCGAGAAGGAGCAAAGTTCTTTGAAGGGTGCAATATGCTGTTATAAATATGGATAGAGTAACACCTTTGCCACCGTCCCGGATACTTGAATTGCGGTATGACTGGCCTCGAGTGCATTGGAAAATATGAAAAGCGAGTAGAGGGTTATGAGTTTCCAGATGGTACGGAAGCATGACATGCTCATCTGAGATCTTTGACTGCAAATAAGATCAAATGGACATTTGGTTGGCTTTCAGTCGACGTAGTAATCTATATGTCGGCTAAGGTGTGTTTTTTGCTATTGATGGGTCTTCAGAGTATCCAGCCTTATCCTCCACACAGAGTCTTACGTCAGTTGGGCCGATACCAGACCATCCCACATGATGAAGATTTGAGCCAGCAAGTCATTGAGTTAGATCCAAAAGCTGCCTTCCCAGAAGAGAAAGTGCGCTGGATTTGGCATCAGTGCAGATTCTTAGGGCCTAATACTCAAGTACGAGACCTATCCAAAGGCGAGGTGGAGCCAAGTTACACTGTTTGGTATGGTAAAAGATCCCGAGTTCAATATAAACCTGACAGACCCCAAAGAGACCTCATGTCCAATAATTCACCGACGGAGCACAAGTGCAATGGGGTTGCTGACCAAAGAAAACGAGTATGGGGCTACCATAAGCAAATTAGAAAAGCAAGTCAGAGAACTTCAATTCGAGAATAGCCTGCAAGTCGCGGTGGATGAAGGAGAAAAGAAAAAGGTAGCCAAATAAAATGAGGCCCTTCAAGCTCAAGTTCAGAAAATGAAAGTAGCGGCAGGAAATCCAGCCCAAAGCGACAGAGATGAAAAACTCATAGCTAACCTGAGGCAGAAAGTAAATGACTATAGTTTTGATTTGAATAAAGCAAAAAGTGAACTAGCCAAGGCTCGAAAGCAATTGGCTAAAAACGCAGATGAACAAGTACGCCTGGTTAAGCAATTGAGAGAAAGGTACGACGATGAGGTCGTAGGGTTAAAAAAAAGGGTCATCGCCACAGAAAACAAGAGAACATTGTTATACAGCATTGGCGCAATTAGAAATAGATTTGTAACAACTTCAGGAGCAAAATCATGCGGTTGAGCAAACTTTGGAAGCCTGGGCCCAGCAGATTGGGCGTTTGTTACAAGAAAAAGGCATCATAAGAGAGAGAATTAGAACATTGCTGACTAAATCGTTATGAAGTGCCAGATCTGTGAGGATATGACTCGCACTACCTTCTTTGCAACAGTAATGACATTTGTCAAACAGATAATGAGCGACTTGGATCGACTTCAAAGGGAGCTTGCATATAGGCCCGCGGCGAGACCGAATGATGTCCCGCAGGCACCAGGAGCATTGATGTATTCATGATTTGTCCATTTGATTCTGCATTTCCCTTTTGTTAGTGTCTGTCAGTCATGTTGAGTTTGTATCTTCTTTCTGCTAGAGTTTGGCAAATTGTTTTCGAGTCTGTATTTTCTGTTGTTGATGTCTATTTTCAGAGTCTATATTTCATCTTTGCGTCTAAATCTGTTAGTCTTTTGGAAGTTATTAATTTAGAGTTTGTAATGGAAGCATTTGTTTTTTTTATGAAAACTGAAAATCCCAAAAATGTTTTATTTCGCACTTATCTACAAGAACTACATTTGGTCTGATTCATGCGGGGTCATGATACGTAGGCAATCTCTATAGGATTCGACCGCAACCAAATAAAAAAAGAGAAGAAAAGAGGGTAAGAAAATAAGAGGAAAAACAAGAGAGTAAAGAAATGGAAAGAGCGGAAAAACAAGAAAGAAAAAAGAGAAAATAAGAGAGAGTAAAAACAAAGAGAGAACAGAGGCCAGAATGAAAGGAAAGGAAAGAAAAAAAAAGAAAAGAAAAGAAAAGGGGATGTTTGCAATCGAAAGTGAGAAAAGGCCGGAATGACGCATGCAACCGATCAAATACATAATAGAGACAATTAACTGTTTAGGTGCATTCATGCCCAATGTGCGGTTACCAATCTATTAAAGCCTAATCGCTAACAAGGTTGTTGTTTGATGTATTAAGTCCAGTCAGGTGGTTAGTTGACTGGCATTTTGGCAACTTACTCCTACAACACCTGATCGAAAGACAGGCTGAATATGGTCGACCAGGAACCGGAAACAAGTATTGTCAACCCATCGAAAGAGGTGGAAGAAATGGACGTTAATGCGATGAGGGAAGAAATGTATAAGCTGAAGCAGCAGATGGCTGAAATGTACCAAGCCTGGGCAAAGGGGCATCCACCACCAGTTTATCCCGCCAACTCTGCTTATATCCCACCATCAACCCAACCTCCGGAGCCTCCCACTGTGAACTCATCTCCAGCCTTTCCCCTCTACCAACAATTCCATGGCGCCACTTCCCATACTTCTCAAGCTCCACCACCCAAACAAGTCCCATACCCTCATTCACCAATTACACCTGTTTTTGTGGCACCTCCACCTGCTACATTACACCGATCTTCCAGTGAACCCCTGTTCCAAACTCACAACAACCAGTACTATCCCCCTGAACCCACCTTCAAAGTTCCAGAACCATATCCTTACACCCCTCATCTTGATATCCCGGCAAAGACCGAGAAACCGCCCAAAAATCCCAAGCATGAAAAGATGATCAGAAAGGTCAAAAGCTTAGAGCAATCGTTCCGAGATATGAGGGGGATAAGAGGTCAAGTGAGTGTGGCCTATAAGGATTTATGTCTGTTCCCAGATATTCAGTTGCCAGCAGGGTTCAAAATGCCCATGTTTGATCTGTACGATGGGCATAGTGACCCGGTAGCACACTTAAGAGGATTCTGTAGCAAGATGAGAGGAGCAGGTGGAAGAGACGAATTGCTGATGGCATATTTCAGCCAAAGTTTGAGTGGATCGGCTTTAGAATGGTATACCAAACAGGATCACAATAGGTGGTACACATGGGATGATTTGGCCCAGGCCTTTGCCTGCCATTTTCAGTACAACCTCGAAATTATCCCAGATCGTCTGTCGTTGACAAAGCTGGAAAAGAAGCCCGGTGAGAGCTTCAGGGAATATGGATTCCGCTGGACAAAGCAAGTAGTGAGGGTTGATCCTCTGATGAAAGAAAGCGAGATGGTTGATTATTTCTTGCAGGCCTTGGAACCCACTTATTCCGGTCACTTAGTGTCAGCAGTAGGTAAGTTCTTTAATGAAATCATGAAAATTGGAGGCATGGTTGAAGAGGGACTCAAGTCCAACAAGATCATGAGTTATTCAACGATTAAAACAACCACTCAGGCCATTCAAAACGGTACTGGGGGTGTACTCGGAAAGAAGAAGAAAGAGGATATTGCAACGGTCGAGTCGACAGCTTGGGGTGGATCCAGGAACCTTCCGCAGTTCTACAACCAGCCTCGACCCTATCCCCAAACCTACCCCCACACTCCATATAGCCTGCCACTACATTACTACCCACCGCCAGATCCCCATTTTTCTGTCCATCACGCACAAGCCTATATCCAACCACCCATTCACTCACAATGGCGTGCGCCAGCTCCACAAAACCCATACCAAGCTCCACAAAATAACTACCCACCCCCAAAAGCCCACAGAAATCCTCCTGGAACAGGTTTTCAACCCAACCAAGCCTTTAAGAATGAGAGGCTGCAGAAGCAGAAGACTTTTACTCCATTAGGAGAATCCTATACTAGTATATTCCATAGGCTTAGACAGTTGGGCATGTTGAATCCGATCAAAGCCAAACTACCGAATCCCTTTCCCAGAAATCTTGATCGCTCAGTGAGTTATGAGTATTATTCAGGGGCCCCGGGCTATGATACAGAGAAATGCTGGAAACTGAAAACAGTTGTGCAAGAGCTTATTGATACTCATCGGATCGAGGTTCAAGCCTCAGAAGCACCAAATATCAATTAGAATCCGCTGCCAGCTTACCATGAGACCCATATAATTGAGTTGATACACAAGGGAGGGGAGCCTAAGAAACCATCGCAGACAGTGATGATGATCCGTTCCAGCGAAACCACTCCCAAGGAAAAGGTAATCAGTGGGAAATCAGTGGTCCAGTTGAAAGGGGTAGACAATAAGCCAGATGTGGTAGCCGAGAAAGGGTCTTCAAGCATTGTTGTAGTGAGACCGGAGAAAGCTAAAGTGGTGGTACCAGGGGTTACAAGTAAACCTGTTGTGGTCGTGAGGGGTGCTCGCACAGAGCCTGTTATTATAAAACCAGTAACTTAGTTTCCAGGAATTAACAGCAAGGCGGTCCCATGGAATTATGAACGAGTGACAGTAACTTACCAAGGGAAAGAGGTTAGAGAAGAAGTGTGTGAGACTCATGGTTTGACTCGATCGGGGAAATGCTTTGCCCCCGAAGAGTTGAGAAAAGCTAAGACCTCAAAAGAAAATCCAGTGTTGGTGAAGAAAGCGGTGACTGAGGAAGAAGCAGAAGAATTTCTGAGAAAGATGAAAGTGCAAGACTATTCCATTGTGGAGCAGTTAAGGAAGACACCAGCTCAGATCTCGCTCTTGTCATTATTGATCCATTCAGATGAACACCGTCGTGCTTTGATGAAGATCTTGAACGTAGCCCACATTCCTGACAAAATCTCAGTAAACCACTTGGAAAAGATAGCTAACAAGATATTTGAGGTAAACCGAGTCACTTATTTTGATGATGAGTTGCCTGTGGAGGGTACCAAGCACAATAGAGCCCTCTATCTGACAGTGAAATGCGAATATTCCGTGGTTACTCGGGTACTGGTTGACAACGGGTCTAGCGCGAACATCTGTCCTCTCTCCACATTGAACAAGCTTCAAGTGGAGTATGAGAGAATTCACAAGAACAATATTTGCGTTCGGAGGTTTGACGGTGGGGGTAAGGATTCAGTCGGGGACATAGTGCTTGAGCTCATAATAGGGTCAGTTGAATTTACTATGGAATTCCAGGTGCTCGATGTGGCTGTTTCGTACAATCTGTTGTTGGGACGACCCTGGATCCATGCTGCCAAAGTAGTCCCATCTACTCTGCATCAAATGGTCAAGTTTGAATGGGATCGACAGGAAATTGTTGTACATGGCGAAGATAATTTGTGTGTGCCCAATGGTGCCATTGTTCCGTTCATAGAGGTTGACGATGGCAAGAGACCATGGGTTTATCAGGTTTTCGACACAGTATCGGTAGAGAAAATTCTGGAAGGAAAGTGCTCCCCAACTCCAAAGATGAAAAATGGTTTCGTACCGGGCAAGGGTTTGGGTGCATCTCTGCAAGGTATTGTGCAGCAAGTTTCTCTTCCAAAGAATTTGGATAGTTTTGGTCTATGGTTCAAGCCTACCGTTGCAGACGTGAGAAGAGCTAGAAAAATGAAACAGAAAGCATGGGCATTGCCAAAGCCAATCTTGCGTTTGTCCAGATCATTCGTCAGACCGGGTATCAGAAAGCAACTGTTGTCAAAGGTTACTGGACCACTGATTGGTGCCGATGGAGACTTAGAGAAGGGGTTTGAAAGGTTATTCGCCGAGGTTAACATGGTTCAGGTTGGGGAAGGCTTCAGCAGGGCAGATGTGAAATTGGTGGGACCACGTGCAAAAGTCAACAACTGGGAAACTGCTCCTCTTCCTATTCGGAGGGAGTCTTGGTAGTGGGTTTTGATTTTCTTTTTGTTGTCTGGATTATTCCAGGGTCTGTAATTCAGATATTATGTTCCGTCCAGTTGGATTTGTTAAAACCCTGTTATCTTTATATTCAATGAAATGCAATTGTTCCTTTTCCTTCATTTCTTCTAATTTTATTTTTTGTTTTCTTCTTTTGTATAGTTCTTTTTATGTTGATATCAATGACATGACATGCATGAGGAACCTTCGGCTCTGTTTTAAAACCCAATCTAACTCTGAAATAATAATACAAGAAATTGAGTGTGATGACGAGTTGGAATTTAAGGATGATGAGGCCTATGAAGAAATTAGTAAGGAACTAAGTCATTTTGAGGAAAAGCCCAAACCTAATCTGAACGATACATAAGTAGTTAATCTACGGGACCAAGAAAATGTCCATGAAACTAAAATAAGTGTCCATCTGGAACCTCAACTTAGGGAGGAGATAATTAAAGCACTGTTCAAATACAAAGATATTTTTGCATGGTCTTATGATGACATGCCAGGTTTGAGAACTAATTTAGTGGTTCACAAGATGGCCACTAACCCGACATTCCCTCCTGTCAAACAGAAGCTGAGAAAGTTCAAAACGGATATGAGTGTAAAGATCAAAGAAGAGGTCACCAAGCAGTTCGATGCCAAAGTCATTCGGGTCACCCGGAATCCCACCTGGTTAGCCAACGTTGTGCTTTACCAAAGAAGGATGGCAATACTAGGGTGTGCGTTGATTATTGGAATCTCAACAAAGCAAGTCCGAATAATAATTTTCCCCTGCCAAACATCCATATATTGATTGATAATTGCGCCAAACATGAGATTGGTTCTTTTGTGGATTGTTACGCGGGTTATCATCAAATCTTAATGGATGAGGAAGATGCAAAAAAGATGGCATTTATCACGCAGTAGGGAACATACTGCTATCGGGTCATGCCATTTAGATTGAAGAATGCTGGGGCAACCTACATGAGGGCATGACAACAATATTCCATGATATGATACACCAGGAAATCGAGGTGTATGTGGATGATATGATTGTGAAGTCTAGAAAGCAGTCTGACCATGTCAGGGATCTAAAAAAGTTCTTCCGGAGGCTTTGCAGGTACAATCTCAAGCTTAATCCTGCAAAGTGTGCTTTTGGGTGCCGTCTGGAAAGTTGTTGGGGTTCATAGTCAGCCGCCGGGGCATTGAATTGGATCCATCAAAAGTTAAGGCTATCCAGGAATTGCCACCTCCGAGGAACAAGACCGAGGTGATGAGTTTGTTGGGGAGATTGAATTATATCAGCAGGTTCATCGCTCAGCTCACGAAAACTTGCGAGCCAATCTTCAAACTATTAAAGAAAGACGTTGCGGTCAAGTGGACAGATGAATGTCAGGAGGCGTTTGATAAGATAAAGGGGTATTTGTCAAATCCACCTGTGTTGGTCCCACCAGAACTAGGGCGACCGTTGATTCTATATTTGACGGTTTTGGACAATTCATTTGGTTGTGTATTGGGTCAACATGATACACTGGAAGGAAGGAGCAGACCATCTATTATCTTAGCAAAATATTCACGCTGTACGAGGTCAAGTACACTCAGTTTGAGAGGACATGTTGCGCCCTAACTTGGGTGGCACAGAAACTGAAACATTATTTGTCATCTTACACTACCTATCTCATATCTCACTTGGATCCATTGAAGTATATCTTTTAGAAGCCTATGCCCACAGGGAGGCTTGCAAAGTGGCAGATCCTGCTCACAGAGTTTGACATTATCTACATGACTCGGACTGCATGAAAGCACAGGCCTTGGCGGACCATTTGGCCAAGAATCCGGTTGATGAAGATTATGAACCTTTGAAAACTTATTTCCCTGATGAAGAGGTGATGTATGTTGATGAGTTGGAACAAGTTGAGAAGCCGGGATGGAAACCTTTCTTTGACGGGGACGCAAACATGAAGGGCGTGGGGATAGGAGCAGTACTTATTTCCGAAACAGGGCAGCACTACCCCGTTATGGCTCAACTTCATTTTTATTGTACCAACAACATGGTTGAGTACGAGGCATGTATTCTGGGTTTGAGGTTAGCTATGGATATGGGTGTCCAGGAAGTCTTGGTCTTGGGAGACTCGGACCTCCTGGTGCACCAAATTCAGGGAGAATGGGAAACACGAGATTTAAACCTCATACCATACAAACAATGTTTGCATGATCTTTGTCAACGGTTTCAGTTGATAGAAATTAGGCATATCCCAAGGATCCATAATGAAGTCGCCGATGCTTTGGCTACTCTGGCGTCAATGTTACATCATCCAGATAAGGCTTATGTGGACCCTTTGCAAATTCAGGTCTGTGATCAGCGTGCTTACTATAATATGGTAGAAGAAGAACTTGATAGGGAGACATGGTTCCATGATATCCAAGAATACCTCCGGATGGGGGTATATCCGGTACAGGCTACAGGTGATCAGAAAAGAACAATTCGACGATTGGCAAGCAGATTTTTTCTCAGTGGAGGGGTGTTATACAAAAGAACTCCAGATCTTGGATTGGTAAGATGCATAGATGCCATACAGGCCATAGTTATCATGACTGAGGTACACTTCGGGGTTTGTGGATCGCATATGAGTGGGTATGTTCTGGCAAAGAAGATTCTCCGAGCAGGTTATTACTGGCTCACTATGGAGCGGGATTGCATCAATTTTGTGCGTAAATGTCATTAGTGCCAAGTGCATGGAGATTTGATTCATTCTCCACCATTTGAATTACATACAATGTCTGCACCATGGCCTTTTGTTGCCTGGGGAATGGATGTCATTGGGCCAATCGAGCTGGGGTGGGGGCTGTTTTGGTAACTGGTTAATCACGTTAAGGGTAATTCAGCAAAAAAGGAAAATGAGGTAAGGATTAGTTAGCAAAAAGCAAAATTAAAAAGGGACTGAATGGCAAAAAATATTTCCTTGGATCTGCCTTATTTGCTTACCTATAAAGGCATCTTTTCCTTGCCATTGAAGGCAGAGGGGAGAGAACTAAGAAACTCAGAAAAAGAGAATAGCTAAAATTTGAAAAAAGGTCACTGTTCCATTGAATACATTTCTGATTTTGTTTGAATTCCAACTTGCTTAGGCAATCTTTGGTTCAGTGGGTGTATGAGATGGTTTGAACTTGTTCTTCTTTTAAAGTCTAGGTTTGAGTTCTGGGTCAAGGTTACTATTTCATTGATTATTCTTGAGCTGATTTCACTATTCTACTATTGAATCTGGGACTTTGTTCTGTTGCTGCTGCCTACTGATCCTTACTTCTCCTTGCTTTCCCCTTGTTCCGAGGTACTCATTCGACCTCAAATGACATGTTGAAATGGAAATGGGAATGTTGATGATACCATGTTTTACGACAGTCTATTTCTGATTATTAGGTTCTGTACTCATGTGAGCCTTGTTAATTAACTTGTGGCTATTTACCTCTTCCAGATTTTGGTTTAGGCGTTTGAACAAATTCATTGCATGTTACTGTATTTTGATAGCTGATTCGATTGGTTGTAATACTCTATTAAAGCCCTTGTTTAGTTTCAATGTTGATTAGTAGTAATTCTGACTTTAAGCTGCATAAGATTGGCTGTTTTTTGAGCATGAAGTATGTTATGTTACAATACAGGAAAATCTCTTACTTGATTTAGGTGAAATCAGCGTGTGTTTGTTTTCTTTTCAAGGTTTAGAGTTAGGTAGCTCCAAGTCCATTGGTGACTTTAAATTGTTGATTAGTAATAAATGAAGTCTTTCTGAAACTTTAAAGTGTTTTCTTCTTGCTGGAAATTCAAATTGGTGGATTTCAATGATGAAACGACCTGCATATGAGTTGTTGATAATCAGGAACTGTAACTTCATTTCAGCTTATATGTTAGCATCCGGAATGTGTTTTGCATTGGCTGAAGGTCGTTCGTGTTTATTCAAACTCTAAATCTCCATAACAATGTATTTTACTTCAAGTATTAGTTTCAGATCTTGAAATTGGGCTGCCAACGTTGGCCCAGTTGTGATCGATTTCATCTTCTGCAATTAGATTATCGATCTGGGCTTTAGGATTGAGCCCAGTTGCCTCTCGTGCTGGGCGGCCAGTCGTTGGGCTATGGCCATGTCCAAGCCCTTCAACAATCTAGCATCGGTTTTGTCTATTGCTAGCTCATTAGTTATTAAAGTTTAACTCAAACATTGGCTAAAAATGAGTAAAACTCCCTTATGTCCTTTAATCAATTACCTACGCTCCTTAATTAGTTGAGGTGTGCTGTGCCAAACGAAATGACAATTGCATGGCCTTCGTGTAACCAATTTTATTTTTATCCTTAGAGTTCGAGGTGTGCCATATAGCGAATTTTCCATGGCCCTCGTAAAGTTAAAGTGCGTAGTTGCTTTAGACGCGCTATTTTAATTATTTTACTTTCATAAACCTGGGTGTGCATTTCATGTAACCCAAATCAAATCTTAAAACGTTGAATAAAATATGTTTAGGATTGCGGGTGCATTTCATGTGGCGCGATCTAAAGACATGTTTTAAACGATGTCAAATCTTCTTTAAAATAATTAAAAGCGGTTTAATATGTTAAAATTGCACATAGTTTCAAAATGTTTAAAATGAGATAATAAGACAATTACAACAGTTGAGCGACCGTGCTAGAACCACGGAATCCAGGAATGCCTAACACCTTCTCCCGGGTTAACAGAATTCCTTACTCGGATTTTTGGTTCGCAGACTGTTAAACAGAGTCAATTTTTCCTCGATTTGGAATTCAACCGGTGACTTGGGACATCATAAATCTCCCAAGTGGCGACTCTAAATCTTTTAACCATAAATCCCGTTTCGATTGTCCTTTAATTGGAAAAACTCCCTTGTATTTATACCCTTTTATGAGGTGTAGGTGAAAAAGGAGGTGTGACATTGAGGATGCAGGGTCAGATTTGTATTCCCAATGTAGATGTGTTACATGAGTTGATTCTTGAGGAGGCCCACAGTTCGCGGTATTCCATCATCCGGGTGCCGCAAAGATGTATCAGGACTTGAGGTAACACTATTAGTAGAGGAGGATGAAGAAAGACATAGTGGGGTTTGTAGCTCG
This sequence comes from Nicotiana sylvestris, assembly GCF_000393655.2. Taxonomy (NCBI): domain Eukaryota; kingdom Viridiplantae; phylum Streptophyta; class Magnoliopsida; order Solanales; family Solanaceae; genus Nicotiana; species Nicotiana sylvestris. The sequence continues at coordinate 24,029,489 of NC_091060.1, forward strand.
GTGTCTAAATTGTCAGTAGGTGAAATATAAACATCATAGATCGCGCAGATTAGTTCAGAGGCTTGATATTCCGGAGTGAAAATGGGAGCGTATCACCATGGACTTCGTAGTTGGCTCCCCTGGACTTCGAAGAAGTTTGATGCTATTTGGGTAATTGTGGATCGATTGACCAAGTCCGCACATTTCATTCTAGTTGGGGTTACTTATTATTCGGAGCGGTTGGCTGAGATCTACATCAGCGAGATTGTTCGCCTTCATGGTGTACCAGTGTCTATCATTTTACAACTGGGCACGCAGTTTACATCGCAGTTTTGGAGATCAGTGCAGCGATAGTTAGGCACACAGGTTGAGTTGAGTACAACATTCTACCCTTAGACGGACAGACAATCCGAGCGACCATTCAAATATTGGAGGATATGCTACGCGCTTGTGTCATAGATTTCGGGGGTTCATTGGATCAGTTTTTGCTGCTTGTAGAGTTTGCCTACAACAACAACTACCTATCGAGCTTTTAGATGGCTCCGTATGGGAGTTTGTATGGGAGACGATATCGATCTCCAGTGGGTTAGTTATTGGCACGTGAGTTGCTTTGGGTACTGACTTAGTTCGGGTTTGTTTGGACAATGTTAAATTGATTTAGGATCGGCTTCGCATGGCATAGTCTAGACAGAAGAGTTATATCAATCGAAAGGTTCATGACGTTTCTTACATGGTGGGGGAGAAGGTACTACTCAAGGTTTTACCCATGAGGGGTGTTATGAGGTTCGAAAAGAAGGGCAAGTTGATCCCTCAGTATATTGGGCCTTTTGAGGTGCTTAAGAGGACTGGAGAGGTGGCTTATAAGCTTGTCTTGCCGCCTAGTCTATCCAGTGTTCATCCATTGTTTCATGTTTCCATGCTCCGAAAGCATGTCAGCGACCTGTCTCATGTTTTAAGAGGGGGATGATGTAATGACCCAACCGGTCATTTTGAGTATTGCAACCCCATTCCCCCATTTACTGTCTATTCTATGCTCAATTTTTGATATATGACTTGCTGTGGTAGTTGGTTTGGTTCCGGAGATGTTTCAAAATGAATTGGGATACTTGGTCCCAAGGTTGAAATCTTAAGTTGAAAGAGTTGACCGGATATTGATTTATGTGTAAATGGCTTCGAAATAGAGTTTTGATGGTTCCGATAGCTATGTAGGGTGATTTTGGACTTAGGAGTCCGTAGTTGATTTTGGTTTGAATTGGAGAAAGTTGGAAAAATGGAAGTTTGGAGAGTTGAGAGGTTTGACCGAGAGTTGAGAGGTTTGACTGAGAGTTGACTTTGTGGTTACTGAGTTCGGATTTTGCTTTCGGAAGTTCAAATAGACCTATTGTGTCATTTATGACTTGTGTGCAAAATTTGAGGTCAACCAAAATTGATTTGATAGGTTTCAGTATCGATTGTAGAAGTTGGAATTCATTAGGCTTGAATTGGGGTGCGATTCATGTTTTTTATGTTGTTTGATGTGATTTAAGGCCTTGAATAAATTCGTATCATGTTTTAAGACTTGTTGGTATGTTTGGTTGAGGTCCAAGGGGCCTCGAGTGTATTTCGAGTGGTTAACGGATTGAAACGGGACTTTGAAGATTGTTGAAGCCTGCTGGTGTGGTGTGTTCTGGTTTCCTTCTATGCGATCGTATGGATATGTCCACGATCGCGATGGGTCTTTGAGGACTGTTAAATTTTCCTTATTCATGTCTGCATAGTTATGTACGCAATCGCGTAGGTTGAGAAGCTTGTGCTTCGCGAACGTGTGTAGTGAATCGCGTTCGCGTACAAGGAATTGAGGCAGCTAGTTCACGCGAGGTTGTTCTTCGTGATCGCGTAGGTCTGGGAAGTTTACGCATTGAGTTCGTGTGGGTGTTGACGCGTTTGCATAGAGTTATGTTTTGGGAAGCTAAGTTTGTGCTTCGCGACCGCGAAGCTTTTCCTGCAATCGCGAAGAAGGGCATCTGGGCAGACTTAAATATTTCAAAAATAAGGATTAGAGTAAAATTTCACAATTTAATTTTGGGAGCTCGGATTGAGGCGATTCTTGGAGAGATTTTTAACGGAGTGATTGTGGTAAGTGATTCTTATTTGGTTTTGGTTAATTTACATAAATATATCATTGTTTTCATTATTTAATTAGTGTTTTGAGTTGAACAATTTTAAAAAATGGAGAAAACTTCTTAGGCCGATTTTTTGGGGATTTGAGCAGCATTTTGGTGTCAGAATTGAGCAATTTTGGTATGGTTGGACTCGTGGTTGAATGGGTGTTCGGATTTTGTAACTTTTGTCAGATTCCGAGACATGGGCCCGGGGTTGACTTTTTGACTTTTGATTAAGAACTTAACATTTTTATATGGAATTGATTCCTATAGCTTGTGTTGATTATATCGAGTTGCTTGTGGCTAGATTCAAGGCGTTCGGAGGCCGATTCGCAAGACAAGAGCTTGCTAGCGGAGTGATTCGATTTACTTTAGGTAAGCATTGTATTTAAACTCAGTTGAGGCACCCGTTGCCTAAATTGTTGTGATAGCCACGTTCTATTGAGTACGCACATGCGTGGGGATGAGCCTATGTGCGGGCACCAGGGTCATATATTCATGTTCGAGTTGTGATCGGGCTCTTAAAAGCCTAGAATTGACTGTTAACCTTTAAGCTATGATATCTCACACGTTGTAACAATTTATGTTATATATTCGAGCCTTGTTGAGGCTAGCTACATGCTTAACTCCTGAACGAACTTGATAAATGTTTTTCAGTGATAAAATTGTTGATTTGAGCTATGATAACACACTTTGCACATGCCTACACTTTAGCATGTCATTTATACCAGTCTAGGAGCATGAGAATCTTATTTCATTCTTCATATACATGTATACTTGTTTATTTGCTTCTGTATGATATATTTGGACTAGAGGCCTATGAATATGCCGGGCGGCTTATGTTATTGGAACGTGAGTTATCCGCACAACACGTGAGTGTCACACCACCTTTTTCCTACACCCCCGTAAAGGGGTATAAGGGAGCTTTTTCCAATTAAAGTGACAATCGAAACAGGATTATTTATTTATTGTTCAGAGTCACCACCTGGGATAATTTATGGTGTCCCAAGTCACCGGTTCAAATCCCGAATCAAGGAAAGATTGACTCTGTTTTCAGTCTGCTAACACAAAAATCTGGGTAAGGAATTCTGTTAACCCGATAGAAGGTGTTAGGCATTCTCGGGTTCCGTGGTTTAAGCACGGTCGCTCAACAATTACATATTTATTTTGATTTTAAAACATCTTTGAAACCTATGTGCATTTTATTCTTTTTAGCCGCTTTTAATATTTTTAGGAAAATTCAAGGTTATTTAAAACACCTCGCAAGCCACTCTACATGAAATGCACCCGCGGTTCACGACACACTCTATTTAACCTTGTTGGAAATAAGAATCGGGTCACATGAAACGCACACCCGAATTTGGAAAATGGGTATCATAACTATGCCATGGGAACCGTACCCGTAATAGCGATGACTTCTATGACTAAACAAATGGAAAATTAAACCAACGTGAACTACAAACTAACGTGGGAAAACAAATCATTTTTTCTACAACGCACTCACTTTCAGCAATTAAATCCGTTATAGCTGTACACAGTGAATTGGCAACAGTTGTGGCCATCGTGCATTACCTATACAAGTATCTTTTCCTAACATTATCCACGTATTAATCTAAATTCTAGAAAATATTACCCTTTAAGATTAAATAGTTCAAAACCTACATTGGTCCAAGCAAGGGTAACGATCAAATTTTTTAAGTAAAAGCATCTAGAGATAGTCGCCATCAGCCAAGGAATAAACTAATACTACCTTAATTAAAATATGAACAACAGAAAACAAACCTCAATTCTTGAAAAACACTCCCTTAGTCACAGATATTGTATCTCCTCCAAATGGATAGCCAACCACAGATACAACATGCTTTGATGAAGCCAAACTGTATTTTCTGATTGAATAGAGAAAAGCTTCTCTAACAAAGCTTTACAACATAGACAAACACCGGACAAAAGCTCCAAGCTAATATTCCAAGAAAATTCGAACAAAATCTGGAACCAAGACCACGTCGGAACCTTGAACTTGACGACTCGAACGACACACTCACTCCAAATCACCTTTTTCAGTATATTATATAGAACTACCAAGCCAAGATTTGTACAACATCAATATCGTTGCTAGCAGAACTGACGAGCGTGAAGATTGGAGAAGGAAAAATCGAGTCGTTGGCCTGATTTCTCAGAAACCGAAGAAGAAGATGACATGTGGTGGTGTAATTTGAAAATCTTATCTCTAATAATCATCCCAAATACTTAGTCATAATGTAATTGTAATAGCTAGAGTTGGAATATAGAAGCTCATATAGCAGAATATTGGAGGGGAGGGGCGTTCTCTTTTCTTGCGGCTGGTCTTCACCTTTTTGCTTAGGTCTATATTTGCTTTTCAGGTTTCCTTAGGTCCTCTAGTTCTAGTCCTTATTTTGTATTTTCACTGATAGTCTTCTATAGAAAATGGCGGATCCCCTTTTAAAGACTAGGTTTTTAGGGTTTTTAGGTTAAGGTGTATGGGTCTAAAAATGGGTCGCTTGAGACCAATTTTGTTCTCTCCGTAAAGGACATTAAAATACGACCTCATTTACTTAATCCTATTTAAGTAAAATAACTATTAAAATAAGAGTGACCGTTAAACAAAACTGTTTTTGGTTTTTTTCAAGATTAAAAATGACTACAAAATATTAATGAACCTATTTTTTTGTAATTTTTGGTTTCTTGTAATAAAATAAAGTCAAAGAGTAAAAATAAGTTGAATTAGCTATATTAGGCCTAAATTAAATATTTACGTTCAAAAATATGAAAAATCTTGGGGAGGTTCAAAATAACATGTCTACAGTTGCCCCTCTTTGACTGGAAAGACGAAGTATTTTCAGATAAAGAAAGACTAGACATGTTTTTTGACCCGACCCTTATTTGGAGAGACTAAAACAAATAGAGAGGGGAATGTGACCGAGCCCTGGTATCTGAGCTGCCTACATATCCTTGGCTATAAAGGAATCAGGCACGTGTAGTTCAGAAGTGAGTGAGATGACAGAGTATGCCGAGGTGGAGAGCCAGTCGAGGTGCCGTTCCACCGAGGTTCCGGTCTGCAGTCCTGTTATTACATCAAAAATCAAAAAATGAAAAAGATTAGCTAAGCCTTTCGGCTACGAGTTACAAGATTCCTATCTATAAGTCTTCTGAAGCTTGATATTGTGTCTTGAATGGTTCTTCATGCAGACTTTAGATTTGAACCTTGGCACTTGTTAGCTGTGGGTGCTAGTTCATTCTTCTTCAACTTTTCGGATCAAAACCGAACACCACACCATGCTTGTGACTTCAGTCATGTCTTGAGCAACTCACATCTTTCATCAACGTCTGCATTTGGATTTACTTCTTACCTTTCTTCTTTTTTTCTTTTTTTCTTTTTATTTTTTCTGAATTATGACTAACTTCTGTTGATCATCTCAGACTGTTGACTCGCATTCTCACCGCGAGCTTCTTTGTTCTCCAGGTGGGATCCTGATTACCGACACTTGAGTTGCTTTGTTCTCCAGGTAGGTTCCTGATTACCGATGCTTGAATTGCTTTGTTCTCCAGGTGGGCTCCTGATTACCGACGCTTGATTTGCTTTGTTCTCCAAGTGGGTTCCTGATTACCGACGCATGATTTGCTTTGTTCTCCAGGTGGGATCCTCATTACCGATGCTTGATTTGCTTTGTTCTCCAGGTGGGTTCCTGATTACCGACACTTGAATTGCTTTGTTCTCCAGGTGGGCTCCTGATTACCGATGCTTGGTTTGCTTTAATCTCCAGGTGGGCTCCTGATTACCGACACTTAAATTGTTTGCCTTCCTTAAAACTGGTGTTGTTATCCCTTGCTCTCCAGGTGTGCGCCTGATTTCCAAAGCTTTAACTGTATTCCTTGCTTTCCAGGTAGGTGCCTGATAACCTTAGATGTATTCCCTTGCTCTCCAGGCGCCTGATTGCCAAAACTTGAATTGTATTCCCTTGTCCTTCAGGTGGGCGCCTGATTACCAAAACCTTATCTATATTCCCTTGCTCTCCAGCTGGGCGCCTGATTGCCAAAACTTTAATTGTATTCCATTGCTCTCCAGGTGGGCGCCTGATTGCCAAAACTTGAACTATATTCCCGTGCTATCCAGGTGGGTGCCTGATTGCTGAACTTGAATTGTATTCCCTTGCTCTCCAGGTGGGCGCCTGATTGCCAAAACTTGAACGGTATTCTCTTGCTCTCCAGGTGGGCGCCTGATTGCTAAAACTTCAACTGTATTCCCTTGCTCTCTAGGTGGGCGCCTGATTTCCGAAACATTAATTATATTCCCTTGCTCTCCAGGTGGGCGCCTGATTGCCAAAACTTTAACTGTATTCCCTTGCTCTCCAGGTGGGCACCTGACTGCCAAAACATGAATCGTATTCCCTTGCTCTCCAGGTGGGCGCCCGATTGCTAGAACTTCAACTGTATTCACTTGCTCTCCAGGTGGGCGCCTGATTGTCAAAACTTCAACTGTATTCCCTTGCTCTCCAGGTGGGCGCCTGACTGCCAAAACTTGAATTGTATTCCCTTGCTCTCCAGGTGGGCGCCTGATTGTCAAAACTTCAACTGTATTCCCTTGCTCTCCAGGTGGGCGCCTGATTGCCGAAACTTGAACTTTATTCCCTTGCTCTCCAGGTGGGCGCCTGATTGCCGAAACTTGAACTGTATTCCCTTGCTCTCCAGGTGGGCGCCTGATTGCCAAAACTTGAACTGTATTCCCTTGCTCTCCAGGTGAGCACCTGATTTCCGAAACTTGAACTATATTCCCTTGCTCTCCAGGTGGGAGCCTGATTGCCAAAACTTGAACTGTATTCCCTTACTCTCCAAGTGGGCGCCTGATTGCCGAAACTTGAACTGTATTCTGTTGCTCTCCAGATGGGCGCCTGATTGCCGAAACTTGAACGGTATTCCCTTGCTCTCCAGGTGGGCTCCTGATTGCCAAATCTCGAACTGTATTCCCTTGCTCTCCAGGTGGGCTCCTGATTGCCAAAACTTTAATTGTATTCCCTTGCTCTCCATGTGGGCGCCTTATTGCCAAAACTTGATCTATTCCTCTGAAACTGCTGCCTTTGAACCTGATTACAACAAAACAAACAAAACAAAAGAAATTTTCCTGCCCCAGTTTGGTGCTGGGTACATCTGTGAGTGTTAATTGAATCATTTTACCAAATATCTCTAAGAATTTGAAAGCTAAATCCCATTATCTAGGAGAGTCTGGAAAACTCCTAGTTAAATGACAGCTTTAAATCTAAATTATATCTTCTAAAGGTATGACTCCCACTAAATCTTGTTATCTAAGAGGGTCTTAAAACTACATCCCATTATCCAGGAGGGTCCTGAAAATCAAAAATCAAGTCTTATCTTAAGAGTGACAACTTTTACGACTGAATTATACTACCCTAGAACAGAACTTACGATAAATCTTGTTATCTAATGGAAATCTTAAAGCTAAGTCCCATTATTCAGGAGGGTCCTGAAAGGTCTTAATTGAATCCTATCTCAAGTATGAAAACTTTGAAGCCAATTTATATTCCTTTGGGGTAAATTTATGCTAGATTTTGCTACTCATGATTGTTTTTAATTTTACACTAGGTCCTATTTTTCAGGAGGGTCCTGATAATTTACGGTCAAACCTGTCTGGTGGTTGCTTTTCCTTAAGGAGGGTTTCTTCGAAACAAACGAAATTTTCTGCCCCTGTTTCAAATCAAGAAAAATCTTGTCAGTTTTAAAAATATGGTGGTTGGTTTGTGGCCTTGACTTTGAGGGCGATTGCTCCTTCACTTCCCACGATAACTTTGATTTCCACTCGAAGACCTTGCTTGTTTATTGACTAACCACTTTCTTTGTCACTCGTATCACAGAAAATACCTCTTCTCCGTTCAGACCCAATACCTTCTATTTGTTGCATTGCTCATGAACTGACATTTACCAAACCTTTGTGTCTCACATAAATCCCAAAACACGTCAATTTTCAACCGCTCAGTGCATATGCTGTTCCTTCTTGACTTAAACCACTGGCCTTGGCCTTGAGGTCTATTGCTCCAACACTTGCCATGATAACTTTGATTTCTACTTGGAAGACCTTGCTTGTCACTGGTTAACCACTTTCTTTTGTCAATTTTATCACAGAAAATACCTTGGATCCGTTCCAACCCAACACCCTCTATCTGTTGCATTGTTCATTAATTGACATATACCAATCCTTTGTATTTCACATGAATCTTAAAGCACGTTGATTGTTACCGACTCAATGCGCTTGCTGCTCTTTTCCTAACTTATGCCACTTTGATATGCTAGCCAGATCCCGTTTTGTGCAATAGGAAAGATTGTAGAAAATTTTAAAGTCATTTCTCACTTGTTCTGACCAAACAGACTCAAGAAGAGGAAGTAAACAAGACAAAAGGAATAGAGTAAAGGACAATGGAATGAGACAATTCCTAAATAGAAAACTACAAAGCAGAAACTTATCAGATGTGGATACCAACTCTAATGACCATGACATGCACCTTTGGAGTAAGTGGCCTAATCTATCAAGCAAGTCTGATGTTCAACTCTTGTTATACCCCTAAACCGTGAAATTGGGCTTCAATGCTCCGATTATCCAATCTGATTCACAATCCTTATGACTTGTAGTGCCCGAAGGATTTTCAATATCAAGTCTCTCTCATTTTGTTATTTCTCTCGGCTCACCGTCGCCTTATGGTGCCTGTGAATGTTTTCACCAATAAGACTCTCTCATTTTGTTCTTTTTCTTCTTATTTCCTCTGATTCTGCAGATGACAAGGCATTAACCATGGTAAAACATCATATACTCTTGGCATGTCTAAACTCAGCACTCTCAAAGATTATCCGGGAGGTTTTTTTTTGTACTGTAATGTGGCTTTTGGACAAGGTTAGAAAGAATGGATAAAGGCTTAAAAATAACTAAAACAACAGGGTTAATTTATTTATAACTTTTGGAATCCATTCTAAAAACTTTGCCCCAATTTCTAAAACAGGGGAATTTGAATCTATTTTTTCTTTTTTTTTCTCCCACGCTCAACTGTTGTGCCTCCTTTTTCTCGCGAAATCGGGTTTATGACATTTGGGAGGACAACTCGTTCCCTTTTGGGAATTGGGTTTTTTGATTTGAAGAGTCGCCACCTAATGATTAAGTGCATTAGGACACTAGGAAGAATTTGTTTAGAAAAACCAGAGTTTGGGTAAGGGCTAGAAATTATCTCGAGGGGAAGGTGTTAAGCACCCCTCAAGATCCATTAGTGTGGTTCTTGGCCATGCTACAATTGTGACTTAAGTACAAACAATAAATAAGCAAATAAGGGTTTCAAATATGAGGGATTGTCACATTGTGATTGCAAATAAGTTAAAGTTTGAAGAAACAAGGAAGTTGAAATTTGAGAAAAAAGAGTTTTGAAAATTTGAAAGTAATAAAATAAACCAGTAAAGGGAAGGGGGTCCTAGGTTTATAAATAATATGGATCATCAATGTAATACCCGGTAATCACTCCTCAGAAGAGGGGTTACACGTGGTATTAGCGCACCGGTCATCATATCCATATCTACCCTTTCCCACCCCGTTGAGGTATTAAACGCGGAATGGTTTCATTTACTTATTGCATGCTAGTACCCACCCCAATCCTATCAGTCCCGGAGGCATTTGAGACTACTAGTCCTAAAGGAAAGGGAGATTTGAGCTTTGTATGGTTTAAAAAGATAAAATTCTAAAGCGACAAACAAAAACACATAAGGAAGATATGGGAAACACATAACAATTTAAAAGGCTCAGACATGCCTCCTCTCTTAAAGACAGATTGTTTAGCATGTCTTGCAGATACTGGTTATGGTCTGAATTGAACTTAAACGTTAAGGAGACAGACTGGACTATTACACATTTTAGATAAGAAATCGGAATTAGACCTGCCTGCTGGCTGGAATTAACAGAGTCTGATTCAATTAGCTAATTTACCTTATAGCTTGCTTAGGTGAAACCTATAGGCATGATATATAAATACAAGAGAAAGATACTGATTTCAAAAGCAGATTTATTAATAGCAGGAACATAAGTTTTGCAAACGTTTAAGCAATGCTATTACTGATTTTAAACTTATAAGCAAGTTGAAGGATTCAGATTAGTTGCTTATTCCTATAGGCGTGCTTTCTAAGTGTGACTGATTTTAACCTTTACGAAAATGCAGAAATCTTATAGGCAAACGCTGATTTTATTATTTAAGCCTATATATCATTTGCCTAGTGATGGATACGTATGCAGTATTCAGAAACCCTATAGACATGCTTTCTATATGATCGGCAAAATGCAGAATCCTATAGTCATGTTCTCTATATGAGATGCAAAAATGCAAAAGCTACTGATATGATATATATGCAGAACTTATAGGCATGATTTCTAAGATGCAAAAGTGCAGAAGTTTATAGACAGGATTTCTATATGAAAATGTAGAAGTGTAGAACCTAAAACAGGATTTCTATATGAAAATGTAGAAGTGCAGAACCTAAAACAGGATTTCAAAGATGCCGAAATGCAGAACTTGCCATGATTTGCAGAAATAAAGACCTAATGAGCATAATATCTACCCTTATGCATACATGAGTACCCCTCCCCTTTTTACTATAAGCCCCCATGAGTTATTATAAATTATTACAACCCAAAATAAAGAAAAGAGAGTAAAAATTACATCAGAAAGCTAAAATCCCAACCAAGGAGAGCCTGATTCAGACTTTTGTCTGAAGCATGAAGTAAAACAACTCCAAGGATCAAATTCCAAATCCTTTCTCCTATTTAGGATGTGTCAGAGTTCCCTAAGAGTCTCAAGTGGACTCCGGACAGTACTTACACCCAAATATATTGCAGAATTGGATTATAGTGCAGTGTGGAAGGGCCAACCCTCAAATGTCCAAGTTTAGAGGGAGCTCAAGGTCCTAAAGCAAGGCTCATAGGAAGGGGGCAGAACTTAGAATCTAAGAGAGAGTGTAAGTGCATAGAGGGGATTCTGGGGAAGGCCAAGACAGGCTGGTGGTCATACCCAGCAATTAGGAGTGCCGACACACCTCTAACCAGCCTGTTAGCCACATTGTTTGGGAGTTAGGATCCATTAAAGGATCAGGTCCAGACATGAGCAACAATTTGGATACTGCCATGCCTGAACCTTAACTCAAACACATAGAAGGGAATAAGGGTATGGGGAATTCACACAACAACAGATGCAAAAGAACAACATATTCAATACAGAACATAAACAACAAAATAGACAAGATTGTTGAAACTGTAAAGCAAACATATAGGGATGAAGCCGAAAGTTAAATTAGAACATACCAGTTTCAAGGAAATAAGAAGAGAAGAGCAGTAGTAAATCCAAATTGCAAACACACAGCCAGAAGATTTCAGAAGAGAGTAGAGTGTTGAATTGAGAATGTAGGAGTATTGAAATTGAAAGTGTTCAATAAGTGTTGTGTAAGTGTTGAACTCAAGGTCTTAAAGAGTATTGAATTGGAAGTGTCAAACAGTGCAGAAGGGTCGTGCCCTTTATAGTGCAGAAAGCAAGTAGAAATAGGTAAAAGAATAATTTCGAAATCAATTATATAAGGTCTCCCTTCAATTAAGGGATTTTGATTTCAAACAGGCAAGATAATTAAGGAAAGAGTTTGTACAAGAAGGGCAGATTCACAGAAACTATTTAAGGAAAGAGTTTGATATCAACACAGTTTATACAAATAAGGAAAGGCAATCAATTATACAAATAAGGAAAGGCAATCAATCAACAGTCAGTTGATTTTTAGTATGAATGAATCCAACCAGAAAAGGTGAAGAAAGGTTTAATTAAAGAAAATCAGTAACAATCAATCGATTCTTATTAAAAGGAATTCTGAATCAATCACAAATTGGCAAAACTTTTTTTGAAGGAAGAATTCATCATATATAAAGTGCACAAACATGTGAATCAAGAAAGAGTTGTCATGCTAATTAGAAAAGCCTAACATAGAAAAGTTCAGAGTCAAAGAAGTTCGAGTTCAGTATAAAGACTCAAAACGAGTCTGAGAAACCTAGAGTTCCAAAATAGAACCGTAGTCTCAAACACAAGATCGAAACTCGCCAAAAACCCCAAACCCTAGGGTTTTCAACTTGAGTCAGATACAGAGAAAGAAGACAAATAACGAAAACAGGCTCAGAGGTCTTTTTCAGAGACTTATGAGAGAAAAAAAAAGATGTAATAGCAAGTTTGAAACAACAAAGTGAGAAAGCTGATTTGAAGCATAAAGAACACATTTTAAGAAAACTTGGAACTTAAATAAATTTCAGAAGAGAAACGAGACAGTGTAACACTTAAGAGAATAGTAGAGGAAACATGTTTAACAAAGAACTCAAACAAAGTCCAGAAGAACTAAAGACCTAAAAACTTAGTAGAAAATATAGTAAAGGAACATAGGGGTATACGAACACATAAAATAAACATGTGAAAGCATGATATAGAAACCAGTAGAAGAAAGAACGGAGCATAATAGAAGAACATGCAAAATAAGGCAAACATAAAGATACATGAGAAGAACATGCTAGGTAGGAAAAGAAAATATAAAAACATAGCATAGATAGATACACACAAAGAAAAGAAGAGGAAGAGTCAGAGAAACATTTCGAAAATTTTTCAGAAACCCTAAATCGAAGAGAAACAAATTTTGAAAGAACAAATAGGGGAAAACATTTTAAAACTCCAGTAGAGCACAAATATAGCATAGATTTAAGAAAACAACTAGATAAAAACCTTGAATGGATAGGGTTTCAGAGAAACCTTAGAAATGAGAACGGCTTGGAAAAAAGTCCGATCTTGACTCGGATGAGTTAGAACCAGGCTCGAAATGCTTTAGATGTGCCAGAGCAAGGCCGGAGAGGCTTCAAAACCATGGATCTGAGAGGATCTGAATGGACACCACTGAGGTCAGGCCTCAAAGCTTCGAACCCCAGATGTTTGAGAGTGGAGGAAGGTGAGTACATGCCATCCATGGCCTGAGAAGCCATGGATTCCAGTGAGGTTATGGTCGGAGAGGATGAGAGAGGCTAGGGTTCCAGGGAACCTTCGAGAGAGTTTGAGAGAGGACAATATTCAAAGGCGACTGAGAGATGGAAATGAGGGGATTATGGTAGGGTCGGTGGATTAGAAATGGTAATGGGTGATCGTGGACGTTGATCAAAATGATCAACGGCCTGGATTGAAAGAAGGATCAGGCGGGTTAATTGGTTGGGTCGGGGGTCGAGTTAAAATTGAAATTGGACCGGTCCAATTGGTGGTTAAGATTGGGTCAATTGGGGGATAAAATTGAAATGTGATGGGGCTACAATTGAAACGAAATGAGGCTAAAATTCGCATAGCCAGTTTTTCCCTTTTATTTTACAAAAATAGTAAAAATGACTTTGAAAACAAATTAAAAGTACTGAATCAGTAAATAATATATAAATACTAATTTAAAAATACTCAAACCAATTTTATGATTATAAAAATGCTATTAAATCTTAAGGTAGGCTAGAATTGCAATTATATACAATTTAGCTTTAAAAATACCAAATAAATTTGCAAAAATATATAAAAATTACCTTAACTATATTTTGGTATAAATATGAAAATAAAATAAATTATTCACCAAAATTGATGATTTTGGGAGTAATTATTGATTTTGTACTGCTAAAATGGACAATAAATTAGTTTTAAAAATCTTTTAAAAATTGGGAAAAAAATACTAAAACACTTGGGCATGCTTACACATGCGTACATATGTTATTTTGAAAGTATTTTGTATATATAAAAAATATACAGGGAAAAATTGGGTATCAACATCGACTTCATGGGATTATGAAATATTTTATTTGGTATGACCGAACCGTGAGGCTGCCTACGTATCTTGTGGTAACAAGAATCAGGTCAAACGTAGTTCACAAGACTACTTTTGTTGTTGCTATTTTTCTTTTTCTCTTTTTTTTTCTTTTCTTTCATTTCTTTCTTTTCCTTTTTTATCTCTTTTTTTATTTTTATTTTTATTTTTCTTTTGGTATGAACCTTTTCAAATAAACCTATTGGGACATAAACTTTTTTTTATGACTCTAACTTGATTCCAAAAGAGGGGAGGTCAAAGAAACTAGTACAGGCTCAAAAGAGTATCATATAGTATAAGTGTTTGGGCAACTAAAAGAGGGCCTCCCAATCCCTGAAAATGCCAAGTGCAACACATGCAACTTGAAATGAAAATTGAAGATCATGCACAATATTTCTTTTGCAGCTTCAGCATTGGTATTATTGATATGTCTTCCACTTTTCTTTAGCGCCTTGTCAAGTGCAGAACCTTCATTGGGTGATTCCCTTTTCACAATGGATATCCTCTGTCAATTCGGAGACAACTTTCTTGACTTTATCTTGTAATTTGAGATGCACTTGAACTTAAAGTTGCTTGCTTCAAATCGTCCGGGATGCACTCTTCTTTTGACGAATTCTTGTTACCCTATTAACTTCCCAAATCATCTGCCCCAGTTTCATACAGTTCGGGCTTCAAATGATCTCAAAATTATGTACTTATTTCCTTTGAATGCCCCAGTTATCTTCAAAATTGCTTCATTGCTTCATGAGTAAACTAACTTGTAAGACTAGGCCTAGAATTATGTGTGCATGTCATGTCACTAGAGCGACCAAGAAGATAACTATAAAAGGAGAAGAGAACCAAACAGAAATGACTAAAAATACCAGAAAACAGAAAATTGCATTAGGCAAACGGTGAAGGGGTTCGAACACCAAAACAAGCAAACTAAATTGGGGTTAAAACCCTGGAACAAACCTAGACAACACTAAACGAGCTACTACGGCTAAACAACTAGTCAAAATAAAAGGATAGAAGGGTTTGAGCCACAAGACAATGTCCAGATTACAACCCTGAAATAAACCAGACAACAGAAGTGACAACAAAATAAACCATCAAGACTCCTCCCTGGCTAGCCAAAAAAGGTGTCTTTCCAATCACCAAGCTCGACATCTTAGCCACTGAGATCCACATAAATATTACCAAGACCATTACCAATTTCAATATCATTAATTTCACAAAATGGCTCCTTGACTCCTTTGACCAACCCTTCGTCATTGCCAACCATTCCAACAATCTGTGCGTTGTCATGTACCTGTAGAGGATTACGTGTGACACTTGGGGTATTACTGCCTTGGACCACAATTATTCCTTCTTGAATCATTCTTTCTATTTCCCTTTTCAAAGCACGACAATCTTCAACATTGTGCCCCTGGGCATTGGAATGGTATTCACACTTTTTAGCAGGGTCAAAACTTCTCGCACGTGGGTCTATATAATTTAGAGGAATAGGTGCAATCATGTCGTAATGCTTATTCTCTCAAACAAACTTGCATAGGACCCTCCTATTGGTGTAAAATTATCTTTCAGCCTTTGTTCCCTTCTACACCCTTGGCTTGAATGTGGGTTATAAGGTACTTGGAAATTTTGTGGAGGCTGGTGGGGATTCTGCGGTGCTCGTGCTCGCCTTTTGGAGTGACCTAGTGGCTGGACAGATGGCCGGACATTGTTTGGAGGATAACACTGGGGTGGATTATGTGCAGTTCGGGGATATTCATGGGGTTGGTATTGAGGCTGAAAAGCATCTAGCAGGAATGCCCACTGGATCCTATCGTTGGCGGGGCTCAGCAACATCTTTTCTATCAATGGGAGGACTGTCCCGAGCAACTTGTTTGTTCCATCTGAACCAAAATTCCCTAAAACTTTCCTTGGGTTTCTTTTCCATCTGATATAGGGAGGAGCGATCTGGGACAATGTCTAGATTGTTCTGAAAGTGTCGCACAAAATCTTGAGCCATGTCATCCCATGTATGCCACTTACCGACATCTTGATGGGTATACCATTCCAAAGCTGCCCCAGTTAGGCTCTCACTAAAATACGCCATCAACAGCTCATATTTCCAGCCAACATTTCTCATTTCACTGCAATAACCCCTCAGGTGGGCTACTGGATCTCCCCGCCCATCATACAAAAACTTTGGCATCTTAAACCCTTTCAGCTTTCTAGATATCTCATCTTGCTCCACTGTCTTAGCAAGCTTTGTAGTCTCACCGGGAGGCTCAAAATGAGGAGCATGAGAGTATGGACCCGAGACCTTGAAAATTGGTTCTGGAGCATAGTGTTGGGCATCGGGGACTGATGGTTGAGGATGCCCACTAATCCAAGCTTGGTATATTTCGGCCATCTGTCTTTTCAACCTTAAGACCTCTTCTTTCAACTCAGATTCTGATTCAACAATTCCCTTAAACGGATCAACAACCCCTGTGTCCAAGTCTTTACTAGCCATGGCTACCTTGCTCTTTGACCTTGTGTTGTATGGATGAGTTACTTAAAAACCACAAACCAACCACCCTTCTGCTCAATGAAGATAACAAAAGGAACAAAATGGGGTCATCCTGTTAGCATTAGGGCATTTAACAGCTAAAAATATCACATTGCGTGAAATGCACCTAGCAACAATTAATGGTTCTAGAATGACTTCAAGGGTCACAAGGTCACTTGGCATCATCCCGATTTTGTTCATTTCAATCTTTCCTTTTCTTTCTTTTTTAGCACTTCTTGGCTTGCTCATGTTCCTTCCTCTTTTTTTCTAAATATCACTCCTTTTTTTTTCCTCTCATTTCTCATGTCCCATAATTTCACCATCTTTTTTTTCTTCTCCCTTTTTTTCTCTTTTTCTTTTTTAAAAAAATGATTCGATCGAACCCTATGTAGGTTGCCTACGTATCATGACCCCGCATGAATCAGATCTTTGCGTAGTTCTAAAAGATCGGGAATAAGGTAAACAAACTAATTTTTTTTTACCTTAATGACTACTCTGATGAGAAAAGAGAAATAAAAGAAGCAAATCCTTTTTTTGTTGAATTTTCTAGACTTAATGTTCTATATCCTATTCTAAACTCAATCTTATACGAGCAAGAAAGATTTCGAACCAAGAAATGAAATATATAAAAAAATATATTTTTTGGATTTCAATTTAATTACCTAAGGGAGAAACTCTGAAAATAAACCAAAGATAAAGTATGTTTTTTTTTTCTTCTATGTACAATGTCCTAAAGTTCTTGTAAAATAAAAAGAATTTTTTTCATTCATTTTTCATTAATTTCCCAAAGAATAACCTCAAAAGAAAATCTTTTTGGATTTTTGGAATTAATATCTTGAAGAAAACTTTTAAAGAGGTACTACAAGAAAACTTATAACGGAAATATAAAAACACAATTTTTTTTTTTATTTTTGACTTGTAACATATTTCCAAATACAAAATAAGAAATAGAATAACAAAAGACTTGGCAAACTTAACTAGACTATTACAAACTCTAACATCACCTAAATGACTGGATACTACTATACAGGACTAGAAAGTAAAACATGAACAATTGACTCAAAAACATCAAATGGCTCCTCGAGCAGCTCCTGAATGCAGTGATCCTGGGGTATCTGTTATGCTCAAACTCCGATATGTAGATCCACACCTGTATGAGAAAACTTAAACCAACACTATGTGAGACATTAACATTCCCTACTAGACACATGCAAGATATGATTGAGGCTATTTGCAAAATGGCTTAGTTGGCCAAAAAGTGGTTATAAGTGCAAAATTTGGCTAAGTCCCTGTAAAGCCAAGAACCTAAGATTTACTAGGAAGACCGAACCCTATGTGGGTTGCCTATGTATCATGCCCCGAAAGACAAGAATCAGGTTTGCGTAGTTCAGGTAGTTTCGATACGGGCAAAAAATAAAAATAACAACTAATTCAGAGAAAAAAAATATTTTTTGTCTTTTGTTTTGAAAAAAATGATGAAACATGTAAATATATTTTTGGATTTTCTTTTCTATTTTTTTTTTGATTTTTTTCCTTTTTTTAAAAAAATGACGGGGAAAATGCAAACTCTTTTTTTTTTGTTTTTTTTTTTGAAAAGGTGTGCAAGAAAATTATAACTGAGCCCCACTTGCTTCATTTTTATACTTTAACCTCTTTTCTTTCTCATTGTTTTTTCCATTTGCCCTCAACTATCATCGGTCCGCCAAATGACCCTTTTACCCTTGAAGAAATGCAACATGTAGCACATAGGATGCATCAAGATGGTCTGTTATTTTGGGTACACCTGTCCTAGAAGGACTCAACCCCTGTGTTGAGTCCTCAAAGTCAGATGCACGTGATGCAAACAAGCGTTCCTACTAGGGATCCAGCATGAGGCTATGTTATTCTATGTTTAAAAACCTGAGTTTATTTGTTCTAGACCTGGCTTACCCGAGCGGACAGCTCGAGCCGAGGGGGGAAGCGTACCAGGAATACAGAAGCTTCACCGGCTTTGCAACTTGTCCGAACCTCGTTCTAAAATTGGAATATGACTCTAACAGAAAAGAAGTCACACAAAGTGCATATTTCCCAGATGATTTAGAAGACTCAGAGAGAGGAGGGTTTTGTAATAATTTTATATACAGTCCAAACAATATAAAATCTATAAAAAACAATATTTAGCACATTAGGCTCAAACATGTAATAAAACCAGATAATAAATAAAGCCAAATATAATAATTATTCCAAGCTCGAATTCTTGAACCTTGAACCGAAGATTGTGGGTTACCGTCCCCAGCAAAGTTGCTAGAGCTATTACACCACCTTTTTCCTACACCCTCGTAAAGGGTATAATGGAGTTTTTTCCAATTAAAGTGAATCAAAACGGGATTCATTATTTATTGTTCAGAGTCACCACTTGGGATAATTTATGGTGTCCCAAGTCACCGATTCAAATCCCAAATCGAGGAAATATTGACTCTGTTTTCAGTCCGCGAACACAAAAATCCAGGTAAGGAATTCTGTTAACCCGAGAGAAGGTGTTAGGCATTCTCGAATTCCTTGGTTTTAGCACGGTCGCTCAACTGTTATTATTGGCCTATTTATTTTGATTTTAAAACAACTTTGAAACCTATGTGCATTTTATTCTTTTTAGCAGCTTTTAATATTTTTAGGAAAATTCAGGTTATTTAAAACACCTCGCAAGCCACGCTACATGAAATGCACTCGCGGTTCACGATACGCTCTATTTAACCTTTTTGGGAATTAGATTCGAGTCACATGAAATGCACACCCGAATTTGAAAAATGGGTATCATAACTATGCCACGGGAACCGTACCCGTAATCGCGATGACTTCTATGACTAAACAAATGGAAAAGTAAACCAACGTGAACTACAAACTAACGTGGGAAAACAAATCATTTTTTTCTACAGCGCACTCACTTTCAGCAATTAAATCTGTTATAGCTTTACACAGTGAATTGGCAACAGTTGTGGCCATCGTGCATTACCTATACAAGTATCTTTTCCTAACCTTATCCACTAATTAATCTAAATTCTAGAAAATATTACCCTTTATGATTGAATATTTCAAAACCTACATTGGTCCAAGCAAGAGTAACAATCAAATTTTTTAAGTAAAAGCATCTAGAGATAGTCACCATCAGCCAAGGAATAAACTAATACTACCTTAATTGAAATATGAACAACAGAAAACAAACCTCAATTCTTGGAAAACACTCCCTTAGTCACAGATATTGTATCTCCTCCAAATGGATAGCCAACCACAGATACAACATGCTTTGATGAAGCCAAACTGTATTTTCTGATTGAATAGAGAAAAACTTCTCTAACAAAGCTTTACAACATAGACAAACACTGGACAAAAACTCCAAGCTAATATTCCAAGAAAATTCGAACAAAATCTGGAACCAAGACCACGTCGGAACCTCGAACATGACGACTCGAACGACATGCTCACTCCAAATCACCCTTTTCAGTATATTATATAGAACTACCAAGCCAAGATTTGTACAGCAGCAATGATCGTTGCTAGCAGAACTGACGAGCGTGAAGATTGGAGAAGGAAAAATCGAGTCGCTGGCCTGATTTCTCAAAAACCGAAGAAGAAGATGACATGTGGTGGTGTAATTTGAAAATCTTATCTCTAATAATCATCCCAAATACTTAGTCATAATGTAATTGTAATAGCTAGAGTTGGAATATAGAAGCTCATATAGCAGAATATTGGAGGGGATGGGCGTTCTCTTTTCTTGCGGCTAGTCTTCAGCTTTTTGCTTAGGTCTATGTTTGCTTTTTAGATTTCCTTAGGTCCTCTAGGTCTAGTCCTTATTTTGTATTTTCACTGATAGTCTTCTATAGAAAACGGCGGATCCCCTTTTAAAGACTAGGTTTTTAGGGGTTTTTTTGTTAAGGGGTATGAGCCTAGAAATTATGGGCTAGATCCGAAAATTAGGCCTAAAAATGGGTCGCTTCAGCCCAATTTTATTCTCTCCGTAAACGACATTAAAATACGACCTCATTTACTAATTAATCCTATTTAAGTAAAATAGGTATTAAAATAAGAGTGACCGTTAAACAAAACTATTTTTGGTATTTTTCAAGATTAAAAATGACTGCAAAATATTAATGAAACTATTTTTTTGTAATTTTTGTTTTCTTGTAATAAAATAAAGTAAAAGAATAAAAATGAGTTGAATTAGCTATATTAGGCCTAAATTAAATATTTACGTGTTAAAATATGAAAAATCTTGGGGAGGGTCAAAAATCATATGTCTACAGTGAGTTGTCTCTGCGGATCCATATTGATATTATTGGCACGTGAGTTGTCAATGCAGCACGTGAGTTGTCCGTGCGGATCCATATATTGATACTATTGAAATATGAGTTATCCGTGTCGCACGTGAGTTATCCGTGCAGCGTGTGGAATTTCCATTTCCTTGATCATTTATCTGATTTAATTGTTTCCTTCCTCTACATGCTATGTTATTGTTTGATCAGGTATTTGAGAAATTGTGCACATGCACACATAGATATTTTTTTCACGAAATTTGACGTGTTGGTTTTAAATATTGTTCTGTGCTGGTTTAAAAAGGCATAACCATATTTGAATAACTAGTATCACTAATAATTTAAGCTTCTCTTACCTTGCCTTATTTATTTACGATACTTATTGAGTTAGTTGTACTCACAATACACTCTGCACCTCGTGTGCAGGTCCAGGTATTTCTGGGCACGGTGGTTGCTGATCTTGGAGTTTTTACCTGTTCAGAGATTATCGAGGTAGTTGCCTTGCGGTCCGTAGACCTTGACTCTCCTCCCCTATCTCTCAGTTTTACTTATTCTGTTCTACTTTCTTAGACAATGTAACATACTATGTTATTGTATAGATGCTCGTGTACTCAGTGACACCCGGGTTTTGGGGTAATTCTGTATTGAGTTGTGGCGTTTTCATCCAATTTATTACTTAAACCTATTTCAGAATATTTTAAATTTAAAAATGTTGGTATGTGTGAGTTTTCGGCTGGCCTAGTATCATGATAGGAGCCATCACGATATGTTGAGTTTTGGGTTGTGACAAAAATCGCCTTTCTAGGGCTCCAAAATGTGATAATGAGACTAAGTCCTGAAATCCCAAGTTTTTGTTCAATTGCGGATGTCGCAAATGTGACTTGGGGTTCACAAATGAGAATCCTACAAATACGACCATTGCACTGCAAATGCGATGCCTATTGAACCCAGGGAATGTCGCAAATGTGACACTAACTTCGTATTTGCGAAGTTAGTCTCCTTCGCAAAAGCAGCCAATTGGTCGCAAATGCCACCTACCCAACCCTAGAACCCTTTTCGCAATTGCGATGCTGGCTTCACAAATGCGAAGCCGCATTTCCCATCCCTTCGCAAAAACAATATTCCGTTCACAAATGCAGTACTCGCAAATGCGAACCGGTGCTCGCATTTGTGATAACTGCAATACCAGCTGCTAAGAATCAAGTCTAAACCAACCCGAAACACGTCTGAAACTCACCCGAGCCATGGTGTTCCATACCAAACATCCACACAAGACTAAAAATATCATACTAACTCACTCGCGAATTCAAAACACCAAAATAACCTCCGGAAACCACGAATCGAACACCAAAAACACATAGAAATTTCAATAAAACTCAAGAATCGCTAAAATCACAACTAAGCTTCCGATTCCTACCAATCCAACTCACAATGATATCAAACTTTGCAGATAAGTTCCAAATAACAAAAAAACTATTCCAAGTTCTGAAACCAAAATTCGAACCCGATAGTTATAAAGTCAAACCATGGTCAAACTTAGGAAATTTTTAAACCTTTAAATTGCCAACTTTCGTCAAAAAGAGCCAATTCAAGCTAAGAACCTCCTAATTCAATTTCAGGCACACGCCTAAGCCCAAATTCATCGTACAAACATATTAGAACCATCAAAACATTGTTCCGAGATCATTTTCACAAAAGTCAAACTTCGGTCAACATTTCCAACTTAAGCTCTCAAGCTAAGAACCTACAGCAACAACAATAACAATAACAACCCAGTAAAATCCCACAAATGGGATCTGGGGAGGGTAGTGTATACGTAGACCTTACCCCTACCCCGAAGGAGTAGAGAGACTATTTTCCATAGACCCTAAACTCAAGAAAAATGAAAAGAGACTATATATCAGTACCATCAACATAAACCATAGAAATAATAACAACATCATAAGAACTAGAAAATAGATGAAAAACAAAAATAATAACCAGTAAATAAGGCCCGACACTATGAAAATGGAAGAGTAATGTGAACACAACATTGACTACTAGCAATCTAAGATAAAATCCTATCAGAGTAGCCTTACACTGGTACGAATTAGAAATATGCTCAACTATCTCCTAACCTACAACCTTAATGATCGACCTCCACAGCTTCCTATCAAGGGCCATGTCCTCGGAGATATGAAGCCACACCATAATCTTCCCGATCACCTCTCCCCAATACTTCTTAGGCCATCCTCTACCTCTTCTCGTACCTACCAAAGTTAATCACCCGCATCTCCTTACTGGAGCATCTGGGCTTCTACTATGTACGTGCCCGAACCATATGAACCTCTCTTCATGTATCTTGTCATCCATGGGAGCCACACTCACCTTCTCCCGAATATCTTTATTCCTAATCTTATACATCCTAGTGTGTTCACACATCAACCTAAACATCCTCATTTCTGCTTCTTTCATCTTCTATATATGTGAGTTCTTAACTGGATAATACTCAGCCCCATACAGCATGGCCGGTTTAACTACCATTTTATAAAACTTAACTTTGAGTAGCGGTGACACATTCTTGTTGCACAGGACTCCAGATGCTAACCTCCATTTCATCTACCCATCCTTATACGGTGTGTGACATTCTCGTCGATCTCCTCATCCTCCTGGATAACCGACCCAAGGTACTTGAAACTGCTTCTCTTGGGGATGACCTGCGATTCAAGCCTCACGTCCATGCCCGCTTCCCTCGGCTCGGCGCTAAACTTGCACTTAAGGTATTTCGTCTTAGTCCTGCTCAACCTAAAACCCTTAGAATCAAGGGCCTGTCTCCAAACCTCCATTCTCTCGTTAACGCCTCCTCGCGTCTCATCTATCAGAATTATGTCATCAACGAATAACATACACCATGGAACTTCCTCTTGAATATGGTGTGTCAGTGCATCTATCACTAGGGAAAATAAGAACGGGCTGAGCACAGATCCTTGGTATAACCCCATAACAACCGAAAAATGCTCCGAGTTATCTCCTACTGTCCTAACCCGAGTCTTAGCTCTATCATACATGTCCTTAATCACCCTAGTGTAAGCAATCATCACACCTTTACCCTCTTTAGGAACCTTGTCATACGCTTTATCCATATCAATAAATACCATATGCAGATCCTTATTCATATAATTGTATTTTTCTACCAACCTCCTAATAAGGTGGATAGCTTTCATAGTAGAACAATCCGGCATGAACCCGAACTGGTTGTCGGATATAGACACCGTCCTCCTCACCCTCGCTTCTACCGCCCTCTCCCAAACTTTTATGGTATGACTCAGTAATTTGATACCCCTATAGTTGTTGCAACTCTGGATATTACCTTTGTTCTTGTACAACAGAGCCACCATACTCTACCTCCACTCATTTGGCATCCTCTTTGTTCTACAAAAACATTAAACAACCTAGTCACCCACTCTATACCTGCTCTACCCACACACCTCAATTTTGTCTGGCCCCATAGCTCTGCCCCTACTCATCTTACGCAAAGCCTACATGACCTCCTTAAGCTAGATACGCCTATAATACCCAATGTCACGGCGACTCTCGAAATTCCCCAACTCGCCTAGCACAATATCCCGATCCCCTTCTTCATTCAGAAGTTTATGAAAGTAAGTCTGCCATGTTCGCTTAATATGGGCCTCTCCCATCAATACTCTACCGTCCTTGTCTTTGATGCACCTTACTTGGTCCAGATCCTAAGCCTTTCTTTCTCTCGCCTTGGCCAGCCATCATAACTTTTTCTCCCTTGTATTTGACCTCTAATTCATTGTACAGATAACCAAAAGCCATAGTCTTAGCCTCCGTGACCGCCAGCTTTGCCTCCTTCCTAGCTACCTTATATCTCTCTCTGTTCAGTCTCCTCTCCTCCTCGCATGTTCTCCCTACTAACTTTAGGTACCCCTCCTTCTTCGGTTCCAATTTACCTTGAACAACTTTATTCCACCTCTAGTCGCCTTTTTGCCTGCCAGAGTAACCCGTTGAGACCCTTAACACCTCTCTTGTCACGTCCCTTACACAATCCGCCGTCGTTGACCACATATCGCTCGCGTCCCCACTACTCTTCCAGGCTCCCATAGCCGATAACCTCCCTTCTAACTCCTGAGCTTTATCCTTAGTCAAGGCTCCCCACCTGATCCTCGGTTGTCCTCGTGCAGACCTCTTCTTCATCTTCATCATAATATCGATGTCCATCACTAAGAGCCTATACTGCATCGCGAGGGTCTCACCCGGGATAACTTTGCAATCCTTGCACAAACCTCTGTCACACCTCATAAGAAGAAGATCAATCTTAGTCATTCCACCATACTTTGGAAAGTAACCAAATTCTCCTCCCTCTTCGGAAAGCTGGAGTTTGCAATCACCAGCTCAAATGCCCTAGTGAAATCCAACTGCGAAGTACCTCCTGCGTCCTTATTCACAAAATCGAAGCCTCCGTACACCTCGCCATAGCCACCTGCAGTCGACCCATTGTTTGCATTAAAATCTCCTCCTATAAATAACCTCTCAGCAGGAGGAATATTACGCACAATCTCATCCAACCCCTCCCAGAAGCGCCTTTTAACCTCCTCATTCAAGCCCGCTTGCGGCGCGTAAGCGCTAACAACATTTAGGGTGCACTCTCCAACCACCAACTTAATAGTCATTAACCTATCATTCACCCACCTAACCTCCACTACATACTCTCTAATTTCCCTATCCACCAAAATACCCACAACATTTTTACCCTTCGGGACTCCAGAGTACTACAGCTTATACCCGTCCGCATCACTCGCCTTCGATCCTACCTATCTAGTCTTTTGGACACACACTATATTGACCTTTCTCTTCAGGATGATCTTCGCCAGCTCTATAGACATACCCGTAAATGTACCTATGTTCCATGATCCAATTCTCAACCTATAGGCTTCCTTGTGCCTCTTACGTCCATTTCCTTACGTCCCACCCCTGTCCCCTGCCCCACCTTCGCCCCACCCCCGGCCCCCTGAGGACATGACATTCCTCTATCATCCTAGACTACAACCACTATACCTACAACAGACTAAGGAGAATCACTAACACACAATAGGCAAACAGACCAAACTAGGAGAAAATAAGTTGTAACTACACACTCACTAATTGTATGATTTAAACTAATGCGAACTAAAAGCAACAATTCAACTAACACAAAGAAGAGAAAACAGGAAAGCGGGAGGTACCAACTGCCGAGAATAGAACCTGGAAATTGTCTTGGTGTACACGACGATGTTGCGGCACCTGGCGCATTCGCGTCCAGCTTTCCATCACCCCTTATTGACAATCGTCTTGGCTGCTCTCATATGTTTGCGCACGCGCTTCCCGCTCGTCTCCAATAGCCATCGAGTATTGCCTGAAAGACACACAGAATGCCCAAGAACCAAAAAGAGGGAGGTTGTCACCACTGCCACTGGTGAAGCCCTAGCAAAAGTAAATAAGAGGAAACAAATAGCGGGGGGGGGGGTAATGGCTGAATAGGATAGCACGCAAGTAAAAAAAGAGGAAAAGAAGAAGAAAATAAAGGGAGAAGAGGCCGACGGGGAGGGGACAATAAAGGGGAGGAGACTGCAATCGCCGGAATAGAGGTCACCAGTAGGACAACAGACGCCAGAGTAGACTGCTACTGTTAGGGTTAGGGTGGAGAGAAGAGGAGAAAGAAGGAAGAAGAAAGAAAGAATGGAGAGAAAGGAGTGGTAGAAGAGAAAGGAGAGAGAGGTGAGGGGTGGTCAGAAATCTTAACTGATTGCCGGCATCGACGCTAGTAGGATTTCGACAGAAGATGACCGTTGGGATTACTGTCGCAGAGAGAGGGAGAGATAAAGAGTCAGGGAGAGAGATAGTCTAAAGACAATGTGGTCGCAAAAAAAACCAATTGTTCTAAATTAAACCAGAACCTCCCCAAAATGAAACCAACCATCCCCGCAAGTCATAAAACCTCAAATGCACATACAGAAAGGTTTAAAAGAGATAACGAGGCTTTACTACACAAAACGACCAGTCCGGTCGTTGCAGTAGAAGATTAGCTTGAAATTCACATGAGGAGAGCTAACACTGTGTGATCTAGCCTCACAAAAAAAATTATTTTTGCTTTTCACATTATACTTGTATTCTGAAGGGGGAGACCACATAAATTAAATGCAAAACAACCTCGTGGCCACTTAAATTTGCTCCTGATTGCCAACCCGATAAATGAACTTACAACTTTCCTATTTGAACTCCTCAATTCATACATTTGTGAACCAATAAACAAATTTGACCATTGACCACAAGTGACATCGACAAAGTGCATGTAACTCACAAAACTAGTGCGTGTGAGTAGAGTAATTTTGGATTAATTTTTTTCTAAAATCGGGAAAAACAATAAATGAAAAAGAAAGAAAGGCCCCATCCCATCCCTGTCTTTTACCAGTACACCCTTTCCCCTTCTTTCTCAACCACGGCCAAACCTCCGATCCCTTTCTAGCTACAAACAACTAATTGGCTAATGTTGGTAATAGTTGGCTAATATTACTAATATTTTATGAATTGATCAATTTTTATAATAAACGAATTATAAATGGATATAGTTGCTAGTTATCATTAAAGAACTTGTGTGGAATCTCTTCTCTCATATTCATCAACTAATGCAGACAAAATAGAGTATAGACAAGAGGGGTTGCTCTGATGGTAAGCAACCCCCACTTCCAACCGAGAGGTTGTGAGTTCGAGTCTCTCCAAGAGCAAGATGGGAAGTTCTTGGAGGGAAGGATGCCGGGGGTCTATTTGGAAACAATCTCTCTACCCTAGGGTAGGGGTAAGATCTGCGTACACACTACCCTCCCCAAACCCCAATAAGTGAGATTATACTGGGTTGTTGTTGTTGTTGCTATCCACTTGCAAATATCTTTATGGCTAGTGGCTCTCATTAAAGTTATTGAAATAGTGGTGATGCAGGAAAAGTAGGAATAAAGAAAAACTAGGTTAAATAATTCAGAATAAGAGAGTAGTAATAATTTCTTCTATACGTTCTTTATATAAAGCATATTACAGCTATGGCAAGTGAAAGATGTCATCTCTAATGACAAGCTCAAGAAACTATCATCTGTCTCCCTTTAACATTCTCTCTTAAAAAAGTTGCAGATGGCAGATACAGCGATGAATTTTCTGTTGGAGAAACTGTTGCAGGTATTGAGTGAAGATGTTAAGCTGATAGCAGGTGTACAGGAAGAGTTTCAAGATCTGCTCGAACAAGTACAAATTCTAAATGCCTTCATAAATGATTTTGCAAAGTTGGTGAGGAAAAGCATTATGTGGAAAGAAATGGAAAAGGCCATTCTGACTACAGTATTTAGAACTGAGGATATCATTGATGAATTCTTGGTTGAGACGAGGCTTTACCAAGAGAAAAGTGTTTTTCAAAAGGCCTTCCATCTTCCCCACAACACGGTTAGACACCGGGATCTTTCAATAAAGATCAAAGACATCATTGAAGAGATGAAGCAAATTCCCCGCGGAGATAAGCAAGCTCTTTCACCCGCAGAAAATCTTCAACTTGAAATTGAATCTGTAAAAGGTTCCCAGGAGCCGAAGGTATTTTCCAAAAGCCAACTATTTTTTTTTTCTTTCTACCTTTACCTATTACATGGGGAAGGATATAGGAAAAGGGAAAATTGGAAATAGTGAGAACCAAATCTACAACTACTATGTTAATTTTTTACTACTAAACTATAAATTTTGGTGGTAAACCAACAGTCTTGAAACCTTCTCCAGTAGATATAAGCTTTCCTCTTTTCATGAGATTTACGGTAAGGAGCAGCATATATGCCAACATAGAGCCCGTTTGGCGAAGGTGCCAAAATTTATTTATTACGGTACTTTTTTTCACTAAAAACGTACTTTTGGAAAAAATAATAATTTATGTTTGACCAATTCACTTTTTGTAATATTTGGTAAACAAATTAGGTTTGATCGGTCTTTCTAAAAAGCATTTTAAGTGTCAAATTACTAAAAAGGATACCACCAAAGTCTTATAGTTCTTTTAAAGAGAAAAATGAACTTAAATATTTATCGTAAGAGACTTTATTATTTTTTATTTTATTTAATTAAAATATAAAACATAAAGTAAACAAACATATTAAAGATTTAAATCAATTTTACATATATAATTATAGCAAAATATATAATATTATCTAATATAGTTACTTATTGTTACATGATGATTTGAATTATCAAAATACATTATTCAGGATGAATTAGAAGTCTATTCCACAAATTACTATATATTGATAATCTACCATGAAATAATAAGTAAAGTCACTCACACATGATAATATTTTTCAACAATTCCATCTCTACTTCTATCATACAACGCCTCCATATTAGTAGAAGACTTGCTTTGCATTTCTAAAGGAATATCAGAAGGCCCATCTCCTTCCTCAATCTCCGTTGTAATATCTTCATTAGCATAATAGATGAATTCCTTATGGGTAGAAGAATATCATCGGATGAAATTATACGGTAGTTGTAACAAGATGATTCTGAGTGTAAAACTTAAACGATGGCATTGAGCGTAAAATAGAATAATTTTAAATATATAAAAATAAAATTTTTCGGTTAAAAAAATAGTTAAGTATGTTTAAATCAAATAAAAAATATTAACTAATTATTAACAATATATAATGTATAATTTAATTTTCTTAAAATTTAAATTATAAAATAAACTAATTATTACCTAACCTTACTAACTTTGATCTAAATTGCCAAGTGGCCTATTGTGAGGTTGCCACTTGGCTTAATGTGGATGCTTTTTCTTCTTCTTCATTAATATATAGATAGTTTATGCGATACAATTGTAAATTTATTACCTATTTGTAAGTAAATTAGATTTGATAATTGTTTTAAAGATTCACGAACTAATATCATATAACAGAAAAAATCATAAATGATTATTTATAGGAAGAAAATTGATAATCCAAAAAAGGATGTAGATAATTTGCTTTAGTATGAAAAAATAAGAAGATAATTTAGAAAGTTACAAGACATCACACACAAAAAAAAAATCAAAAACAAGAAAAGTCAATAAAGAATTTGGAAAGTTACAATATGATTCATGTATATCATATCTTTAATTTCAAAAGAATAGTAAAAACTAGAAACAAAAATAAAATAAAAAACTTAAATTTGTAAGGATAATTTAAAAAATCTAAATTTATGGTGAAGATAGTTTTGTATTGAATAAATTAATTTTCAACTTCTGCTTCTACTTGTTGGAAGAAGGTAGAATTTTCTGCTTCTTCCCAAAAATAGAAAAACTACTAATAAAAGTATTTATCTGTATTGGCCAAACAACTTAAATTTTTAAAAATGTATTTTTTTGAGAAAAAAAGTACTTTTAGCCTCCCAGAAGCTTGGCCAAATAGGCTCTAGTATGCCAAGATAAATATTTAATGATTTAATTAGTTATATACATAATAAATTGGTTGTAGTACAAATTAACCAATTATAGCAAGTCATTAATCTATTCCTTTTATTATATCAAACTTGTTATAGACAATTTGTTTTTGTTGTATATAAATTAATTTGATAGGGTAAAACAACTACGGCCTCACTTGTATCATTCAGACGCCTATTATGTTCATAGGTTTTTCTTCTTCAGAACCATTTAATTATGAGCTTTTGAATCATTCAGATCTTGTATATATAGAATCTTATAATTTTTAAGACTTCCACTAATAAATTCATGTTATTATAACATTTACTTCTTCCATATATCTTCTCTCTTCCTCCATTAAAGTACAACTACTGATTTTTCCTTCTTTTCCCACTTTTCTTTGTCTCCTCAACATTCGATACTCCCTTCGGTCCACAATAAGTGACCAGTTTACTTTTAGCACACCTATTAAGAAAATACTAAATTCTATACAAAAATACCTAGTATTACTAAACTACTCTTAATTAAATATTTAATGTGAAAAGTAAGAAAACCTTTTAGGGATATGCACATAAGGGTAAAAGAGTAAAAATAAATTAATTTTTTTCTTGATTACATATATGAACACTTATTTTGAACCAAAATGAAAAAGTAAACTGGTCACTTATTGTAGACCAGAGAGAGAGTAACATTTTTTAGTCTTGGTCTCGTTATATTACAAGTACCTATCAAATAAAATAGAAATTTCTTTTTAGAACCTTAGGATATCAAAAAGTTGCTCTTCATTACCTTAAACCATTTATATTTGCTAGCTCAACACCAAATTTGCTAAAACCCACCGGAGATGGCTTATCCAGAATCGTCTAAGGAAAACCCGAAAATTTCTCTAACAGATAGAAACACATAGGTTGTTGCGGCATGCAACCCGATGTACAACACAGAATTCTCCCTTATTTCA
Organism: Nicotiana sylvestris; assembly: GCF_000393655.2. Classification (NCBI taxonomy): domain Eukaryota; kingdom Viridiplantae; phylum Streptophyta; class Magnoliopsida; order Solanales; family Solanaceae; genus Nicotiana; species Nicotiana sylvestris. Next base: position 24,060,726 of record NC_091060.1, read on the forward strand.
CCGTATTAATCCACCCTTATTTCACCTGTTTCGACGTGCAACCCGATCCTACCGTATCAATACAAATTCACCCTTATTCCACCATATCAATCTACCCTTATTTCACCTGTTACGGCGTGCAACCCGATCCCACCATATCAGTACCAAATACTCAATGTGCACAATCAAACCAATAATTTAAATCACGAGATCCTTTACGATCAATAAATACCAAACTGAACCAAAAAGAAAACCTTGTACAATGGGGGAATTCATATAGGCAATACTACACAATAGGTCAAGTCCGGTAAATGGCAATTTGAAGGTGCAAGTAAGTCAGTTAAAGCAAGTAGCAATGAATCATGAAAATATGAAAGGATCTAACATTATTAACAGAAGAAAACACAGATTAACAGGTAGCAATTAAGCATGGAAGGCATTTAGAGCATATAACATTTAAGGCAGGAAATGAGATAATTAAGGAAAAACGCAAAATCAGGGAGAACAAATAATTCGGCCCGAAAGACATGACAAGAAACTCATAGTGACCATATCTAGTCCTGAAAGCAGTCTTAAGAATATATGAATCCCTGACCTTCAACTGGTGATAGCCCGAACCGAGATCAATCTTAGAGAACACCCTCGCTCACTGAAGCTGATCAAATAAATCATCAATGCGGGGCAAATGATACTTGTTCTTAAGTGTTACTTTGTTCAATTGTCTATAATCAATGCACATTCTCATCGTGCCATCCTTCTTCTCCACAAATAAAATCAGTGCACCCCAAGGTGACACACTAGGCCAAATGAACCTCTTATCTAGGAGTTCCTGAAGCTGTTCTTTCAATTCGTTCAACTCTGCTGGTGCTATACGATATGACGGAATAGAAATGGGCTGAGTGCCCAGCATCAGGTCAATACCAAAATCAATATCCCTGTCCGGTGGTATGCCCAGCAGGTCTGCAGGAAACACATCGGGAAAATCCCTCACAACCGGGACAGAATCGATGCTAGGAGTCTCAGCTCCAACATCCCTCACAAACGCTAGATATGAAAAACAACCCTTCCCAACCATACGTTGGGCCTTCAAGAAAGATATCACTCTACTAGGAATATAATCAGTCACACCACACTACTCGATCCGCAGTACACCCGGCATAGCCAAAGTGACTGTCTTAGCATGACAGTCTAGAAAATCACGACAGAGAGATATCCAATCCATGCCCAAAATAACATCAAAATCCACCATACTCAATAGCAATAGATCTACTCGGGTCTCCAGACCCCCAATAGTCACCACACATGAGCGGTACACACGGTCTACAACAATAGTATCGCCCACCGGGGTAGATACATGAACAGGTAAAGCAAGAAACTCACGGGGCGTACCCAAATAACGAGCAAAGTATGATGACACATAAGAAAAGGTGGAACCAGGATCAAATAATACAGAGGCATCTCTGTGGCAGACTGAAACAATACCTGTAATGACAGCATCTGAAGCAATAGCATCTGGCCTTCCTGGAAGTGCATAGAAACGGGCCTGATCGACCTCCCCCTCTAGGGCGACCCCTGGCTGCCTGACCTCCACCCCTAGCTAGGTAGGTGGGTGGTGAGGTAACTAGAGCAGAAGTCGAGGGCTGACCCCTCTGCTGAGATGAACTAGCAATATGATGAGGACACTGCCTCCACACATGTCTAAACTCTCCACACTCAAAACAACTCCCAGGTGCTGGAGAAGGGGACTGAAGGGAACCCCTCGCACCGGAGTGACCAGCTGATGCACTCGTCATAGAAGAACCCTAAGTTGACGGGGCACGAGATGAACTCTGGGTTGGAAGGGCACTAAGTGATGACTGGTCCTGCTGAGTACCGTGATAACCATGACCCGAAAATGCCCCACGATAACCTGGGCGAGCTGAATAAGCAGGCCTGAAAGAACGGCCTCTACCATGCTGAAACTGGCCCCTCGAAGGAGCACCACTATAACTGCCTGATCCTCGAGGCCTCTTGGTCTTCCTCTCCTCTCGATCCTGACGGTGAACCGTCTCAATCTCATGAGCGATATCAACCACCTCCTCAAACGTAGCACCCAACACCCTCTCTCGGGTCATAAGAACACGGAGATGATAGTTAAGGCCATCAACAAATCTCTTGATCCTCTCACGATCTGTCAGAACCATCCAAATGGCATGACGAGCCAACTCAGAAAACCTCGACTCATACAGTGACACAGTCATATCCCCATATCGCAACCTCTCAAACTGTCTACGTAGCTCCTCTATATGGGACTGCGGTACATATTTCTCCAAGAAGAGAGTAGAGAACTCATGCCAAGTAAGGGGCGCTGCTCCAATCGGCCTACGCCTCTCATACGCCTTCCACCAAGTGAAGGCAGCCCCAGTAAATTGAAAGGTGGTGAATGCCACACCACTAATCTCAAGAATCCCTGCTGTACGGAGCATCTGCTGACACTTATCAAGAACGCCCTAGGCATCCTCACCCTCAGCACCACTTAATGACGGAGGCTGGAGTCTACCAAACCTCTCAAGACGACGCTGCTCATCATCCGGCATAACTGGCACAACAAACTCCTGATCTGGTGCAACCAACTGAGCTGGAGGTGCCCCCGGTGTCTGTAGTCCCTGCACTACCTGCTCAGGTGTGCGAGCAGTGGGGGTCTGATTGCCTCCCCCGGCCTGTGAAGTAGCTGCTGTTGTAGTGGCTGAAACTGCCTGAACCAGGCCAGTGCAAACTGATAAGATCTGTGCCAAGGCCTCCTGAAGACCCGAAATCACGATGGGCACAGCTGGTGCCTAAACTGGTGCTGTTGGAGCATCCATAGTTGGAGCCTGATCCGGAGCTAGGGCAGCTGGTGGATCTACCGGTGTTGCCCTTGCTGCTCTGCCTCTGTCACGACCACGACCGCGTCCACGGCCTCTGGTGGTCTCAGCTGGTGGCACTGGTGGTCGTCCACCTCGTCCGGTAGCTCGCGTCCTCACCATCTGTGAGAGAATGGAATAATATAAGTTTAGTACTCGGACCAACAAGTTCGCACGACAAGAGTTTCAAGAATATGAAGTTTTTTCCTAAAAAGGTTCTGCAGCCTCTCGAGGATAAATACAGACGTCTCCGTACCGATCCAAAAGACTCTATTAAACCCGCTCATGACTCGTGAGACCTATGTAACCTAGGCTTTGATACCAACTTGTCACGACCCAATTCCCGAACCCGGTCGTGATGGCGCCTCTCGTGAAGACAAGGCCAGCCAGACCAAAACGGAACACCTCTTTAAGCAGTTAATTATCATAAACAGTAATGAACATAATATATCCATAGATTGTGAAAATTTAACGATAACAATAGTAGAAACCATCCCGACACAACCCAAACCGGGGTGTCACAAGTCATGAGCAACTAAGAAATCCGGATACAAGTCTACTGAACACTAAATCCGATACAATGGTTCTAACAAACATAAAAATGATAAGATAAGGGAGGCACGGGGCTGTGAACGCCAACAGCTACCTCGTAGTCTCCGAATCACTGCCTGGATTGGGAGAATAAGCACTCAGGAGCGGACTCTGCGATGCCTGAATCTGCACACATGGTGCAGGGAGTAATGTGAGTACTTCGACTCAGTGAGTAACAATTATAAATAATGGCTGAAAGTATGAAAACACGTAAAGGCACAAAGCAATTCCATATCAAGCAGTAAAATCACTTAAAGCAGTAAATCAGTGAAGAAATCAAATGATATCCCTTTTTAAAACAAGTAAAACAGGTAATTTAACAAGTAAATAACAAGTAGAAATTCGCTCCTCGGGCACAATATTAATTGCTCAGAACAGTATCAGCCCATCGGGCTCACTCTAAGTACAGTATCAGCCCCTCGGGCTCAGTATCAATCACTCAGAACAGTATCAGCTCCTCGGACTCACTCTCAGATCATAATGGGTACCCGCACTCACTGTGGGTGTGCAGACTCCGGAGGGGCCCCTTATGGCCCAAGCGCTATATCAAGCCACCTCGTGGCATCATCACTCAGCACTCGGCCTCATATCACTCGGCACTCGGCCTCACATCACTCGGCACTCGGCCTCACATCACTCAAGCCACCTCGTGGCATATAAAGTATCTCAGGCCCTCAGCCTCATATCACTTAGCATATCCTCACAAATGGCCTTCGGCCTCACTCAGTCCAAAAATCATCACAAGCCCCTTAGGCATTAGTAAAATAGTAGTTCTCAGCCCAAAACCTGATGTAGAAATATCATTTAAGTTTCAAATCTGAGTAAAAGTGGTTGATTTTGTAAAATAGTAGATATCAACAGGACTGAGTTCAAATAATAAGTCAAGCAGTGAGGAAACAGTGATAAAAATTCCCGAAGGGTTCAAATGGTTGGCACAAAGCCCAAATATGGCAATCAACCCAAATCATGATGATAACAAATGAATTTTAATCAAATACGCGATAAAATCATCAATTGAGACGGACCAAGTCACAATCCCCAGTAGTAAAAGACCCCACGCTCATCATCCAGCGTGTATCTTGCCTCAATATAGCACTACGATGTGCAATCCAGGGTTTCAAACCCTCAGGACATTATTTACAATCATTATTCACCTCGAACCAGCTAATTCTCTAGCTCACGATGCCTTTGCCCCTCGAATTGGCCTCCACGCACGTCGAATCTATCCAGAATCAGAACGAATACGTCACAATATGCTAAGGGAACAAAGCCCAAGCAAAAACATTTGAAAATATCAAAAATGCCGAAATTAGCAAAACCCGATCCCTGGGCCCACGTCTTGAAATCGGATAAAAGTTATATTTTCAGAATCCTCATACCCTCACGAGTCTAACCATACCAAAATTATCCAATTCTGATACCATTTGGTCCTTCAAATCATCATTTTACATTTTTGAAAGGTTTCACAATTTTCTTCCCAAATTCCATCCCAAATCACGAATTAAATGATGAATCCAGTAATAGATTCATGTATTCTAGCCAAATCTGAGTTAAAATCACTTACCCCGATGAATTTCTTGAAAAACCTTTGAAAAATCGCCAAAATTCGAGCTCTCTAGGTCAAAATATTAAATAAAACCCAAAACCTCGTATTTATAGAGTACCCCTAAGATTTCAGCCTCTACGGGCCGCACCAAATCGACCGCTGTCCGCACAAGCCAGTGCGGTCCGCGCAAAAACAACCGCGGCCGCACATGCCTTCCTCTATAGTGATAGACTTTAGTATTTTAGCCATAACATTTTCTACAGATTTTCAAATTGCGATATCTTTACCTTTTTGGAAACTAGTCACGAAGGGCTACAACTTTTGTTTTTGAATCATCTTGAAATTCCTTTTAGATCAAATGATATGAGCTTCCGAAGTATGACTAGCGAATCGTTTCCCACCGCGGCCGCACACCATTTTGTGTGGTCCGCATGACACCTACAGTGGCTGCACTTCTTTTTGTGCGGTCCGCACAGCACATACCGCAGCCGCACCTCCTTTTGTGCGGACCGCGCGGGTGGTTTCCGAGGCCTGCAACCCTCATGGACCTGCTACAGCTATGATTTTCGACCTAAAACATTCCGGAACCTACCTGGGACCCCCGAAACTTCAAACTAATTGCACCAACACATCCCATAACATCGTTCAAACTTGTTCAACACTTCGGAACGCTTATAACAACATCAAATGGCCATTTTAACATAGGATTCAAGCTTAAGAACTCCAAGAACTCTTAAATTATGCTTTCGCTCAAAAAGTCTATCAAATCTTGTCCGAATGACCTGAAATTTTGCACACATTCCAAATGACACAACGAACCTACTGCAACGAATTCCATTTCGACCCTTATATCAAAATATTGCCTATCAACCCGAAATTGCCAAAATATCAATTTCGCCAATTCAAGCCTAAATCTCCTCTACAACTCCAAAACTCATTCCGATCATGCTCCGAAGTCACAAATCACCTCCCGAAGCTAACCGAATCATCGGAACTCACATCCGATCCCTCTAACTCATAAGTCAACATCCGATTGACTTTTCCAACTTAAGCCTTCTTAAAAGAGACTAAGTGTCTCATTTCTTACCAAAACCACACCAAAACGCAAACCAATCAACTCGACCCATAAGACACAGATAACGAAGCATAAGGAAGCAAAAATAGGGGAAACGAAACGGTAATTCATGAGACGACTGACCGGGTCGTCACAAGGGAAAAGGTCATATTTGTCCATTTACTATGTGAAAATGATTAATTTTACCATTGTTATACATTTCACACAAAAATGCCCCTACGTTTCTTACCCAAATGGCTCGAATATACCCCTCATCCATTAGATCTATCCTAGGTGGACTCCACTCACACATGGCACTAACATTTTAGTGAAGTAGTATTGTTTTAGGGTTGAAGCGTGATATAAGAGGAATGGTCAATAGTATCTTACCCGATTTTTGTGAATTAAATAACCAGGTTCTTTGTTGTACCAAGAACAGAAACAAATAACTAGTAAAGTACGAAATGTAAATAACATAATAATTTTTAGGTGGAAAACCTCCTTGCTCAAAGGGGTAAAAACCATGACCTACTCACGTAGGATTTACCTTCAAACTTTACTAACTTCAAAGAACTGTTTTAGGTAACAACTATATAATCAAGAAAACTAACTCTAGTACCCTACCCCACAATCAACCAAATTGTGGCGACTCATTTCTAAACTAACTCTAGTCTGAAAAGTAAAATAAAAACTTTAATATTTTGGTGCTAACTTATTATTAAATTTCTCAAAAGAAACTAGGTTATAATTTAAGAACAATATACTCAACCTAACAACTAAAGAATTGGAAGCTTCGTCTTCTAGAACAAGTTCTTTAAATGAGCAACTTGGATCTTTTTGAGAGCACCCTCTTGCCGTAGTTGCTATTGACAAGACAAAATAGTTGATTTGTGTGAATAACATTAGTTGTAAGAGGCAACAATAGATCTCTTTATATAGGTTGAGGGTGGCCAAAATTCTTTTCCAATTAAATGCTCCAAAACCTAGAATATTTTCGTTAAAGAAAGCCGCTCTTAATTTGATTTGGTATCCTTAACCGTTTCTACCTTATCATCCTTTTCCTTTTGTGCAAGTTATTCCTTATTTGTAGAAACCTTTAAGTACATGGATCCTTCAATAAATATCTTTCCTTGTTGCTAATTAATCGGTTACTACAGAATTCATCTTGCACACATTTTTACCATTCACTCATCTGATCAATATTTTGCTTCATCCTACTACAAACCTGGTTCACTTGACATTTGTTTCACATTGGTAATCTCCATTTTGTCAATCATCAAAATACAATCATACTGGAACATGCTCAACTCAATAAATTCCGCCGGTTTAATGACGACAAACCCATATGCATTTCAGCATAGCTCAACTGTAGTCTTCAGCTCATGAATCACGTTTGCTAGTAGCACTCTTCTTCAAATTTGACCATGTTTGCATAAGTGTAAGGGACTGACCTTCTATTCATCGCAAACATATAAATGTCTAGGCATAAGACATTTAAGTTTTGCTTACAGACGAACTTCATCAATATTATCAGCTCAAGTGCATAAGAACCAAGTTTATAAGTACTAGGTTTGTTGATCACCACAAAATATTTTCTAACTTTCCCTTTTGGCATCTTCGGAAAAACAAATCATCAGTAAATCAAAAGTGAAAATTAGACAATATCAAATTCATGGCTAGTGAGGCTACACTAACATGTACACAATCTCAAGAAGTCAAAAATTTAATTTAATTAAAATTATTCATCTTTAAAGAAATAGATATAGCCCAAAAAAGAATTTTATATTGATTGAGTAGTCATACCACATTAAGCCCAAGGTGCCCAAACCAAAAGAAGGTTGAACACATATGTCAAACTTCGAGAAAGAACAAAAATAAACAAAACAGTAATAATCCAGAAATTGGTCATAGAAGGGAGTAGGGATAACCTAAGGACAAGATAGGGACACCCGAGAGGATGAGGGACTAGGTTCTTTAGTGGGAGAGGACTCTCCAAGAGTGAGCCCTAAAGGCTTGTGAAAAACGTGCAGCCGCAATGGCCTGCTCTTTCTTCATCTCTTCTTTATGCTACCTATTCTCCTTATTCAAGGATAGAACTTTAGCCCTCAGCTTCTCCTTTTCTTTATTGGCAAGAGCCAATTTCTTCGTGTTAAGTCGAGGAAGAGGCAAACCCGAAAATAAAGAAGATAAAGAACACAAAATTTTAACGTGGGAAACCCTTCAAATCGAAGGTAAAAACCACGGGATCACAAAGATCCAAAAAACTCCACTATAACAATAAGAGGGTTAAAAAAGTTTCGAAATTGGATACACAATAAGTGCCAAACACGGAGCAACAATAGTAACAAGAGCAACAATTAATCAATTGAAGAAAGAGGAGAATTTACAAAAATAAAGCTGCTGTTCGAGGCTCGAAATCATATGCTACGAGCCTCCAAATCCGATCTTCACCATTCAAATATAATACCAACATGTTACGAACATTCAGTCAAAATTTCAGCTCGATCCAATGGTTAACGAATCGAAAAACGCAATTTGAAGCTGGCTGGTCGGAATAAAAACCTGCAGCAAAATAAATATTTTTCTTCTCTCTTCTCTCTTGATGAAAGCTCTCTCAAAAACCACTCTTATGTGCTTAAGTCTTTTAAAGACTTCTAACAATGAGCATAGAATAATTCTCCAAGGTTGTCCTATTTATAGATCATGAGTAGTGCTTTCTTTTAAAGCCAAAACCCACTCAAAATAGGAATAAACCAAATCCAATTCCAAGTAGGAATGGAAACCAAAAGAGAATAGGATTAGACCATTAGGCCTTTGGCTGGACAACATGGGCATGAGCCCAACAAACTCCCCCTCCAGCCAAGGGGCCAAATGTGTCTTTAAGTAGAGGAACTATTGACAGGCTTCATGCCTGCCAATTTTTTTACAAAATTCATGTTTATCTGCAACCACCTTCTTTGTCAGTATATCCGAAGGATTTTCATCAATATGTATCTTCTCAACCTCAAATAATTTCTCTTCTACGACCATTCTTATCCAATGATATTTTTTATTTATATGTTTGGTCTTAGAATGAAAAGTGGAGTGCTTGGTGAGACAGATAACACTCTGATTATCACAAAATAAGATGTACCTTGGCTGCTCAAAGCCAAGATCATTAATAAACTCCTTCATCCATAATAGTTCTTTGGCGCCTTCTGTGACAGCAATATATTCGACTTCTATGGTGGATAGAGCTATGCACTTCTGTAGTCTAGATTGCTAAGAAACAGCTTCCCCTGCAAAAGTGATCAAATAACCGAAAGTGGATCTTGAATTATCAAGATTGCCTCCTAAATCAAAGTTTGTGTAACAAACAAGTTCAGGCTTGCCATTGCCAAAGCACAGCTTCAAATCTGCAGTACCTTTCAAATACCTTGAAGGTGTTGGTTTATGTTTAGTAAACAATGGCATGTCAATTGGAAGAGTTGGTGGAAAGAGTTGGTGTGGATGCTAGGAGGAAGCTTCCTCCTTTGATGTCACCCATGATATCAATAGGAGGTAGTTTGATGTCACCAATGACATCAAGAGGAGGTCTTTACCTCTATAAATAGATGCACTCCTTCATTTGTAGAAACCATCCCAAAAACAATACAACACATTGTAGTGAGTAGAGAGTTAAGAGAGAAATTCTCTTAAGTGTAATAGGGAACTCTCCCCTTCCTTTGTTAATATTAAAAAGGCAACTGTTCTCTGGTGGACGTAGGATTATTTTGATCCGAACCATGTTAAATCTTGTGTTATTTCTTTTACGTTTCCGCTAACAATTGGTATCAGAACAACATGATTCTTTAACGATCCAAGGAGGAAGAACAAGCAAAGATGAGTTCCATGAAGTTTGAAATTGATAGATTCAGTGGACGCAACAACTTCAATATCTTGAAGATCCAGATGATGGCATTACTGCGGAGGGAAGGTTCAATCCATGCTATTGACGGAAAGTATCCTAAGGATATATCAACTCCCGACAAGGAGAAGATTGAAGGGGATGCATTGAGTGCAATCCAACTATCCCTTGCACCTAACGTGCTTTGTGAAGTGAGTACGGGTACCGAAGAGACGGCCAAACAGTTATGGGAAAAGCTAGAAGGGCTATACCAAGACCGATCAGTGACAACAAGGATGTTGTTACAACGGCGTCTTCACACATTTAAGATGGGGTCAGGTACTTCGTTACAAGATCATTTAGATGCGTTCAATAAACTTGTCATGGACTTACAGATTGCAGGAATTAAAAAGGGAGGAGGAGACGCTTGCATGTGCTTTGCTATTTTCATTGACTTCAGGATATCGTGATATTGAGAATTCAATGATGTATAGCAAGGAGCCTATCAAGCTTGAGCAAGTGCGGCAGGCACTTAACTCTAGTGATGTGCGGAGGCACATTGAAGGAGATAGAGATGACCAGGCAAGTGGCCTCTTTGTAAGAGGCCGGACTAGCCAACAAGGAAAGAGCAAATCAAAGCACAGATCAAAGTCTCGTGTGAACAAGAAGAATACGGAGTGTTGGGGTTGTGGCAAGAAGGGGCACTTTGAACGAGACTGCCCAATGTCAAAGTCCAAGGAAAAGGCGAGTGCATCCACAGTTGAACAGGTACATGATTTTGATAATGATTATGTACTAACAACATCGTGTAATAATAATAGTAGTTATGGAAACAAATGGGTGTTAGACTCTGCTTGCACTCTGCATATGACGTTCCGAAAAGACTGGTTTAGCAGCTATGAGAAAAGTGGAGGAACCGTAGTAATGGGCAATAATGCAACTTGTGCAATAGTTGGCATTGGCTCAGTTCGGGTTCGCTGCCATGATGGAGTCGTGGGAACTATTACACAAGTCCGTCATGTTCCTGATCTGAAGAAAAATTTGATCTCCCTGAGTACTCTGGATAAACAAGGCTACAGGTACATGAGCGAAGAAGGAACTATAAAGGTGACTAAAGGTTCTTTAGTCATGCTGAAAGGCAAGCTGGAGAACGGCCTTTACACATTGGCCGGAAGCACCATTGTTGGCTCTACAAATGCATCTACAGTGCAGTTATCTAATGATGACAAGGCAAGACTATGGCACATGAGACTAGGTCATATGAGCGCACGTGGACTGGAGATGTTGAGCAATCGTAACCTTTTGGAAGGTGAGAAGATCAACACACTTGACTTCTATGAGCACTGCGTTCTAGGGAAGCAAAAGAAGGTCAGCTTCAGCACTGGCAAACACAAGACAAGAGGAGTGCTAGACTACATCCATTCAGATTTATGGGGACCCTCTAAACTTCCATCGAAGGGCAAAAAGAGGTATCTTCTCACTTTTATTGATGATTTCTCACGAAAGGTTTGGGTGCATTTTTTGAAGGCAAAAAGTGATGCTTTTGAAGCATTTAAAGAGTGGAAGATTTTGGTTGAAAATCAAATGGAGCGGAAAATCAAGTATCTTCGCACAGACAATGGCTTGGAGTTTTGCAATGAAGAGTTTAATGAATTCTGCAAGGTTCATGGGATCTCAAGACATAGGACTGTCAGGCATACCCCACAGCAGAATGGAGTTGCCGAGAGAATGAACAGAACTCTTCTTGAAAAGGCTCGTTGTATGCTCCTACAAGCCAAAATGTCCAAAGTATTTTGGGCTGAAGCAGTTCACACTGCTGCTCATATTGTCAATCGATCTCCAGCATCGGCAATTGACTTTAAGACTCCGAATGAGGTATGGTCAGGTGAACCCTCTAACTATTCATACTTACGAGTATTTGGGTGTCCAGCTTATTATCACGTTAATGAAGGAAAGCTTGAACCAAGGGCTAAGAAGGCCATATTCGTAGGGTATGTGGATGGAGTAAAAGGGTACAAACTTTGGTGTTTGTCTTTACTCAAATTTATAGTTAGTAGAGATGTCACCTTTGATGAATCCTCTATACTTGATCCCCGTAAAGTTTCCGTGGAGTTTTCAGGAAACAAGAACGACGAGCAGGTGGAGCTTCCGGTGGAGCTTGCCAAGGAAAAGGATCAAGAGACTCAGGTTAAAGATGAGTCAGAAGATGCAGACCTTGAAACTTGCTGTCAATGAACCATACACAATTGCAAAGGGGAGGGAGAAGAGGCAAACACGAGAACCGGAACGCCTTATTAATCAAGCAAACTTGATTGCATATGCGTTCGTAGCTGCACAAGAAGAGATTAGGGATCTGGAGCCCTCCTCGTATATTGAAGCAACTTCTTGCATGGATGTTGTACAATGGCGGTTAGCCATGACTGAAGAGATGGAGTCTCTTCACAAGAATCAGACATGGGTCTTAGTGAAAAGACAAAAGGAGAAGAGGACAGTTGGATGCAAGTGGGTCTACCAAAAGAAAGAGGGAATTCCTGAAGTGGAAGATGTTAGGTTCAAGGCGAGATTGGTTGCAAAAGGATTCAGTCAGAAGGAGGGAATTGACTACAATGAAATTTTCTCTCCAGTCGTGAAGCATAGCTCAATTCGCGTGCTACTAGCATTGGTTGCCCAATTTGACTTGGAGCTTCAACAGCTTGATGTCAAAACTGCTTTCTTACACGGTGATCTAGAAGAGACAATCTATATGGATCAGCCTGAAGGTTTCCTAGCTGAGGGAAAAGAAGATCACGTATGCCAACTAAAGAAGTCTTTGTATGGTTGAAGCAATCCCCTAGACAGTGGTACAAAAGGTTTGATGCATTCATGACTACATATGAATTCTCAAGGAGTGCATTTGATAGATGTGTGTATCACAAGAAGATGTCTGGTAACTCAATGATTTATTTACTGTTGTATGTTGATGATATGCTTATTGCTGCTAACAACATTACAGAGATAAATGCTTTGAAGAAACTGTTGAGTAAGGAATTTGACATGAAGGATTTAGGAGCTGCAAAGAAAATCCTTGGTATGGAGATTTCAAGAGAAGACGGTGTTGTACATCTTTCTCAGAAGAGGTATATTGAAAGGGTTCTCAAGAGAGTTTTTTCCAATTTAAGTGACAATATTCGAAATGAGATTATTTATTCAATTCAGAGTCGCCACTTGGGAAAGGTTTGGTTTTTGGTGTCCCAAGTCACCGGTTTATCTTGAATCCCAAATCGAGGAAATTTTCGACTTTTCCAAATGAAGTCTGCGAACCAGAAATTCTAAGTAAGGAATTTTGTTGACCCGAGGGAAGGTGTTAGGCACCCTCGAATCCCGTGGTTCTAGCACGGTCGCTTAAATTGTTATAATGGCTAAATATCTGATTTAAATACATGTTGTGACTTATGTGCTTTTATTAAGTTTAAACCGCTTTTATTATTATCATTTATTTTTATAGAATTGCAACGTCGTGAAAATGCATCTCGAACCACGTCACAATTATTTTAGAAGGGATATCCTAAAGTGACTACGTTTCTATGATGTTCGTCTCTAAAAATAAAAGAAAGAAAATGTATGCTAATTGAATTGCATGCTTAGCTAATCCCGACCTCTTATTAGTTATCCGATTGATTATTTACAAGGTGAAGAATGTTGTACCTCATGGAACATGCTTTTAATTTGATAGAAGGAATTACATACGAGATTGATGAAATGCTACGCTTACTCCAAACACTCCTTAAGCTAAATTTAAATTAACTCATTTAAACGGGATTAATAGAATTCCTTATTAAAGGATGCTACTAATGGTATTCAAAACTTGTCCTATAAAAAACTACCTACTGAAACTGAAGCTCCCAAATTTAAAACTGTGTTGTACTCGGCCAGATTTTAAAAGCCATTCACCCTACGTGCTCAAAACAAATGAAGAAAAGTTCGAATTAACAATTACACCGGTGGTTGCGCATTCCATGAATTATATAGTTACATCCTGTATATCACTAAATGAATCACATATCGTGGTTTTAAATCAGCATAAGCTTCAATTAAGTACAAACTTACTAACGTATTCTCTATTAAGCTACAAACTAAGGTTTACACAATTTAACGACACATATAAAACTGTAAGCAAAGCAGCAGATGACTATAATTCCTTCAGATCTTTCAATTCATGTTTTTTATTGTTACATCAGTATGAGATGTGTACCTGGAAATGCTTACAATGGGAGGAGCACGAGAGTCAGTAGAGCAGTAGTAGCAGATAGCAGCAATGACAACCAATACAGCAGAAATGACAATCCCAGCAGAATAAACCAAACAACAATTCAATGATACAATATCCAAGGCTCAAGAAAAGAATAAAGCCCAGTTGAAATCCAGGAAAAATCCAATATCATTCCAAACAGGTAAACAGATGGATCCGATATAGATAAAAGAACACAAGTTGCTGATTTTCCAGTACTTCAAAACAAAGACCCTTAGTCTGACTGAACCAATAGCATATTAGAGCTAGTGTCCAAACAAAGAAAATGAAGAAAACAGTGTTTTCAGCTTCAATCAAACGAAACAGCAATCTCTTTTCTGTCTTTCTCTCCAAAATCAGTTTCTATCTATATCACCCCTCAATGTGTATCTGTATATGCCTGTTTTTTGTGGTATCTCTCTGTGTATGTCTGTCCCAAGATCAGTGTATATATCTCCTACTCTTCTTATCTCTCTGAAAATCTTTTCTGAATCTATCTCCCTTCTTCTTCCCCCCAAATCCCTGAACTAATGGAAGTCCTGCCCCTTTTATAGCCTAGCCTCAGCCCTTTACAGTCTGTTAAACAAATCAGAACCCTTCGCATGTGGCCTCCTCTCTTTCCAGTTTCCACTCAACTATTTAAATATAACCCCTCCCATGATATTCCCCTGCTAGCCTTTACTTAGATATGGTTTATTATTTCTGAACTAAATCAGGGTGTGGGCAGCCTGAATATGCCCTGACAGCACCTGTTGACAAGTTATTTTAATCCCTAAAAGGCCTGAATGCACATGCTGTGCACAAGTGCACATGCCACCAATTCAGACTGCAGCTAACAAACCAATCCTTAAATTTTCTGATTCAAATACACTAACTATAAGTAGCTATACTCAATCCTTAATTTGATTCAAACAAAGTTTAGCAGGAAAACAAATCAAATTGTTATCATTCAAACAGCTGAAACTATTCGACGACACGTATCGAATCGACTATACTAATTATAACATATACAATCAACAGCCAAGGATTGGAATCAAACAGTATTGAACAAGGGGTTCAGGTTGCACTGTCAAAACAAAGATGACCTTGGGAATTAATTACTCAACCAATTTCAATTCAGTCGATTATACAGTTTACATACACACACATTATCAGTGAATGAAGAAGGACATGACCAAATACAGAGGTCCGGGCAAGGTGGACAGGACAGTCGACCAAAATTCAGAAAATAAAATCAACCAAACATTTGGGGTACTGAACAAACCTTTAACTACAACAACAAAATGAACTGATAAAGAAAAAGAAAGCAAAAATACCTTATAGGCTTGAAAAATCAGAAAACTCTAACACAGCTTTGAATCGAATTTTCTCGGGGTTGAACGGACTTTAATCGAAGTGTTCTCAACCGAGAACACTCCGATTAAGGTCCATTAGACCCTAATCATCTGGTTCAAACGAACACAGACCAGACATCAGAACTTCTAGGGTTCCTAAGGGTAGATTTGGGATTTATGTTTCCCCGGTTAGATTCGGACCAAACCCAGCCTGGTTTGGTGACGAGGGAGGTCACGGGAGTGTGTGGTATGAACCTAGGGTAGATCGGTGTAGATCGAGTTTTGCTCGAATCTTCAAATGAAGATTCGAGAACCTGAGGGTTGATTCGAGGTAAAGGGACAACAGATCTATGCTCAGAGTGGTGAGGCGGTCCTATGGTGTTAAGGTGGTGGTCACCGGTGTCCTTGTCGCCGGTTTTTTGGTGAGGGGAAAGGTGGGCGGCTCTAAGGTTCCGTGGTTTTGGGTCTGTGGTGAGGACGACCTAAGGCATGGGGGGTTTGGCTTAGGGCACGGGGTGAAGGGGGAAAGGTTTATATACGGGGTGAGTAATTGGATGTTGGCCGTTGGATTGCCGATGATCAATGGCTGTGATCTATCTACTAAACAGAAACGATGTCGTTTGTTCTTATGCTGGTAATGGGTCAAAACCGGTTTCATCGGGTTGGATCAGGTAACGGGTAAGTGATCTGGACCGTAAATCTAGTGAGATTAACGGTCCAGATTAAGAATGGTACCACGACGTCGTTTGGATGGATGCGTGGCCAACTCAATTGGACCGGATAAAAAGGGCTTCTGGATTGGGTTGTTCGGGCCCCTTTTTGTTTTAATTTGGACTGGCCCAAGTCCGAAAACTCTTTTTTTTTCTTTTTTTTTCTTTTTAATCTCTTATTTAAACTGCCAAATAATGCTATAAAAACATTAAACAATAATTAACACACAATTAAAATAACATCACTTAATGACAAAATAGAATGAAAGATGCATTTTTTATGATTTTCCTTTTAATAACCGGATTACGATTCAACTACACACGACATATATTTTTTTATATTTTTTTTTGATAAAAATAAAAATGGACAAAGATCACAAATAACTACCAAAAATGCCACGTAATTTCCAAAAATTGTACAGCAAAACCAATTGCTATTATTTTTGTTTTTTTTGGAGTGATTGTCGCGAAAACAAAAATCACGTGCTCACAGCTGCCCTTCTTTGTTCGAAAACATGAAGAGTTTTCGTGCAAAGATAAAGTGAGCGGATACGAGCGATTTTTGCCTATTGGAATACTCCGTGTGAAGCACATTTTGAAAGATTTGACCGAATCTTTGCTTCAAAGATTTCCTACATATCCTGGGCTAAACAGGAATCAGGTCAATGTAGTTCGGGAAGCTTTGGTAGCTGGGACTACCGTGGGATTGCAATGCTTGTCGTTGCCACTGTTGCTGTTGTCGCTGCTGCTTACCGGCTCCCTTATTACAACCAAAGGAAAATTAAAACTGAACTAACTATGTATGCATGTCAACCGCTAGTTACAAAATTCATATCTATGATTCTTTTGCAACTTGATCTTGGGTCTTAGCTGATTGTTGCTTGTAGACTTCGATCCGAATCTTGATGCTTGCAAGTTGTAGGTGCATGTTTATTTCTGCGACACTGAGTAAGACGGGATAGGTAGAACTCGGGACCTTGATCAAACCTTTGAGCGATCCGCCCCTCGCCTTTCCGAATATCTCGGAACATCTTCTTTTTGTATTTTTCTTCTTTTATTCTGAGTTGAGACTCATCTCGTGGGTCGTCTCGATCCGTGTGTCTCGAGGTCAGACCTGCGGGAAAAAACAAACGAATGAAATTTTCTGCCCCAGTTCTACTAGGAAAATTTCGTGAGTCAGTTGCCAGGAAGTTTATAGAGTTGATGAAGGGATTGGAAAATTCTGGTCTACAAAATGCAACTCCGAGATTGGATCCCTAATATTGCCATAAGGTAAAAATGCTCAGTTCAGGGTTGGAGCCCTAATGCTAGCGGAATGGAAATAGTTCAGTTCAAGGTTGGAGCCCTAATGCTGACTAGCTGGGGAGAAGTTCAGTTTAGAGTTGAAACCCTAATGCTGACTACCTGGGAAAAAGTTCAGTTTAGGGTTGAAGCCCTAATGCAGACTGAATAGACAAGTTCAGTTTAGGGTTGAAGCCTTAATGCTGACTGAATGGACAAAGTTCAGTTTAGGTTTGAAGCCCTAATGCTGACTGAATGGACAAAGTTCAGTTTAGGGTTGAAGCCCTAATGCTGACTGAATGGACAAAGTTCAGTTTAGGGTTGAAAACCCTAATGCTGACTAAAGGGAAAAAGTTCAGTTTAGGGTTTAAAACCCTAATGTTGACTAAAGGGAAAAAGTTCAGTTTAGGGTTTAAAACCCTAATGCTGACTGACTGGGGATAGTTCAGTTTAGGGTTGGAGCCCTAATGCTGACTGAATGGACAAAGTTCATTTAGGGTTGAAGCCCTAATGCTGACTAAAGGAAAGAGTTCAGTTTAGGGTTGGAGCCCTAATGCTGACTGAATGGACAAAGTTCAGTTTAGGGTTTGAAGCCCTAATGCTGACTAAAGGAAAGAGTTCAGTTTGGGGTTGGAGCCCTAATGTTGACTGAATGTGAATAGTTCAGTTTAGGGTTGAAGCCCTAATGCTGACTGAATGGACAAAGTTTAGTTTAGGGTTGAAGCCCTAATGCTGACTAAAGGAAAGAGTTCAGTCTAGGGTTGGAGCCCTAATGCTGACTGAATGGACAAAGTTCAGTTTAGGGTTGAAAACCTTAATGCTGACTAAAGGGAAAAAGTTCAGTTTAGGGTTGGAGCCCTAATGCTGACTGAATAGACAAAGTTCAGTTTAGGGTTGAAGCCACAATACTGACTAAAGGAAAGAGTTCAGCTTAGGGTTGGAGCCCTAATGCTGACTGAATGGATAAAGTTCAGTTTAGGGTTGAAGCCCTAATGCTGACTGAAGGGAAAAAGTTCAGTTTAGGGTTGAAAACCTTAATGCTGACTAAAGGGAAAAAGTTCAGTTTAGGGTTTAAAACCCTAATGCTGACTGACTGGGGATAAGTTCAGTTTAGGGTTGGAGCCCTAATGCTGACTAAAGGAAAAAGTTCAGTTTAGGGTTGGAGCCCTAATGCTGACTAAAGGGAAAGTTCGGTTTAGGGTTGAAACCCTAATGCTGACCAAAGGAAAGAGTTCAGTTTATGGTTTAAAACCCTAATGCTGACTAAAGGGAAAAAGTTTAGTTTAGGGTTTAAAAACCCTAATGCTTGACTAAAGGGAAAAAGTTCAGTAGTTTAGGGTTTAAAACCCTAATGCTGACCAAAGGAAAAAGTTCAGTTTAGGGTTTAAAACCGGTTTAAAACCCTAATGCTGACTAAAGGGAAAAAGTTCAGTTTAAGGTTTAAAACCCTAATGCTGACTAAATGGACAAGTTCAGTTTAGGGTTGGAGCCCTAATGTTGACTAAAGGGAAAAAGTTCAGTTTAGGGTTTAAAACCTTAATGCTGACTAAAGGGAAAAAGTTCAGTTTAGGGTTTGAAACCCTAATGCTGACTACAGAGAAAGTTCTGTTTTGGGTTGGAGCCCTAATGCTGACTAAAGGGAAAAAGTTCGAGGATACTAACTGACCCCCTTTTTTTGAATTTTCTTGTTCTAGTAAAAGATAAAAGAGAATTTCGTGGAAACTTACCTTTCGAGTGGATTCCTTATTGCCAAACTGTTTCTTGTACTCATGTACTCTCTTCTTTGGGGTGACACCTGCTTCTTGCACGGTTGTCTTGGATTATACCTGTTTCAACTTTTTAAGCAAAGAACAATTGTTAGCTCGGAAATGGCGGTTGGTTCGGTGACCTTGATTGTTCCGGTTGCTTTGTTGCGTTCTTATTTCCGTTGAGAAAGTCTGCCATTGGTTGGATTCAAATGGCGAAAAACTTTTAGACCGCTCAGGCTTGCGTTTCCAGATTTGTGATGATTTGTCTTGTAAGGCTATGGTTTTTCCATCCGATTTTGCTTGGGGATTTCAACGGGGATTTTATTGGGAAGACTCTGTGGGGATTTGTACAAGGGGAAGCTCTGTGGTGATTTGTGCAAAGGGGACTTGCTGGGGATTTGTTGCCAAACGGGCTTTCCAAGATTTGTTGGGGTAAGCTCGCTGGGGAATTTTTACAAAGGGACTCGCTGGGGATTTGTTGGGGAAATCCTTTTTTTTTTTTTTTTTTTGATTACAAAGAGAGACCCTGTGGGGATCTGTACAAGAGGGAAAATCTGTGGGGATTTCGCTGGGGCAGACTCTTTGGGGAATATTTACAAAGTGGATCTTTTGTGGGGATTTGTACAAAGGGAAACTCTGTGGGGATTTGTACAAGGCGGACTTGCAGGGGATTTGTTGGGGTAGGCTACGCTGGGGGAAAATTTTTCTTCTCTCCTTTTTTCTTTTTGTGACTTTACTCCAAATGCAGTCAACATCATGATCCATCAGGTTTGGACAAACGTACCAATGAAACAAGGTATTTTCCTTCGTGAGACGGAACTCCGTGAAGCCAGACCTGCCACCTATCCTTTTCCAGTATATCTGGGACTTGGGGTTAAAAATGAAGGGGATTTAAAGAAAAATAAATAAAGAAACGGAGAAAGCAAATTTTTAGAAGAGAAGTGTCCCTTTCTGGACAAGAAAGACTTATCTGAGGGAAACAATGCTGACTTTAAATGGACATGACATGCTTTTTGGGTTGGACGCCTGACCTTTAATGAACTTGCATTTCCCCCGAACCAAAACGGATCTGCGTTTTCAAACCGGTGGGACATGCCGAAACTTCCTGAGGTGGAGTCATCCTTTCGGCCTACAGCGCCCTTTACGGGTTTTCGCTAGTTGACCTCTCTCATTTCTCTTCATGTCGTCGCTTGATAGCACTCTTTGCGAGTTTTTACTAAACAAGCTCTCTCATTTTGGTTTCTCTACTCCCGTCGCCTCGCGGTGCCTGAAGGTTTTCACCGACGAGACTCTCATTTTATTTCTCTCAATTTAGAGTGTACCAGCTTCCATTCGTGACGCTTCTTGGCTTCCCGCTACCTTCGGTAATTGATCTGGAGAGAGGTAGATGATACTACGACTTTTGGACCGTTTAGCGTGTCCTGGCTTCAATTTCAGGGTAAATGGTGATTTTATTGTTGGTGTGACTGAACCTCAGAGAGAGGCTGCCTACGTATCCTTTCGGAATCAAGTCAAACATAGTTCAGGCCTCGATCAATGTTTTGTTTTTTTTTTTTTTTTTTTGTGATTGGTAACCAAAGAACTGTAACCGGCTCAAAGGCTTGTAGAGAGAGTTGATAGTGTTTGGGGTAGTGGGAATAAAACCTCCATCATTTCAAATGTGTCAGGATCGCTGGGGTATCACTCAGACATAGTATCTCTTGACTGCATCCGCATTTACTGCTGTTTCGGGGTCATTTCCTTCGATATCACCTAGATACAATGCTCCTCTCGGCAATATCTTCCTTATGATGTATGGGCCTTTCCAATTTGGAGCAAATTTCCCTTTTGCTTCCTGGTGATGTGGCAGAATGCGCCTCAGTACCAGTTGACCCACTTCGAAATTCCTGGGTCGGACTTTCTTGTTGTAAGCACGGGCCATTCTTCGTTGGTACAACTGCCCGTGACAAACTGCAGCCATTCGTTTCTCATAAATCAAAGTCAACTGCTCCAATCGAGTCTTAACCCATTAGCTGTCCTTGATTTCTGCTTCGACAATGGTTCGAAGCGAAGGGATTTCTACTTCCGCTGGTATCACAACCTCGGTCCCATAAACCAAAAGATAAGGGGTTGCCCCTACTGACGTGCGTACCGTAGTGCGGTATCCCAACAATGCGAAAGGTAGCTGTTCATGCCATTGTTGGGAACTCTGGATCGTCTTCCTCAAAATCTTCTTGATGTTCTTGTTTGCTGCTTCTACAACGCCATTGGCCTTGGGCCGATAAGGAGTAGAATTCCTATGCGTTATTTTGAATTGCTCGCATACATCTCCCATCAAGTGACTGTTCAGGTTTGTTCCGTTATCTGTGATGATAGTTGCAGGAATACCGAAACGACAGATAAGATTTGAATGTACAAAATCCACTACCGCTTTTTTAGTGACCGACTTGAGAGTGACAACCTCTACCCATTTTGTGAAGTAGTCGATGGCAACCAGTATAAATCTATGTCCATTTGAAGCCTTTGGCTCGATTGGTCCAATGACGTTCATGCCCCATGCAACAAATGGCCAAGGTGTAGACATGGGCTGCAATTCCGTGGGAGGTGCATGAATCAAATCACCGTGCACTTGACACTGATGACACTTCCGAACGAAACCAAAACAGTCCTTTTCCATGGACATCCAGTAATAACCTGCTCGAAGGATTTTTTTTTCCAAGACATACCCGTTCATGTGAGGTCCGCACACTCCTGCGTGTACTTCATGCATGATCTTTCTTGCCTCCTCGGTGTCAACACATCTTAGTAGATTGAGGTCCGGGGTCCTCTTATACAACAACTCACCGCTCAAAAAGAAACCACTTGCATGCCGCCTGATGGTTCTCTTTTGATCTCCGGTAGCATGCTCGGGGTATTCTTGCGTTTTCAAAAACCTCTTGATATCATGGTACCACGACTGTGTACACGATCCTGCCTCGATTACGTTACAGTAACCGCGTCTCTCCCTGATTTGGATTTCCAAGGGGTCGACATGGGCGTTGCCTGGGTAGGGTAGCATTGAAGCTAGGGTAGCAAGTGCATCCGCTAATTCATTGTGACATCGCGGGATATACCTGAACTCTATTGATTTAAAACGCTTGCCGAGATCCTCCACGTGCTGTCGGTAAGGAATAAGCTTGATATCCCGAGTTTCCCATTCACCTTGGGCTTGCCAGATAATCAGGTCAGAATCTCCCATAATCAGTAAGTCTTCGACATCCTGATCGATCGCCATATGCATGCCCATGATGCAGGCTTCATACTCAGCTGTATTGTTCGTGCAAAAGAAACGCAGTCTAGCTGTGGCGGGATAATGCTGACCAGAGGGCGAGATCAGAATTGCCCCAATTCCTACACCTTTGGTGTTTACGGCTCCATCAAAGAACATCTTCCAAACATGAGCATTCTACGAGACCACTTCTACGGTGTTTATTTCTTCATCTGGAAAATAGGTACTCAATGGCTGGTATTCCTCATCGGCTGGATTTTCGGCCAAATGATCTGCTAGCGCCTGGGCTTTCATTGTCGTGCGAGTGACATAGACTATGTCGAATTCAGTAAGCAAGATTTGCCACTTGGCCAGTCTTCCAGTAGGCATCGGTTTCTGAAATATATACTTCAAAGGATCCAGCCTGCTTATGAGGAAAGTAGTGTGGGCTTGGAGATAATGTCTCAGCTTTTGAGCAACCCACGTCAGAGCGCAACATGTCCTTTCCAGCAGAGTGTATTTGGCCTCGTAGCCGGTGAATTTCTTGCTCAAGTAGTAGATTGCTTGTTCTTTATTTCCGGTTATGTCATGTTGCCCGAGGATGCAACCGAAAGAATTTTCCAAGACTGTCAGATACAAGAACAGTGGTCTTTCTGGCTCTGGTGGGACCAAAACTGGGGGATTTGAAAGATATTCTTTAATTTTGTCAAAAGCTTCTTGACATTCAACCGTCCATTTGATCGCCGCGTCTTTCCTCAATAGCTTAAATATGGGCTCACACGTGCTCGTCAGCTGGGCAATGAATCGACTGATATAGTTTAGTCTGCCCAATAAACTCATCACGTCTTTCTTTGTTCTCGGGGGAGGTAAATCTCTGATAGATTTTTTCTTTGTTGGATCTAATTCGATACCTCTCCTGCTTAATATGAAGCCCAAAAGCTTGCCCGATGGGACTCCGAAAGCACATTTGGCTGGGTTCAACTTAAGTCGTACTTCCTCAGTCTCTCGAAGAACTTCCTCAAATCTTGGATGTGATTATCCTGCGTCCTGGATTTGATTATCACATCGTCCACGTACATCTCTATTTCTTGATGCATCATGTCATGAAAAATGGCAGTCATGGCTCTCATGTAAGTTGCCCCAGCATTCTTCAGACCAAATGGCATAACCCGATAACAGTAAGTGCCCCAAGGCGTGGTGAAGGCAGTCTTCTCGGCGTCTTCTTCATCCATCAATACCTGATGATACCCAGCGTAAAAATCTACGAAAGACTGGATCTCATGTTTGTCGCAATTATCAACAAGGATGTGGATGTTGGGTAATGGGAAATTATCTTTGGGGCTTGCTCTATTCAGGTCTCGATAGTCCACACATACCCGAGTCTTCCCATCTTTTTTTGGCACTGGAACCACATTTGCCAACCATGTTGTATACTGGACTACCCGAATCACTCCCGTTTTCAGTTGCTTAGTGATCTCCTCTTTAATCTTGTCACTGACCTCAGTTTTGAACTTTCGTTTCTTTTGTTGAACTGGAGGATAATCAGGGTGGATTGGCAATTTATGAACCACTAGATCAACACCTAGTCCCGGCATGTCATCGTACGACCAAGCAAACACATCTTTAAATTCAAAAAGAAGTTGAATTATCGCCTCTCGCATTTTCTTGTCCGTGTGAATGCTTATTTTGGTCTCCCGGATTTCTTCAGGAGTTCCTAAATTAACCGGTTCGGTGTCATTCAGATTTGGCTTAGGTTTATTCTTAAAATGTTCCAACTCTCGATTTATTTCCTTAAAAGCCTCTTCTTCATCATATTCTGGTTCTGGGTTCATTATTTCACAATTAAATAGCTCATTGTGACTTGGGCGTGAAGTCCGCAAGCATGTCATATTTAAAGCCGCATTATTATAACTGAAAGAAAAGATAAAGGAAAAAATAACAAAATCAGAACAAAAGGGAAAAATGAGAAAACAATGATGATTTTTTTTATTTTTCTTCTTGAAATTTGGAAGACAACAATGTTTACAAACTCAATAATTCAAAACAACAATTAAAAGAAGAAAACATCCAAGTTATATCCTGGAGATAACTTGTGATGCAGGAAAGGTGGCAGGACAGGTCTACCCGGACTTCTGCCTAGTCGGGAATGGCGTGGCCTCCCAATTTCGGAGTTTGGCGTTTTGCCCCATATATAGTATTTCGGCGGTGCTGGTGCCTTCTCGTGGTTGAACCATGTAAGCCTCGTAGAACATTTCTCTCATTGCCTTACATATCTCCTCTATTTCCTCAGCCGTGAAAACCTCATCGTCTTCTTCTTCAGTGTATTTTGGTTCGACGAAAGTTTCATATAAATCCGGTAGTGGTCGAGGCAGCTTCCAACCCCCATTCTTTCTCTTCTTTGCCCATTCTTCATCTTCTGGAGTGGGTTGAAAACCTATCCCAAAAAGTTTCTTGGCGGAAGGCAAGGTGATGGGTTCCGTTATTCCTTGCAATGTTCGTCCGAGCCCTTTCCCTGGCCTGAATCCGTGCCGGATCATCTCTTTAGCCACCATAACCGAGGCGTTAGACAAGAAAGGTTGGGGGAAAGGTCTTCCCTCTTCATGCTGCTCTGCTAACACAATCTCGAAAGCTTGATTGACCGTGTGTTCGCTCTATTCTCTTGGTTCAAGATATGGGATGGATGAGTCCCGATAAATAGCATGCTCGTCTTCTCCATGGACCACAATCTCTCGGTCTTCGTACTCAAACTTCACCATCTGGTGAAGAGTGGAAGGCACAGCTCCTGCCGCATGAATCCAAGGTCTGCCGAGGAGGAAATTGTAGGACGTATCCGTGTCAAGCACTTGGAATGTTACTTCAAACTCTACTGGCCCTATGGTCAAAGCCAAGTCTATTTCCCCAAGGGTGTCTCTTTTGATGCCGTCGAAAGCCCTTACGCAGACATTATTGGGGCGGATTCTTCCGGTCCCAATTTCCATTCTCTGTAGCGTGGAGAGCGGACAAATGTCAACACCTGAACCCCCATAAAAACATTGCCCGCTTGACGTAGTAGTCTTCGCATTTAACTGTTAGATGCAAGGCTTTGTTGTGTGCCGCTCCCTCTGGGGGTAAATCGTTCTTGCTGAAAGAGACATGGTTAACGGCGAAGAACCTTTCTGTCATTCGTTCCAGTTGTTCGACTGAGGTTTCAACTGGTACGTATGCCTCGTTCAGGGTCTTGAGCAAGATCTTTTGGTGCTCGGCCGACCTCATCAGTAGTGATAGCATGGACACTTGCTCGGGGCACTTGCGCAGTTGATCTACCACTTTGTAGTCCGGCATTTTCATTTGTTGGAAGAAAACTTCTACTTCTTCAACGCTTACAGGCTTCTTTGGTGGGAAGCATCTCCGTGTGGCGTTGTCTAGATCTTGAGTGTTCGAATACTTTCCAATGAAAGTATTTTCCGGAAGTTCTCCCGTGACTTCTTTACCTTTGTACGTTACCAACGTCCTCTGATAGTTCCACGGTACTGTGGACGGGTTTGTCATCGGCTTTTGTGGCACGCGTCTGATAACCACTGGCTCATTCAGCCGAGGTGGTTGAATCATCCCCCGGACCACATAGGCCCCCTTTGGTACATACATATGTTTTGCCCTTTTGACCTCGAAGCTCTGAGGCTTCTCTGCTCGACCTCGTGGGATGTAAAGAACTCCATTCTTCACAAGCACCGCCTTCTTCTCCACCTTCTTTTCGAGCTCGCAATTTATAGTACTGGCCTTTTCCCCTTTTTCTGGTTTCTGGGCTGTTTCAGGCTTTTTCCCTGCGTCAACAATGGCGATTATAGCTTTCAAAGCAGGGTCAAATTCTTTGTCTTCGCAAATCATTCCGATCAGCGGCCCATTATTATGAGCAGGTAATGGATTGTTAGTCACATTTGGGACCTCCTCATCCCTTAGCACTATTTTCCCTTGCTCTATTAAATTCTCGACAACCCTTCTCAAAGCCCAGCAGTCATTTGTATCGTGTCCTTCTGCTCCTGAATGATAGGCGCATCTAACACCGGCTTTGTAAGAAGGTGATGCCGGATTGTGCCTTGTCTGAGGGACCGGCTGCAGGAAACCCAACTGGACTAGCTTCGGGAACAAAGTAGAGTATGGCTCACCGATAGGCGTGAAAGTCCGCCTTCTAGGTGGTTCCTGAGAGCGGAAATTATTTTGAGGAGGCTGTGGGTTATAGTGGTTGCGGTATGGAGGCTGATTTCTGGGAGGTGGAGCTTGGCCTCTGTTGGCTTGTTGTGGCGGATGGACATAAGGCTGGGTGTTCATGACCATGTAGGGTTGAGGAGCATATGCCATGTTTTCGTGGGGGTAGTAGTGTTGTGGGGTCCTTTCTGGAAAACGGGGCCTGGTATTACGATATTACCTTGCTTCTGATGCTGCCATGGCCGTTTCTTCCTTTTTCTTCCCTCTTGCCATTCCTCCGGACCCGCTTTGGACGGCTTGGGAGGTTGCCCTTATGGCTGCTTGACTCAAAATCCTACCCGTTTTCAGCCCATTCTCCACCATCTCTCCAATCTTAATCACTTCTGCGAACGGTTTTCCAATGGCTGACATCATGTTTTGGAAATAGTCGGACTCTTGAGACTGGAGAAAAGTAGTGACCATTTCTACCTCATCCATGGGAGGCTTCACCCTCGACGCCTGCTCGCGCCACTTAATAGCATATTCTCTAAAGCTTTCTGAAGGTTTCTTCTTCAAGTTCGACAGAGAATTTCGGTCTGGTGCAATGTCGATGTTATACTGGAATTGTCTCACAAAATCTCTAGCGAGATCATCCCATATATGCCACCGGGATATGTCCTGGTCCATGTACCATTCTGAGGCTATTCCTACCAGACTTTCCCCGAAATATGCCATTAGCAATTCCTACACCTATACTGTAGGCAATCTCACGTTGGGGGCATGATGCACCTATACTGTTAAGTGGATTCCTACATGTTTGCGACGAAAGCATGCGTCATTCCAGCTTCCTTTTAGGATTCCCCTTTTTTTTCTTTTTATTATTTTTTTTTATTATGTCTTTCTTTCTTTCTTTCTCCTTTTGTTACTGTTTTCAATTTTTGTGGTTAAAATGCGATCGGATCCGATGAGTATTGCCTACGTATCACGATGCCACGCGAATCAGATCATTACATAGTTCAAAAATAGATGAATGTAAAAGAAACACACATTTTATTACCGAAATGATCTTTTACAAGCAATCCGTGAAATAATACCATTGAAACAAGTTTTAGGTCCAAAATCCTTACCTTAATGAACTCCCCTTGAAATCCTTCTTCAAATTGCCCAAAAAAGCTCCAAAAACCGACTTAGAAATGGTGGAATAGCTCAAAAATCGCAAAGGAAATGATTTTTTTCTTTTGCCCCAGCTAAACCGCTTCTCCGGTCCCAAACTCGCACCCGCAGACCCGCACCTGCTGTCCTAGGTTCGCTTCTACTCAAATCACTTAAATCGCCAAACTTCGCATCTGCGACGCATAATTCGCACTTGCGCCGTCGCAGGTGCGGCTCCTTGACCGCTTTTGCAGTTCCTGCTCCCTTTTCGCTTCTGCGACTGGCATTTTGAATCTGCGGCATCTCACCTGCGTCCCCCAATCCATAGGTGCGGAAATAATATAACAGAAAAATCTGCAGCTTCACCAAACTCCTAAACTCTCCGTCAACCACCCGAAATCACCCCGAGGCCCCCGAGACCTCAACCAAAAGCAAAAACACATCATATACCACCATCCAAACTTATACCATTCTTCAAAGCACCTCAAACAATATTGAATCAACCAAAACACATCGGAATCAAGCCTAAGAATTCCAAAATCTCCTAAATTATGCTTTTGATAAAAAACCCAACCAAACCACGTTCAAATGACCTGATATTTTACACACACATCCCAAATGACACAACAGAACTACTACAACTCCCGAAATTCCATTCCGACCCCTATATCAAAATCTCATATATCAACCGGAAAATGCTAAAAATCCAATTTCGCCAATTCAAGCCTAAATCTTCTCCGAACCTCCAAAACACATTCCGATCACACTCTTAAGTCCCAAATCACATCCTGAAGCTATCCGAACCATCAGAACTCACATCCAATCCCTCTAACACATAAATCAATATCCGGTTGATTTTTCCAACTTAAACTTTCTCAAAAGAGACTAAGTGTCTCAAACCTTCTCAAAACCTTTTCGAACCCAAGCTAATCAATCCGATCACATATAGAACCGATAGACAAAGTAATAAGAAGCATAAATGGGGGAAACGAAGCGGTAACTCATGAGACGACTGACCGGGTAATAAAAATACCTACTACAATGACAGACACTTGGAACTGGTTCTTCTATCTGGTTCAAGTAGCTTCGGGTTTGCACGCTTGAATCACACACAAATTGCTTGCAAAATTGCCTTGCTATTTTGCCCTCAATTCACGTTTAACTTCTGCTTATGTGCATTGCCGGTAAAAGAGAACAACACTGATACTTATAGAGTTAGTAAATAGAGATTGATTTGATGCTACTCTTCCTTGGTGGAAGAGTTCTAGTTGATCTCAACCTCTAACTCCTTTCCTTTCTTAAACCGTGTTCTCTTTGAGTAAGGAGTCTTTTTCCTTATCCAATATGTAACAGTTTCGATCAGGATCAGGAGATATCACTTCTGTTAAGTTAGGTTTATCTCCTTCACGTACAACTCACATGCTTGAATTGACCATATATGTGCTTCACTAGGATGGACCTGATTTATGTCTGAGTTCCTTTGTGAGTCTTCAAAACTAACCTTTACATGGACCAACAGTTGTCCCATTAATTTCTAACGTAAACATAACCTAATTTATCATAGTTTTCATAAACTTCATTTTAATGGTATCCAATATGCAGAAACCAACACGTATTAATAGCATGTATGATGTACGTGAAATGTCTTGATATTAAGTACAATATGTTGTCCTATGCCGCATATATAATCAATAATAAATAAATACGACGGAATCATATTCGGGTAACCGACGTCAAAAGACATATGGCAAACACACAGAGGCGGAATTAGGATTTGAAACTTATGGATGTACGATTCTAATCCTTTTAAGTTACTCAATTCTAAATTAATTTTTTTTTACATATTCAATGATTTCTTAAAACAAAATATAGAGTTCGGATCAAAGCTATTACGTTCGACCGAATTTGTAACTAGTATTTTAGCTCTGCCTCTGCAGACAACGTGTATGCATTTGGTGCGACGCCCATGATGGAGGGCGGGTGGTCAAGCATGACTGACATGCTTCTAGGCCGGCAAGATTCTGAATCATTTGGTTCTTAGCTTATGAATTCTGTCCATGCTTGATCTGGTCTACAACATTTCGGAAGTTGTTAGGTTCACAAATAAGTTGTAAAGAGCTTATAATGCACGACTCTAATAACACAGACTAATAATCACTGCATTTAATTAAAATAGTTATATTTTGTTTGCACAGTTATGCCCGGCATACCATCTTAACCATATGTTAATTTGGCTCCCTTTTGCTAAAATAATCTGTTTGTTTCCATTAATTAGTTGTACCACACGCTTATTCAACCATGTAATTTCCCAACTTTATTCGCCATATTTCATTACCTTGCTTTTGCATGACTGGTGAGTGGTGACATAATATTTCCTTGGGATCTTATTCAAATGCATGTTAGCCATAGTCTTGATGAGTAGTAATAAAATTGTCACTATGTTACACCCACTTTGGCACATGTGGCCTAACCACTAATCACATTTGCAAATTATGTATCCAGAATGTATAACTCCTCCATAGCACTTACCTCTTTTAGCAGCTTGCAAAAATGCAATTACATTGTGTGTCTGTATTGCTGCATTGGATTTAGTTTTCTAAATATGTTATACTTCCATTACTTGTTATTGGTATCCCTTCCAACTTCTTTGTTGCTATCTTCGATTTAGTTTTCTAACTATTTGTCTTGTTATTACTTGCTATCAGGGCTTCTTTCACCTTCTTTAGCCGAGGATCTATCGGAAACAACCTCTCTACCCTTCCAAGGTAGGGGTAAGGTTGTGTACATCCTACCCTCCCCAGACCCTACTTGGGATTATACTGGGTTGTTGATGTTCTTGTATTGTATTTCCGTACGTGTACGATGTATATACACACATATTATAGCATACAGTGGCGAATTCAGGAATTTTGCAAAAAATATTTAAAGTTTAATATATATATTTGTGATAAGTAATTTTTGACATGTATACATAATATAATTTCCATATACTCAATATATTTTTCCAACAAGTGTGATTAACTTAACTCTATGTGGCTACGCCACTGATAGCCGGTAAGGTAAGGGGTCTCGGTCGGATATTTGACGTGCAAAGAACATGAACTTCGTCATTGTGAAGGGTCCAAAGGGAAGTTTGGGGAGAGTGTAGGTTAATCAGGTTCGGCAAATTAACGTGGGCTGAAATTGAAACTCAAGGAAAAGAAGTGGGCCAATATTGGGAATCAAATCAGGAGGCAAAATTAGCCAGGGTATTTGTATCTATACCCGCTTTTTGGGTCACGTTTTAACTTGTGCTTGCTTTGCAAAAAGAACTACAAGCGTACCTATTTTTTCGCGTAACTTTAGCATACGAGGCTGAAGTAGTGTGACGACCCGGCCAGTCGTCTCATGAGTTACCGCTCTGTTTTCCCCATTTATGCTTCAAATTGCTTTGTATAATGGTTCTATATGTGATCGGGTTGATTGGTTAGGGTTCGGAACAAATTTGGTAAGGTTTGAGATACTTAGTCTCTTTTAAGGAAGGTTAAGTTGGAAAAGTTAACCGGATGTTGACTTATTTGTTAGAGGGCTCAGATGTGGGCTACGATGGTTCGGTTAGCTTCGGGTTGTGATTTGGGACTTAGGAGCGTGATCGGAATGAGTTTTGAAAGTCCATAGTAGATTTAGGCTTGAATTGGCGAAAATGGATTTTTGGCGATTTCCGTTTGGTAGGTGAGATTTTGATATAGGGATCAGAATGGAATTCCGAGAGTTGCAGTAGTTCCGTTGTATCATTTGGAATGTGTGTACAAAATTTCAGGTCATTCAGACGTGGTTTGGTTGGGTTTTTGATCAAAAGCGAAATTTGGAAGATTTTGGAAACTTAGGCTTGTTTCCGATGTGTTTTTGTTGATTTGATGTTGTTTGAGGTATTTTGGAGATTGGTACAAGTTTAAATAAGGTTTTGGGATATGTTGGTGCTTCTGTTTGAGGTCCCGGGGGTCTCGGGGTGATTTCGGATGGTTGATGGGGAGTTTAGATGTTGAAGCTGCAGAAGCGGAATCAGGCTAGGGAGTCAGGAAACCGCAGAAGCGGTTAGTGGACCGCACCTATGATGGCGCAGGTGCGGCTGAGGCATCACAGATGCGGTTTGGAGTTGAGTTAATGAAAAGTAGCAAAAGGGGCTTGATGACTACAAATACGGTACCGCAGAAGCGGTAGACTGGTCGCAGATGCGAAATCCCTGGACTAGAGGGTATATATTGTTTTCTTCGCGAAATTTTGCTAAGTTCATCATTTTGTAAGACCGGAAAGAGGCTAAGGCATAGACTTTCAAGAGGAATCAAAAGCTATCACTTGGGTAAGTTCCCTAAGCTTATTTATTTGGGTTTAAGATCATTTTTTCATTGTTTAATGATGGTTTTAGTGGAGATTAAGGAAGAAAAATTGGGGACTAGGGCTTGAGATTAAAAGGCTCTAAAATGAGAATTTGAGGGGTCATTTGGACTCCGATTTTGGTGTTCTTAGTATGTATGGACTCGTGGGATGATAAGGTCTCCGTTGATGTGATTTTTTTTGAGTTCCGAGAAGTGGTTCCGGGGGTCGGGTTTTGGACAATTTCAGGAATGGTGCTATAATTTGTTTTATTTCGTATGGGCTTCGTCCCATTAGCCTATTCTAATGTTATGATTCTGATTTTGGGTAGAGTAGACACGAGTGGAGGCCGATTCTAGGGGCAAAAGCATCACAGAGTAGTATTTTCACTGGTTTGAGGTAAGTCACCATTGTAAATCTGGAAGTGAGGGTACAAAACCCTAGTATTTGACTTGTTTTGTTAAATGCGGTGACACACATGCTAGGTGACGAGCGTGTAGGCGAGCACCGATAGGGATCCTGACTTTTTCCATCTCGTAGCGACTATTAAGCCGCGTATTTGATTTGGAAATACTATATTATTCTGTATTTTGGATATTTATACTGTATTGTGGGATATATGCCATGTTTGGGGCCTTGTGCAGACCTGTAGAAACCCTTAGGGGTATTTTGATTGTTTTTCCTCACTTTACTTGCTAAAAACATATCCTCAGTCATGATTTACCTGCTTAAATGCTTAAAACTAGTTTTATCACTCCATTTCTAAATGAGAGGACTGTTTTGGGATGAGTTCCCTAATTTCCACTGTTGTGCCCGAGAGGCTGTGAAGTTAATGACTGAGAGAGGTTGAGAACCTAATTGTGAGTATATTTATATATGTGAGGTATGGATCGGGCTGCGCGCTACAATGATACTTATATGGATCGGGTTGTACGCCGCAACGTTATATATATATTCATATTGGATCAGGCTGTGCATCGCAGTGATATGACGCTTGGGCTGTAGGAGCCCCTCCGGAGTCTGCACAACCCCAGTGAGCGTAGTCGACTATAAATTATGGATCGGGCTGCACGCCGCAATGGATATCATGATTTCTATTATAAAGATATGTTAAAGAGACTGAGTGACGAGAGTTGAGTCATGAGTGACTGAGAGGCTGCCCGAGAGGCCATATTCTGAGTGACTCCTTGCCCAAAGGGCCCTGTTATGATGTTTTCACAGATTCCACTATTCTTTCAAATAAGCCTCTGTTTGATATATTGCTAAGTATATGATTTCAAATGTTTTAAACTGGAAATGTTGATTTTATGATGAAACTGATTTTAAACTGTAAAATTTATTTGTTATTCTGTTGATTATTTGGTTATATGCTTTTTGAACTGCTCGTCACTGCATTCAGTCCTTATTTACTTTAGTTACTTACTGAGTTGGCATACTCACATTACTCCCTGCACCTTGTGTGCAGATCCAGGTGCCTGGACATCAGAGTGAGAGCTTCCAGCACTCTCAGAGATTCACCGGAGACTGCAAGGTAGCTGCACGGCGTTCGCAACCCTACTTTCCTCCTTCCTATCTTAGTATTCTGTTATTTCAGACTTATGATGTATCATTTAGTCAGTTTGAGTTGTACTTAGAGGTTTTAGACTCGTGACACCGGATTATGGGGCTGTGAAGTTTCCTATTTATTTGACTTCCGTAAATTTTTCTGTTGCTTTAAATGTTATAATGGAATTTGGTATTTAAAACCTGTCTAAGAAAATGGCTTATTGTTATACGAAAAAGGATTGTGGTTAATTAATTGGTTGGCTTGCCTAATAATGTGATAGGCGCCATCACGATCAGTATTTGGGATCATGACAAGTTGGTAACAGAGCCTAAGTTACATAGGTCTCATGAGTCATGAGCCGGTTTAGTAGAGTCTCGCGGATCGGTACGGACACGTCTGCATTTATCCTCGATAGGCTGCAGAACCTTTAGGAAAAACTTCATATTCTTGAAATTTTTGTCGTGGAATCTGTTTACCCGAGTACTAAACTTCTGTTATTACATTCTCTCACAGATGGTTAGGACACATGCAACTAAGCAGGATGGATGACCGCCAGTACCACCAGTTGGGGCCACTAAGGGCCGAGGTCGAGGCCGTGGCAGGGGCAGAGCAGCTAGAGCAGCACCGGCAGATCCACCAGCTACCCCAGTTCCGGATCAGGTCCCAGTTGCAGATGCTACAACAGCACCAGCCCAGTCACCAGTTGTGCCTATTGTGATTCCAGGCCTTTATGAGGCTTTACCACAGATCTTGTCGGTATGTACTGGTTTGGCTCAGGCGGTCTCAGCTACTACGACCGCAGCTACTTCGTAGGCCTGGGGAGGCACCCAGACTCCCAATGCTCGCACACCTGAACAGGTTGTGCAGGGACTCCAAACACCGGGGGCACCTCCAGCCCCGCTGGTTGCGCCATCTCAGGAGTTTGTGGTACCAGTTATGCCAGACGACGAGCAGTGTCGACTTGAGATGTTTGGTAGACTCCAGCCTCTGACCTTCAGCAGTGCAGAGGGAGAGGATACCCAGGGTTTCTTGGATAAGTGCCAGAGGATGCTTCGCAAAACAGGGATTCTTGAGACCAGTGGTGTGGAATTTACTACCTTTCAGTTTTCTGTGGCTACCTTCACTTGGTGGGAGGCGTATGAGAGGTGTAGGCATGTTGGTGCAACGCCCCTTACTTGGCAGCAGTTCTCTATTCTCTTTCTGGAGAAGTATGTGCCACAGTCGCACCGAGAGGAGCTGCGCAGGCAGTTTGAGTAGCTACGTTAGGGGGAGATGACGGTGACACAGTATGAGATGTGATTCTCTGAGTTAGCCGATATGCGGTTTGGTTGGTTCCCACAGATCGAGAGAGGATTAGGAGGTTTGTTGATGGCCTCACATATCAGCTTCGGATTCTCATGAATAGGGAGAGGGTGATAGGTGCCACCTTCGAGGAGAGTTGATATCGCCCATGAGATTGAGTCGGTTCGCTGTCAGGAGCAAGAGGAGAGGGAGGCCGAGAGGCCTCGAGGATTTGGTAGCTTTAGCAGTGCTCCTTCGAGGGGTCAGTTCCAACAGGGCAAAGACCGTCCTTTCAAGCAGGCTCATTCAGCTCGCCCAGGTTACTGGGGAGCATCATCGGGTCATGGCTTTCATAGTTCTCATCAGGGCCACTTATCACTTAGTGCCCTTCCAGCCCAGAGTTCATCCCGTACTCCATCAGTCAAGAGTTCTTCCATGCTAGGTCCTTCTACTGGTCATTCCGGTGCTAGGGGTTCCCTTCAGTCCCCATCTCCAGCACCGGAGAGTTGTTATGAGTGTGGAGAGTTTGGGCATATGAGTAGGCAGTGTCCTCGTCTTCATGATGGTCAGTCTCAGTAGAAGGGTCAGCCCTCGACTTCTTCTCTAGTTACTTCACCACCTGCCCAGCCAGCTAGGGGTGGAGGCTAGGCAGCTAGGGGTCTCCCTAGAGGCGGAGGTCGATCAGGTGGTGGTCAGGCTCATTTCTATGCCCTTCAAGGTAGACCAGATGCTGCTGCTTCAGATTTTGTGATTTCAGGTATTGTTTTAGTCTGCCACAGAGATGCATTTGTATTATTTGATCCTAGTTCCACCTTTTCTTATGTGTCATCATACTTTTCTCGTTATCTAGATATGCCCCTTGAGTCTCTTGTTTCCCCTGTTCATGTATCTACTCTAATGGGCGATGCTGTTTTTGTAGACCGTGTGTACTGGTCATCTATGGTGACTATTGGGGATCTGGAGACCCGAGTGGATATTTGACTATTGTGCATGGTGGATTTTGATATCATTTTGGGCATGGATTGTCTATCTCTGTGTCGTGCTATTCTGGACTGTCATGCTAAGACAGTCATATTGGCTATACCAGGTGTGCCACAAATAGAGTGGCGAGGTTTGACTGATTATGTTCCTAGCAGAGTGATCTCATTCTTGAACGCCCAGCGTATGTTTGGGAAGGGATGTCTTTCGTACCTAGACTTTGTGAGGGATGTTGGAGCTGAGGCTCCCAGTATTGATTCTGTTCTAGTTGTGAGGGATTTTCAAGATGTGTTTCCTGGAGACCTGCCGGGCATGCCACCGGACAGGGATATTGATTTTGGTATTGATCTGGTGCCGAGCACTCAGCCTATTTCTATTCCGCCATATCGTATGGAACCAGCGGAGTTGAAAGAGTTAAAAGAGAAGCTTCAGGAACTCCTTGATAAGGGGTTCATTTGGCCTAGCGTGTCGCTTTGGGGTGCACTGATTCTATTTGTGAAAAAGAAGGATGGCACTGTGAGGATGTGCATTGATTATATGCAATTGAACAAAGTAACAATTAAGAACAAGTATCCCTTTCCTCACATTGATGATTTGTTTGACTAACTTCAGGGAGCGAGAGTGTTATCCAAGATTTATCTCCATTTGGGTTATCACCAGTTGAAGATCAGGGACTCGGATATTCTTAAGACAACTTTAAGGACCCGATATGGTCATTATGAGTTCTTGGTGATGCCTTTTGGGATGACCAATGTCCCAGCAGCATTCATGCATTTGATGAACAGCGTGTTCCGGCCTTATCTTGATTCGATCGTCATAGTCTTCATTAATGATATTCTGGTGTACTCGCGTAGTCAGGAGGAGCACGCGGAGCATTTGAGAGTTGTGTTGCAGTGATTGAGGGAGGAGAATCTTTATGCAAAGTTCTCCAAGTGTAAGTTTTGGCTAAGTTCAGTGGCTTTCTTAGGGTACGTGGTGTCCAGCAAGGGTATTCAGGTTGACCCAAAGAAGATAGAGGCGGTTCAGAGTTGGCCCAGACCGTCTTCAGCTACAGAGATTCGTAACTTTCTTGGCTGGGTAGGCTATTATAGCTAGTTTGTTTAGGGATTCTCATCTATCGCATCCACCTTGACCAAGTTGACTCAAAAGGGTGCTTTATTTGTGTGGTCGGACGAGTGTGAGGAGAGCTTTCAGAAGCTCAAGACAGCTTTGACCACAACTCTAGTGTTGGTTTTGCCATCATCTTCAGGTTCATATACCGTGTATTGTGATGCTTCGAGAGTTGGGATCGGCTGTGTGTTGATGCAGGAGGGTAGAGTTATTACTTATACTTCTCGTCAGTTGAAGCCCCATGAGAAGAACTACCTCGTTCATGATTTGGAGTTGGCAGCCATAGTTCACGCATTGAAGATTTGGAGGCATTACTTGTATGGCGTGTCTTGGGAGGTGTTCACTGATCATCGCAGTCTTGAACACTTGTTCAAGCAAAAGGAACTTAATTTGAGGCAGCGGAGATGGTTGGAGTTTCTTAAGGATTATGATATCACTATATTGTATCATCCGGGGAAGGCCAATGTGGTGGCCGATGCTTTGAGCCGAAAGGCGGTGAGTATGGGGAGTTTGGCATATATTCCAGTTGGGGAGAGACCTCTTATGGTTGATGTTCAGGCCTTGGCCAATCGGTTCGTGAGGTTAGATGTTTCAGAGCCCAGTCGGGTATTGGCTTGCGTGGTTTCTCGGTCTTTCTTATATGATCACATCAGGGAGTGCCAGTATGATGATCCGCATTTTCTTGTCTTTAAGGACGGGGTTCAGCATGATAATTCCAGAGATGTGTCCATTGATGATGATCGGGTGTTGAGGATGTAGGGCCGGATTTGCATGCCCAATGTAGATGGGCTTCGAGAGTTGATTCTGGAGGAAGCCCATAGCTCGCGGTATTCCATTCATCTGGGTGCTGCGAAGATGTATCAGGATTTGAGGCAGCATTACTGGTGGAGAATAATGAAGAAATATATTGTGGGATTTGTAGCTCGGTGTCTCAATTGTCAGCAGGTGAAATATGAGCATCAGAGACCGGGTGGCTTGCTTCAGCAGAGGGATATTCCTGAGTGGAAGTGGGAGAGGATCACTATGGACTTTGTTGTTGGACTTCTACGGACTTTGAGAAAGTTTGATGCTATTTGGGTGATTAAGGATAGGCTGACCAAGTCCGCCCACTTCATTCCTATGTGTACTACCTATTCTTTAGAGCTATTGGCAGAGATCTATATTCGGGAGATTTTTCGTTTGCATGGTGTCCCCGTTTCCATCATTTCAGATAGGGGGACTCAGTTTACTTCGTAGTATTGGAGGTCTGTGCAGTGAGAGTTGGGTACTCAGGTTTAGTTGAGCACATTTTTTCACCCTCAAACGGACGGGCAGTCCGAGCGCACTATTCAAATATTTGAGGACATGTTGCGTGCTTGTGTCATTAATTTCGGAGGGTCATGGGATTAGTTTCTACCGTTTGCAGAGTTTTCTTATAACAA
Source organism: Nicotiana sylvestris (assembly GCF_000393655.2). Taxonomy (NCBI): domain Eukaryota; kingdom Viridiplantae; phylum Streptophyta; class Magnoliopsida; order Solanales; family Solanaceae; genus Nicotiana; species Nicotiana sylvestris. The sequence continues at coordinate 24,099,211 of NC_091060.1, forward strand.
CAGCTACCAGTCGAGTATTCAGATGGCTCCGTATGAGGCTTTGTATGGGAGGCGGTGTAGATCTCCAGTTGGTTGGTTCGAGCTTGGTGAGGCTAGGTTATTGGGGACAGACTTGGTGCAGGATGCCTAAGAGAAGGTGAAAGTGATTCAGGAGAGGCTTCGTACAGCGTAGTCGAGGCAAAAGAGTTATACTGACAGGAAAGTTCGAGATGTGTCCTACATGGTTGGCGAAAAGGTTCTGTTGAAGGTTTCACCCATGAAGGGTGTTATGAGATTTGGGAAGAAAGGAAAATTTAGTCCTCGGTTCATTGGGCCTTTTGAGGCGCTTCGGAGAATTGGGGAGGTGGATTATGAGCTTGCTTTGCCACCCAGCTTGTCGAGTGTGCAACCAGTATTTCATGTTTCTATGATGCGAAAGTATATTAGGGATCTGTCTCATGTTTTCGATTTCAGCACGGTTCAGTTGGATGATGATATGACTTATGATGTGGAGCCAATAGCTATTTTCGGTCATCAGGTTCGAAAGTTGAGGTCGAATGATATAGCTTCAGTGAAAGTGCAGTGGAGAGGTCGGCTCGTGGAGGAGGCTACCTGAGAGATCGAGCGAGAGATGCGGAGCAGATATCCTCACATGTTTGAGGCTTCAGGTATGTTTCTTGACTCGTTTGAGGACGAACGTTTGTTTAAGTTGGGGAGGATGTGGCGACCTGGCCAGTTGTCTCATGAGTTACCGCTCTATTTCCCCCATTTCTACTTCTAATTGCTTTGTATAATGGTTCTATATGTGATCGTGTTGATTGGTTAGGGTTCGGAAATGATTTGGTAAGGTTTGAGATACTTGATCTCTTTTAAGGAAGGTTAAGTTAGTAAAGTCAACCTAATGTTGACTTATGTGATAGAGGGCTCGGATGTGGGTTTTGATGGTTCGGTTAGCTTTGGGAGGTGATTTGGGACTTAGGAGCATGATCGGAATGAGTTTTGGAAGTCTGGAGTAGATTTAGGCTTGAATTGGCGAAAATGGATTTTTGGCGATTTCCGGTTGGTATGTGAGATTGGTCGGAATGGAATTCCGAGAGTTGCAGTAGTTACGTTGTGTCATTTGGGATGTGTGTGCAAAATTTCAGGTCATTCGGACGTGGTTGGGTTGTGTTTTTGATCAAAAGCGGAATTTGAAAACTTTTGGAAATTTGCGGCGCGCAACCCGATCCAAATGACCCCTCAAATTCTCATTTTAGAGCCTCTTAATCTCAAGCCCTAATCCCCAATTTTTCTTCCTTAATTTTCACTAAAACCATGATTAAACAATGAAAAAATGATCTTTAACCCAAAGATCACTTTTCCATTGTTTAATCATGGTTTTAGTAGAGATTAAGGAAGAAAAATTGGGGATTAGGGCTTGAGATTAAAAGGCTCTCAAATGAGAATTTGAGGGGTCATTTGGAGTCCGATTTCGGTGTTATTGGTATGTATGGACTCGTGGGAAGATAAGGTCTCCGTGGATATGATTTTTATCGAGTTCCGAGATGTGGGCCCTGGGGTCGGGTTTTGGCCAATTCCTGAATTGTGCTATAATTTAATTTATTTCACATGGGCTTCGTCCCTTTAGCCTATTCTAATGTTATGATTCTCATTTTGGGTAGATTCGATGCGAGTGGAGGCCGATTCGAGGGGCAAAGGTGTCGCAGAGTAGTATTTTCACCGGTTTGAGGTAAGTAACTATTGTAAATCTGGAACTCACGGTACAAAACCCCGGTATTTGACTTGTTTTATTAAATGCGGTGACACACATGCTAGGTGACGAGCGTGTGGGCGTGCACCGGTAGGGATCGTGACTTGGTTCATCCCGTAGCGAATTTTAAGCCGCGTATTTGATTTTGGAAATACTATATTATTATGTATTTTGGATATTTATACTGTATTGTGGGATGTATGCCATGTTTGGGGCCTTGTGCCAACCTGTAAAAACACTTAGGGGCATTTTCACTGTTTTTCCTCACTTTACTTGCTAAAAGCATATCCTCAGTCATGATTTACCTGCTTAAATATTTAAAACTGGTTTTATCACTCCATTTCTAAACGAGAGGACTGTTTTGGGCTGAGTTCCCTAATTTCCATTGTTGTGCCCGAGAGGCTGTGAGGTTAATGACTGAGAGAGGTTGAGAACCTAATTGTGATGATATTTATTTATGTGAGGTATGGATTGGGCTGCACGCCGCAGCGATACTTATATGGATCGGGTTGCACGCCACAACGATACTTATATGGATCGGGTTGCACTCTCTCTCTCTCTCTATATATATATATTGGATCGGGCTACGCGCTTGGGCTGTAGGAGCCCTTCCGGAGTCTGCACACCCCCAGTGAGCATAGTCAACTATAAATTATGGATCGGGCTGCATGCCGCAGCGGTTATCATAATTTCTATTATTAAGAGATGTTAAAGAGACTGAGTGACGAGAGTTGAGTCACGAGTGACTGAGAGGCCATATTCTGAGTGACTCCTTGCCCAAAGGGCCCTGTTATGATGTTTTCACTGATTCCACTATTCTTTCAAATAAGCCTCTGTTTGATATATTGCTAAGTATCTGATTTCAAACGTTTTAAACTGGAAATGTTGATTTTATGATGAAAGAAATTTTAAACTGTAAAATTTATCCATTATTTTGTTGATTATTCAGTTATATGCTTTTTGAACTGCTTGTCACTGCTTTTAGTCCTTATTTACTTTAGTTACTTACTGAGTTGGCTTACTCACGTTACTCCCTGCACCTTGTATGCAGATCCAGGTGCCCGGACATCAGAGTGAGAGCTTCTAGCACTCTCAGAGCTTCACTAGAGACTGCAAGGTAGCTGCACGACGTTCACAGCCCTGCTTTCTTCCTTCTTGTCTTAGTATTCTGTTATATCAGACTTATAATGTATAATTCAGTCAGTTTGAGTTGTACTTAGAGGTTCTAGACTCGTGACACCAGATTATGGGGCTATATAGTTTTCTATTTATTTGACTTCCGTAAATTTTTCGTCGCTTTAAACGTTATAATGTAATTTGGTATTTAAAAGCTGTGTTAGAAAATGACTTATTGTTAAACGAAAAAGGATTGTGGTTAATTAATTGGTTGGCTGCCTAATAATGTGATAGGGGCCATCACGAACGGTATTTGGGGTCGTGACCAGTAGCAAAGGCAATCACATAAAACTTCAGCATTCTAGTAGACGAGCCTAAAGTAGCAAAAATTGCTGAACCAAGTGTGCTGAAAATTTTTGTTTGTAATTGCAAAACTTAAGCATAGTAGCTGAAGTTTTGTTCTCTATTTGCTGAAGTTTTTGTTTGTAATTGCTGAACTTAAGCATAGTAGCTGAAGTTTTTGTTTGTAATTGCTGAACTTAAGCATAGTAGCTGAAGTTTTGTTCTCCATTTGCTGAAGTTTTTGTTTGTAATTGCACTAAATAAGCTGAAGTTTTTAGTCCTGGATTCATTAGTTTTGTCATTAAGCTTTTTCAAAAACTTCAGCAGAAGATGCTGAGTTATTTAGTTCATTTATAAAAACTTCAGCACTAAATAAGCTGAAATATTTTTGTCCTGGATAAGCTTTTTCAAAAACTTCAGCAGAAGATGCTGAAGTTATTTAGTTCATTTGTAAAAGCTTCAACACTAAATAAGCTGAAGTTTATTTGTCTTGGATTCATTAGTTTTGTCGTAAAACTTTTTCAAAAACTTCAGCAGAAGATGCTGAAGTTATTTAGTTCATTTGTAAAAACTTCAGCACTATATAAGCTAAAGTTTCTGAAAAAGCTTTCTAACATACTAGAAAAATAATCAGATTGTCAGCAGTGTCTAAATTATAAATTTTGGAAATAATAAACGTGAAAGAACAGAATTATCATGAAAAGAATCACTAAGTGTGACCTTAAGCTTCCCGTATGTGGAAATATTCACAAATTATTGTCTACTAACTTACGTAATTATTTATAATTTATTTTTAAATAATCTGATAAACATACTTATGGCAATTATCCCATGAACTGAAGTTTCATAGTAGCACCAACAACAGCAGAAGAAAGAAGAAGAAGAAGAGGAAAATGAAGGAGGAGGAGAAAGGGGGCTGAAGTTGTTTAAAAAGTGGGTACAAGTTAAAAAATTTTAAAAATATGGGCATAGGTTAAATGGGGGAGACCAAATAAGGCGCCCCGTGCAATTTCAGAACCGCTTTGTAAAAGAAATAAAGGGTGATTTACGCAAATTTCCTTGTGGAAAGTTGTGCAAATATAGATCTAATATTTGCTCATATAATATTTAGTTTGCTCACAAAATATTAGATTGTAGTTTAACATTTATAATAACTTATCAAATTTCAGACCGCGGTCTAATGTTTTAGACATGGTCTAAAATGTCCATCAACTGCAAAAAGAAAAATAATAATAAGGGAGGTATTTATTAAAGAGCAAGTTACACATTTGACCAAACGGCCAACAGTATATATATATATATATATATATATATATATATATATATATATATATATATATATATATATATATATATATAGTTAAAGTAGTACAACAACATCCGTATATAACAACACTTCACTATAAAAGCCAAACTTTTTCGGAACCAATTTCCATATTATATTATAATATATGTTTTCTGTAACAACACTTCGTTATAACATCAAAAAATATCCGGAACAAACGATGCTATTATAAAGAATTTGACTGTATATATATTTTGTAGGTTATTATTTTTGAAAAATAGTTTTTTCTTTATCGGGCAATTTAAATATAAAACAACTAGTATAGAAAAAGACAAACGACGAAAATTTCACGAAATATACATAACGTGGGAACTGAGAAAATGTTGTACAAACTTTGGTTGGAAGGTTGGGCCAACGATTGGACCTTTGCAGTATAGTCAAAAAGCCCAAAGGTTTCGGTAGTTGCGTTTTTTTTCAAAGGGAAAAAGGTCACATCTATCCCTTTACTTTAATAAATTAGTCATGTTTGTCTCCAATTCGGATATTGGTCCAAATTCATCCTCACCGTTAAGATAATAGATAAAATTATCCATAATCCTAATAAAAGTTTACCGTGACAATGGGACCCCTCACTTAATCTGCCAACTCGGCAAATTCTAACCCAAATTTTAAAGATTCATGCCCATTTTTTTACCCAACTATCCAACCACGTTAGGTAGAAGACTCAACAGGATTGCTAGCTAACCCACAACTAAATTGTTTGATTGTCTAATTAATTTATCTGATTTATAAGTTGACAGAGTTAATATTACTCGTAGTATTCTTCCGAAGTACTACTCGCTTATTCAAGCTAACCTAACGTCTATATTCCTATGGAATTAGGATTAGCAAGAACACATTAATAATTCTTGTATAATAACCAAGCAAGGCAATTAGGTATTTCCCTATCCTAACTATAAATTCGTTCCCGATACTCAGGTTCAAGATGTCGCTCTACTCAATCTTATATGCAATCTAAAATTTCCTCTCCAGAGTTCAATCCTAGATTCATAGATAGTATTCAATTGGCGATCAAGCAACAAAATTATTAAGCGCAAGATTGAATAAATAAACCAATACGATAAAATAATATGAGCAATTCAAAATTCAAACTACAACGTTCATGTAGCACCCCACAACTCTAGAACTAATAAACTATGAATTTAAAGGAAGAGAAGAGAAGAAAAACTAGTTGAAAGCTTCCTTCAAGTGTGGCTTGTGTTCTCCCCAATCCAAAGTGGCGTGTTCTCCACAATATCGACAAGGATCACTGTAACGACCCGACCAGTCGTTTTGATCTTTTGCATTTTGCTCTCCAGTTCTCGGGCATGACTAGCCCCTTGTGATATATTATGACATATGTAAATCATCGGTTTTGGTTTACAGGATAATTTGAATGAATTTGGAAGAACAATTCTCAGTTTGAAGCTTAAAAATTTGAAAGGGTTGGCCAAATTTTAACTTGTTAGTATATGATCTCGGATTGGAATTTTTTTGATTTGGTTAGCTCTGTTAGGTAATTTGGGACTTAGGAGCGTGATCAGAATGTATTTTGGAGTTTCGTGGAAGATTTAGGCTTGAATTAGCGAAATTGGGATTTTGGTATTTTCCAAATGATAGGTGAGATTTTGATAGGGGTCAGAATGGCATTCCAAAAGTCTGAGTAGTTCCGTTGTGTCATTTGTGACGTGTGTGTGAAATTTCAGGTCATTCGAAAAAGGTTTGATAGACTTTTTGATCGAAAGCGGAATTTGGAAGTTTTTGGAATTTAGGCTTGAATCCGATGCAAATTTGGTGCTTTAATGTTGTTTTGAGCGTTCCGAACGTTGGAACAAGTTTTAATAATGTTATGGGATATGTTGGCATATTTGGTTGAGGTCTCGGGGGCCTCAGGTGTGTTTCGGGTTGTTAACGGATCATTTTTTGGACTTTGGACTTAGCAGATGTTTTGGTATTTTATTGCAGAGAAATCCTTCTTCGCGTTCGCGAGAGGTTCTCGTGTTCGCGAAGGGTTAATGAGAGGGGAAGTCAAGTTGTTCTTCACGTTTGCGATGTAGGTCCCGCGTTCGCGAAGGTGTATGAGTTAAGGCTACACGTTCGCGATTGGTGCTCCGCATTCGCGTAGGGTCGAACGGTGTGGTCATCGCGTTCGGGTGTGGCACTCGTGTTCACTAAGGAGAGAAATTGGTCCGAGAATCTTTGAGCTTCGTGAACGCGAGGGTGATGCCGCGTTTGCGATGAAGAATACCTAGGCACTCAGTTTATATTTGTAAAATCGAGGGTTTAGTCCATAAATTCAAATTTTCATTAGAAAGCTCGGGAGAAGGTGAACTTTGAGGAGATTTTCAGTGGATCTATTGGGGTAAGTATTCTTCACTCATATTTGGGTTAATTCCATGATTTAGTCTTGAATTGCATCATTTAATTTGAGAAATTAAAGTGGAAATTGGGAAAAATGGAAGAAAAGTTTGAGAATTCTTTTGGGAATTTGAATGGGCATTTGATGTCGGATTATTATGTATTTGATATTTACGAACTTGTGAGATTGTAAGGATTCTATTGATATGATTTTTATTGGATTTTGAGACGTGGGCCCGAGGGCCGGGTTTGGCCAATTTTGGGATTTCTGGTGTAAATTGGATATTTTCGAGTGTGCCTTGTCCCCCTAGCATATTTTGATGGTATGAATCTTCTTTTGTCTAGATTTGGAACATTCGGAGGCCGAGTCGAGAGGCAAAGGCATCGCGGGCTAGAGTTTGGACCGGATAAAGGTAAGTAATAATTGTAAATGTCTGTCCTGTGGGTATAAAACCCCGGATTTCACATCGTTGTGCTATTTTGAGGTGACGCACACGCTAGATGATGAGCGCAGGGTCGTGCACCGTTAGAAATTGTGACTTAGTATGTCCCGTATGACTGTTTTATCGCGTATTTTATTGAAAACTGTTGGTTATCACCATGTTTGGGCTGAATGCCATATTTGGACCACGTGCCAACTGTTTTGGACCCTTAAGGGATTTTTACTACTATTCCTCACTGTCTTGACTTCATATGTGTACTCAGTCATACTGCATTCTACTGCTTTCATAACTCAGCCATATTTACTCTGTTTTGACATCTTAAATAATATTTTGGGCTGAGCATCATATTTTTATTGTGCTCAAGTGGCTTTTAGAGATTTCTGACTGAGTAGGGCCAATGGCCTTTGTTGTGAGGTTATTATGGGATCGGGCTGCACGTCGCAACGGTATTGTACTGATTTATGATTTTGAGGCCGAAGGCATAAGTTCTTACGCCACAAGGTGGCTTGATATGAGGCCAAGAACCTATTTGATTATGCCACGAGGTGGCTTGATATTGCGCTTGGGCCGTAAGGGACCCCTCCCAGGGTCTGTACACCCCCAGTGAGCGCGGGTACCCTGAATGAGTGATATATTGATTATGCCATGAGATGCCTTGTTATTGCACTTGGGCCATAAGGGGACCTTCTCGGAGTCTGTACACCCCCAGTGAGCGCGAGTACCCAGTGTGAATGATATGTTGTAGCCCGAGTGGCTGTTGTTATTTCATATTGATGCCCGAGGGGCTATTCTTGATCCATGTTTGCCCGAGGGGCGGTTCTTAATTCATGTTATGCACGAGGGGCTAGTTCTATTGATATTATGCCCGAGACTCGGTTTATGGTACATATTTTGCCGGAGTGGCTGTTTACGTTTCTATCATGTTTACTCACTGTTTTATCATTCGTTTGAAACTATTGAGAACTTGTTTTAAAAGGTTTTTTACCGAAACTGAGCATGATTTGCGAGGTAAATGATTTCTGTAATGTGTTGGAAATATGCTGCATTTGTTGTAGCGTTTGACGTGGTTTACGTGTTTTCTTACTGCTCAGCTTGCATTTACCTTTATTACTTGCTGAGTTGGAGTACTCATATTACTCCCTGCACCTTGTGTGCAGATTCAGGTATTTTTGAATCCAGTAGTGGGTGTTTATTGCTCAGAGGTAGAGTCATCGGAGTTTAGCAAGGTAGCTGCCCAGCATTCGCATCACTACTTTTCTCCCTTTTGTTTTCATTAGCCTGTATTCAGTAAACTTTCAGACTTTTCGTTGTATTCAAACCTTAGTAGATGCTCGTGCCTTGTGAAACCCCGATGCCGGGCTTGTATATTATTTCCGCACTGTTCATTTAGACTTACATTATGAAATATTTGTTTTATTAAAGACTTAAAGATAATTATTTATTGATTAATGGTGGGAGTTGTGTTGGCTGGCCTAGTTTCACGATAGGCGCCATCACGACCGGATCAGTTCTAGGGTCGTGATAGTCACCAAAATAAGAATAACCAATATTAGACCAGTTCTCATCGAGCACATATTCTTGACGCAGTTTCCAGAAGTGCCAAAATTTCAAGCGCCAAGGCTAGACAATTTAAGTGGAAGACTCCAAAACGCACACGCAATTATACATGGTCGACAAGTAATGTGGGGTTGTAAATCCAGATATCATACCCACATGGACTTGTGATTAACTTTCAACTAAATTAAGTACAAATAATTAATTTATTCAAGCAAATCCTAAAGTAAGAATATTTAACAAAACTAATCTAGAGTAACAGACTAAGAGATTAAAAAAAAATAAGTTGGCGAAATTAGACACGAATTCGATGGGAGCGATATTTTAGAGCTATGGATTAGCTAACAATCCCGTTAGTCTTCCACTTAAATTATCCAAATAATTTATCTGGTTTATTGATTGACATGGTTAATATTTACTAGATAAGATTTTTATTTTTTGTCTAATCAAATTTTTTAATTTTAACTTAGTTTAGTATTTATTATCTTTGTTGGTTATTCTTGTTTTGTAGAGAACCACACTTGTGGAAAAATGGTGAGAATATTTTTGGGAGAGAGTTGGGTGCACCATCTTAATCTTTTGCGTGGAATATTTATAATGTGTATGGTGGTCAAGATGTCCTTTGGGATGGTTCTCCTAATTCTTGTTATCCTTCTCTGAGCTCTTATTATGATTTTTCTAATAATGTTTATGAGTTTGATAGGAGAAATGAAGTGGAGGATATGGAGCACATTGGTCGTATAATGGACATAGTGAGGCAAGTAGTCGAGCAACAAGATGAAATTCAAAAAAAGACTTCCTTATAAATCAAAGTACTGCAGGCTAAAATGAAACAATTAATATCCAAATTTCAAGAAGAACCTCAACTTGACGAAGACAGTGAGTTCCAACAAGAGGTAAAAATTGAAGAAACAGATATAGTGAGCCAATCTTGGCTAGAGGAGTAGGCTTAAGTAATAAAATTTCATGGGGTTCTGCGTAATGGTCTTTCAAACATGGAAGAACAACTGCTAGAAGTAAGAACCTTGCTCAGGCAAGAGATAAACCAATTTATCTCAGATATCCATGACCGACATGCTTGATTGAATAATAAGATTGAGGCTTCTGATGTCCAACAACAAATTATTGTGGATACTGGCCAACTTGTGGAGCAAAAAGAGGAATTTCAACTATTCGACCATAATATTATTAATGAATCCAAGGTTAAAGAAGTGTGAAAAAGTGAGGATGTTTAAAGTGAATCATTTTTAGAGTTAGAGCGTATTGGACCTTATTCTAGAAACTTTTTAACATTGTGTTTGGTTTGTGACATGAGAATTGATCCATTCGAGCATATGGAGGAGTCAATGAATGAGTAATAAAGTACTTATATTCTAAAATTGTGATGCCAAGGAGACAGAATGACATCCCTCACTTAAAGGACAAGAAGTGCAAGATGCGACATTGTTTACTTATTTCTTTTGTGTTCGTACCACCACCCCAGGAATGTGACGTAAAAATTGATGCAAATTTGTGGGCACAATTTATATCCTCAAAATAAAAGAAAAAGTGGTTAAAATGATGGCATCGTATCGCGACGTTAAATAAGGCAATTGTTGGAAGGCGGTTCAATTCTATTTTTTCTTTTTTACTTGTGTTTTTTTGTGTTTTTTGTAGGATTAAGGGCATTGAGTCAAAGGTAACAGGAAGTATGCAAAAGCGAGTAGGTGGTTAGAACCAAGTGTGGGCTATCCGCACAAAAGACCATCCTTGGGAGAAGTCCGAGTATCTCGTGAGCTGCTAATGCTTCGGCTTTTGGCCTGCCAGGTGATAACTTGGGATTATAGTTCATTTTACACTCCTCTTTACTTGAATTTTTATTAAAAATGCATATAAAATAGTCCCAAAGGCTTACATGTTGTACTTGTTTGCAGGGTTTGGTAAAAAAGGTGACAATTAGTCAAAACCAGCTCAAAAAGGAGTGAAACATGCACAAGTACCAAGAACAAGTCAAAGCACAGTTGCAACAGAACCACCGCAGCCACAATCCATTTAGTGCAGTATATGGTGAGGAGATTTAGAGAGGTGCTATTTTGGAAGCTAAAGCACTTCGGGTGCAAACTATTTTGTGCGGACCATAGTAGCCTCACCGAGGACGCAATTGATTTTATGCGGTCCACGAAGGAGAGATTCAAAGAGCTAGGATTTCAACTGTTGGAAGACAATGCATTCTGCGGTCCTTTTTATGCGGACCGTAGTTAAAGCCACCGCGGCCGCGGTGCATTTTATGCGCCCTGCGGTTGCCAAATTTAGAGAATGATTAATCAAGCGAAGAAGCCTCATTGCAGTCTGCAGTGCATTTTATGCGGACCGCAACACCTCGTCAGTGGTATTTTTGTCCAGAAAATTTATCCTAATATAAGTACTTTCTTATCAAATTTTAGGGTATCTTTTGCAATCTAACTTTCAACAGAGCAAGTGAATTGCTGTATTAGGCTATTTTGAGTAATTTGTAGCTAGATTAACACTGAATCTTCTTTATCTTAGTTTGCAATTAAATCTTATGGGTTATTCTTTATCTATTTCTCTGTTTTCTTCCATTATTATGAGTAGTTAGACCCATTAGCTAGGGTTGTGACTCAACCCTAGTGTGGGTATTTGATGGGTCTTTTGATTTAAGGCTTAGATATTTATGGGTAGTTGATATTTGGATTGATTTGTGTTTTCCATGTTGAATTAGTGGTTACAAATACTAATTTGTTCCTATTTGACTTGGGCTCTTCTTGAGAAAGAGAGTTTGAGTCTATATTTTGTAGGTTATTATTTTTGAAAAATAGCTTTTTCTTTATCGGGTAATTTAAATATGAAACAACTAGTATAGAAAAAGACAAACGACGAAAATTTCACAAAATATACATAACGTGGGAACTGAGAAAATGTTGTACAAACTTTGGTTGGAACTTTGGGCCAAAGATTGAACCTTTGCAGTATAGTCAAAAAACCCAAGGGTTTCGGTTGTTGAGTATTTTTCAAAGGGAAAAAGGTCACATCTATCCCTCTACTTTAATAAATTAGTCATGTTTGTCTCCAATTCTGATATTGGTCCAAATTCATCCTCACCGTTAATATAATAGATAAAATTATCCTTAATCCTAATAGAAGTTTACCGTGACAATGGGACCCCTCACTTAATCTGCCAACTCGGCAAATTCCAACACAAATTTAAAAGATTCATGCCCATTTTTTTACCCAACTATCCAACCACGTTAGGTAGAAGACTCAACAAAATTGCTAGCTAACCCATAACTAAATTGTTTGATTGTCTAATTAATTTATCTGATTTATAAGTTGACAAAGTTAATATTACTCGTAGTATTTTTCCGAAGTACTACTCGCTTATTCAAGCTAACCTAACGTCTATATTCCTTTGGAATTAGGATTAACAAGAACACATTAATAATTCTTGTATAATAACCAAGCAAGGCAATTAGGTATATCCCTATCCTAACTGTAAATTCGTTCCTGATACTCAGGTTTAAGATGTCGCTCTACTCAATCTTATATGCAATCTAACATTCCCTCTCCGGAGTTAAATCCTAGATTCATAGATAGTATTTAATTGGCGATCAAGCAATAAAATAATTAAGCGCATGATTGAATAAATAAACCAATACGATAAAATAATATGAGCAATTCAAGATTCAAACTACAACGTTCATTATGCACCCCACAATTCTAGAACTAATAAACTATGAATTTAAAGGAAGAGAAGAGAAGAAAAACTAGTTAAAAGCTTCCTCCAAGCGTGGCTTGTGTTCTCTCCAATCCAAAGTGGCGTGTTCTCCACAATATCGACTAGGATCACTGTAACGACCCGACCAGTCATTATGAGCTTTTGCATTTTGCTCTCCAGTTCTCGGGCATGAATAGCCTCTTGTGATATATTATGACATATTTAAATCGTCGATTTGGGTTTACAGGATAATTGGAATGAATTTGGAAGAACAGTTCTCAGTTTGAAGCTTAAAATTTTGAAAAGGTTTGACCAAATTTTAACTTGTTAGTATATGATCTCTGATTAGATTTTTTTTGATTTGGTTAGCTCCTTTAGGTGATTTGGGACTTAGGAGCGTGATCGGAATGTATTTTGGAGTTTCGTGGAAGGTTTAGGCTTGAATTGGCGAAATTGGGATTTTGGCATTTTCCAGTTGATAGGTGAGATTTTGATAGGGGTCAGAATGGCATTCCGAAAGTCTGAGTAGGTCTGTTGTGTCATTTTTGTTGTGTGTGTGAAATTTCAGGTCATTCGGAAAAGGTTTGATATAGTTTTTGATCGAAAGCGGAATTTGGATGTTTTTGGAATTCTTAGGCTTGAATCCGATGCAAATTTGGTGTTTAATGTTGTTTTGAGCGTTCCGAATGTTGGAAAAAGTTTTAATAATGTTATGGGATATGTTGGCATATTTGGTTGAGGTCTCGGGGGCCTCGGGTGTGTTTCAGGTTGTTAACGGATCAATTTTTGGACTTTGGACTTGGCAGATTTTTTGGTATTTTGTTGCAGAGAAATCCTTCTCCGCATTCGCGAGAGGTTCTCGTGTTCGCGAAGGGTTAATGAGCGGGGCTTTCAAGTTGTTCTTCACGTTCGCGATGTAGGTCCCGCGTTCGCGAAGGTATATGAGTTAAGACTACGCGTTCGCGATTGGTGCTACGCGTTCGCTATTGGTGCTCCGCGTTCGCGTAGGGTCGAACGGTGTGCTCATCGCGTTAACGTGTGGCCCTCGAGTTCGCTAAGGATAGAAATTTGTCCCGGAATATTTGAGCTTCACGAACTCGAGGTTGATTCCGCGTTCGCGATGAAGAATACCTGGGTACTCCGTTTATATTTTTAAAATCGAGGGTTTAGTCCATAATTTCAAATTTTCATTAGAGAGCTCGGGAGAAGGTGAACTTTGAGGAGATTTTCAGTGGAGCTATTGGGGTAAGTATTCTTCACTCATATTTCGGTTAATTCCATGATTTAGTCTTGAATTTCATCATTTAATTTGTGAAATTAGAGTGGAAATTGGGAAAACATGGAAGAAAAGTTTGAGAATTCTTTTGGGAATTTGAATGCGTATTTGATGTCAGATTATTATGTATTTGATATGTACGAACTCGTGAGAGTGTAAGGATTCTATTGATATGATTTTATCGGATTCCGAGACGTGGGCCCGAGGGCCGGGTTTGGCCAATTTCGGGATTTTGGTGTAAATTGGATATTTTCGAGTGGGCCTTGTCCCCCTAGCATATTTTGATGGTATGAATCTTCTTTTGGCTAGACTTGGACCATTCGGAGGCCGAGTCGAGAGGCAAAGGCATCGCGGGCTATAGTTTGGATTGGATAAACGTAAGTAATGATTGTAAATGTCTGTCCTGAGGGTATGAAACCCCGAATTTCACATCGTTGTGCTATTTTGAGGCGACACACATGCTAGATGATGAGCGTAGGGTCATGCACCGTTAGAAATTGTGACTTAGTCTATCCCGTATGACTGTTTTATCGCGTATTTGATTGAAAACTGTTTGTTATCATCATGTTTGGGCTGAATGCCATATTTGGACCTCGTGCCAACTGTTTTGGACTCTTAGGGGATTTTTACTACTATTCCTCACTGTCTTGACTTCATATGTGTACTCAGTCATGCTGCATTCTACTGCTTTCATAACTCGGCCATATTTACTCTGTTTTGACATCTTAAATAATATTTTGGGCTGAACATCATATTTTTATTGTGCTCAAGTGGCTTTTAGAGATTTCTGACTGAGTAGGGCCAATGGCCTGTGTTGTGAGGTTATTATGGGATCGGGCTGCATGACGCAACGGTATTGTACTAATTCATGATTTTGAGGCCGAGGTCCTAAGGGACCCCTCCCAGGGTCTGTACACCCCCAGTGAGCGCGGGTACCCTAAGTGAGTGATATTGATTATGCCATGAGATGGCTTGTTATTGCGCTTGGGCCGTAAGGGACCCGTCCCGGAGTGTGTACACCCCCAGTGAGCGCGGGTTCCTAGTGTGAATGATACGTTGTAGCCCGAGGGGATGTTGTTGTTTCATATTGATGCACGAGGGGCTATTCTTGATTCATGTTTGCCCGAGGGGCGGTTCTTGATTCATGTTATGCCCGAGGGGCTAGTTCGGTTAATATTATGCCCTAGGCACGGTTTATGGTACATATTTTTCCCGAGTGGCTGTTTACATTTCTATCATGTTTACTCACTATTTTATCACTCGTTTGAAACTATTGAAAACTTGTTTAAAAGTTTTTTTTACCGAAACTGAACATGATTTACGAGGTAAATGATTTATGTAATGTGTTGGAAATATGCTGCATTTGTTGTAGCGTTTGACGTGGTTTACGTGTTTTCTTACTACTCAGCTTACATTTACCTTTATTACTTGCTGATTTGGAGTACTCACATTACTCCCTGCACCTCGTGTGCAGATTTAGGTATTTCTAAACCCGGTAGCGGGTGTTTATTGCTCAGAGGTAGAGTCATCGGAGGTTAGCAAGGTAGCTGCCCGGCGTTCGCAACACTGCTTTTCTCCCGTTTGTTTTCATTAGACTGTATTCAGTACAGTTTCAGACTTTTCCGTTGTATTCAGACTTTAGTAGATGCTTGTGCCTTGTGACACCCCGATGTCGGGCTTGTATATTATTTCCGCACTGTTCATTTAAACTTAAATTATGAAATATTTATTTAATTAAAGACTTAAAGATGATTTTTTATTGATTAATGGTTAATGTGGGAGTTGTGTCGGCTGACCTAGTTTCACGATAGGCGCCATCGCGACCGGGTCAGTTCTAGGGTCGCGACAGTCACCAAAATAAGAATAACCAATATTCGACCAGTTCTCATCGAGCACATATTCTTGACGCAGTTTCCAGAAATGCCAAAATTTCTAGCGCCAAGGCTAGATAATTTATGTGGACGACTACAAAACGCACACGCAAGTATACGTGGTCGACAAGTAATATGGGGTTGTAAATCCATATATCATACACACATGGATTTATGATTAACTATCAACTAAATTAAGTCCAAATAATTAATTTATTCAATCAAATCCTAAAGTAAGAATATTTGACTAAAACTAATCTAGAGTAACAAACTAAGAGATTAAAAAAAATAAGTTGGCGAAATTAGACACGAATTCGATGGGAGCCGATATTTTAGAGCTATAGATTAGCTAACAATCCCGTTAGTCTTCCACTTAAATTATCCAATTAATTTATCTGGTTTATTGATTGACATGATTAATATTTTCTAGATAAGATTTTTATTTTTTTGTCTTATTCTAATTTTTTAATTTTAGCTTAGTTTAGTATTTATTATCTTTGTTGGCATCTTGGAATGTGAATTGGTCGAATATTGGTTTTTCTTATTTTGTAGAGAACCACACTTGTGGAAAAATGGTGACAATATTTTCGGGAGCGAGTTGGGTACACCATATTAATCTTTTGCGTGGAATATTTATAATGTGTATGGTGATCAAGATGTCCATTGGGATGGTTCTCCTAATTCTTGTTATCCTTCTCTGAGCTCTTATTATGATTTTTCTAATAATGTTTGTGAGTTTGATAGGAGAAATGAAGTGGAGGATGTGGAACACATGGGTCGTATAATGGACATGGTGAGGCAAGTAGTCGAGCAACAAGATGAAATTCAAAAAAATACTTCCTTAGAAATCAAAGTACTACAGGCTAAAATGAAACAATAAGTGTCCAAATTTCAAGAAGAACCTCAACTTGACGAAGAGAATGAGTTCCAACAAGAGGTAAAGATTGAAGAAAAAGATATAGTGAGCCAATCTTGGCTAGAGGAGTAGGCTCAAGTAATAAAATTTCATGGGGTTCTGCGTAATGGTCTTTCAAACATGGCAGAACAACTGCTAGAAGTAAGAACCGAGCTCAGGAAAGAGATAAACCAATTTGTCTCAGATATCCATGACCGACATGCTTGATTAAATAATAAGATTGAGGCGTCTGATGTCCAACAACAAATTATTGTGGATACTGGCCAACTTGTGGAGCAAAAAGAGGAATTTTAACTATTCGACCATAATATTATTAATGAATCCAAGGTTAAGGAAGTGTGAAAAAGTGAGGATGTTAAAAGTGAAGTATTTTTAGAATTAGAGCGTATTGGCCTTTATTCTAACAACTTTTTAACATTGTGTTTGATTTGTGACACGAGAATTGATCCATTCGAGCATATGGAGGAGTCAATGTATGAGGAACAAAGTGCTTATATTCTAAAATTTGCGATGCCAAGGAGACAGAATGACATCCCTCACTTAAAGGACAAGAAGTGCAAGATGCGACATTGTTTACTTAGTTCTTTTGTGTTCGTACCACCGCCCCAGGAATGTGACGTAAAAATTGATGCAAATTTGTGGGCACAATTTATATCCTCAAAATAAAAGAAAAAGTTATTAAAATGATGGCATCGTATCGCGGCGTTAAATAAGGCAATTGTTGGAAGGCGGCTCAATTCTATTTTTTCTTTTTTACTTGTGTTTTTTTGTGTTTTTTGTAGGATTAAGGGCATTGAGTCAAAGCTAACAGGAAGTATGCAAAAGCGAGCAGGTGGTTAGAACTAAGTGTGGGATATCCGCACAAAAGACCATCCTTGGGAGAAGTCCGAGTATCTCGTGGGCTGCTAATGCTTCAACTTTTGGCCTACCAGGTGATAACTTGGGATTATAGTTCATTTTATACTCCTCTTTACTTGAATTTTGATTAAAAATGCATATAAAATAGTCTCAAAGGCTTATATGTTGTACTTGTTTGCAGGATTTGGTAAAAAAGGTGACAATTAGTCAAAACCAGCTCAAAAAGGAGTGAAACATGCACAAGTACCAAGAACAAGTCAAAGCACAGTTGCAACAGAACCACTGCGGCCGCAATCCATTTAGTGCAGTCTGTGGTGAGGAGATTCAGTGAGGTGCTATTTTTGAAGCTAAAGCACTGCAGGTGCAAACCATTTTGTGCGGACCGTAGTAGCCTCACCGCGGCCGTAATTGATTTTATGTGGTCCACGAAGCAGAGATTCAAAGAGGTAGGATTTTAACTGTTGGAAGCCAATGCAGTCTGCGGTCCTTTTTCTGCGGACGGTAGTTGAAGCCACCGCGGCTGCAATGATTTTATGCGTCCCGCGATAGCCAAATTCAGAAAATGATTAATCAAGCCAAGAAGCCTCATTGCGGTCCGCAGTGCATTTTATGCGGACCGCAACACCTCGTTAGTGGTATTTTTGTCCAGAAAATTTGTCCTAGTATAAATACTTTTTTTTCACTTTTTAGGGTATCTTTTGCAATCTAACTTTCAACAGAGCACGTGAACTGCTGTATTAGGCTATTTTGAGTAATTTGTAGCTAGATTATCACTGAATCTTCTTTATCTTAGTTTGTAATTAAATCTTATGAGTTATTCTTTATCTATTTCTCTGTTTTCTTCCGTTATTATGAGTAGATAGACCCATTATAAAGGGTTGTGACTCAACCCTAGTGTGGGTATTTGATGTGTCTTTTGATTTAAGGCTTAGATATTTATGGGTAGTTGATATTTGGATTGATTTGTGTTTTCCATGTTGAATTAGTGGTTGCAAATACTAATTTGTGCATATTTGACCTGGGCTCTTCTTGAGAAAGAGAGTTCGAGTCTAGGAAAATCAGTTCAACAAGGAATTGGGGTGTAATAAAGAGATTGATATCCCCAATTAAAGGGTTAAACCTAGAGATAGTAATACCCGACTTGAGCCTATATTTCTTGCATAATTTTGACACCCAATTGGTCTTGAGAAATTCAATTAGGAAAAAGTCACTCAAGCTACTGAGAGGTATAGAGTGAGTAATTCAGTGCATTGGCTATATCCCAATTCCCAACATAACGTCTTTGCCTTAGGCTTTAGAACCCGTCAAGTATTCACCTAGGAGAAAGTCATTTCCCTAGTGCCTTTTTAACTATTTAGAAAACCTTACAAGCAATAATTCTTTGTTTAATTTAGCTTATCAATTGCATAAAAATTAGAAGTAATAACCAACCAAAAGATGATTGGATGAGTAATTAAGAGCACTACGCATCTCTAGTTTAGATAGGAATCCAATTCCCACTTCTATCTCCATGTGGATTCGATCCCGACCATCTCGGGTAAAAGCTGCTTCGACTGCTCTCGCCACTTTGTAGTGGTGTAGGCTTGGCTCCGATCACTTTTTGGCGCCGTTGCCGGGGAGCTAACGGTTTTGGCTATCTATCTAAATAGTTTTGTGTATTGTTCTTCTTTCCTTCTGTGTTACTAATTTTTGTGTGTCGCAAATTTAGGTACAAAATGGCAGCAAACAACACACCTCTTGGAGATCTTCCGCCGGGGGAGGAGGTAGATGACAATATTGATGATGAGGTTCCTATTGCACCTCAAGGACAAAGGAGACGCCGCCAGACCAATGATAATGTTCCAGACCCTCCCCCACCATCTCCAAGAGTGGCTCCTCGAGTGCTTCCCAACCAAGGATATACTAGTGCAATTGTCCCACTCCGTATCCGGGCGGGCAATTTTCAAATTACAAATGTGATGCGACATTGTTGGAGCAACGAGGGTATTTCACGGGTGCTCCCCATCAGAATGCTTACAAACATCTCAAGGGTTTCGTGGATACCTGTTGGGGAGCAAGCAAACTAATGTGTCAGAGGATGCACTTCGGTTGAGATTTTTCCCTTTCTCAATTAGAGGGAAGGCATTGGATTGGCTTGAATGACTTCCCAACCGGTCCATCACTACTTGGGATAAGTTGATAGATAAATTCATTGCAATGTTTTTCTCGCCGTGGCACATGGCAGCATTGAAAGATGAGATCTTAGCTTTCAAGCAGGAGCCCACCGAAGCATTACATGAGATATGGGTGAGATATAGAACCATGGTAAAGGAATTCCCCAATAATGATATGACTGAGGCAATGATACACCAGACTTTCTACTGGGGCATTAACATAACAAATCAGTGCATAGTGAACCAACTTGCTTGGGGTAATTTCATGAAGTTGTCTTATGATGAGTCTTGTGATATTCTTGATGAGATGGATGACACGTCCTCCGCTTGGCAAAGTAGAGCCAATGTACCACAGGGTGACCCCACAGTCACTCACTTACACAAAAAGCTACATGATCATGGGCTAGAAATAGCAGAGCTGACAACAACAATGAACCAGCTAGAAAAGGCACAATACAACAGGTTCAAAATCCACACCAAGTAAATGCTATGGAGGGTGTCAACATGCTAGTGAACAAAAGAAGACAAAGAGGTCAACGGAACCAAGGGAGTTCGGATCAATATGACAATTATAGTGGTGGATTCCAAGATGATGGTTATGATAAGCAGAATGAAGAACTGCAATTTGTGAATAATTATCAGGGCTAAAAGGACAATTCTTCCAACCAACAATAATAGAGACCCCAAGGTAATCGGGGCAATCAACAAAAACAAGGGAAATTCCAATTGGGACAATTAGAACAATCAGGGTAACTGGAATGGCAACAACAACAACTGGGGTGGTAACATCAATCAGGGTGGTTGGAACAATGGAAATCAAGGAAATCGGGGGCAAGGCTTTCAAAGGCCCCTAATATATCAACAACCAAACAATCCACCTCCATTTCCATCCTAAGGTCCTAGTTCTTCCAACAATGAATTGGGGAGAATTGAAATGATGTTTGAACAGATGACGAAAAAGAATGCGGATTATGATGCTCAGTTGGCTTCCCACAACACTTCAATTAGAAACTTGGAGGTTTAATTAGGCCAAATCTCACAATCCTTGAATACTCGTATAAGAGGGCTCTACCTAGTGATACCGTAGTTAACCCGAAGGGTGGTAACAATCATTTAGGGTTGTAACTACAAGAAGTGGACGAGGAGGTGATGTGAATGCCTCTAAACAAAAAGAAATTTTGAGTGATGAAGTTGAGTTGCAAGAGGATGAGATCCCTTTGGTGGTTGAAAATGTGATTGATAATTATGTGAATGAGGAAGTGAGAATTGATATCCAATATGCCGAGGTGGAAACTCAGAATGACGTGAACCCGTCTAAGGAACATGTAATAGACATGTCGGAAATGGTTGTGCCTAAATCCAAGGCTCCTTTGCCATGGACACCTCTACCTTATCCTCAAAGGCTCGCGAAGTAGAAAAATGAGAATCAGTTTAAGAAGTTTATTGATATGATGAAGAGCTTATCCATTAATGTGCCTTTGGTGGAGACTTTAGAGCAAATGTCGGGTTATGCGAAATTCATGAAGGACTTGGTGACAAAGAAAAGATCCATGGATTGTGAAACTATTAAGATGACCCACCAAGTTAGTCCAATACTGCACTCAGTGGCCCCAAAGCTAGAAGATCCCGGTGCTTTCACCATTCCTTGCACCATTGGGAGTGCGGACTTTGCAAAATCTCTATGTGATTTGGGGGAAAGTATCAACTTGATGCCCTACTCAGTTTTCAAGACTTTGGGTATTGGGCAACCGAGGCTGACTTCCATGAGATTGCAAATGGCAGATAGAACTATAAAGAGACCATTGGGTATTATTGATGATGTTCTTGTCCGGGTAGAAAAATTTATCTTGCCAACTGATTTTGTGATCTTGGATTATGAGGTAGATTATGAGGTTCCAACCATATTGGGAAGACCTTTCCTTGCTATTGGGAAGGCCTTAGTTGATGTGGAAGCAAGGGAATTCACCTTCCGGGTGGGTGATGAGAAAGTGGTCTTTCATGTGTATAAGTCAATGAAGCAACCCAACAGTTTTGAAGTGTGCTCTTTTATAGACCTTTTCACTGCGGTGATAGTTGATGATACTAGTGCAATGATCAATGTGGAAGTCCCTCTAGAGGCAGTATTGTTGAATCTTGATGTAAATGAGAATGAAGGCCGAGTGGAGTGTGTGAATGCTTTTCATGGAATGAGCTCTTACTCTTATGGAAGAATGGTAAGCAACTCCCACTTCCAACCGAGAGGTTGTGAGTTCGAGTCTCCCCAAGAGCAAGGTGGGAAGTTCTTGGAGGGAAGGATGCCGGGGGTCTATTTGGAAACAGTCTCTCTACCCTAGGGTAGGGGTAAGGTCTGCGTACACACTACCCTCCCCAGACCCACTAAGTGGGATTATACTGGGTTGTAGTTGTTGTTGAGCTCTTACTCTTATGAGCCTAGAAAACTCTCTTTGGATCTCAAGAATAGGAAGACTCCACCAACCAAACCTTCAATCGAGGAACCTCCGGTGTTGGAGTTGAAGTCGTTACCTCTACACCTCAAGTATGAGTTCTTAGGACCTAGTTCAACTTTGCCAATTGTTCTTTCCTTTTGTCTTACTAACATGCAGGTTGATGCCACATTGGCGGTGCTCCAAAAGCAGAAGAAGGCAATTGTATGGACCTTAGCTGATATTTGGGGGATAAGCCCCTCATTCTGTATGCAGAAGATTATTATGGAAGATGATGCAAAGCCC
The DNA here is from genome assembly GCF_000393655.2 of Nicotiana sylvestris. NCBI lineage: Eukaryota > Viridiplantae > Streptophyta > Magnoliopsida > Solanales > Solanaceae > Nicotiana > Nicotiana sylvestris. The sequence goes on from NC_091060.1 coordinate 24,121,592, forward strand.
TCCTTGGAACATCAAAGGAGGTTGAATGAGGAAATGCAAGAAGTTGTGAAAAAGGAGGTGATCAAGTGGTTGGATGCCGGGGTTGTGTACCACATTTCTGATAGATTTTGAACTTCGTCGGTGAAGTGTGTGCCAAAAAAGGGTGGTATGACCGTGATTACAAACTAGCAGAATGAGTTGATTCCAACAAGCACTATCACCCGGTGGATGGTATGCATGGACTACCACAAGTTGAATAAAGTTACCCGCAAGGATCACTTTCCATTACCTTTTATGGATCAGATGCTAGACCGACTTGCTAGGTGTGCCTTATACTATTTTTTGGATGGGTATTCTGGGTACAACCAAATTTTGATTGCTCTAGAAGATCAGGAGAAGACCACATTCACTTGTCCATATGATACCTTTGCCTTTTCTAGGATGCCTTTTGGGTTGTGTAACGCACCGGCTACATTCCAGCGATGTACGATGGCCATTTTCACCGATATGGTGGAAGATATTTTGGAGGTGTTTATGGACGACTTTAGTGTTGTGGGTGACTCGTTTGATAAATGCTTGAAAAATCTTGATAGAGTGTTGGCCCGTTGTGAATAAACCAATCGTTTTCTTAATTAGGAGAAATGCCACTTCATGGTTGAGGAGGGCATAGTTCTTGGGCATATAAATTCAAAGCATGGTATAGAGGTGGACAAAGCAAAAGTTGATGTGATTTCAAGGCTCCCCCCCTGCTTCTGTCAAGGGAGTTAGAAGTTTTCTTGGGCATGCGGGGTTCTACTGGAGATTTATCAAAGACTTTTCGAAGTTAACCCCTTGTGCAAGTTATTGGAAAAAGATGTCAAGTTCGTGTTCGATGAGACATGTATGCAAGCCTTTGAACTTCTCAAGCACAAGTTGACCACCACTCATATTATTACCGCACCCAGTTGGAGCTTACATTTTAAGCCTTTGTGTGATGTGAGTGATGTTGTGGTTGAGGCGATCTTAGGTAAAAGAGTGAACAAAATGTTTCATCTGGTTTACTATGCGAGCAAGACAATGAATGATGCTCAAGTGAACTACATGGTGACTGAGAAAGAGCTTTTGGCTATTCTTTTTGCAATGGAGAAATTTCGGCCGTATCTCATGGGTGCCAAGGTCATAGTTCATACTAATCATGCCGCACTCCGGTACTTGATGACGAAGAAGGATTCCAAAGCTAGACTGATGGGATGGGTCTTGTTACTTTAAGAGTTTGATTTGGAGATTGTGGACCGGAAGGGTAATGAAAACCAAGTGACAGACCACTTGTCCTACTTGGAAAAGGAGGGGAGGCCTCGTGATGTCCTAGAGATCAATGATTCATTTCCCGATGAGCAACTCCTTTCAGTGTCGGTGAATGGTATGTGATGGTTTGCTAACGTTGCTAATTTCCTTGTGACTGGTATAATCTCGTGTGAGCTCTCTCCTAACCAAAGGAAGAAGATCAAATGGGATAGTTTGGACTTCTATTGGGATAAGCCGTACTTGTTCAAGATCTGCACGGATGGTGTGATCTGAAGGTGTGTCCCAAAAGAAGAGCAATTGAGTATCTTAGAGGCTTGTCATTCCTCTCCCTATGGTTTCCATCATGGCGGGGCTAGGACGACTTCAAAAGTTCTTAGTTGTGGGTTTTACTGGCCAACTTTGTACAAAGATGCAAGTGAACTTGTGAAGAGATGCGACAAATGTCAAAGAGCGGGTGGAATTTCGAAGAAAGATGAGATGCCTCTCAATACCATTCTTGAAGTTGATATTTTTGATGTATGGGGCATTGATTTCATGAGCCCATTTGTTAGTTCGTGTGGGAACACATACATTCTTGTGGCAGTTGACTATGTTTCAAAGTGGGTTGAAGCCGTGACTCTACCCAACAATGAAGCCCAAAGTATTGTTGTGTTTCTCAAGAAAAGCATTTTTACTAGGTTTGGCACTCCTCGTGCAATCATAAGTGATGGGGGTCTCATTTTTGTAATAGAGCTTTTAACACTTTACTTGCAAAGTATGGTGTCAATCACAAAGTTTCTACTCCTTATCATCCTCAAGTGAGTGGCCAAGTTGAAGTCTCAAACAGGAAAATCAAGAGTATATTGTCAAAGACGGTCAATGCAAATAGGACCGATTGGTCAGATAAATTGGATGATGCTCTAACGGGCTTATAAGAATGCTTACAAGACTACGATTGGTATGTCTCCATATCAGTAGGTGTTTGAGAAAGCTTTCCATCTACCGGTTGAGTTAGAGCACAAGGCCATGTAGGCTTTGAGGAAGCTGAATCTTGAATGAGATGTGGCATCAAATCTTCGTGTGGAGCAGCTTAATGAACTTGATGATTTTTGATTCCATACATACTCCAGTTCATCCTTATACAAGGACAAGATAAAGTACTTTTATGATAAATGTGGTAGTGGCAAGGAGTTCAAAGTAGGTGATTTGGTTCTCTTGTTCAATTCTCGGTTACGTCTGTTTCCGTAAAAACTTAAGTCGAAATGGAGTGGACCTTTTGAAGTGGTGTTTGTGACTCTGTTTGGTGCACTTGACTTGAAGAACAAAAATGGGGAGGTTTTCAGAGTTAATGGGTACAGGGTCAAGCACTAACTGGTCAAAATTGATGATAGCCACGTGGTGGCACAATTCCATCTAAAGTGATTTGATGGTAACATGCGTCATGCCGCGACGTTAAATCAGGTCCTTCTTGGGAGGCAACCCATGTGTCTTTCTTTTTGTTTTTCTTTGATTTTCTTGGTAGTGTAGGATTTTCTTTTGGACTAACAGGTTGTGAGATGTGTGTAGGATTGTTTTGATGCAGTGCAGGACCAAGTTGGGAAAAATGTGCACTCTCTGAAGTTTCAACTGTGGCCACAAAGGCCTTAGTGTAGGGGCAACATTTCAATCCAGTCCGCAAGGTTGATTGGTAAAGAATGGGGTTCTCTGAAGTTTGCCACCGCGTCCGCAATGCATTTTATGCGGTCCACGGTGAACCATTATGGCCGCAGAGCATTTCTTGCAGTCTGTAGTGGACATCTCCCCAGTGCTTAGGTCTTGTGAGTACCGCGGACCGCAGTGCCATTTTGTGCGGTCCGCGGTGGGTAGGTGAAGCGGGCTCCAAGTCCATTTTCTATAAATAGGACTTGAGACCCTCATTTAAAACTTTTCGATCCTTTGCTCTCAATAGTAAAAAAAAATATTGTTCATTAAAGCTCTAACTGCATGAATTCAATCACTCACTCTCATTCATCTGTGTTGTATCCTATTACTGGTATTTTTAATCTTTGTGTTTATTTTCTTTTCAATGCTTAGTTATACATATTCTTCTTCCCTTTCTCTTTTAATTTTTAGCTTAGGGTTATATAATGTGCTTAAATTAGGATTAATTAGTTAAATACAATGATTAACTACCTAGTGGGTTCACAATATATGCATTTAGGTTTAAAATGAGGAAAATTTAAAACCATAGGTTGTTATTACTGTTTGTGGCTTATTGCTGTCCGTGGTGGAATAATTGTGGCCCGCGGTGCTTCTCCATGGTCCGTAATGCTATTTTGCGCGGACCGCGATGGTGAAACTTCATAAAGTCACAAATTGTGGACCGCGGCAGATTTTGTGCGGTTCGCGGTGCCTTAATGCAGACAGCGGTACCATTTTGTGCGGTCCGCGGTGGCCTTTATCATAAAGTGGGTAGTCTGATCCCCACCTCAATGCGTACCGCGGTGCTATTTTGTGTGGTCCGCGGTGGTCCCTTTGCGGTCGCACTGCATTTTATGCGGTCCATAGTTTGCTATCTGCAACTATTTTCTTCTGTTTACTGCAATTATGTCCGTCGTTGATTCTTCTGATACTAATAAGCTTCAACTGAATTTTACTTGCAGAAAATGGTTAAATTACGAGGTGGTGGTGGAAAACAAAGGGGAAAAGGAGAGTCCTCACGGGTTAGGGGACAAGGCATGATCAGATTGACCCCACAAGTCCGACAAGCAATAAAAGATACCAGAAAGTCAATAAGGGTTGTGGATGGAGCTGCTTCCCATTCGGGAAGTGAGTATGTGCCCTCCCGGGAGGCATCCGACTCCGAGTCAGTGCCAGAGTATGTTCCTGACTGGCCGAAAAGGCGGAGATTGAGAGATACACCTCTGGGCACTCCCACTACCCAAGCTTCAGTGGCAATTTCTTCTGAGTCATCTAAGGGCTCAACTGAGAGCAGTGATGATGTGTCTTCTACCTCACCTACAACTCCAACACCCGGTGAGGATCCCGTAGAAGAAGGAGGGGGTGAGCCCCAAGTATGAGGGGTGGAGAGAACTAGGAAATCGGAGTCTTGGAAAGATAGGTTTGTCAGTGAAGTGGCATACCATAAGTTCAGAGAATGGTGTCCTGAGAGGAAGTTAATACCTGAACGGAGATTCATTGACAAGGACCTTCTACCTTACAACCCAAATGTGTAGAGGCAATTTAGAGAGAGGCCGGGCTAGGATTATTTCATAGGCAATGGTGAGGATGCAAATGAGCAATTGGTGAAGGAGTTTTACACTAATATTTCCCACCTCAAAAAGGGTATTACAGCGACTAAGGTGCAAAATTTGAAAGTTAAGTTTGATGAAAAAATAATCAATGACTACCTGGGCTTCCTGAAGGAGGATGTTACTTTGTACTTAGAAAAGGTAGCATTGGGGGAGGATGCCCGTCCGTGGTTAGAATAGTAATTTGCAATCCCAGGTACCACCCCAGCATGGTTGACAGTGGGGGTCAAAATTTTGAGGAGAACCCTGAACTTCGAGGCGAAAGGGTGGGAGACATTTTTGTGCAGCAGGATAGACCCCACCACTCACGAGAACTGTCTACCTATCTCCCATGCTATACTGGTGGCATCTATCATGGTGGGGTACCCAATAAACATCGGGATTGTTATGTCCAAGGTAATTAGACGGGTGGTGAATGAAGGTGATAGATCCTACCCCTTCCCGAATTTCCTTACTATGTACTTTGAGGATCAGGATGTAGAAAAAAGGAGATTCGATGTGCAGGTTAAACCGAAGGCACCCTTTTCTTGGTACAGCCTACAGGGTGATGACAACCCCAAAGTTAAAGCTCTTAAAGGCAAATCCACTGCTTCTACTGGACAGTTTGAAAAGCCAGTAGAAGTAGTAGCTCATACTCAGCCTCCTTCAGCTACCCCAGATATGTCCCCAGGTCCCTCTACTACCACTTTCCCATATATCCCCTCCTCTTCTGCCTACCCATTGACTGCCCACCGTCTAAACCTGACCCTTGCCATTATCAAAAACCGGATGCAGGCAGTCACTTCTAAGCTGTCTGTACTTTCTACCTCGGTGGCAGCCCAGTCGGTACCCCCTCAGCCACAGGTCTCACAGTCAGTGGAGGACACTCTCAAGGAACTTTTGGACAACTAGAAGAAGCTCCTAGAGAACCAACAGTTGATATTGGACGTTGTTGGTACACTTGGAAAAGTACTGAAGGAGCTTGCAAGAGAGACAAAGAAGTTGAGAAAGACTCGAGCTTCCAAGGAGTCGGAGAAAGAGTTAAGGGTGGAGGTAGAGAAATTGAAGGCTGATCACTTGCCTTCGGACCTTTTATTGCATGACCTGGTTCCAGCAGCCCAGCCTGAGCTAGAGCAGAAGACAGCGAGGCTAGCATAGGGGAAGAGAGTGATCCCTCGAGTTGATGATGTAGTGATAGAGCTGGAGGACCCTAGGGAGGTTCCTCTAGGTAGCCTCAGGCCCCAGTCCAGCCTCAGGACTCAATACATGCCCAGGTCCCAGTGGAGACACAGGTTACAGGGATCCAGTTATAGGTTCCCGAGCAGTCCGAGGACCCAGGGACCTAGGCTCATGATCCCATGCAGACAGAGGGCCAATAGGGAGTTTCTTTTTACTCGCTATCTTTTATTTTGAGTTATTTCTGGTTAGTTCGCATTGAGGACAATGCTGGCTCTCATTTAAGGGGGTAGCCCTATATGGATGATTTGGGTTGTATATATGACACTATTTTCTTTTATTATGCTTTCTTTTCACTTTTGGTATGTACATAATTTTAACATTTTAGTCACTTTTCGTACTTTGCAACTTTGGTCTGTATATAAAGTTACTTTCTAATGTATATATTCATCCCCTTTTATGTATATTCGTTAAACCCCCTCTTGTACATATTCATTCTACTTTACTTTCCGCATTTTTTCTTTCATAGCTTCTTATTTCATTTTGATAGCTTCTTATTTTGAGTTTTTGCGAGCAATAAGCCTTTGGTTTTCTTAATGCTACGGTTCTTTCCAAAGGTGGAATTTGTGTGAACCGGGTGGTTCTTCCCGATGAGGGATGGCATGACAACCTTCTTAAGGGTTTGAGTCTGTTTACTTTTGTTTTTTATGTAAATAGTAGCTAGTGAGTAAGGGTTCCTCAAGCAAAGCTTCACTTGGGCCTAACATATTTGCCTTTGATCCTATGGTCAAAAACATATTTGCCATTAGTCTAGAACTTGCCCTGAATATTTGTCTAGGCGAAATTCTAAGTGTAGTTTGACTTGAGATGTGATTATAGGCTCTCCTTGATCCAAATGATATCTTGAAAACTTCCATAGCCTACCAATGATAATATCCCTAGTCAACCCTTTTGAGCCATAGACCTTTTTCTTTCAAAAACCACAATACAAGCTTTTACCCATTTTAAAAATACCCTCTCTTGGCACCCGATCTTTCCTTAGCACAAGGTAAAAGCATAAGTTTGGGGGGATAGATGAGGAATGCAACAAAGTGGTAAAAGGTACAAAATAAAGAAAAGGAAAGGTAAAGAAAAAGAAAGAAAATCAAAAAGTCAAAAAGAATGATCAATATAGAAAAAAAAAAAGTTCAATAAAAGTAAAGAGATGAAAGGTGTGGAAAGTTGAGAAAGGAGAAAAAGATTTGAAATAAACAAGAAAGAGTGATAATGTATCTATCTAACCCCTAATAAAGAAGTTAATGACTCAAAAAATCAAGAGAATATGTGCCAAAATGAAGCAAATAAAGTGCATAAGGGAAGATGGAACCTATTGTCATGACCCCAGTTCGCCCTCCATGAACCATCGTGACGGCACATAGTCTCTACGACTAGATAATCCTAACAGTGTGAAAAATAAACAAATTTGTGGAAGAGATAATAAAAATAGAATAGTGAAATAAAATAGTGTTTAAAAGTGCCGCTTGACATACACAATAACAACTCTCGAAAACTGAATACATTTCCCAAAACCCGGTATCTCATGATCACAAGCCTTTGAATGTCTACAAGTATCTAACTCCAGAATATCTAACAAAGAAAAGGAAAATACAGATAAGCTAATACTAAAAAGGGGGAGTAGAAAGGGACTTTTCGGTCTGCGGACGTGGAAGAAATACCTCGGAGTCTCTACAAGCGCCTAGTCCCAAGCGTGATGAGTTTGTGTGGAGCTACCTGGATATGCACATGAAAAACATGCACAGAAAGGGCATGAGTACACCACAGCGGTACTCAGTATGTTCCAAGCCTAACCTCGGTCGGGTAGTGACTAGGAAGGTCAGGGCCCTACTGAGATTAAATGAAATATAAGGTGCAACGGTATAAGATAAATTAGTATTGTTGAAAGATAACAGTAAGAATTTATACAGGATAATAAGGACAACTACAACTGAAAAAGAGGCAAAAATAATTACAAGGAATGCCACTCTTCACAAAGATAATTACCAGGGATCTCTCAGTATCCCGAGGATCTCTTAGTACCCTCAAAACATGCCAGGGATCCCTTGGTATCCTCAATATATGCTAGTGATCTCTTTGTATCCCAAGAATCTCTTGGTATCCTCAACATACGTGCTAGGGATCTCTCAGTATCCCGCACCTCAACTCAAATCATAAATACGTATAGGGGATTTCTTGAGATGTCGTCACATAGTCCTAAAGTAAAACACACAGCAACAACACAAGGAATACTCAATTAAGCTAAATTTTATACCAAGTAAAATAGGTAATTCTAACCTAACATGCTTCACATAATACAAGTACGGCAGTTTAAGCAATAAAGCAATTAAGTAAATTAAACATGCTTTTCTAAGCTAACAACAGATTTAAATTTCAAATAGAGTAAGCAGGAAAGGAAAACACAATTAAAGCTACTTAAGTGAAAATAGGATTTTTCAACAATTAGCAAAAGTACGCACTCATCACCTCACTTACAAGGCATTTCAGTTACCACAATACCAAACCTTAAGGGGAATGTCCCCCACACAAGGTTAGGTAAGCCACTTACCTCGAACCAGCTCAAAATCAACCAGAAACCAAGCTCTTGCCACGAGTACTCGACTCCATATGGCCCAAATCTATTCAATTTAATTGCATAATATAAATAACACTTTAAGTAACTGATTCTACAAATAAATTCTAAGCTAATATGTGAAATTAGGTAAAATGACCAAAATGCCCCTCGGGCCCACATCTCGAAATCGGGTGAAATTTACATTTTCAGAATCCTCAAATTCTCACGAGTCTACATAACAAGAACACTAAAATAGGAGTTCAATTGGCCCCTCAAACACTCATTTTAAGGTCTCTTAATCTCAAGCCCTAATTACCCATTTTCCCCAAATTTTTTACCACTAATTCGACCTTTAGTAAAATATAAATGAGTTATGAAGTCAAAAATATTACGTCCAAGTGATTCCCCTTTGGTTTCCTAAAAAATCACCCTCAAAAGCTTCAATCTCGTTCAAAAATGGTGGAAAAATGAAGAAGGGTCGCGGATGGGCTATTTAAATACTTCCCAGATATTCCTTCTTCGCGAACGCGGAAGGACCCTCGCATTCCAAAAGCACAAATTTTTTGGGACCAAATTCCTTCATCGCGAATGCGATGCCCAGGTCGCAAACACGATGCAAAACCTCCTCCTCCTACAAGAACGCGGGAACAACATCGCGAACGCGTAGGTATATAACCTCCCAGCTTCACGAATGCGGGAGAACCTTCGCGAATGCGAAGCATTAAACCTCCCCCAGCCCTATCTCCTCTTCGCGAGCACGAGACCCTACTCATGAATGTGAAGAAAGAAACCAGAACTAGGCCGCTGCAATTTTTCTGCAATTCGAATAAGTTCCAAAATGCCCTGTTGAGCATCCGAAACACACCCGAGGCCAACGGGACTTCAATAAAACATGCCAACCAATCCTAAAACATCATTCAAACATGTTCCAATCTTCAGAACGCTCAAAACAACATCAAAACACCAATTTAGCATCGGATTCAGGCCTAAGAACTTCAAAAACTCTCAAAATACGCTTTCGATCAAAATGTCTATCAAACCTCATCTGAATGACCTGAGATTTTGCACACACGTCACATTCAACACTATGGAGCTACTACAACTTCCGAAATTCTATTCCAACCCTCGGATTAAAATCTCACTATCGAACAGGAAACTTCAAAAATTCAACTTTCGGCATTTGAAGCCTAAATTAGCTACGAACCTCCAAAATACAATCCGAACATGATCCTAAACCCAAAATCACCCAACGGAGCTAACACAACCATTGGAATTCCATTCCAAGGTCATCTTTACACTATTCCGACTACGATCAAATTTCTAGAACTTAAGCTCTCATTTAGGGACTAAGTGTCCCAAAACTCTCCAAAACTCCAAATAATTACTCCCAGCAACTCACAATAGCAGAAACAAATATGGGGAAAGCAGTTAATAGGGGATCGGGACGTAAAATCTTAAAACGACCGGTCGGGTCATTACACCTACCTAGTCCAAATATTTCCTACCCTGAACCAAAAGGCTTTACTATATCTCCACAAAAGCCATATATGATCTTGAGTTGGAGGAAGCTTACATTAGTGCTGACTCACATAAGGGGAAAGCTTATGGTACCTAGAGCCGGACTTGTGACCTTTCTTTGAGAGAGATGAGTATGTTTTCCACAATCCTTGTTCTGAGTGCTACAACCTAAAAGTGAGGTTTGCTTAGAGAGAGTTGAGGAATATGAGTTTGGGTTCCACAATGACTAAAGTAGTAGAAAGAGTTTCCTTGATGGGCTGAGTCAACTCTTGATGCACTTGTGTCGTACTAAAACCATGGTGCTTAGAAGGTCAAATATTGTTAATGATTCATTTGAATTGAGGGCAATTGTTAGTCCCAATTGATGCTAGATGAGGTCACTTTAGGTCAGCTGAATTTTCTTGTATTTAATCTTAAGGATATTGGTCTTATTTTGTTTGCTTGAGGACAAGCAAAAGCTCAAGTTTGCGGGAGTTGATAACTAGGGATTATAGTTCATTTTACAATCTTCTTTACTTGAGTTTTGATTAAAAATGCATAAAAAATAGTCCCAAAGACATACATGTTGTACTTGTTTGCAGGGTTTGGTAAAAAAGGTGACAATTACTCAAAACCAGCTCAAAAAGGAGTGAAACATGCACAAGTACCAAGAACAAGTCAAAGCACAGTTGAAACAGAACCACTGCGGCCGCAATCCATTTAGTGTGGTCCGCAGTGAGGAGATTCAGAGAGGTGCTATTTTGGAAGCTCAGGCATTGCGGTCGCAAACCATTTTGTGTGGACCGCAATAGCCTCACCGCGGCCACAATTGATTTTATGCGGTCCGCGGAACAGAGATTCAGAGAGCTGGGATTTCAACTGTTGGAAGCCAATGTGGTCCGCGGTCCTTTTTGTGCGAACCGCAGTTGAAGCCACTGCGGCAGCGGTGCATTTTATGCGGCCCGCGGTGGCCAAAGTCAGATAATGATTAATCAAGCCAATAAGTCTCATTGCGGTTCGCGGTGCATTTTATGCGAACCGCAACACCTCGTCGGTGGTATATTTGTCCAGAAAATTCGGCCTAGTATAAATACTTTCTTTTCACATTTTTAGAGTATCTTTTGCAATCTAACTTTCAGCAGAGCACGTGAACTGCTGTATTAGGCTATTTTGAGTAATTTCTAGCTAGATTAACAATGAATTTTCTTTATCTTAGTTTGTAATTAAATCTTATAGGTTATTCTTCATCTATTTCTCTATTTTCTTCCATTATTATGAGTAGCTAGACCCATTAGCTAGGGTTGTGGCTCAACCCTAGTGTGGGTATTCGATGGGTCTATTGATTTAAGGCTTAGATATTTATGAATAGTTGATATTTGGACTGATTTGTGTTTTTCATATTGAATTAGTGGTTGCAAACACTAATTTGTGCCTATTTGACTTGGACTCTTCTTGAGGAAGAGAGCTTGAGTCTAGGAAAATTAGTTCAACAAGGAATTGGGGTGTAATCAAGAGATTGAAAGGCCCAATTAAAAGGTTAAACCTAGAGATAGAAATACCCGACTTGAGCCTATATTGCTTGCACAATTTTTACACCCAATTGGTCTTGAGAAAGTCAATTAGGGCAAAGTCACTAAAGCTGCTGAGAGGTATAGAGTGAGTAATTCAGTGTATTGGCTATATCTCAATCCCCAACATAACGTCTTTGCCTTAGGCTTTATACCCCGTCAAGTATTCACCTAGTAAATAATCACTTCCCTAGTGCCTCTTTAACTATGTAGAAAACCTTACAAGCAATCATTCTTAGTTTAATTTAGCTTATCAATTGCATAAATATTAAAAGTAATAACCAACCAAAAGATGATTGGAAGAGTAATTAAGAGCACTACGCATCTCTAGTTTAGATAGGAATCCAATTCCCACTTCTAGCTCTATACGGATTGTGAGCACGTGATTTTTGCTTCACGGAAATTACTCCAAAAGAAAAAAAATAATAAAGCAAAATTATCTTGGTGTACAATTGTTAGGATTTGCGTGACATTTTTGATAAATATTTGTGTTTTGCCCGTAAAGGTTTACTTTGTTGTAGTTAATTGAAAAATACAAAAAACAAATATATGTTGCCTGCATTTATGAATTAATGGTACATTTAGTAATTAATTAACCACAATTTGGTTAAAAGAAAATCACAAAAAATAAGCATGTGTATTTCTTCATTGTGTGGTTTTATGTAGGTGTTAGATAATATATATGTAATTTTATATAATTTTATTGGGATGTTGTTTAATTTTGATAATTAAAAGAAGAGATGGAAAATGGTTGAAAATAGAAGGAAAATCGGGATTGGGCCACCCTAGGTGGACCCAAATCCAGGCCCAAAGCAACCCCATACCCAGTCCAATTTGTTCATGCTTCCTGACGCTCCAAACGACATCGTTTTGCTATGTTTAATCTGAGCCGATGGATCAACTCAATCCAACGGCCAGGATCTCGTCCCCCTTACCCGTCCCCTGAACCCGACCCAATGCCCGGCTCGAACCGACCCCTAACTAAAACCAAACAACCCCGAATTGATCAAACTCCCCTAATCATGGCCATCGATCTTGGGTGATCCAGCGGCCAGGATTAAATCACCCACCCCATATATAAGGCCAGCCCATCACCCCACGCCCCAATCCAGACCCCCCTCGCCCACTGTTCATCTTCGTCCCAGACCCCCCCTCTCACAAACCCTAGCCACCTTAGGATTCCCCCACCTTAAACCTTGCAACCACGGCGCCGATGACTACCAAAATAACACCACAGGACCATCTGACCACCCCTTTTCCGGATCTGGTAACCGTTTGGTTCGAATCATCTCCTATCTTCTTGAATAATCATTCAAAGATTCGAGCCAAATGGAAACCTATCCCAGTCCACCCCAAATTCATATCACAACACCTCCTGACTTCCCTCACACCCTAAACACCATTGGTTCCGTCCGAATCTGAACAGAACTGAACGAATCCCCAATTAGACCCCAAAAACCTTAGAACTCGGATTTGTGGGGGTTTGTCCAAATCAGCAAGATGGGTGTCTAATGGACTTTAACCGAGGTGTTCTCAGTTGAGAACACTTCGATTAAAGTCCATTCGACCCCAAAATGGTCGATTTCGAGTTCGAGCCTAAGTCAGTTCTAATTTTCAAATCCATAAGGTAAATTTTCCCCTCTTCTTTTGTAGTCCTATAGATTCTATCTGTATTTCATGTTTAGTTTGGTTTGTTTCCGATTTTTTGCTTCAATTCTGTGAACCCTGAAACAACGTTTAGTGTGTTTGGTGTATTTTTATTGATTGTTTGTTGTCTGTCATAGCTTGTATGATCGTCTAAATAAGTGTCGTCAATTAATCTGTTTGAAATTAGATGAAAATATGACAGTAGTCTGTTAACACCCTCCATGAATGCTTGCTAAGAAATAGCTCATCTGATCTGTATGTTAGCATGTAATGAACCTTGGAAATATGTTCAGTTTTGTCTGTAAATCAAGCTGCTCGTTCAGGCAGCAAAATCAGGATTTTTATGGAAAGCTGTTTGATTCATCACTATTTCAAGTTTAGTTTGTATAACCTATTCATTAGACCTTCTGTTCTCAGTCTTTTGCATTGTCTGGCTGTGAGTTGGTCAGGGTTGGCTCCCAATATGAACAACCAACTCATACCATTCTGATTGACACCCTTGTTTAATTGTGGTTGAATCATTGTTTGAACTTAGGCAGAGAATTGGATGTAGCTGTAGAAAACTAACAAAGAACCAGTGATAGGTTTGAGCTGATTAGCTAATAGTCAATGATTAGTTGAATTTAGAAGGGCTTTATACTGACTCTTAATAGTCAGGGTAATACAGTAATATGCAAGGTTCAAGGGTAAATTTGGTAACATGTCAACAGGCTGTAAAGTTGGGACTGACCAGGGGTCACTTTGATAAACTTATTTTAATGATAATGGGGGACAAAACATAAGAGCATGGAGGTCCAAAATGATTACTTTAATAAACCCATAACTCTTGATTAGAGCAATAGGACAAGTATGGGGAGCAAATTAGTTTACTTCAAGAAAATGCATTTAGGCATGAGAAGTGAAGGGTATGGGCAGACCTGGGGGCTGCACAGTTCTAGGCAGACTTTAGGTGGTCTTTTTTCAGGTTATAAATAGAGCTATTTTTTGCTAAGGGAGGGGCTGAAGTTTCTGATCCTCAGAGACCAGTGAGAAGAAATCAAAAATTAAGGTTAAAAATCAGAGTTTAAGTAGAGAGTTAAATTATTGGGCTGACCTTCCAACTTTGAGAGGTCAGTTTAGTTTTGAGAACATAGGCTGGGTTTTCTAATCCTAAGAAATCAGATAGAGATTGAAAGAAGAAAAGTTTACTTTACTCTACTGTTGAAATCAGGATTCATCTCTGTTACTGTTGCATTGAATATTCTGGGTTTTTTTTCTACTGGTTTACTACTCTGTTATGGGATTATTGGTTGGTGCTCGACCACCTATGGGTTTATCATTATTGTGGAACTGTTGTTGCTGTTTATTGCTGTCGTGTTACTGCTGTATTACTGCTGTCTAGTTGCCTGCTGCTGATATTATTCTTCTTCTTCTCATTCTTATTGTCCAACATCCAGGTACACATTCTAATTTCACTGGTGTAATGATGAATTTGGAGCATGAATAAGAGTATAAGAAGAATTGCAGTCTGAACTTAGCATAGTTATTTTTATTTTTTTTAAGGTTTGTGGTTTAGAACATTTTTGTATGCTTGACATGTAAAGTTTGGCTTTCAAACTGTGTAATGAAACAGTTTTCAATCCATAAGAGTTTAGCCCGGTAATTTTTTGTTGTATGTTAATCAGAAAGAAACTAGCGGAGTAGTAGTGATGTTCGGCCAACAATGGTTTCACATAGGGTCGGTTAAAAATGTCAATGCAGTAATCACGTTTGTTTCACCCTAGTTCATCAGTAGATAATGTATATTTCAAAGGCATACTAGGCAGTTTGGATTATCGCAAAAAGATAAAAATCGCGTAGTTCATGTTATTGGATAAACGTCGCCTGAAACATGTAGCAGTATCACTTAAGTTAGATAGGGTCAGCTTCCGTCTTTTCACCTTTAAATGTTAAGCATGTATGGAATAATTAACTGAACCTCGTACGTATGCCCATCGACGAACAAGATTGCCCGTATGCATGTCTACTTTTTCCGATATAACCAACTGGTTATCACATTTTGTGAGCAGGTGATTAAAAGGACTTCCCGATTGTTTTATTCCAGAGACGGATTTAATAGAAAAAATGTAGTCGCATTAGGATATCCTTGTAAAAAATAAAAATGAGACGAGCCTCGCCAAATAGAACGTGCAGATGGTGGGGCCCTCACAAAAATGTATGGCTTTAATTATTTAGCCTTTAGGATGAGCCGTTTAGCAAATTTCACGGTTTTCATAGAATACCAATACGTTAGTTTCTCTAGGACGCGCTTTAATAAATCTTACCTTCTTAAACTCGGGTGCACATTTGTGTGACCCAAATCCAAATCTCAACAGAATCGAAATGCGTCTCTAATCACGGGTACATTGATTGTGACGTGGTTCGAGATGCGTGTCCATAACGTTGCAAATGCCTTTTAAAAGAAAAACAAGGATGAGATGAGCCTCGCCGAATGAAAAATACAAAATGGCGGGGCCCTCAGTAAATATTTGATTTTAAAATTTCTTAGACTTCGGGATGGATCATTTAGCAAAATTCCATGGCCCTACCCAAAGTAAATGACACGCTAGTCACTTTAGGCACGCCTTTAATAATTTAACCTTCTTAAAACACGGGTGCACATTTATGTGACCCAAATCCAAATCTCAACAGAGTCGAGATGTGTCAATAATCACGGGTACATTGATTGTGACGTGGTTCGAGATATGTTTCCACGATGTTGCAATTCGTGATAAAATAACAGTAAATGATAAAAGCAGTACATATAACTGCTTATTACATGGGTACTATTACATGTTTTGGCCTAAATGTGCAAAATGATGCTTTTTACTGCTTTGATATTATTTGAACTGTACATATAACTGTGCCGAAACCTTCTCTTCTTACCTCCGGGGAAGTGCTTACTAGTTAAGACTCCCTATTCTGTTAGTGTCATACCCTAAATAAAAGAGGCTCGGAAAGTTTCTAAGCCGGATGGCTTTTTGGTTTCCGGAAAGGAGCTCCTTCCTCAGCTCGAGTTGTCCGCTCGGGTACACTGTCTAGAACAAAGACGTAGGTTTTGAACATAGAATAACGTATCTTCATAACCGGATCCCTAGTAGGAACGCTTATTTGCATCATGCTGCATTTGACTTAGGGGACTCAACACAGGGGTTGGGTTCGTCTAGGACTAGCAATCTGAAATGGAAAAAGACCATCCTGCTGCATCCTATATGTTGTACGCATTTGTTTGTTTCAGATCTGCATGCTGACCGGTTTCTGAAATCAAGAATTTTTGAAAATAAATAGGAGAAAAATAGCAGTGTAGGGAGATAACTACTTTTAGAAAATAAAACCAATGTCCAAGTAGTATCAAAACCCTGCCAAAATCTGGAAAAAATGAATATGTTTTTAGTTTGAAAAAAAAACACCTTGTTTACAAGTTTAGTTTGTGTTGGGCGAACTACGCCGGTTTGATTCTCATAGGGTGTGAGATACGTAGGCAACCCTCGTCGGGTCCAACCTCCCATTTTGTAAAAAATAATAAGTAGTGAAAACGTCAAAAGCTGTATTTTTCTGTCATAGAGTCGTGTGATGCCGTTTTTATCAAAAATAGCCAAATGTTCCCAAAGGGAACGCCGGAAGGCTGCCTTTGTACAAACGGCCACTTCTTATTATTTATTTTTGGTTAAATCGCACAACCTTAAAATCTTCGTCCCTGAAGTGCTGAGAGGTCGTGTTCAGAAACCCTTTTGAGAAAAATGATCATATGTTTTTTTGTTTGTTTTGTCAAATAAATTTTGTTTGTTAAATCTTATTAATAAATGTGCAGAATGAGCACGACTCAAAATGAACCCTTTTCAATCATGAATAAAATTCCCCTCCAATTGCGACTCTGGTGGAATGATTTAGGTAAAGAAGGGCATGACGAAATCAAGAAACATCTGAAAAGCCTCGCGAGTTTGTTGGATATCAGGCCGCAGGGAGATATTATAAGGGCACTGGTCCCTCACTGGGACCCTGCGCACAATGTCTTCCACTTTTCGGACTTTGAACTTACCCCAACTTTAGAGGAAATAGCAGGGTACATCGGCAGTGCTGAGGCTCCATTGAGGCATAAATACCTGGTTGCTCCAAGAGCCGTGGCGGTACACCGATTTTTGGACTCATTAAAGATAGTCAGAACAATTCATAACCCTGACTTGGCAAAAGGTTATTGCACTATGAGTTTCATATACTAAAGATATGGTCACATAGGAGGATTCGACAAGCCAGAAAACCAGTTGTGCAGCAAAAGTAACCGTCGAAAGTGGGATGAACATAGACGGGTTGCTTTCATGATAACTTTCTTAGGGCTCTTGGTATTCCCGAGAAAAGACGGGAATATTGACATAAAGATAGCGGGGGTCGTCAGTACTTTGCTTACACAGAATGATAGCACGCTGGCGCCCATGATTGTAGCTGATATGTTCCGAGCTCTCACGGCCTGCAAAGCCGGAGGAAACTTTTTCGAAGGGTGCAACTTGTTGTTGCAAATGTGGATGACTGAACACCTATGTCACCGAGCCCAGTTTCTGAGCCATGGATCCTCTGAAAAGACCTCCATAGAAGAGTTCTATACCAGAATTAATGAGGCCTACCTACCTGAAGGAGTCTCGGCATGGACCTCATATTTCCGGACCCTCAACGCTAGTAAAATACAGTGGACGCTGGGGTGGTTACCAATCGACGAAGTCATATACATTCCAGCAGCCAGGCCCCATTTTCTCTTGATGGGACTTAAGAGCATTCAACCTTATGCGCCACATCGGGTTTTAAGGCAACTTGGGAGGTGTCAGATATTGCCAAAAGACGAGGATCTAAGCACCCAAGTAATTGAGATCAGTTCCGATGGCCAGTTTCCTGAAGCAAGGGTCCGCCAGATTTGGAGCCAATGTCAGTACCTAGAGGCAAATACTTGTGTATTGAACCGGGCAAAAGGAGAAGTTTCACCCGGATATCAAGCTTGGTACAAAGGGGAAATGTCATCGCGAAGGCCGACTAAAAGACCTCACCTTCAAGAATTTGCCAGGTCCTCACAAGAGCATTGGGGCTGGTTGGCCAAAGAGCGGGAATATCTTACCGAAGCAGGCAAACTGAAACAACAGATTCAGGATATGAAGTTTGAAAGCCAAGTGCAGTTTGCTGCCAACAAGGGAGAAAATAACAGATTAATCAGAGAGAGCGAGATCCTCAAAGCCCAGATCCGGAAGATGAAAAGGGATGCCGACAACCAACTGAGAAGCCGGGCTGATAAAAGGTTGATAGCAGGTTTAAGGAATCAGGTTGCGGAAGGCCAGGAAGATTTGGAAAGATCCAAGGCTAGCATGGCGAGATTACGGACCAAATAGGCAAAAGGTACAATGGCCTGGAGGCAGCGTCTGCAACAAGTCATAAGGGATTATGAAATGAGCATCGGGATATTAAGGAAAACGAACTCCACTCTTTAGGGGCGGATCTTCAAACAAGCACGAGATGCCCAAGCCGACAGAAGACGCTGTTACGATGCAATGACCAGAATGGAAAGACAAATGGAGATGTTCCAGGATCGACTTGCCGACAATGCTCAAGCACTAGGATTAAAAAATCGGCGAATAGAGCAATTGTTCGTTGAAATGGACAACATTCGAGGAAGGATTGATGAGATTGGGCACTACATCTACATGAGATGTTGAGCATGTGAGCAAATACCTCGGAAAACCCTCCTTGTTTCCATCATGGGCTGAGTCCACCGGATCATGAATGAGTTGAAGAGCTTGCATAGAGACCTTACACCAAGGGCCGCGGAAAGGCCGAATGATGCCTCGCGGGCCCCTAAGTTGGAATTTTAAGCTTTTGTTCGAGTCTTGTTTAATTGGCTTTGTTGTCTTCCCATATGTTGTTTTCTTTTCTTTTAATCAAGTCGGAGTCTGTACTATTGTTGTTCCTTGTTCAAAGTAATTTGTAATAGCAAAATTTTGGTGATGAATTAATTGATTCCGAAAGAATTTTTTGTGTGTCTTTACTTTGGGGCAGAACTACGCCCGGTCTGATTCGCGCGGGGACGTGATACGTAGTCAATCCACATAAGATTCGACCGCTAGTAATAAAAGGGAGAAAAAAAGAAAGAAAAAGAAAATATAAAAATAAAATAAAATACAGGGGTTCCCAAAGCACTTTAAAGGGACAAATAAGCAAGCCGGGATGACGCATGTTGTTTGAAACAAAGCATGTTAGAAACGGTTAACTGCCTTGGAGCATTGCATCCCCAATGTGTTGTTATCAAATCTGTTAAACTCTAGCGCTAATAAGTTTGTTGTTTTCCACAAAAATTCCAGACAGTTAGTTGTTAAAGCATTCTGGCAACATACCCTTACCAAACCAGATCCAAAGGACCGGTAACAACCAGCATGACTACTTTAGAAAATAGTACCGAGGAAGAAAGGCCGTTGAGCTAGTTGTTAAAGGAAGCGATGGAGAAGATAGAAAGGATGGGACTAGAGATGAATGCAATGCAGTTAGCTCTAGCCAAAGCACAAAAGAGCCCTGAGCCACTGGGGCACATGCCGGAATACCCCCCACTCCGGCCCTTCAACAAGCCTCCCAAATCACCGTTATCATCAGGAGAGAAGCCCCCATGATTCCCAAGCTCAACCACCCCATCAACCTCTTCCAACACCAAATGTTCCCATTTTTATGGGACCCACCTCAGCCACCCTGCAAAGATCAACCAACGAGCCGTTGTTTCAGGCCCACGATACACAATACTATCCCCCTGAACCCACATTCAATGCACCAGAACCCCATACCTACAATCCGTACGTGGAAGTACCGGCGTAGATTGACAAGCCGGTTAAGGTCCCAAAACAAGATGAGGTAATGAGGAAGTTCAAAAGCCTGGAGCAGTCCTTCAGGAACCTGCATGGATTGGGCAACCAGGTCAGTGTGGCCTACAAGGATCAATGCCCTTTCCCGGACGTCCAACTCCCGGCTGGGTTCAAGATGCCTAAGTTTGATTTGTACGAAGGGCACGGTGATCCCATGGCCCATTTGCGGGGCTTTTGTAGCAAAATGAGAGGGGCAGGTGGCAAAGACGAGCTACTGATAGCTTATTTCGGCTAAAGTTTGAGTGGATCGGCACTGAAATGGTATACCAGGCAGGATTCCAGCAGATGGTACACCTGGGATGATCTGGCGCAGGCTTTCGCAGGTCACTTTCAATACAATCTCGAGATAGTCCCTGACTGTCTCACGTTGCTGAGGACCAAAAAGAAGCCTGGGGAAAGTTTTCGTGAGTTTGGTTTCCACTGGAGAGAACAAGCGGCCAGAGTTGATCCTCCCATGAGAGAGGGAGAAATGGTGGACTACTTCTTGCAAACACTGGATCCAACTTACTTTGGTCACTTGGTGACGACGGTTGGAAAATCCTTCAATGAAGTAGTGAAGATAGGGGTCATGATAGAAGAGGGTCTGAGGTCTGACAAAATCCTAAATTACTCGGCGCTCAAGGCAACGACCCAGGCTATTCAGAGCGGCACGGGAGGTGCGCTGGGAAGAAGGAAGAAAGAAGAAATTGCCACGATTGAGGCAAGCAGTTGGTCCAGGTCCGGCAAACCATAATACAACCAACCCAGACCCCACAGGCCAAACTACCCATACAGCCCACCACAGCACTACTATCCACCTCAAGAACCACACTTCTCCGTACAACAAGCCCAAACGAACACTCAGCCTCCGGTTCACGCGCAATGGCGCGCGCAAGCTCCCCACAATACATACCCACCTCCACATAATACCTACCCACCACCACAAAACACCTATCCACCGCCAAGAGCCTACAGGAACCCTCCAGGGACGGGTTTCAAGGGAAATCCGGCTTCCAGAAATGAAAGACTGCAGAGGCAAAGAACCTTTACTGAGTTGGGAGAAACTTATACTGCCTTGTTCCACAAATTGAGGCAGTTGGGTTTATTAAATCCTGTTGAGCCTAGATTTCCAAATCCCTTACCCCAAAATTTGGACCGATCAATAAGCTGTGGGTACTGCTCAGGGATGTCGGGGCATGATATTGAAAAATGTTGGAGATTGAAGCACGCAATACAAGATCTCATTGATGCCAACAAGATCGAGGTCCAGACACCGGAGGCACCTAACATCAACCAGAACCCATTTCCAACATACCACGAGGCTCACATGATCGAGTTGGTGTATGAGGGAGGAGAGTCGAGGAAGCCCTCATAGACAGTGATGATGATCCAGGCCGCTCCGAAAGAAGGATCGACCAGTGGAAGACCGGGGGTACAGTCGAATGGAGAAGGCGTCAAGCCAGTAGTGATATTGGGAAAGAGTCTGTCCACCGTAACAAACAAGCCCGAGCCAGCCAAGTTGGTAATATCAGGGACTCCACCCACACCCGCAGTTGTGTTGAAAGGGGTATATAGGGAACTGGTCACCATAAAACCTATGGTCCAATTGCCGATGATTGATAGCAAGGTCGTGCCTTGGAAATATGAGAAAGCAGTGGTGATGTACAAAGGAAAACAAGTGGAGGAAGATAGTTGTGAAGTGCAAGGGCTGACTCGATCATGACGGTGTTTTGCTCCGGTGGAGTTGAGAAGACCCAACCCAGCTGCAACCAAAAAACCTGTGTCCGAAGAAGAAGCTGAGGAATTCTTGAGGAAGATGAAAGTGCAGGATTATTCCGTGGTCGAACAGTTGAAGAAAACACCGGCCCAGATCTCGTTGCTATCATTACTAATCCATTCTGATGAACATCGTCAGGCCCTGATGAAGATATTGAATGAGGCTCATGTGCCCAACGAGATTTCTGTAAATCACCTGGAAACGATTGCCAACAAAATTTTCGAGGTGAACAGGGTAACATTCTCATATGACGATCTGCCAGTGGAAGGCACGGAGCATAATAAAGCTCTCTACCTAACTGTCAAATGTGAAGATTCGGCAGTTACTCGGGCATTGGTGGATAATGGCTCAAGTGCCAATATTTGTCCATTATCCACCCTGAACCAGTTAAGGATCGACCACAGAAGAATCCACAAGAATAGCATTTGCATCCGAGGATTTGATGGAAATGGAACAGCCACCGTGGGGGATATTATACTCGAATTGACCATCGGTCCAATCCAATTCACCATGGAGTTCCAGGTATTAGATGTCGCGGTATCTTATAACCTTCTGTTGGGACGACCGTGGATCCACGCAGCTAAAGCAGTGCCTTCCACTTTGCATCAAGTGGTCAAGTTCGAGTGGGATAGACAAGAGGTCGTACTGCACGGCAAGGACACTGCGTGCACCATGGGTGGCGCCATTGTGCCCTTCATAGAGACCAATGATGACAAGGGTCCCTGGGTCTACCAGATTTTCGATACAATATCGGCAAACAAGATTTCTGAGGGTGAGATCATTCAGCACCCTAGGGTAGCTTCTGCAACAATCATGATGGTCTCAGAAATGCTGGGTAATGGGTTTGTGCCAGGAAAAGGCCTGGGGGTTGAGCTTTAGGGGATTGTCCAACCTGTCTCCTTGCCCAAGAATTTGGAAACCTTTGGGTTGGGGTTCAAACCAACTGCAACAGATGTAAAGCGAGCATGGAAGATGAAGAGAAAAGTCTGGTTTCTTCCCAAACCCGTGCCACATCTCTCAAGATCGTTTGTTAGAGAAAGTGCCAAGGAGTCACCGGTCCCAAAAGTTCTCGGACCATTGATTGGGATGGACGGGGACTTGAATCAGAGTTTCGAGAGGCTATTCGTTGATGTCAATATGGTAGAAGTTGGAGAAAGTTCCAGCAGAGCGGACATACAGTTTGTGGGGCCTGAGGCCAAACCCAACAATTGGACGGTTACTCCTCTTCCTATCAGGGGGAGTCCTGGTAGTAGGCTTTGATTTTTGCTTTTCTTTTTCAGATTATTCCAGGGTGTAATCCAAATTTTATTTTTGTTTTCTAAAAGTGTGAACCCTGTTATCTCGTAAGTTTAATAAAATTCTCTTCTTTTGTCTCATTTTAATTTTGTTTTGTTCTTTTTCTTTCTAAACAGTTCTCTTTTTACTGGTTCTAATGACATGGCATGCACAACGGATTTTTGACCTAGTCTAATAAATTAATCCGACTCTGACTCAACGATACAAGATGACGGTCGCGACAATGAGTCTGAATATGACGAGGATGAAGCCTTCGAAGAAATAAACCGAGAATTGTGCCAATTTGAAGAGAAACCCAAACCTAATCTGAATGACACGGAGGCTGTGAATCTGTGGGACACGGATAATGTCAGAGAAACCAAAATTAGCATCCACATTGAGCCAAATGTCAGGGAGGAATTGATCAAAATCCTTGTGGAATTCAAAGACGTCTTTGCATGGTCATATGATGACATGCCGGGTTTAAGCACCAATCTAGTGGTTCACAAATTGCCCACTGACCCGGCATACCCTCCAGTCTAGCAAAAGCTAAGGAAATTTAAGACGGAGATGAGTGTAAAGATCAAAGAAGAGGTGATTAAGCAGCTACAGGCGAAGGTCATTCGGGTCCCTCGATATCCCGAGTGGTTGGCCAATGTGGTACCAGTGCCGAAGAAGGACGGGAAAATCAGGGTGTGCGTCGACTATCGCAATCTCAACAAAGCAAGTCCCAAGGATAACTTTCCGTTGCCCAACATCTATATCCTGATCGATAATTGCGCTGGGTGCGAGATCGGATCCTTTGTGGATTGCTATGCAGGATATCATCAGATCCTAATGGAGGAAGAAGATGCGGAAAAGACAGTTTTTATTACACCATAAGGAACTTACTGCTACCGGGTAATGCCGTTCGGATTGAAAAATGTCGGGGCAATGTACATGTGAGCAATGACTACTGTGTTTCACGACATCATACACAAAGAAATTGAGGTGTACATAGATGATGTGATCATAAAGTCTCGGCGACAGGGAGACCATGTAGCAGACTTAAGGAGATTTTTTCAAAGACTCCGAAGGTATAATATAAAGCTCAACCCGGACAAATGCGCATTCGGGGTTCCATCAGGAAAGCTGTTAGGATTCATCGTCAGTCGACGGGGTATTGAGCTAGACCCATCCAAGATCAAATCCATCCGAGATTTGCCGCCGCCAAAGAACAAAACGGAGGTAATGAGTCTATTGGGGAGGTTAAATTATATCAGCATGTTCATCGCCCAACTCACGGCAACTTGTGAACCCATATTTCGGCTACTGAAAAAAGATGCTACGGTAGACTGGACAGTGGAGTGTCAAGAGGATTTCGACCAAATCAAAGGGTATCTGTCCAATCCCCCTGTGTTGGTTCCACCTGAGCCAGGGAGGCCATTAATTCTTTATCTGACAGTCCTGGAGAATTCGTTTGGTTGTGTACTGGGGCAACACGATGCCACAGGAAGGAAGGAGCAGGCCATTTATTATCTTAGCAAGAAGTTCACAGTGTATGAGGTCAAGTACACTCAACTCGAGAAGACATGTTGCGCCCTAACTTGGGTGGCTCAGAAGTTGAAACACTACTTGTCCTCGTATACTACATATCTCATCTCCCGTTTGGACCCATTAAAGTACATCTTCCAGAAACCCATGCCTACAGGGAGATTAGCAAAATGACAAATCTTGCTCACAGAGTTTGATATCGTCTATGTGACGAGGACGGCCATGAAAGCCCAAGCGCTGGCCGACCATTTGGCAGAGAATCCCGTTGATGAAAAATACGAGCCTTTAAGAACGTATTTTCCCGACGAAGAAGTAATGCATACAGGTGAGTTGGAGTTACCCGAGGAATCGGGTTGGAAGCTTTTCTTCGATGGAGCCGCGAACGCGAAAGAGGTTGGAATAGGAGCAGTACTCATTTCTGAAACAGGACGTCACTATCCTGTTACAGCTCAACTACGCTTCTATTGCACCAATAATATGGCCGAGTATGAAGCCTGCAGTTTGGGTCTGCGATTAACTGCGGACATGGATGTCCAAGACGTTCTGGTCTTGGGAGACTCGGACCTCTTGGTACATCAGATTCAGGGTGAGTGGGAAACCAGGGATTTGAAACTCATACCCTATCGACAATGTTTGCATGATCTGAGCAAGCAATTTTGATCAGTGGAATTCAAACATATCTCAAGAGTCCATAACGAGGTTGCCGATGCATTGGCCACCTTAGCATCAATGTTACACCACCCCGACAAAATGTATGTTGACCCGTTGCACATTCAGTTTCGTGATCAGCATGCTTATTGCAACACGGTAGAAGAGGAAGTAGATGGCGAGCTTTGGTTTCATGATATAAAAGAGTACCTCAAAATGGGGATATATCCGAAACAGGCCACTAGAGACCAAAAAAGATCCCCCCGGCGTTTGTCGAATGGTTTCTTCCTCGGCGGAGGAGTGTTGTACAGAAGAACCCCGGACTTGGGATTGTTAAGATGTATAGACGCCGGTCAAGACACGACAGTTATGGCAGAAGTACATGCTGGAGTTTGCGGGCCACATATGAGCGGCTATGTATTGGCAAAGAAGATCCTTCGATCAGGGTACTATTGGCTCACCATGGATCATGACTGTATCACTTTCGTGAGGAAATGCCATCAGTGTCAGATACATGGAGATCTGATTCATTCTCCGCCAACAGAGTTGCATACGATGCCAGCGTCCTGGCCATTTGTCGCATGGGGCATGGATGTCATTGGGCCTATTGAGCCGGCAGCATCCAACGGCCATAGGTTCATTCTGGTGACCATCGACTACTTCACCAAATGGGTTGAGGCTAAGGTAACTAAAAAGGCAGTGGTGGATTTTGTTCACTCCCATATCATCTGCAGATTTGGGATCCCAAAAGTGATCATCACGGATAATAGTGCAAATCTTAACAGCAGCCTGATGAGAGAGGAATGCCAACAATTCAAGATTACACACCGCAATTCCACCCCATATCATCCCAAGGCGAATGGAGCGGTCGAAGCAACCAATAAGAACATCAAGAAGATACTGCGGAAGATGGTGGAAGGATCTAGACAATGGCATGAGAAATTACCCTTTGCCTTGTTGGGTTATCGCACTACAGTCCGGACTTCCATAGGTGCAACTCCATATTTGTTGGTGTACGGAACTGAGGCAGTAATACCAGCGGAGGTCGAAATTCCATCCCTCCGGATTGTCGCTGAAGCCGAGATTGATGATGATGATTGGGTCAAAGCTCGATTGGAACAGTTGAGTTTGATAGACGAAAAAAGGTTGGCAGCAGTATGCCATGGTCAGTTGTATCAGAAGAGAATGGCAAGGGCGTACAATAAGAAGGTACGCCCCAGAAAATTTGAAGTAGGGCAGCAGGTATTGAAACGGATCCTCCCGCATCAGGTCGAAGCAAAAGGCAAGTTCGCCCCGAATTGGAAAGGGCCTTATATCGTGACTAGAGTGTTGTCCAACGGTGCTTTGTGCCTAATAGATGTCGAGGGAAGATGTGTCGACATGGCTATCAATTTTGATGCAGTCAAAAGATATTATGCATAATTTCTTCGATTACGATAGTTATTGGTTCGTTTGTTTGTATTTGGTACTTATTGGATAATGAAATGATAGAGGCAATTCTTTCTTCTATCCAAACACTTTTAACCTTTGCTTCCCCCTTTTTGAGCCTTAAGTCATTCTTTCATACCCCTCTTTTGGAATCACCAAATGGGAAAAGATATGAAACAGAAGAAAAATGAAAAAAGAGAAGAAATTAAAAAAGAAGAAAAAGATAAAAATCAAAAGAAAAACAAGAGAGTTAGGAACTACGTTTGACTTGATTCCTCAAAAAGGATACGTAGGCACCTCACGGCTCGGTCATAGTGTGCATAATGCGCATAACTCAACATAGTGTAAACATAAGATTCCCCGAGCGAGAAAACCGGGGCAGGAATTATGTTTTGAATATCCAAAAGGGTTTGATTCCAAGAGTTGTAACACTTCACCCATCGAAGTTAAGTTAAATATTTGAAACAAAAACAACATCGATGCCCAAAAGACCTCCCGATCAATGTCCGAGAAGTGCCAAGTTAGGACAATGGAAGCCGAGGATAATATGCTGATCTCCAGCAAAGAAGGGGATCATAAATGAGAAATAAACTGATAGCCAGAAAGAATCTCCGAAAGAGAGAGTCGTGTCGGCAACACCCTAAATTCCCTGTTGAAAGGCAAAATGAGAGAGTCTTATCGGTGAAAACCTTCGCAGGCACCATAAGGCGACGAAAGATGAGAGATATAAACGAGAGAGTCTTATTGGTGAAAACCTTCACGGGCACCGTAAGGCGCCGGGAGCTGAGAGAAAAGAGAGAGTCTTATTAGTGAAAACCCCTCGAAGGGCACTGTAAGGCGACAAGAAATATTGGCAAAAGGATCCACATTTGCGAAGAAATGGACACCTATTTATCCCCAGCAAGTAAGGCCATCAGGCAGGTTGATTATAGACTGGGTCGGGAATCCATGGTGCACGACATGATCATAAGGACCAGTCATATCATCCAGATAAGTTCTTTTCTTTTCTTCTTTCCCACCCGTATTTGTTCAGAAAGATTTTTCTCCTTTTCTATCTTTTTCATTTCTTTCTAGAAATTCGTTTTGAAAAGGATTTTTCAGAGTTTACTACCAGAGGCCTAAGTGGTACAAAAGCAAAATACGAATGGGACAGGTCCAAGATGAGGCAATAAGACAAAAAGGCATTTGGTGCAAAACCAAAAGACAAATTGGCTTAGAAAGTTATGGGGGGCGTGAAGAAAAGCGGAAAACGACGGTTGAGGGACTTAGGAACCAAGTTCCAAAAAGATCCCCCGGCATAACGGCAATAGATCACGAACCAAGGTCCGAAGTGGTCAGACACCACATAAAGGAGGAAGGAGGCGGGGGGAATTGGCTCGCCGCAAGACAACCCTAACAGTCTTGTCCCCAATAAGGATATCCCCGGATGAAAACGTCCTATGCCATGCAGTTCATTGGGAATAAGACTTCCAAGTAAATAGTGTTGGAATGGAAGAAGACCCCCACAACTTGTTTTGAAACAAGAAGGCAGGGAGAGATAAATGGAAAGACATCCCCAGCAGACATTCCATCCCTAACCAGTTTTGAGACCACAGAAGGGGAAAAGGAAAAATCATCCCCCAGCAGGAAGGAAACGGCTGCTCACCATGATTAAAACTAACAAAATCCTCTTTGTCTGCTGCAGGAAAATAAAGGTTGATGATGGCAGAGGGACGCGACGCAAGAAAGGTCACAAAAACTGGGGCAGAAAATTTTTTGCCGTTTTCAACATTTTTCTCGGAGGAACGAGGAAACAGACTCAAACTTTCATGTCTTAGTTTTAATAGGCGCCCACCTGTATAACAAGAGGAATACTTTCATGTCTTAGTTTTAATAGGCGCCCACTTGTATAACAAGAGGAATACTTTCATGTCTTAGTTTTAATAGGCGCCCACCTGTATAACAAGAGAAATACTTTCATGCCTTAGTTTTAATAGACGCCCACCTGTATAACAAGAGGAATAATTTCATGTCTTAGTTTTAATAGGCGCCCACCTGCATAACAAGAGGAATATTTTCATGTCTTAGTTTTAATAGGCGTCCACCTGTATAACAAGAGGAATACTTTCATGTCTTAGTTTAAATAGGCGCCCACCTGTATAACAAGAGGAATATTTTCATGTCTTAGTTTTAATAGGCGCCCACCTGTATAACAAGAGGAATACTTTCATGTCTTAGTTTAAATAGGCGCCCACCTGTATAACAAGAGGAATATTTTCATGTCTTAGTCTTAATAGGCGCCCATCTGCATAACAAGAGGAATATTTTCATGTCTTAGTTTTAATAGGCGGCCACCTGTATAACAAGAGGAATACTTTCATGTCTTATTTTAAATAGGCTCCCACCTGTATAACAAGAGGAATATTTTCATGTCTTAGTTTTAATAGGCGCCCACATGTATAACAAGAGGAATACTTTCATGTCTTAGTTTAAATAGGCGCCCACCTGTATAACAAGAGGTATATTTTCATGTCTTAGTTTAAATAGGAGCCCACCTGTATAACAAGAGGAATATTTTCATGTCTTAGTTTTAATAGGAGCCCACCTGTATAACAAGAGGAATATTTTCATGTCTTAGTTTTAATAGGCGCCCACCTGTATAACGAGAGGAATATTTTCATGTCTTAGTTTTAATAGGCGCCCACCTGTATAACGAGAGGAATACTTTCATGTCTTAGTTTTAATAGGCGCCCACCTGTATAACAAGAGGAATACTTTCATGTCTTAGTTTCAATAGACGCCCACCTGTATAACAAGAGGAATACTTTCATGTCTTACTTTTTAATAGCCGCCCACCTGTATAACAAAAGGAATACTTTCATGTCTTAGTTTTAATAGGCGCCCACCTGTATAACAAGAGGAATACTTTCATGTCTTAGTTTTAATAGGCGCCCACCTCTATAACAAGAGAAATATTTTCATGTCTTAGTTTTAATAGGTGCCCACCTGCATAACAAGAGGAATATTTTCATGTCTTAGTTTTAATAGGCGCCCACCTGTATAACAAGAGGAATACTTTCATGTCTTAGTTTAAATAGGCGCCCACCTGTATAACAAGAGGAATAATTTCACGTCTTAGTTTAAATAGGCTCCCACCTGTATAACAAGAGGAATATTTTCATGTCTTAGTTTAAATAGGCGCCCACCTGTATATCAAGAGAAATATTTTTCATGTCTTAGTTTAAATAGGCGCCCACCTGTATAACCAGAGGAATATTTTTATGTCTTAATTTTAATAGGCGCCCACCTGTATAACGAGAGGAACATTTTCATGTCTTAGTTTTAATAGGCGCGCACCTGTATAACGAGAGGAATATTTTCATGTCTTAGTTTTAATAGGCGCCCACCTGTATAACGAGAGGAATATTTTCATGTCTTAGTTTTAATAGGCGCCCACCTGTATAACGAGAGGAATACTTTCATGTCTTAGTTTTAATAGGCGCCCACCTGTATAACAAGAGGAATACTTTCATGTCTTAGTTTTAATAGACGCCCACCTGTATAACAAGAGGAATACTTTCATGTCTTAGTTTTAATTGCCGCCCACCTGTATAACAAAAGGAATACTTTCATGTCTTAGTTTTAATAGGCGCCCACCTGTATAACGAGAGGAATACTTTCATGTCTTAGTTTTAATAGGCGCCCACCTGTATAACAAGAGGAATACTTTCATGTCTTAGTTTTAATAGGCGCCCACCTGTATAACAAGAGGAATATTTTCATGTCTTAGTTTAAATAGGCTTCCACCTGTATAACAAGAGGAATATTTTCATGTCTTAGTTGAAATAGGCGCCCACCTGTATAACAAGAGAAATATTTTTCATGTCTTAGTTTAAATAGGCGCCCACCTGTATAACGAGAGGAATATTTTCATGTCTTAATTTTAATAGGCGCCCACCTGTATAACGAGAGGAATATTTTCATGTCTTAGTTTTAATAGGCGCGCACCTGTATAACGAGAGGAATACTTTCATGTCTTAGTTTAAATAGGCGCCCACCTGTATAACAAGAGGAATAATTTCACGTCTTAGTTTAAATAGCCGCCCACCTGTATAACAAGAGGAATACTTTCATGTCTTAGTTTTAATAGGCGCCCACCTGTATAACGAGAGGAATACTTCCATGTCTTAGTTTTAATAAGCGCCCACCTGTATAACGAGAGGAATACTTTCATGTCTTAGTTTTAATAGGCGCCCACCTGTATAACAAGAGGAATACTTTCATGTCTTAGTTTGAATAGGCTCCCACCTGTATAACAAGAGGAATACTTTCATGTCTTAGTTTTAATAGGCTCCCACCTGTATAACAAGAGGAATACTTTCATGTCTTAGTTTTAATAGGCGCCCACCTGTATAACAAGAGGAATATTTTCGAGTCTTAGTTTTAATAGGCGTCCACCTGTATAACAAGAGGAATATTTTCATGTTTTAGTTTAAATAGGCGCCCACCTGTATAACAAGAGGAATACTTTCATATCTTAGTTTTAAT
This sequence comes from Nicotiana sylvestris, assembly GCF_000393655.2. Classification (NCBI taxonomy): domain Eukaryota; kingdom Viridiplantae; phylum Streptophyta; class Magnoliopsida; order Solanales; family Solanaceae; genus Nicotiana; species Nicotiana sylvestris. The sequence continues at coordinate 24,152,668 of NC_091060.1, forward strand.
AGGCGCCCACCTGTATAACAAGAGGAATATTTTGATGTGTTAGTTTAAATAGGCGCCCACCTGTATAACAAGGGGAATACTTTCATGTCTTAGTTTTAATAGGCGCCCACCTGTATAACAAGAGGAATACTTTCATGTCTTAGTTTAAATAGGCGTCCACCTGTATAACAAGAGGAATATTTTCATGTCTTAGTCATAATAGGCGCCCATCTGCATAACAAGAGGAATATTTTCATGTCTTAGTTTTAATAGGCGCCCACCTGTATAACAAGAGGAATACTTTCATGTCTTAGTTTAAATAGGCTCCCACCTGTATAACAAGAGGAATATTTTCATGTCTTAGTTTTAATAGGCGCCCACCTGTATAACAAGAGGAATACTTTCATGTCTTAGTTTAAATAGGCGCCCACCTGTATAACAAGAGGTATATTTTCATGTCTTAGTTTAAATAGGAGCCCACCTGTATAACAAGAGGAATATTTTCATGTCTAAGTTTTAATAGGAGCCCACCTGTATAACAAGAGGAATATTTTCATGTCTTAGTTTTAATAGGCGCCCACCTGTATAACAAGAGGAATACTTTCATGTCTTAGTTTTAATAGGCTCCCACCTGTATAACAAGAGTAATACTTTCATGTCTTAGTTTTAATAGGCTCCCACCTGTATAACAAGAGGAATACTTTCATGTCTTAGTTTTAATAGGCGCCCACCTGTATAACAAGAGGAATATTTTCAAGTCTTAGTTTTAATAGGCGTCCACCTGTATAACAAGAGGAATATTTTCATGTTTTAGTTTAAATAGGCGCCCACCTGTATAACAAGAGGAATACTTTCATATCTTAGTTTTAATAGGCGCCCACCTGTATAACAAGAGGAATATTTTGATGTGTTAGTTTAAATAGGCGCCCACCTGTATAACAAGGGGAATACTTTCATGTCTTAGTTTTAATAGGAGCCCACCTGTATAACAAGAGGAATATTTTCATGTCTTAGTTTTAATAGGCGCCCACCTGTATAACAAGAGGAATACTTTCATGTCTTAGTTTAAATAGGCGCCCACCTGTATAACAAGAGGAATATTTTCATGTCTTAGTCTTAATAGGCGCCCATCTGCATAACAAGAGGAATATTTTCATGTCTTAGTTTTAATAGGCGCCCACCTGTATAACAAGAGGAATACTTTCATGTCTTAGTTTAAATAGGCTCCCACCTGTATAACAACTATCTTAGTTTTAATAGGCGCCCACCTGTATAACAAGAGGAATACTTTCATGTCTTAGTTTAAATAGGCGCCCACCTGTATAACAAGAGGTATATTTTCATGTCTTAGTTTAAATAGGAGCCCACCTGTATAACAAGAGGAATATTTTCATGTCTTAGTTTTAATAGGCGCCCACCTGTATAACGAGAGGAATACTTTCATGTCTTAGTTTTAATAGGCGCCCACCTGTATAACAAGAGGAATACTTTCATGTCTTAGTTTCAATAGACGCCCACCTGTATAACAAGAGGAATACTTTCATGTCTTACTTTTTAATAGCCGCCCACCTGTATAACAAAAGGAATACTTTCATGTCTTAGTTTTAATAGGCGCCCACCTGTATAACAAGAGGAATACTTTCATGTCTTAGTTTTAATAGGCGCCCACCTCTATAACAAGAGAAATATTTTCATGTCTTAGTTTTAATAGGTGCCCACCTGCATAACAAGAGGAATATTTTCATGTCTTAGTTTTAATAGGCGCCCACCTGTATAACAAGAGGAATACTTTCATGTCTTAGTTTAAATAGGCGCCCACCTGTATAACAAGAGGAATAATTTCACGTCTTAGTTTAAATAGGCTCCCACCTGTATAACAAGAGGAATATTTTCATGTCTTAGTTTAAATAGGCGCCCACCTGTATATCAAGAGAAATATTTTTCATGTCTTAGTTTAAATAGGCGCCCACCTGTATAACCAGAGGAATATTTTTATGTCTTAATTTTAATAGGCGCCCACCTGTATAACGAGAGGAACATTTTCATGTCTTAGTTTTAATAGGCGCGCACCTGTATAACGAGAGGAATATTTTCATGTCTTAGTTTTAATAGGCGCCCACCTGTATAACGAGAGGAATATTTTCATGTCTTAGTTTTAATAGGCGCCCACCTGTATAACGAGAGGAATACTTTCATGTCTTAGTTTTAATAGGCGCCCACCTGTATAACAAGAGGAATACTTTCATGTCTTAGTTTTAATAGACGCCCACCTGTATAACAAGAGGAATACTTTCATGTCTTAGTTTTAATTGCCGCCCACCTGTATAACAAAAGGAATACTTTCATGTCTTAGTTTTAATAGGCGCCCACCTGTATAACGAGAGGAATACTTTCATGTCTTAGTTTTAATAGGCGCCCACCTGTATAACAAGAGGAATACTTTCATGTCTTAGTTTTAATAGGCGCCCACCTGTATAACAAGAGGAATATTTTCATGTCTTAGTTTAAATAGGCTTCCACCTGTATAACAAGAGGAATATTTTCATGTCTTAGTTGAAATAGGCGCCCACCTGTATAACAAGAGAAATATTTTTCATGTCTTAGTTTAAATAGGCGCCCACCTGTATAACGAGAGGAATATTTTCATGTCTTAATTTTAATAGGCGCCCACCTGTATAACGAGAGGAATATTTTCATGTCTTAGTTTTAATAGGCGCGCACCTGTATAACGAGAGGAATACTTTCATGTCTTAGTTTAAATAGGCGCCCACCTGTATAACAAGAGGAATAATTTCACGTCTTAGTTTAAATAGCCGCCCACCTGTATAACAAGAGGAATACTTTCATGTCTTAGTTTTAATAGGCGCCCACCTGTATAACGAGAGGAATACTTCCATGTCTTAGTTTTAATAAGCGCCCACCTGTATAACGAGAGGAATACTTTCATGTCTTAGTTTTAATAGGCGCCCACCTGTATAACAAGAGGAATACTTTCATGTCTTAGTTTGAATAGGCTCCCACCTGTATAACAAGAGGAATACTTTCATGTCTTAGTTTTAATAGGCTCCCACCTGTATAACAAGAGGAATACTTTCATGTCTTAGTTTTAATAGGCGCCCACCTGTATAACAAGAGGAATATTTTCGAGTCTTAGTTTTAATAGGCGTCCACCTGTATAACAAGAGGAATATTTTCATGTTTTAGTTTAAATAGGCGCCCACCTGTATAACAAGAGGAATACTTTCATATCTTAGTTTTAATAGGCGCCCACCTGTATAACAAGAGGAATATTTTGATGTGTTAGTTTAAATAGGCGCCCACCTGTATAACAAGGGGAATACTTTCATGTCTTAGTTTTAATAGGCGCCCACCTGTATAACAAGAGGAATACTTTCATGTCTTAGTTTAAATAGGCGTCCACCTGTATAACAAGAGGAATATTTTCATGTCTTAGTCATAATAGGCGCCCATCTGCATAACAAGAGGAATATTTTCATGTCTTAGTTTTAATAGGCGCCCACCTGTATAACAAGAGGAATACTTTCATGTCTTAGTTTAAATAGGCTCCCACCTGTATAACAAGAGGAATATTTTCATGTCTTAGTTTTAATAGGCGCCCACCTGTATAACAAGAGGAATACTTTCATGTCTTAGTTTAAATAGGCGCCCACCTGTATAACAAGAGGTATATTTTCATGTCTTAGTTTAAATAGGAGCCCACCTGTATAACAAGAGGAATATTTTCATGTCTAAGTTTTAATAGGAGCCCACCTGTATAACAAGAGGAATATTTTCATGTCTTAGTTTTAATAGGCGCCCACCTGTATAACAAGAGGAATACTTTCATGTCTTAGTTTTAATAGGCTCCCACCTGTATAACAAGAGTAATACTTTCATGTCTTAGTTTTAATAGGCTCCCACCTGTATAACAAGAGGAATACTTTCATGTCTTAGTTTTAATAGGCGCCCACCTGTATAACAAGAGGAATATTTTCAAGTCTTAGTTTTAATAGGCGTCCACCTGTATAACAAGAGGAATATTTTCATGTTTTAGTTTAAATAGGCGCCCACCTGTATAACAAGAGGAATACTTTCATATCTTAGTTTTAATAGGCGCCCACCTGTATAACAAGAGGAATATTTTGATGTGTTAGTTTAAATAGGCGCCCACCTGTATAACAAGGGGAATACTTTCATGTCTTAGTTTTAATAGGAGCCCACCTGTATAACAAGAGGAATATTTTCATGTCTTAGTTTTAATAGGCGCCCACCTGTATAACAAGAGGAATACTTTCATGTCTTAGTTTAAATAGGCGCCCACCTGTATAACAAGAGGAATATTTTCATGTCTTAGTCTTAATAGGCGCCCATCTGCATAACAAGAGGAATATTTTCATGTCTTAGTTTTAATAGGCGCCCACCTGTATAACAAGAGGAATACTTTCATGTCTTAGTTTAAATAGGCTCCCACCTGTATAACAACTATCTTAGTTTTAATAGGCGCCCACCTGTATAACAAGAGGAATACTTTCATGTCTTAGTTTAAATAGGCGCCCACCTGTATAACAAGAGGTATATTTTCATGTCTTAGTTTAAATAGGAGCCCACCTGTATAACAAGAGGAATATTTTCATGTCTTAGTTTTAATAGGAGCCCACCTGTATAACAAGAGCAATATTTTCATGTCTTAGTTTTAATAGGCGCCCACCTGTATAACAAGAGGAATACTTTCATGTCTTAGTTTTAATAGGCTCCCACCTGTATAACAAGAGGAATACTTTCATGTCTTAGTTTTAATAGGCTCCCACCTGTATAACAAGAGGAATACTTTCATGTCTTAGTTTTAATAGGCGCCCACCTGTATAACAAGAGGAATATTTTCAAGTCTTAGTTTTAATAGGCGTCCACCTGTATAACAAGAGGAATATTTTCATGTTTTAGTTTAAATAGGCGCCCACCTGTATAACAAGAGGAATACTTTCATATATTAGTTTTAATAGGCGCCCACCTGTATAACCAGAGGAATATTTTGATGTGTTAGTTTAAATAGGCGCCCACCTGTATAACAAGGGGAATACTTTCATGTCTTAGTTTTAATAGGCGCCCACCTGTATAACAAGAGGAATATTTTCATGTCTTAGTTTTAATAGGCTCCCACCTGTATAACAAGAGGAATATTTTAATGTCTTAGTTTTAATAGGCGCCCACCTGTATAACAAGAGGAATACTTTCATGTCTTAGTTTAAATAGGCGCCCACCTGTATAACAAGAGGTATATTTTCATGTCTTAGTTTAAATAGGAGCCCACCTGTATAACAAGAGGAATATTTTCATGTCTTAGTTTTAATAGGAGCCCACCTGTATAACAAGAGGAATATTTTCATGTCTTAGTTTTAATAGGCGCCCACCTGTATAACGAGAGGAATATTTTCATGTCTTAGTTTTAATAGGCGCCCACCTGTATAACGAGAGGAATACTTTCATGTCTTAGTTTTAATAGGCGCACACCTGTATAACAAGAGGAATACTTTTATGTCTTAATTTTAATAGACGCCCACCTGTATAACAAGAGGAATACTTTCATGTTTTAGTTTTAATAGCCGCCCACCTGTATAACAAAAGGAATACTTTCATGTCTTAGTTTTAATAGGCGCCCACCTGTATAACAAGAGGAATACTTTCATGTCTTAGATTTAATAGGCGCCCACCTGTATAACAAGAGAAATATTTTCATGTATTAGTTTTAATAGGCGCCCACCTGCATAACAAGAGGAATATTTTCATGTCTTAGTTTTAATAGGCGCCCACCTGTATAACAAGAGGAATACTTTCATGTCTTAGTTTAAATAGGCGCCCACCTGTATAACAAGAGGAATAATTTCACGTCTTAGTTTAAATAGGCGCCCACCTGTATAACAAGAGGAATACTTTCATGTCTTAGTTTTAATAGGCGCCCACCTGTATAACAAGAGGAATATTTTCATGTCTTAGTTTAAATAGGCTCCCACCTGTATAACAAGAGGAATATTTTCATGTCTTAGTTTAAATAGGCGCCCACCTGTATAACAAGAGAAATATTTTTCATGTCTTAGTTTAAATAGGCTCCCACCTGTATAACGAGAGGAATATTTTCATGTCTTAATTTTAATAGGCGCCCACCTGTATAACGAGAGGAATATTTTCATGTCTTAGTTTTAATAGGCGCCCACCTGTATAACGAGAGGAATACTTTCATGTCTTAGTTTTAATAAGCGCCCACCTGTATAACGAGAGGAATACTTTCATGTCTTAGTTTTAATAGGTGCCCACCTGTATAACGAGAGGAATACTTTCATGTCTTAGTTTTAATAGGCGCCCACCTGTATAACAAGAGGAATACTTTCATGTCTTAGTTTTAATAGGCTCCCACCTGTATAACAAGAGGAATACTTTCATGTCTTAGTTTTAATAGGCTCCCACCTGTATAACAAGAGGAATACTTTCATGTCTTAGTTTTAATAGGCGCCCACCTGTATAACAAGAGGAATATTTTCAAGTCTTAGTTTTAATAGGCGTCCACCTGTATAACAAGAGGAATATTTTCATGTTTTAGTTTAAATAGGCGCCCACCTGTATAACAAGAGGAATACTTTCATATCTTAGTTTTAATAGGCGCCCACCTGTATAACAAGAGGAATATTTTGATGTGTTAGTTTAAATAGGCGCCCACCTGTATAACAAGGGGAATACTTTCATGTCTTAGTTTTAATAGGCGCCCACCTGTATAACAAGAGGAATATTTTCATGTCTTAGTTTTAATAGGCGCCCACCTGTATAACAAGAGGAATACTTTCATGTCTTAGTTTAAATAGGCGCCCAACTGTATAACAAGAGGAATATTTTCATGTCTAAGTTTTAATAGGAGCCCACCTGTATAACAAGAGGAATATTTTCATGTCTTAGTTTTAATAGGCGCCCACATGTATAACAAGAGGAATACTTTCATGTCTTAGTTTAAATAGGCGCCCACCTGTATAACAAGAGGTATATTTTCATGTCTTAGTTTAAATAGGAGCCCACCTGTATAACAAGAGGAATATTTTCATGTCTTAGTTTTAATAGGAGCCCACCTGTATAACAAGAGGAATATTTTCATGTCTTAGTTTTAATAGGCGCCCACCTGTATAACGAGAGGAATATTTTCATGTCTTAGTTTTAATAGGCGCCCACCTGTATAACGAGAGGAATACTTTCATGTCTTAGTTTTAATAGGCGCCCACCTGTATAACAAGAGGAATACTTTCATGTCTTAGTTTCAATAGACGCCCACCTGTATAACAAGAGGAATACTTTCATGTCTTACTTTTTAATAGCCGCCCACCTGTATAACAAAAGGAATACTTTCATGTCTTAGTTTTAATAGGCGCCCACCTGTATAACAAGAGGAATACTTTCATGTCTTAGTTTTAATAGGCGCCCACCTCTATAACAAGAGAAATATTTTCATGTCTTAGTTTTAATAGGTGCCCACCTGCATAACAAGAGGAATATTTTCATGTCTTAGTTTTAATAGGCGCCCACCTGTATAACAAGAGGAATACTTTCATGTCTTAGTTTAAATAGGCGCCCACCTGTATAACAAGAGGAATAATTTCACGTCTTAGTTTAAATAGGCTCCCACCTGTATAACAAGAGGAATATTTTCATGTCTTAGTTTAAATAGGCGCCCACCTGTATATCAAGAGAAATATTTTTCATGTCTTAGTTTAAATAGGCGCCCACCTGTATAACCAGAGGAATATTTTTATGTCTTAATTTTAATAGGCGCCCACCTGTATAACGAGAGGAACATTTTCATGTCTTAGTTTTAATAGGCGCGCACCTGTATAACGAGAGGAATATTTTCATGTCTTAGTTTTAATAGGCGCCCACCTGTATAACGAGAGGAATATTTTCATGTCTTAGTTTTAATAGGCGCCCACCTGTATAACGAGAGGAATACTTTCATGTCTTAGTTTTAATAGGCGCCCACCTGTATAACAAGAGGAATACTTTCATGTCTTAGTTTTAATAGACGCCCACCTGTATAACAAGAGGAATACTTTCATGTCTTAGTTTTAATTGCCGCCCACCTGTATAACAAAAGGAATACTTTCATGTCTTAGTTTTAATAGGCGCCCACCTGTATAACGAGAGGAATACTTTCATGTCTTAGTTTTAATAGGCGCCCACCTGTATAACAAGAGGAATACTTTCATGTCTTAGTTTTAATAGGCGCCCACCTGTATAACAAGAGGAATATTTTCATGTCTTAGTTTAAATAGGCTTCCACCTGTATAACAAGAGGAATATTTTCATGTCTTAGTTGAAATAGGCGCCCACCTGTATAACAAGAGAAATATTTTTCATGTCTTAATTTAAATAGGCGCCCACCTGTATAACGAGAGGAATATTTTCATGTCTTAATTTTAATAGGCGCCCACCTGTATAACGAGAGGAATATTTTCATGTCTTAGTTTTAATAGGCGCGCACCTGTATAACGAGAGGAATACTTTCATGTCTTAGTTTAAATAGGCGCCCACCTGTATAACAAGAGGAATAATTTCACGTCTTAGTTTAAATAGCCGCCCACCTGTATAACAAGAGGAATACTTTCATGTCTTAGTTTTAATAGGCGCCCACCTGTATAACGAGAGGAATACTTCCATGTCTTAGTTTTAATAAGCGCCCACCTGTATAACGAGAGGAATACTTTCATGTCTTAGTTTTAATAGGCGCCCACCTGTATAACAAGAGGAATACTTTCATGTCTTAGTTTTAATAGGCTCCCACCTGTATAACAAGAGGAATACTTTCATGTCTTAGTTTTAATAGGCTCCCACCTGTATAACAAGAGGAATACTTTCATGTCTTAGTTTTAATAGGCGCCCACCTGTATAACAAGAGGAATATTTTCGAGTCTTAGTTTTAATAGGCGTCCACCTGTATAACAAGAGGAATATTTTCATGTTTTAGTTTAAATAGGCGCCCACCTGTATAACAAGAGGAATACTTTCATATCTTAGTTTTAATAGGCGCCCACCTGTATAACAAGAGGAATATTTTGATGTGTTAGTTTAAATAGGCGCCCACCTGTATAACAAGGGGAATACTTTCATGTCTTAGTTTTAATAGGCGCCCACCTGTATAACAAGAGGAATACTTTCATGTCTTAGTTTAAATAGGCGTCCACCTGTATAACAAGAGGAATATTTTCATGTCTTAGTCATAATAGGCGCCCATCTGCATAACAAGAGGAATATTTTCATGTCTTAGTTTTAATAGGCGCCCACCTGTATAACAAGAGGAATACTTTCATGTCTTAGTTTAAATAGGCTCCCACCTGTATAACAAGAGGAATATTTTCATGTCTTAGTTTTAATAGGCGCCCACCTGTATAACAAGAGGAATACTTTCATGTCTTAGTTTAAATAGGCGCCCACCTGTATAACAAGAGGTATATTTTCATGTCTTAGTTTAAATAGGAGCCCACCTGTATAACAAGAGGAATATTTTCATGTCTAAGTTTTAATAGGAGCCCACCTGTATAACAAGAGGAATATTTTCATGTCTTAGTTTTAATAGGCGCCCACCTGTATAACAAGAGGAATACTTTCATGTCTTAGTTTTAATAGGCTCCCACCTGTATAACAAGAGTAATACTTTCATGTCTTAGTTTTAATAGGCTCCCACCTGTATAACAAGAGGAATACTTTCATGTCTTAGTTTTAATAGGCGCCCACCTGTATAACAAGAGGAATATTTTCAAGTCTTAGTTTTAATAGGCGTCCACCTGTATAACAAGAGGAATATTTTCATGTTTTAGTTTAAATAGGCGCCCACCTGTATAACAAGAGGAATACTTTCATATCTTAGTTTTAATAGGCGCCCACCTGTATAACAAGAGGAATATTTTGATGTGTTAGTTTAAATAGGCGCCCACCTGTATAACAAGGGGAATACTTTCATGTCTTAGTTTTAATAGGAGCCCACCTGTATAACAAGAGGAATATTTTCATGTCTTAGTTTTAATAGGCGCCCACCTGTATAACAAGAGGAATACTTTCATGTCTTAGTTTAAATAGGCGCCCACCTGTATAACAAGAGGAATATTTTCATGTCTTAGTCTTAATAGGCGCCCATCTGCATAACAAGAGGAATATTTTCATGTCTTAGTTTTAATAGGCGCCCACCTGTATAACAAGAGGAATACTTTCATGTCTTAGTTTAAATAGGCTCCCACCTGTATAACAACTATCTTAGTTTTAATAGGCGCCCACCTGTATAACAAGAGGAATACTTTCATGTCTTAGTTTAAATAGGCGCCCACCTGTATAACAAGAGGTATATTTTCATGTCTTAGTTTAAATAGGAGCCCACCTGTATAACAAGAGGAATATTTTCATGTCTTAGTTTTAATAGGAGCCCACCTGTATAACAAGAGCAATATTTTCATGTCTTAGTTTTAATAGGCGCCCACCTGTATAACAAGAGGAATACTTTCATGTCTTAGTTTTAATAGGCTCCCACCTGTATAACAAGAGGAATACTTTCATGTCTTAGTTTTAATAGGCTCCCACCTGTATAACAAGAGGAATACTTTCATGTCTTAGTTTTAATAGGCGCCCACCTGTATAACAAGAGGAATATTTTCAAGTCTTAGTTTTAATAGGCGTCCACCTGTATAACAAGAGGAATATTTTCATGTTTTAGTTTAAATAGGCGCCCACCTGTATAACAAGAGGAATACTTTCATATATTAGTTTTAATAGGCGCCCACCTGTATAACCAGAGGAATATTTTGATGTGTTAGTTTAAATAGGCGCCCACCTGTATAACAAGGGGAATACTTTCATGTCTTAGTTTTAATAGGCGCCCACCTGTATAACAAGAGGAATATTTTCATGTCTTAGTTTTAATAGGCTCCCACCTGTATAACAAGAGGAATATTTTAATGTCTTAGTTTTAATAGGCGCCCACCTGTATAACAAGAGGAATACTTTCATGTCTTAGTTTTAATAGGCGCCCACCTGTATAACGAGAGGAATATTTTCATGTCTTAGTTTTAATAGGCGCCCACCTGTATAACGAGAGGAATACTTTCATGTCTTAGTTTTAATAGGCGCACACCTGTATAACAAGAGGAATACTTTTATGTCTTAATTTTAATAGACGCCCACCTGTATAACAAGAGGAATACTTTCATGTTTTAGTTTTAATAGCCGCCCACCTGTATAACAAAAGGAATACTTTCATGTCTTAGTTTTAATAGGCGCCCACCTGTATAACAAGAGGAATACTTTCATGTCTTAGTTTTAATAGGCGCCCACCTGTATAACAAGAGAAATATTTTCATGTCTTAGTTTTAATAGGCGCCCACCTGCATAACAAGAGGAATATTTTCATGTCTTAGTTTTAATAGGCGCCCACCTGTATAACAAGAGGAATACTTTCATGTCTTAGTTTAAATAGGCGCCCACCTGTATAACAAGAGGAATAATTTCACGTCTTAGTTTAAATAGGCGCCCACCTGTATAACAAGAGGAATACTTTCATGTCTTAGTTTTAATAGGCGCCCACCTGTATAACAAGAGGAATATTTTCATGTCTTAGTTTAAATAGGCTCCCACCTGTATAACAAGAGGAATATTTTCATGTCTTAGTTTAAATAGGCGCCCACCTGTATAACAAGAGAAATATTTTTCATGTCTTAGTTTAAATAGGCTCCCACCTGTATAACGAGAGGAATATTTTCATGTCTTAATTTTAATAGGCGCCCACCTGTATAACGAGAGGAATATTTTCATGTCTTAGTTTTAATAGGCGCCCACCTGTATAACGAGAGGAATACTTTCATGTCTTAGTTTTAATAAGCGCCCACCTGTATAACGAGAGGAATACTTTCATGTCTTAGTTTTAATAGGTGCCCACCTGTATAACGAGAGGAATACTTTCATGTCTTAGTTTTAATAGGCTCCCACCTGTATAACAAGAGGAATACTTTCATGTCTTAGTTTTAATAGGCGCCCACCTGTATAACAAGAGGAATATTTTCAAGTCTTAGTTTTAATAGGCGTCCACCTGTATAACAAGAGGAATATTTTCATGTTTTAGTTTAAATAGGCGCCCACCTGTATAACAAGAGGAATACTTTCATATCTTAGTTTTAATAGGCGCCCACCTGTATAACAAGAGGAATATTTTGATGTGTTAGTTTAAATAGGCGCCCACCTGTATAACAAGGGGAATACTTTCATGTCATAGTTTTAATAGGCGCCCACCTGTATAACAAGAGGAATATTTTCATGTCTTAGTTTTAATAGGCGCCCACCTGTATAACAAGAGGAATACTTTCATGTCTTAGTTTAAATAGGCGCCCAACTGTATAACAAGAGGAATATTTTCATGTCTTAGTCTTAAATAGGCGCCCACCTGTATAACAAGAGGAATATTTTCATGTCTTAGTTTTAATAGGCGCCCACCTGTATAACAAGAGGAATACTTTCATGTCTTAGTTTAAATAGGCTCCCACCTGTATAACAAGAGGAATATTTTCATGTCTTAGTTTTAATAGGCGCCCACCTGTATAACAAGAGGAATACTTTCATGTCTTAGTTTAAATAGGCGCCCACCTGTATAACAAGAGGTATATTTTCATGTCTTAGTTTAAATAGGAGCCCACCTGTATAACAAGAGGAATATTTTCATGTCTTAGTTTTAATAGGAGCCCACCTGTATAACAAGAGGAATATTTTCATGTCTTAGTTTTAATAGGCGCCCACCTGTATAACGAGAGGTATATTTTCATGTCTTTGTTTTAATAGGCGCCCACCTGTATAACGAGAGGAATACTTTCATGTCTTAGTTTTAATAGGCGCCCACCTGTATAACAAGAGGAATACTTTCATGTCTTAGTTTTAATAGACGCCCACTTGTATAACAAGAGGAATACTTTCATGTCTTAGTTTTAATAGCCGCCCACCTGTATAACAAAAGGAAAACTTTCATGTCTTAGTTTTAATAGGCGCCCACCTGTATAACAAGAGGAATACTTTCATGTCTTAGTTTTAATAGGCGCCCACCTGTATAACAAGAGAAATATTTTCATGTCTTAGTTTTAATAGGCGCCCACCTGCATAACAAGAGGAATATTTTCATGTCTTAGTTTTAATAGGCGCCCACCTGTATAACAAGAGGAATACTTTCATGTCTTAGTTTAAATAGGCGCCCACCTGTATAACAAGAGGAATAATTTCACGTTTTAGTTTAAATAGCCGCCCACCTGTATAACAAGAGGAATACTTTCATGTCTTAGTTTTAATAGGCGCCCACCTGTATAACAAGAGGAATATTTTCATGTCTTAGTTTAAATAGGCTCCCACCTGTATAACAAGAGGAATATTTTCATGTCTTAGTTTAAATAGGCGCCCACCTATATAACAAGAGAAATATTTTTCATGTCTTAGTTTAAATAGGCGCCCACCTGTATAACGAGAGGAATATTTTCATGTCTTAATTTTAATAGGCGCCCACCTGTATAACGAGAGGAATATTTTCATGTCTTAGTTTTAATAGGCGCGCACCTGTATAACGAGAGGAATATTTTCATGTCTTAGTTTTAATAGGCGCCCACCTGTATAACGAGAGGAATACTTTCATGTCTTAGTTTTAATAAGCGCCAACCTGTATAACGAGAGGAATACTTTCATGTCTTAGTTTTAATAGGTGCCCACTTGTATAACGAGAGGAATACTTTCATGTCTTAGTTTTAATAGGCGCCCACCTGTATAACAAGAGGAATACTTTCATGTCTTAGTTTTAATAGGCTCCCACCTGTATAACAAGAGGAATACTTTCATGTCTTAGTTTTAATAGGCTCCCACCTGTATAACAAGAGGAATACTTTCATGTCTTAGTTTTAATAGGCGCTCACCTGTATAACAAGAGGAATATTTTCAAGTCTTAGTTTTAATAGGCGTCCACCTGTATAACAAGAGGAATATTTTCATGTTTTAGTTTAAATAGGCGCCCACCTGTATAACAAGAGGAATACTTTCATATCTTAGTTTTAATAGGCGCCCACCTGTATAACAAGAGGAATACTTTCATGTCTTAGTTTTAATAGGCTCCCACCTGTATAACAAGAGAAATATTTTCATGTCTTAGTTTTAATAGGCTCCCACCTGTATAACAAGAGGAATACTTTCATGTCTTAGTTTTAATAGGCTCCCACCTGTATAACAAGAGGAATATTTTCAAGTCTTAGTTTTAATAGGCGTCCACCTGTATAACAAGAGGAATATTTTCATGTTTTAGTTTAAATAGGCGCCCACCTGTATAACAAGAGGAATACTTTCATGTCTTACTTTTTAATAGCCGCCCACCTGTATAACAAAAGGAATACTTTCATGTCTTAGTTTTAATAGGCGCCCACCTGTATAACAAGAGGAATACTTTCATGTCTTAGTTTTAATAGGCGCCCACCTGTATAACAAGAGAAATATTTTCATGTCTTAGTTTTAATAGGCGCCCACCTGCATAACAAGAGGAATATTTTCATGTCTTAGTTTTAATAGGCGTCCACCTGTATAACAAGAGGAATACTTTCATGTCTTAGTTTAAATAGGCGACCACCTGTATAACAAGAGGAATAATTTCACGTCTTAGTTTAAATAGCCGCCCACCTGTATAACAAGAGGAATACTTTCATGTCTTAGTTTTAATAGGCGCCCACCTGTATAACAAGAGGAATATTTTCATGTCTTAGTTTAAATAGGCTCCCACCTGTATAACAAGAGGAATATTTTCATGTCTTAGTTTAAATAGGCGCCCACCTGTATAACAAGAGAAATATTTTTCATGTCTTAGTTTAAATAGGCGCCCACCTGTATAACGAGAGGAATATTTTCATGTATTAATTTTAATAGGCGCCCACCTGTATAACGAGAGGAATATTTTCATGTCTTAGTTTTAATAGGCGCGCACCTGTATAACGAGAGGAATATTTTCATGTCTTAGTTTTAATAGGCGCCCACCTGTATAACGAGAGGAATACTTTCATGTCTTAGTTTTAATAAGCGCCCACCTGTATAACGAGAGGAATACTTTCATGTCTTAGTCATAATAGGCGCCCATCTGCATAACAAGAGGAATATTTTCATGTCTTAGTTTTAATAGGCGCCCACCTGTATAACAAGAGGAATACTTTCATGTCTTAGTTTTAATAGGCGCCCACCTGTATAACAAGAGGAATATTTTCATGTCTTAGTTTTAATAGGCGCCCACCTGCATAACAAGAGGAATATTTTCATGTCTTAGTTTTAATAGGCGCCCACCTGTATCACAAGAGGAATACTTTCATGTCTTAGTTTAAATAGGCGCCCACCTGTATAACAAGAGGAATAATTTCACGTCTTAGTTTAAATAGCCGCCCACCTGTATAACAAGAGGAATACTTTCATGTCTTAGTTTTAATAGGCGCCCACCTGTATAACAAGAGGAATATTTTCATGTCTTAGTTTAAATAGGCTCCCACCTGTATAACAAGAGGAATATTTTCATGTCTTAGTTTAAATAGGCGCCCACCTGTATAACAAGAGAAATATTTTTCATGTCTTAGTTTAAATAGGCGCCCACCTGTATAACGAGAGGAATATTTTCATGTCTTAATTTTAATAGGCGCCCACCTGTATAACGAGAGGAATATTTTCATGTCTTAGTTTTAATAGGCGCGCACCTGTATAACGAGAGGAATATTTTCATGTCTTAGTTTTAATAGGCGCCCACCTGTATAACGAGAGGAATACTTTCATGTCTTAGTTTTAATAAGCGCCCACCTGTATAACGAGAGGAATACTTTCATGTCTTAGTTTTAATAGGTGCCCACTTGTATAACGAGAGGAATACTTTCATGTCTTAGTTTTAATAGGCGCCCACCTGTATAACAAGAGGAATACTTTCATGTCTTAGTTTTAATAGGCTCCCACCTGTATAACAAGAGGAATACTTTCATGTCTTAGTTTTAATAGGCTCCCACCTGTATAACAAGAGGAATACTTTCATGTCTTAGTTTTAATAGGCGCTCACCTGTATAACAAGAGGAATATTTTCAAGTCTTAGTTTTAATAGGCGTCCACCTGTATAACAAGAGGAATATTTTCATGTTTTAGTTTAAATAGGCGCCCACCTGTATAACAAGAGGAATACTTTCATATCTTAGTTTTAATAGGCGCCCACCTGTATAACAAGAGGAATACTTTCATGTCTTAGTTTTAATAGGCTCCCACCTGTATAACAAGAGGAATATTTTCATGTCTTAGTTTTAATAGGCTCCCACCTGTATAACAAGAGGAATACTTTCATGTCTTAGTTTTAATAGGCGCCCACCTGTATAACAAGAGGAATATTTTCAAGTCTTAGTTTTAATAGGCGTCCACCTGTATAACAAGAGGAATATTTTCATGTTTTAGTTTAAATAGGCGCCCACCTGTATAACAAGAGGAATACTTTCATGTCTTACTTTTTAATAGCCGCCCACCTGTATAACAAAAGGAATACTTTCATGTCTTAGTTTTAATAGGCGCCCACCTGTATAACAAGAGGAATACTTTCATGTCTTAGTTTTAATAGGCGCCCACCTGTATAACAAGAGAAATATTTTCATGTCTTAGTTTTAATAGGCGCCCACCTGCATAACAAGAGGAATATTTTCATGTCTTAGTTTTAATAGGCGTCCACCTGTATAACAAGAGGAATACTTTCATGTCTTAGTTTAAATAGGCGACCACCTGTATAACAAGAGGAATAATTTCACGTCTTAGTTTAAATAGCCGCCCACCTGTATAACAAGAGGAATACTTTCATGTCTTAGTTTTAATAGGCGCCCACCTGTATAACAAGAGGAATATTTTCATGTCTTAGTTTAAATAGGCTCCCACCTGTATAACAAGAGGAATATTTTCATGTCTTAGTTTAAATAGGCGCCCACCTGTATAACAAGAGAAATATTTTTCATGTCTTAGTTTAAATAGGCGCCCACCTGTATAACGAGAGGAATATTTTCATGTCTTAATTTTAATAGGCGCCCACCTGTATAACGAGAGGAATATTTTCATGTCTTAGTTTTAATAGGCGCGCACCTGTATAACGAGAGGAATATTTTCATGTCTTAGTTTTAATAGGCGCCCACCTGTATAACGAGAGGAATACTTTCATGTCTTAGTTTTAATAAGCGCCCACCTGTATAACGAGAGGAATACTTTCATGTCTTAGTTTTAATAGGTGCCCACCTGTATAACGAGAGGAATACTTTCATGTCTTAGTTTTAATAGGCGCCCACCTGTATAACAAGAGGAATACTTTCATGTCTTAGTTTTAATAGACTCCCACCTGTATAACAAGAGGAATACTTTCTAGTCTTAGTTTTAATAGGCTCCCACCTGTATAACAAGAGGAATACTTTCATGTCTTAGTTTTAATAGGCGCCCACCTGTATAACAAGAGGAATATTTTCAAGTCTTAGTTTTAATAGGCGTCCACCTGTATAACAAGAGGAATATTTTCATGTTTTAGTTTAAATAGGCGCCCACCTGTATAACAAGAGGAATACTTTCATGTCTTAGTTTTAATAGGCTCCCACCTGTATAACAAGAGGAATATTTTGATGTGTTAGTTTAAATAGGCGCCCACCTGTATAATGAGAGGAATACGTTTCGGTCTTATACTGCAGAGTTTGAAATCAGTAACCACGCCGGAAGGTAGAAGGTTACAAAAGGAATCCCCAGCAGGAAGCAATAAAAAATCCCAGCACCGGGAAGCAGAAGGTTACAACAAAAGGTCCCAGCACAAATTCAAGCTCCTGAGTCAAAAGGAAGAAAATACGCGTCTTGAAAGAAGCGGCTTATGAACATTAAATTATGCCCAAAATAATCTGATGAAGAAAGTCGTATCCCAAGAGGAACCGCCGAAAAGCTTAATGAAGAAAGCCATATCCCCGGCGGACCGAACAAAATGATGAAAACTGGTATTCAGAAAAGCAAAGGCCAGTGTCATCCCCAAAGTCTCGGAAGAAAAAGCACCGGAAGAAACACAAGCCGACAAGAAAGCAAGGCAACAAAAACAAGTTGAAGATAAATGAGATCTTACGATCCGTAGTCTTGCCTAGCTTCTTGTTTTCTTTTAAGCACGGTGTAACAAGGAGATCAGTAAGCAGTGGTAATAGCATACAACAGCAGTAACAACAGACATTACGGTCACATGGCAGTCTCAGCTACCCAAAACTTCCTGAACTACATTAACCTGATTCCCCTTTAGCCAGGGATATGTAGGAAACCTTCGAAGCAAAGGTTCGGTTATATGTTTTCAAAGAATGCTTCCCACGGAGTACCCGAACAAGCAAAAATCGCTCGTACCCGCTCACTTTATCTTTGCAGGAAAACCCTTCGGGTTTTCGAACAAAGAAGGGCAGCTGTGAGCACATGATTTTTGCTTCACGGAAATTACTCCAAAAGAAAAAAAATAATAAAGCAAAATTATCTTGGTGTACAATTGTTAGGATTTGCGTGACATTTTTGATAAATATTTGTGTTCTGCCCGTAAAGGTTTACTTTGTTGTAGTTAATTCAAAAATACAAAAAAAATATATGTTGCCTGCATTTATGAATTACTGGTACATTTAGTAATTAATTAACCACAATTTGGTTAAAAGAAAATCACAAAAAATATGCATGTGTATTTCTTCATTGTGTGATTTTATGTAGGTGTTAGATAATATATATGTAATTTTATATAATTTTATTGGGATGTTGTTTAATTTTGATAATTAAAAGAAGAGATGGAATATGGTTGAAAATAGAAGGAAAATCGGGATTGGGCCACCCTAGGTGGACCCAAATCCAGGCCCAAAGCAACCCCATACCCGGTCCAATTTGTTCATGCTTCCTGACGCTCCAAACGACATCGTTTTGCTATGTTTAATCGGAGCCGATGGATCAACTCAATCCAACGGCCAGGATCTCGTCCCCCTTACCCATCCATTGAACCCGACCCAATGCCCGGACTCGAACCGACCCCCTAACTAAAACCAAATGACGCCGAATTGACCAAACTCCCCTAATCCTGGCCATCGATTTTGGGTGATCCAGCGGCCAGGATTAAATCACCCACCCCATATATAAGGCAAGCCCATCACCTCACGCCCCAAACCAGACCCCCCCTCGCCCACTGTTCATCTTCGTCCCAGACCCCCCCTCTCACAAACCCTAGCCGTCTTAGGATTCACCCCACCTTAAACCTTGCAACCACGGCGCCGATGACTACCAAAATAACACCACAGGATCATCTGACCAACCCTTTTCCGGATCTGGTAACCGTTTGGTTCGAATCATCTCCTATCTTCTCGAATAATCATTCAAATATTCGAGCCAAACAGAAACCTATCCCAGTCCACCCCAAATTCATATCACAACACCTCCTGACCTCCCTCACACCCTAAACACCATTGGTTCCGTCCGAATGTAAACAGAACTGAACGAATCCCCAATTTGACCCCAAGAACCCTAGAACTCGGATTTGTGGGGGTTTGTCCAAATCAACAAAAATGGGTGTCTAATGGACTTTAACCGAGGTGTTCTCAGTTGAGAACACTTCGATTAAAGTCCATTCGACCCCAAAATGGTCGATTTCGAGTTCAAGCCTAAGTCAGTTCTGATTTTCAAATCCATGAGGTAAATTTTCCCCTCTTCTTTTGTAGTCCTATAGATTCTATCTGTCTTTCATGTTTAGTTTGGTTTGTTTCCGATTTTTTGATTCAATTCTGTGAACCCTGAAACAACGTTTAGTGTGTTTGGTGTATTTTTATTGATTGTTTGTTGTCTGTCATAGCTTGTATGGTCGTCTAAATAAGTGTCGTCAATTAATCTGTTTGAAATTAGATGAAAATATGACAGTAGTCTGTTAACACCCTCCATGAATACTTGCTAAGAAATAGCTCATCTGATCTGTATGTTAGCATGTAATGAACCTTGGAAATATGTTCAGTTTTGTCTGTAAATCATGCTGCTCGTTCAGGCAGCAAAATCAGGATTTTTATGGAAAACTGTTTGATTCATCACTATTTCAAGTTTAGTTTGTATAACCTGTTCATTAGACCTTCTGTTCTCAGTCTTTTGCATTGTCTGGCTGTGAGCTGGTCAGGGTTGGCTCCCAATATGACCAACCAACTCATTCCATTCTGATTGACACCCTTGTTTAATTGTGGTTGAATCATTGTTTGAACTTAGGCAGAGAATTGGATGTAGCTGTAGAAAACTAACAAAGAACCAGTGATAGGTTTGAGCTGATTAGCTAATAGTCAATGATTAGTTGAATTTAGAAGGGCTTTATACTGACTCTTAATATTCAGGGTAATACAGTAATATGCAAGGTTCAAGGGTAAATTTGGTAACATGTCAACAGGCTGTAAAGTTGGGACTGCCCAGGGGTCACTTTGATAAACTTATTTTAATGATAAGGGGGGACAAAACATAAGAGCATGGGGGTCCAAAATGAATACGTTAATAAACCCATAACTCTTGATTAGAGCAATAGGACAAGCATGGGGAGCAAATTAGTTTACTTCAAGAAAATGCATTTAGGCATGGGAAGTGAAGGGTATAGGCAGACCTAGGGGCTGCACAGTTCTAGGCAGACTTTAGGTGATCTTTTTTCAGGTTATAAATAGAGCTATTTTTGGCTAAGGGAGGGGCTGAAGTTTCTGATCCTCAGAGACCAGTGAGAAGAAATCAAAAATTAAGGTTAAAAATTAGAGTTTAAGTAGAGAGTTAACTTATTAGGCTGACCTTCCAACTTTGAGAGGTCAGTTTAGTTTTGAGAACATAGGCTGGGTTTTCTAATCCTAAGAAATCAGATAGAGATTGAAAGAAGAAAAGTTTGCTTTACTCTACTGTTGAAATCAGGATTCATCTCTGTTACTGTTGCATTGAATATTCTGGTTTTTTTTTCTACTGGTTTACTACTCTGTTCTGGGATTATTGGTTGGTGCTCGACCACCTGTGGGTTTATCATTGTTGTGGAACTGCTGTTGCTGTTTATTGCTGTCGTGTTACTACTGTATTACTGCTGTCTGGTTGCCTGCTGCTGATATTATTCTTCTTCTTCTCATTCTTATTGTCCAACATCCAGGTACACATTCTAATTTCACTGGTGTAATGATGAATTTGGAGCATGAATAAGAGTATAAGAAGAATTGCAGTCTGAACTTAGCATAGTTATTTTTTTTTGATGTTTGTGGTTTAGAACATTTTTGTATGCTTGACATGTAAAGTTTGGCTTTCAAACTGTGTAATGAAATAGTTTTCAGTCCATAAGAGTTTGGCCCGGTAATTTGTCATTGTATGTTAATCAGAAAGAAACTAGCGGAGTAGCAGTGATGTTCGGCCAACAATGGTTTCAGATAGGGTCGGTTAAAAAATGTCAATGCAGTAATCACATTTGTTTCACCCTAGTTCATCTGTAGATAATGTATATTTCAAAGGCATACTAGGCAGTTTGGATTATTGCAAAAAGATAAAGATCACGTAGTTCATGTTATTGGATAAACGTCGCCTGAAACATGTAGCGGTATCACTTAAGTTAGATAAGGTCAGCTTCCATCTTTTCACCTTTAAATGTTAAGAATGTATGGAATAATTAACTGAACCTCGTACGTATGCCCATCGACGAACAAGATTTCCCGTATGCATGCCTACTTTTTCCGATATAACCAATTGGTTATCACATTTTGTGAGCAGGTGATTAAAAGGACTTCCCGATTGTTTTATTCCAGAGACGGATTTAATAGAAAAAATGTAGTCGCATTAGGATATCCTTGTAAAAAATAAAAATGAGACGAGCCTCGCCAAATAGAACGCGCAGATGGCGGGGCCCTCACAAAAATGTATGGCTTTAATTATTTAGCCTTCAGGACGATCCGTTTAGCAAATTTCACGGTTTTCCCAGAATACCAATACGTTAGTTTCTCTAGGACGCGCTTTAATAAATCTTACCTTCTTAAACTCGGGTGCACATTTGTGTGACCCAAATCCAAATCTCAACAGAATCGAAATGCGTCTCTAATCACGGGTACATTGATTGTGACGTGGTTCGAGATGCGTGTCCATGACGTTGCAAATGCCTTTTAAAAGAATAACAAGGATGAGATGAGCCTCGCCGAATGAAAAATACAAAATGGCGGGGCCCTCAGTAAATATTTAATTTTAAAATTTCTTAGACTTCAGGATGGATCATTTAGCAAAATTCCATGGCCCTACCCAAAGTAAATGACACGCTAGTCACTTTAGGCGCACCTTTAATAATTTAACCTTCTTAAAACACGGGTGCACATTTATGTGACCCAAATCCAAATCTCAACAGAGTCGAGATATGTCAATAATCACGGGTACATTGATTGTGACGTGGTTCGAGATATGTTTCCACGATGTTGCAATTCGTGATAAAAATAACAGTAAATGATAAAAGCGGTTAAAAGTTAAATTTTGCACATAAGTTTTACTTGTATAAAATCAGATAATCAAGCCGAATATGACAGTTGAGCGACCGTGCTAGAACCACGAAACTCGGGAATGCCTAACACCTTCTCCCAGGTTAACAGAATTCCTTATCCTGGTACGTAGACTGTAATATGGAGTCATTCTTTTCCTCAATTCGGTATTAAATTGGTGACTTGGGACACCCTAAAATCTCCCAAGTGGCGACTCTGAAATAAACGAACAAATCCCGTTTCGATTGTCCTTTAATTGGAAAAACTCTTACGCATCTCGCGGGGCCGGAAAAAGGAGGTGTGACACGGATTCGATCCTGACCATCTCAGGTAAAAGCTGCTTCGACCGCTCTCGCCACTTTGTAGTGGTGTAGGGTTGGCTCCGATCACCAGGGAGTCTCTTTTTCCCTCTTGTTATTTACAGTGTGCATTGAGGACATTGTACAATTTTAAGTGTGGGGTGAGGAGATTGCCTGGATGGTTTTTTGTGCTATTCTAGCTTAATTGTAGCTGTCACGACCCTAGTTAGCCCTTCGTGAACTATCGTGATGACACCTAGTCTCTACGACTAGATAAGCCTAACAATGTGGAAATAAACAATAATTGCGGAAGAATTATTGAAAAATTGAAATAGTAAAATGAAGCAGTGTTTAAGGTGCCACTCGGTGCATACAATAACAACTCTCGAAGCTAACAACAATTCCCAAAACCCGGAATCTCACGAATCACAAGCTAAGAGATATATACGAAGCTCTAACTCCGAAAATCCAAGGGAAAATACTGAAGAGCTATACTTATTATAGAAAGATAGAAAGGGAATCCTAGGTCTGCGGACGCGGCAGATATACCTCGAGGTCTCTACAGAAATGCCTCCTCCTAAGGATGATACAATTGAGTGGAAGTACCTATATCTACACAACAAAAATGTGCAGAAGAGTAGCATGAGCACACCACAGCGGTGCCCAGTAAGTATCAAGTTTAACCTCGGTGGAGTAGTGACGAGGAACAGTAAACACACCTACTGGTCCAATAAACTGTACAAATATAGGAACAACGGAACATGATGTATATATAAAGACTACACGAATTGGATAACAATACTACAATCACAATAAGGGAAGAAACTAGTAAGTAAAAACTGTCACACCTCCTTTTTCCGCCCCCGCGAGGGTACAAGGAGTTTTTTCCAATTAAAGGACAATCGAAACGGGATTTATTTATTTATTTCAGAGTCGCCACTTGGGAGATTTAGGGTGTCCCAAGTCACCAATTTTAATCCCGAATCGAGGAAAAGAATGACTCCATATTACAGTCTGCGTACCAGAAATCCGGATAATGAATTCTGTTAACCCAGGAGAAGGTGTTAGGCATTCCCGAATTCCGTGGTTCTAGCACGGTCGCTCAACTGTCATATTCGGCTTGATTATCTAATTTTTATACAAATATGAACTTATGTGCAAGTTTTAACTCTTTACCGCTTTTATTATTATATTTTTAAAAGAATGTGAACATCGTTTTAAAAAATTATGTCTTTGGATTGCGTCACATGAAATACACCCGCGATCCGGAACACAGTTTTATTCAATGTTTTGGGATTTGGATTTGGGTCGCATGAAATGCGCACCCGAGTTTAAGAATGTAAGATTAATTAAATCGCGCCTAAAGCGATTAGCGTATTTATTATTTGGGGACAGCCGTGAAGTTTGCTAAACGGCTCCTTCCGAAGTCTAAGTGATTAAATGTACATTTATTGAGGGCCCTGCAATTTGTGCGTTTTATTAGGCGAGGCTCATCTCATTTATTTTAAAAAGATAATCCTAAAATACCTACATCTTTTCTATTAAAAATGTCTCCACAAAATGAAAGAGAAAATGTCTTAATTTATTTACATGCTTAAACGGGCCGTTGTTTAATATTACCAATTTACGACCATTGTTGACGAGAAATAAACATCATCAAAATTGAAATTGTAAATAAAGTACAAAATTGACAAGTAGTATTTTTTTTTGAAAGAAACTAAACATCTTGTAACTATCCTAAGCCTATTTTGTTAAATGAACAAACCATGGGTATTAATTACTTACAAATATTGGCAAATAGAATTAACCTTAATTACTAATACTTTTTCGAAAAAAGAAAAAAAAATATTGAACTCCAATATTAACTCATTTTTTACTCGACTCATGCCTAACGAATTAATGTTCTTAGCCTTACTATATTTATTCTTCAAATATTCTAAACCCGCTAATTCTACTAGTTAAGGATCCCCATGTTTGCCTAAAATTTGCGGGTTTTTGTTACTTAAAAATTCAACAACTACAAAATTGTGAATTACTTCTAATCCAATGTCTGCGAGTTCAAAGCTAGATTTTTGTTCACCAACCAATATCAAATTGATATCTTACATGGATTATTTACCAAAATGATTTCGAACTAAGGTATTTGATAACACGCATTAACAAAATTGACATTATTCAACCATGAAACTCACGCGAGACTTATAAGTAACACACATATTATACTAATTGATGCTCATACTTTTACAAAGAATTCAGTACCACAATCTAATGTTACTTATCAATTATTGCTAATAAAATGACCTTATAAAAAAAACAATCCTACTTATACAAATGTCTAACATTCATTTAACAAAAAAACACATAATTAAAGTCTATCTTAGATACAAATCTTCTATAACTAAACATGCTAAAATTTTGCCATCTCGTTTCATCTTCAAAGCGTACATCAAAATGGTTTGTAGAAGTGTACCTGATATGGACACAAGAAGAAAAGAGGAAGATCAGCAGATCAGTAGCAGACAAAAACAACAACCAGCACAGCAGCAACAAGGACAGCCCAAAATTCAGCAGCAACTTAAGTGACTAACCCAGCAGAAAAATTCAGAAGAAAACCAACAGCAAACAGCCAGTGGACTTTCAATCCAAAAGAGAACCAAAAACACTTAAGTGGAACACTTTTCAACAAGTAAAGAACCCAGGAAGATAATTAAAAGCCAACAATGTGCCCGACCAAACCAGACCAAAGCAGAGAAAGGAATAAATGCAGAAACAGAGTGATTTCTCTTTTTATGTTCAGAAAAACCAGCCCTCTTTTTCAGTATATGTTTTTTCTAAATTCTGTTCCCCTCCTCTCTTTTTTTTCAGATCCTGAAATCAGTCCCAACACCCCCTCTTTATACAATTGACTCCCTTTTTCTTCTAGCCTACTGGCCGGACCCCTTTCTGTTATTCAAAACAGATTTTTCCACTAAATCTGCCACTAAGGCTGCTTTTCCAATTAATGAGCCACTAAGGAAAACTTTTTCCTTAATTTCAGCCCCCCATTACCTTTTGTTCCCCCTTAGTGTATTAATTAATACCCTCATTATCAAAGCACTAATACTAAAATATAAACCTAACTGTTTCAATCCCAAATTGCCCCTGAAAAACCCTTAAACTGCAGCTATAACCAATTCTCCTTGGTTCTGGACTGAATTTTAACTAAAATTCAACCTTCTAACCCAATAATATCCAATTAACACTTGTAAAACTGAATTCAAACCAATGTCATATCCACATCAGGCCCTAGTATTCAACAAGAAACATTATGATTCAAATCATTAATCCTATCAGATAATTCTGACCTTACATTGGATCACACAGCATTATAATGAAGGATTCAGGGAACAGACTGACTAAAGCAAAATAAATGAACAATTTCAATACACTGAACAAAACCAAACTGAATTTAAACCAAAACATCACATTAACACCACACAGAACTTGACAAAACAGTGAAGCTAAAGTTGAAACTTGAATCAATATGCACATGAATGAAGGTAATGTGAATGCAGGTTCATTGTTAGCTTAATGACAATGTCCTGAAACTAGGTGGCCATAGATCAAACATACACAACAACATTTGACGAACTTGCTGATTTAACAAACAAGAACGAATTAATCGACGAGAACTAATTAACTGATTACCTACAACAAATGATAACAATCAATCCAAAAATAGATAAACAGGTTGTTTCAATCAGCATTAACAGGAGCAGGAATTTATAATAAAACAACTAATCGACGAACTTAATCGAATCGATTACACACATTGTAAACAATTACAACAAACAGAAACAATGCTATAATTTGATCGAATAAACGGGTATAGTGGATATGAGACAGAATCAAGTAAAAAAAAATAGGAAAATTATATAGATTACTACAACAGGCAATAATACATACATAGAGTACAAAAGAAAAACAGGGAAAATACCTCTGAATCTTCAATTCCAAAATATGTCCCAATCTTGAATCGATTTGAACCTTATTGAGGTCGAACGGACCTGAATCGAAGTATTCTAATTTTAGAATACTCTGATTAAGGTCCATTAGACCCCAAACCTTCCTTTAATAGGACAAATTCTATGATTTGGAATATTAGGGTTCCTTTTTTTCTCGGATTTAGGGTTTGATCATATCTGGGCATATTTGAAGGGAATCAAGAGTGGTTTAGGGGTGAGGGTGGCCTAGGGGTCACCCGGTATGAATTTGAAATGGATCTGGGCAGTTCCTGTTTGGTTCGAATCTTCAAATAAAGATTCGAGCAGTTCTAGGAAGATTCGACCTAAGCTATTACCGGATATAACGAGGATAGTCAGGAGAAGCCCTGGTGTTGATTTGGAAGCCATCGGAAAAGGTTGGGTTTTCAGGCCAAGCTTTGATCGAAGATTTGAGACGTTGGGGCCTGATTCGAGGAATATAGGTTACAGATTTGGAACGGGGAGATCGAGGGGAAGCTATGGTGTAAAGTTGGTGGCCGGCGGCATAGTTGCCACCGGGTTTCAGGCGAAGGGGAGCTAAGGCGGCTAGGGTCTGGGTCTGTCTCCAAAGGAGACGATGAACAGGAGAGGGGGGGGGGGGTTTGGTTTGGGGGGGGCTAGGGTAGATGATTAAGTTTATATAGGGGAGGGGTGGATGGATCCTGGCCGTTGGATCAGGTGAGATTGATGGCCAGGATCTCCTCACTTAAGGGAACAACATCGTTTTGGTAGTGCTGGGGCAGTCCAGGTATTGGGGTGATGGGTCGGGTATTGGGGACGGGTATGAAAGATGTGATCTTAGCCGTTGATCCATTTGAGATCAACGAACCCGCTCAACTGTGACAGAAACGGTGCCGTTCGGGCACCTCTGAGGAGATGGACCAGTTCACGCATTGGGCCACCTCGTCTGGGCCTGCCTTCCTTTTAAATTTTTGGCCCAAACCGGGTTTTCTTTATTTTTTCCAACTCTTTTTCTTTTTCTACTTTTATTCCTAATTTTACACATTTCTTAATTAAATTGTAAAATCAATTAACACTTGACAATAAATATCACACAAATTAAACATTTAGTTAAAAATCAAAATCACACAAAGGCATGCTTAAATGACAAAAATTATAACAATTACATATTTTTGTGATTTTCCTTCTTTTAAAACGCAACTATGGTTTATAATTTCCTAAATATATTATCCTTTTATAAAAACCAAAGATTAAATAATTCTAAAAATGCAATATTAATTCCTGAATGCATATGCATCTGCATTACCATTTTTTGTATTTTTCCTTAATTAGAATAAAATGCACATGCACAGACGAAATGTCACGAAAATTAAAAAATTGCATACAAAGAAAAATTATTTGTGATTTCTTTTGGAGTAGTTCTTGTGAGGCAAAAATCACGTGCTCACAACAACGAAAATATTAAGAATAATGATACAGAAGAGCGAGCTAAAACACAACCCAAATCCCTAAGTCACGATATACTATAGGTAAGCAATAACTCAGATCCTACGGTAGTATTCACATCAGGTCTCATCCAACAATTTCCCCGAAGTACCGAATCTCGGTCAAACTACAGCTCACAAGTCCAGTACCTGAAATCTAACACTTGGCATCCTGTGCCCCCATCAACCTCGTGGTCATGCTGACTACTCACTTTCTAACTAGGGCCACTCTCATATAAATAGTAAGTAAACGAGGGTGTACATCTATACTCAGCAAAATAGGAGGACTTCACCACTAATAGGAGTGTTCAACTACATGTATGCTTGTGCAAGTGCTTTAAAAAAATTCCTATCAGCTAATAAACATAAGAAGAAGAACGGACGGCACGTACGATGTTTCCTCAAAACCTTCACGAGGTAAAGCTCATATAGGTAAGCGTACCACAATCGCAATTATTAAAAAAACAGGAATGCTCCCAGGCACGCCACAAGTGCAAATAATAACATAATAAGTGCCCGCCTTGTTTAGCCACACGTGCATCATAATGTTCCCACCTTGTCTCTCCACATACTCAACCCACATATAAGCATATAAACATATCCCGCCTTGTCACGCCGCATGTGCAATATATCAATAGTAACAATAGCATGACAAAGACCTCGTACAACCCCTCAACAACAACCGCACGTTAGAGACCTCGTGCACAACACAACCACCACCGCACGGCAGAGACCTCGTGCACCAACACAACAACAACCGCACGACAGAAACCTTGTGCACCAACACAACCAGCACAACAACAACAGTGATAGTAATACAAAATATAGTGAGTAAATCCACTCCAAAACTTCAAATCACAAGGAGTCGGTATAACCAGTTCACAAAAATAGCCACAGTAAGAAAATGAAAGGCAATAAGGGAACAATTCAACGAAAGAGGAAATCAACATGTAGTGAGAACCCCAAATAAACAAATCAATACAAGGAAGACAACACGATCCTAGTAGTCTCAATTAAAGGTAAGTCGACAACGGTATAGGTCATCTAAACTCCGTTTAAGGTTGGGAAGTTACGAGAATATTTGATAATTCCAATTAAGGGAATGTGATCCTAGCTGCACTTAAGACTAGGAGATTATAGGAGGGATGACAATAGCTCTCAGTAACACATGCAGTTATGAAAAGGTAGCATGATGATATGAGAGATGAAGTTCTTCAGTTAAATCAAACAGGATGATAATTAGGCAATAAGAGTAAATCATGAAGCAAACAATTCCAACTAAGCATGTAGAGATGAAACTAATAAGCAGGAACTCAGTCATATCAAGAATAACTCCATACATAGCTAATATAAGAACCTAAAAGACCAACTATCCACAATTAAGTCCGGTTACACCCTCATCACCCCGCATACACGGATTTCAATTAACAGAGAAGACTCAATCCTAAGGGGAAGTCCCCCACACAAGGTTAGGCAAGATACTTACCTCAAAGACGACAAATCGATACTCTAAGATGCACTTCTTGGGTTAAAAGACCTCCAGACAGCTCAAATCTAACCAAATTAACTTCAAAGTACAAATAAAACACATAAGAGACTATTCCGGATCATAAAGTTTCAATCTTGATCAAATTCTAAAAATCGGTCCAAAGTCGACCCCCGAGCCCGCACCTCGGAACCCACAAAATTTTGCAAAACCTGAATACCCATTCAAATACGAGTTCAACCATACAAATTTTATCAAATTCCGATACCAATTGGTCCCTCAAATCACAACTTTTTATTTTAGAATTTTTCTTCAAAAACTAACTCCTTCCCCAACCCCAAACACAATTTAAATGATAAAAATAAAAATAAATCCATGGAATATATTTAATTATAGTTGAAGAACATTTACCCAATCGAATTACGTGAAAACCCCACCAAATATCGCCAAGAACCGAGCTCTAAAAGTCAAAATATGATGAAAATGGTGAAACCCTCGATTTTGGGATATATTCTGTCTGCCCAGATTTTTTGTGCATTGCGAATGCGAAGAGAGGAATGCGTTCACGAAGAAGAAAAGTTAAGGATGCCAGGTTGCTCATCGCGAACACGATGATGAGCTCGCAAACGCGGAGAAGAAGAGCAGGAACCAACGAACGCGTAGGGAATGTCGCGAACGCGAAGAAGGAAAAATGTAGGGCTTCGCGAACGCGAAGGGAGGGACACGAATGAGAAGAAGGATTTTGAGATGGTCAGCAACAAGGCATCGCAAATGTGAGAGGTTGTTTGCGATCGCGAAGAAGGATACCAGAAGCAGCAAAACAGCAGTTCCAAAAATGGGGAAAAATACCCGTAGCCCACCCGAAACACACCCGAGGCCCCCGGGACCCCGTCTAAACTCACAAACAAGTCACATAACCTAACACGGACTTGCTCTAGGTCTCAAATAATATCAAACAATGCCAAAACGACGAATCACACCATCAATCGAACTATGAACTTCTAAATCTTCCAAATTAGAAAACTTGTGCCGAAACTGATCAAATCAACCCGGAATGATGCCAAATTTT
Organism: Nicotiana sylvestris; assembly: GCF_000393655.2. NCBI lineage: Eukaryota > Viridiplantae > Streptophyta > Magnoliopsida > Solanales > Solanaceae > Nicotiana > Nicotiana sylvestris. The sequence goes on from NC_091060.1 coordinate 24,183,524, forward strand.
GCAGATAAGTCCAAAATGACATGAAGGAGCTGATCCAACTCTCGGAATCGCATTTCGACCCCAATATCACAAAAGTCAACTATGGGTCAACTTCTCCATTTTCCAAACTTCAACTTTTCCAACTTTCGCTGAAATGCCTCAATTTACCCTACAGACCTCCAAATCTGAATCCGGACACGCGCCTAAGTCTAAAATCACCATACAAAGCTGTTGGAATTATCAAAATTTCATTCTCGGGCCATTTACTCAAAAGTGCAATTCTGGTCAAATTCCTACCGTTCAAACTTTCAAAACTTCATTCCTTCTTCCAATTTGACTCTGAATCATCCATTAACTGAATTCAACCATGCATACAAGTCGATGCTCATATTACGAAGCTGTTCAAGACCTTATGCCACTAAACGGAGCTTAAATTCTCAAAACGACCGGTCGGGTCGTTACAGTAGTACTATTTCTTAGTGTAGTAGTTTTTGTGTAAAGAAAATAAAATGAAAATTGAGAAAAAAATTCAAATAATTGTAGACTTTCCCCAACGATAGATCTTTTGGACAGCTTTCGTGAGAGATAAAAGTGTAAAAAAATACCAAAAAAAATTGAAAATAGAAAAATCCAAAAACATGTCTTTTGTTTTTCTTTAGGTAGTAATAATCCATTGTGTTTTTTCTTTGTGCCTCGATTCTTTTCCATGGGATGCAGTTTGAACCAGGTAGGAATGTTTTTTAGAGTAGATTAGGATTTAGGAAATAAAAGGAGGAAGATTGATGAATCTAGGAGCCCTTGACTTGTTTGATAATAGCAGATTTAAGCTTTGGCATGTAGAGTATTTTTCCCATATTTTGAAATTGTTCATGATGCCTTGATGAAATTGGATAGTGTGTTTTGTGATGCCTATGTCTCTTTTGCTTGACTATTGTTCACTTTATGCTTAATGCTTAATATCTTGTGACCCTGTAAATACTTACATTGTTTGAGATTCAGAATGAGCCCGTCCTTAGTTACTCATGTGTCATATGAGGTGATATTTTGTGTAGTTCATGTTATTGTGATTGAGTCTAGAACTTGCCCGGTACGTAAGTCGAAGCAAATTTTTTGCTGGTGCTCGGTTTCAAAAATGATTCTAGGCTTTCTTTGATCTTTTTGGAGCTTAATGCTTATCACAAAATAAAAACTATCCATATTTAACCCTTTTAAGCCTATAGACTTTTATTTGGCACCCATATTACGAGCTGATACCCTTTTGTTCTTAATTGACATTATACGGATCATGTTACCTCTGAAAGCACTTTAACTGAGAAATGAGTGCTAGAAGAAGTAAGGACTAAGTGTGGGGTAACTTTCCAGTGGAACCAATGAAATAAATATACACTTATTTTGTAAAATAATATACCACTAGCGGAAATTGAAGAAAAAAAAAAGAAGAAAGAAAAAATCTTTAAAAAAAAGGAAAAATATAGGTGACTAAATTATTGCCCTATTATTGCTAGTAGGGTATAAAGTAAAGTAGTGCTTAAAGTAAGAGGGAATAAATGTGAGGAGTGATATTTTTTGAGAAATTGGAGTGCATTGAAAAATTTATGCTTAAAGTTTATTATGTGATGTGTTAAAGTACTTAGGAGGGTGAACCATTATTTCCTACATATACCCTACCCGTCCCTTAGCCCACGTTACAACCACAATAAAGTCCTAATTGATTTTAGACCGAGTGAGCCTACATTAGTGGAGATTTCTCTTATGGGCAAGCATATGGTACATTTTGCATGTATGTGACTTCTTTGCGAGAATGAGAGATTTTCGTTGATAAATGTGATTCCTTAAACTATATTTGATCATGATATTCGAATGTGTGGATTCAACTTACTCTCTTGTTCTTGATGTGAGAGCAAATGGTTTCACGAGTGATAGGTAACGTTATTAGACTTGTCTGTGATATTGAGTGTTCAAGCCATGAGTGCGTTGTGATATTGAGTCATCTTTTAAGGCTAGGATTGTTATGAGCATGTTGTATTTATTGTGAATATTTTTGAAGAATGGCATAAGTAAAGGGAAGTGTAAGTGATTGCATATGCTACAATTTAATTGTTCCTATCAACCATGGCCATTGGTAGAGTGTAAGTTGAAAAAAAAATTGAATTGCTCCCCCTTGTTGATACATACGTTGTTGGGGTGTAGTTGTTAGTTCCATTGCTCGACGGCGAGCAAGAGTTTAAGTGTAGGGTATTGCAATTCGGCTTAAAGTATGTATATTTATATGCATAGTGCCTCGCATTTTACTCATATTTCGTAAATTTCAGATGTGTAATGTAAAAATATGTGCTAATTCGTTGTATTTTTATGTGTAGGAGTCATCCAGAAGCAATGTGGGATGAAGGCGTTCAATTTGAAGCAAAAGGGAACAAAATTAAAATTGGGACAGTGTAGCACCACAGGTAGCATGGGGTGCTACCTATGGCGCAATTTTCAGATGTGCCAAAATTCCCAGCGCCAAGGCTAGCGCCCCACGCCCCATAGGCACTGGGTGACGGGAAAGTGTCCTACTTCATCTGGGACAAGGTTATTTCGAACCAAGATGCTCCCAACTCGTATAAAAGCAAGTCTAAGCCTATTTTGAGAGGGGGGATGCCACTTTGAGGAAAACATACACACGAGGAACATTCGGAAGCGAGGATATCTCAGTTTTCTTCATCTTTTCTTAGAATTCTCAATTATTCAACGCTTGTGAATTTGTTTTGATCTTATCGTGAGTGTCTAGAACCTATAGTTCCGGGGTTGTAATTTAGTCATGAATATTATTGTTTAAAATTAACTTAACCTTGATTATAATTTGCTAATATATGATTGTTTCTTCAATTCTGTAATTAATTGCTTAATTGTTTGACCAACAGTTAGGTTCTATTTACTATTTATGCTATGCTTATGAAAGCTACATCTAGATTAGATAAGAATTGAAGAGGGCATAATTTTAACTCTGAGTGGGGGCTAATTTGTGGTTAGGATAGAAATATACCTAGTCACCATGCTTAATTGAATATCGTAATCTTAATGCGTTCTTAATAGATTGATTTCATAGAATATAGGCGTTAATCTATTTTGAATAGGTGAGTAGTAATTTGGGAGAATACTACGAGAGCAATTGTTTGATTAATTAGCAACAATGAGTGAATTCTATGAAAGGGAGAGTTGACTAGAACACAATAGGATTGGTGAATCGATCACAACATTGGGATATTCATCTTTACTGAATACACAACAACTATTTACTTGCTAGAATTATTGTTTAGTATAATTACACTTTTGAACTCTGATTGACTCGACTAAATAGTAATCTTGGTGAAACTAGTTGGTAGTTAACACAAGTCTTTGTGGATTCGACACTGCATTTATCACTTTATTACTTGTACGATTACGTATACTTGCGTGTGCGTTTTGGAGAAACAACATATTTGAATTCCTATTTATTTCTTAAAAAGGAGGAGTTTTGGATTTGTGTAATCCCCAGGCATTTTACACCTATTTACACAATAATAGTGTAAGCATTCATTAACAAACTTGTGGTTTATAAAATGACTTAGGTGTGATAAGTGAGTAGAGTCGACAAATCATTGATAATTTATCAATTTAGATCAACTGGACCAGTCAACTAATGATTAATTAACCTACGAAGTGAGAACATAACGTCAATATGGGGTTTTAATGGTTCGATTTGGCTGGTTATTTTACAAATTTTTTACCATACTTATTTTTTTGTTATTCTATTATATATCATCAAAATTAGACTTTTCGAAATCGTTCCACTCATGTCGGTTTCTCTTTGGTATATGTACAGTTCATTTAATTTTTGGTATTTTTTTAAATGTCATGTAAAAGTCTAGTAAAGCAAAATGCAATAATATACATGCTTTTATAGGACTTAGCAAAACTCTCTAGATAGTTTTTCTATTTAAATGATGATGAATTAATAAATATGAAAGATGGCTAGAGTATAGTGTTAGCTGATCGGAGACAACCCTACACCACTACGAAGTGGCGAGAGCGGTCGAAACAGCTTTTACCCGAGATGGTCGGGATCGAATCCACATGGAGCTAGAAGTTGGATTCCTATCTAAACTAGAAGTGCGTAGTGCTCTTAATTACTCTTCCAATCATCTTTTGGTTAGATATTACTTCTAATATTTATGCTAATGATAAGCTAAATTAAACTGAGAATGATTGCTTGTAGGGTTTTCTAATTAGTTAAAGAGGCACTAGGGAAGTGACTTTCTCCTAGGTTAATACTTCACGGGATCTAAAGCCTAAGACAAAGACATTATGTTGGGAATTGTGATATAGCCAATGCATGAAATTACTCACTCTATCCCTATCGGTAGTTTGAGTGACCTTGCCCTAATTGACTTTCTCAAGACCAATTGGGTGTCAAAATTGTGCAAGCAATATAGGCACAAGTCGGGTATTACTATCTCTAGGTTTAACCCTTTAATTGGGATTATCAATCTCTTGATTACACCTCAATTCCTTGTTGGACTGATTTTCCTAGACTCAAGCTCTCTTTCTCAAGAAGAACCCAAGTTAAATAGGCACAAGTTAGTGTTTTCAACCACTAATTCAACATGGAAAACACAAATCAGTCCAAATATCAACTACGCATAAACATTTAAGCCTTAAATCAAAAGACACATCAAATATCCATACTACGGTTGAGCCACAATCCTAGCTAATGGGTCTAGCTACTTATAATAATGAAAAAGAAAGTAATATACTAGGCCAAATGTTTTGGACAAAAATACCCCTGACGAGGTAGTGTGGTCCGCACAAAATGCACTGCGGAACGCTGTTGATACCTAATTTTTCCCTGTATATTTTTAATATGAAAGAATACTCTCAAAATAGCATGTATGTGCATATATAAGTATGTCCCAAGGTTTTATTATTTTTTTCGTAATTTTTAAAGTTTTTTAAATCAATTTATTGCCCTATTTTATCAAGAAAAACCCAATAATTATCCCCAAAATTATTATTTTGGGTAATTCATTTATTGTTTTCTCATATTTATATTAAAATATAACTAGCATAATTTTCGCATATTTTTACAAATTTACTTAGTATTTTTAAAGCTAAATTGCAAAAAATTACAATATTGGCCTCTTTAAAGATTTAATTGTAATTATATTTATAAAATTGACTCCAGTATTTTTGATTTTATAATTATGTACTATTAATAATTTTAGTACGTTTAATTTATTTCCAGAAATTATTTTACTATTTTTATAAAATAAATAAACGAAAATAGCTATTTAAATGTTAGCCCATTTGCATTTCAATTTTAGCCAGATTTGACACCCCAATTAAATCCAATTTCAAATCCAATTATGTAGCCCAAATCATAAATCTACCCGACCCACGACCCTTTTAAATAACCCGCCCGAACCCCCTTTTAATCTCATCCGTTGATCACTTAGATCAACGACCCATATTTGCCCCTTCCTTTTTAACCCGACCTAAGTGATCAATGGCCCATATTTGCCCCTTCCTTTATTAACCCGACCTAACCCCTAAACCTGATCATTTCCCTTTTGTAGCCGCCCTTGAATCCCCCCCCCCTTTCTCCCAGTTCTCTCTCAAGCTCCCCTCAAACCCTAGCCGCCTTCCTCCGCTTCCACCCTAAAATCACCGGAATTCATGGATTACAAGGCCATTGAAGTCCTATACCGGGCTCCTATAACTCCTACACGCCTGGTTACTATAGTTTCAAGGCCTGACCCTGAAGAAGCTTGGCCCAGACTTTGTTCGATTCGAGTTCTATGGTCGTCTCCGACTTTGCTCCGGCTAGCCAAGGCTATTCGAGCATGATCTCGACTTCTCCTGCTTAGATCAATGACTTTCCAAGCCTTTCTCACCATCTGGGTTCTTCTGAAACCCTAACTTTTGAGGTTCTTCTGATTTCTTTAGATCTGTTCAAGATCCGTGTTTTCCCTAAACTTTCAAACGCTTTCTCAAAGTTTCTTTGAAAACTCTTCTTTCAAAACCTTTATCTTTTCCGATTTAGGGTTTTGGAAGATATTTAGAAGTCTCTCTAATCTTTAGCATGTTCTATTATGTTTCTTATGTTGTTCTTCTACTATATTTCTTATGTTGATTCTTCTACTGTGTTTCTTTATGTTAAAGTCTTAAGTTCTTTCTTAGGGTTTCAGATTTTATTTTCTTTGTTGATATTTTTGCCCGATTTTTATGTCTTTCACCTCTACACTTGATTGATGGCAAAACCCCTAAGATTTGGGGTTCATTCGAGTTATGATATTATTTGCTATGTGAGTTTTTTGTTCCTCATCTCTGAACTTGTTTGGTTTCAAAACCCTAAATTCTTTGGACCTATTTGAGTTTCTGAAATTGTTTCATCTATTGCTCGACTGAATTTCAAAATCTTTTGTTTCTTTATATGATTTTGAATCCCTGCTAAACTCTTCTAAGGTCTTTCTATTGGACCCTTTGCGTGCTATTTGATACTCTCTCCCTTCTCCATTACCGAGTTACTGAAACTGACCTATGTGACTACCGTGTTCCTATAGTCCACTACTCTCTGATTTTGCAATTGCATGACACTTTTCTTTGTCCTAAATTCAGCCTCGCATGCCTAATACTTGTGTGCTCTTTATATATGCTGAGCTTCTCCTCTAAAATGACTTTCAATTTTTGACTGATTTCAGACCTCATTGTGTAAGTCTGGTTGATTCTTTCCTTGTTTTACTAATTTCCCTGTTTCTTGGTTTGATTTGAAAACTTTCCTTAGCCTTTCTAACTTGGTTTATTCATGACCCAGTAGTTTCGAATCTCTGACTCCTTGATTTACTATGTACTGATTGATTCTTACCTTATTTGTTTAACTTGTATTTCAAAGATCCTTCCCTTAATTAAACTCCTATGTATTTACCCCTAATTGTCTACTTTGCACAAGATGCTTATTTGATCTCTTTCCTTAAATGATTTTTGTTCATTACCGTTTAAGTTTGAATTCCTTAATTAAAGGAAGTTCTTCTACTGATTGATTTTAATTGGTACATTGTTATTTTCTTACCTTATTCTCTGCCTGTTTTCAAACTATAAATACCATACACGAACACTTCTTAGTTTTCTGAACTCACACTCACACTCAAAAAGAACTGTGGCCTGTTCCTCAAGTCCTGCCACTTGTTTTATTGTACTTTGCCTCTTTGAAATTGGCATGTTATGATTAAATTTCATCATCACAACAATGTGTTTACTTTACACTCTTCTGCCTTTCTTGTCTATCTATTGCTTGTGTTTAATTCATTATTCATCCCAAAACCCCCTACCCCAATGTGTTTGATGCTAATGGTTTGTTTGAGGCATGATAGTATTATTGTCTATGGCTCAAACTTGATTCCCCTGGAATCATAATCTCTATGACATTATCATATGTCGTGTATTCTTGTTGATTTGTAAGCATAACAACACTCACTATTGTTGTGTATGCCCAGAATTAGCTAAATGTCTAAGCACATGGACTCTTTGCAACTTCTCTATTCCCCTGAACCCCTTTTGTGTACTTGTTTGTAGCTGTTTCCCTCTCCTTCACCCCTTTAGAACTCTGTTCCTCACTTGCACTCTCTCTTAGACTTTAAGTTTTGCCCCCCTCTTGTGAGCCTTGCCTTGGGACCCCTTGAGCTCCCTCTGAACTTGGACACTTGAGGGCTCGCACTTCCACACTGCACTTGCCCCTATTCTGATAATACAATTTAGGTGTGAGCACTGCCCGGAGTCCTATTGAGACTCTTAGGGAACTCTGACACACTCAAATTGGAGAAAGGTTTTGGATCAATGGTCTTTGAGTTGGGTTTATCTTTTAACTTAGAGAAGAAGTCATAATCAGGCTTCCTCTGGTTGTATTTTTTTACTTTTCCTGATATAATTTTATTTATTCTGGTTTGCAATAAACATTTGGGGCTGGTTAGTGAAAAAGGGTGGGTGACTGTCACACCTCCTTTTTCCGCACCCGCGGGGGCGCAGGGGAGTCTTTTCCAATTAAAGGACAATCGAAACGGGATTTGTTTATTTATTTCAGAGTCGCCACTTGGGAGATTTAGGGTGTCCCAAGTCACCAATTTTAATCCCGAATCGAGGAAAAGAATGACTCCATATTACAGTCTGCGTACCAGAAATTCGGATAAGGAATTCTGTTAACCCGGGAGAAGGTGTTAGGCATTCCCGAGTTCCGTGGTTCTAGCACGGTCGCTCAACTGTTATATTTGGCTTGATTATCTGATTTTATATGAATGTGAACTTATGTGCAAATTTTAACTTTTAACCTCTTTATTATTATTGTTTTTACAAGAATGTGAACATCGCTTAAAACACGTCTTTGGACGGCGTCACATGAAATGCACCCACAATCCGTAACGCATTTTATTTGATGTTTTGAGATTTGGATTTGGGTCACATGAAATGCACACCCGAGTTTAGGAAAGTAGATTATTAAACACGCGCCTAAAGAGACTATCGTGTTATTATTTTGGGAAGGTCACGAAATTCGCTAAGCGGCCCTCCTGAATTTTAAATAAATTTAAAACAAGTATTTACTGAGGGCCCCGCAATTTGCATTTTTTGTTTGTCGAGGCTCGTCCCATTTATTATTTTTTTTTAAAAAAAATTGAATTTGCAACGCCATGGAAATGCATCTCATACCACGTCACAGTCAATGTACCCGTGATTAGAGACACATTTCGATTTCGTTGAGATTTGGATTTGGGTCACACAAATGTGCACCCGAGTTTAGGGAGATAACATTATTAAAGGCGCGCCTAAAGTAACTAGCGCATTATTATTTTTGGGTAGGGCCGTGAAATTTGCTAAACGGCCCGTCCCGGAATCTAAGTATTTAGTATATACATTTAGAGGTCCCCGCAATTTGTCCCTTTTATTTGGCGAGGCTCGTCTCATTTTACTTATATTTTTTTTATTATTTATTTTTTTTTATATATATTTTTAAAAGGATGCCATTTTATGCCTTTAACAATACTAAACCTTATAGCCTATTTACAACTGAAATCTCATAACTCGTTACAAATTTAATAAAAGGAATCTAGCAAAATGAGTGTTTTGGAAGTAATAACAACAAGTAATGCTAGTTTTGTCCGAATGAACTAAGCAAGGGAAAAGACGAACAAATTGACGTTAAACTGTGTCATAGAACAACTAACCCTACTTAATTAAATGATATCAAATAAACAAAAATACATAACACCACAAATGAACAAAACGCATATGGTGAAAACATAAGCAGAAAATTATCATACCAATTTCTATATTGCATTTTTTGAACTTTTGACATAACATCTCCTTATTTAATGCTTGAGGTTTACTAACCTTTGAACCTCGGCAAACTCAGGACGACAAACACGACCCGACGGAAATCAAGCCAGACCTCACTGGACGCGGAACAACGACGAAACCTCGGACAAACACCTCGACGAACCAAAGACGACCTCAATGGAAAGCTTGGACCCCAAAACTGTCAACGCCCAAGATTGTTGGTTGCTGTTGTATCTCCGACGCAACAACTGGTACATGTAGCTGCAGCAGAAGGGTCGTTTGGATGTGAGGAAGGGGCAGTTATGGAGGGTTTGGAGGTGGAACGAGGGTGGTTTACTGGCGAGCTGGGCAGCGGCAGTGGGTTGTTGTCGACGGGGGGGTGCGACGACGGGGAGCAGCTGTGGTTGTGGGGAAGCTGGACGGGATGGAGGGAGTTGGTGGCGCGACGGACAGTGATGACGCAGCAACAACAACTGCTGCTCGTCGGGCTGGGTTATGGTGGTTTGGACAGTAGGGTGATGGAGTTGGACTGGTGTTGGGTTGTGACGGGAGGCAACAGCAGTTGCTGCGCGAACCAAACTGAGGCGTGGTGGGTGCCGGACAGGATGGAGGGAGCTGGTTTTTTGGTTTCGTTGATGGAGGTGTCTATGGAGGGGTCGTTTGGTAATGGTCAGACGGACGTGAAGGAAGGGATGGAGGGAGCTGGGTTTTAGGCGTTGGGGGCGGGGGTCACTGGTTTGGTTCCTCCTTTGTAGGGTTTTGTTCCTTCTTCTTTTTGAAGAAGAAGGATGAATAGTGCCTCCGGTTTTTTCAAAAATCCCCCCTCTCCAAATGTTTGTCCGTGTATTTGACATGGCTTTGCCCAGGGAAATGAGCCCACGCGTGGTGGGGTTCGAGACTTGTGTCCCCCACGCGTGGTGGGGTTCCCCATGTGTCCTGGACTCGGTTTATTATGGGCTAGGTCCGAAAATTAGGCCTAAAACCGGGTAGTTTGAACCCGAATATTATTCTTTTGCCCGGACCCGAGAAATAGGAACACGACGTTGCTTAACTAGTCCTATATAAGCAAAATAGCTACTAAAATAAGACTAATTTAAAACAAAACTATATTATTATTTTCTTAATATTTTTCAAGATTTAAAATAGCTACAAAATGTTAATAAAACTATTTTTTTGTAATTTTCGTTTTTTAAATATTAAGATAAAATATGAGGTAATATTTTTTTGTATTTTTCAAAGTTAAAATGACTATAGAATATTAATAAAACTATTTTTTGTAATTTTCATTTTTTTTAATAAAGACAAAAATATGAAGTAGTATTTTTTTTGTATTTTTCAAAATTATAATGACTGCAAACATTAATAGAACTATATATTTTTGTAATTTTCGAATTTATATAAAGTACCAAAATAAAATACAATTTTTGTATTTTTTCCACGTTTATGAGAAATGCATAAACTAAAATTTATATATGTATTTTTTGTGATTTTTCTTTTTGCAACGAAATAAAGTAAAAATAGTTAAAATGGCTATATTAGACCCAATTTCACATATTCACGCTGAAAATGTGAAAATTCTCGGGGCGGGTCAAAAATCACGTGCTTACAGCTGCCCCTCTTTGACTGGAAACACGAAGAGTTTTCCGACAAAGAACGACTAGACGTGTTTTTGACCCGACCATTACTTGGACGGACTACACTTAAGGAAAGGGAGGGAATGTGACCGAGCCCTGGTATCTGAGCTGCCTACATATCCTTGGTTATACAGGAATCAGGCCACGTGTAGTTCGGAAATGAGAGAGATAGTGAAGTGTACCGAGGTGAAGAGCCGATCAAGGTGCCGTTCTATTGAGGTTCCGGTCCGCGGTCCTGTCATTACAACAAAAATGAAAACTGAAAAAGACTAACTAAGCCTATCAGCTACTAGTTACAAGGATTTCTATCTCTAAGTCTTCTGAAACTTGATCTTGAGTCTTGAATGGTGCTTCATACAGATTTTGGATTTGAACCTTGACACTCGCTAGTTGTATGTGCTAGTTCTTGCAGACCACATTTGTTCTCCACTTCCGTATTTTGGGTTCTTTTCTTTCTTTTTTTTCTCTTTTTTTTTCTTGTTTTTTTGTTTTTGTGACCAGCTTCTGTTGATCATCCCAGACTATTGATTCGCGTTCTTGAGGCGAGCTTTTACTATTTCTAACTGGGATTGAATGCTGGGGATTTTTGTTGTAGCCTTCTGCTTCCCGGAGCTGGGGATTCCTGTTGTAACCTTCTACCTTCTGGGGGGGTTACTGATTTCCAAAATCTGCAGTATAAGGTTAAAAGGTATTCCTCTTGTTATACAGGTGGGCGCCTGAAAAGAAATTTAAAGACTGAAAAGTATTCCACTCGTTATGTAGGTGGGTGCCTGGATTTAGGAAAATGACTCTTTTTCAAAATGTTTTTTTTAGCATCTTAGGAGAAAGATTCATCGGACTAAGATTTTGATCCTAGGAGAAGGTTCGTCAGACTAGGTCTCTATCTTAGGAGAAAAATTCGTCAGACTAAGATTTTGATCCTAGGAGAAGGTTCGTCAGACTAGGTCTCTATCTTAGGAGAAAAATTCGTCAGACTAAGATTTTGATCCTAGGAGAAGGTTCATCAGACTAGGTCTTTTCTTTTTGTTATCTTAGGAGAAAGATTCATCAGACTAAGATTTTGATCCTAGGAGAAGGTTCGTCAGACTAGGTCTCTATCTTAGGAGAAAAATTCGTCAAACTAAGATTTTGATCCTAGGAGAAGGTTCATCAGACTAGGTCTTTTCTTTTTGTTATCTTAGGAGAAAGATTCATCAGACTAAGATTTTGATCCTAGGAGAAGGTTCATCAGACTAGGTCTTGCTTTTTGGTATCTTAGGAGAAAGATTCATTAGACTAAGATTTTGATCCTAGGAGAAGGTTCGTCAGACTAGGTCTCTATCTTAGGAGAAAAATTCGTCAGACTAAGATTTTGATCCTAGGAGAAGGTTCATCAGACTAGGTCTTTTCTTTTTGTTATCTTAGGAGAAAGATTCATCAGACTAAGATTTTGATCCTAGGAGAAGGTTCATCAGACTAGGTCTTGCTTTTTGGTATCTTAGGAGAAAGATTCATCAGACTAAGATTTTGATCCTAGGAGAAGGTTCGTCAGACTAGGTCTCTATCTTAGGAGAAAAATTCGTCAGACTAAGATTTTGACCCTAGGAGAAGGTTCATCAGAGTAGGTCATTTTTTTTTATCTTTAACAACCACTTAGGAGGAAATGCATCTCCTATGGGTAAAACATAAACTTAGGAGGAAATGCGTCTCCTATGGGTAAAACAAACTTAGGAGGAAATGCGTCTCCTATGGGTAAAACTTAAACTTAGGAGGAAATGCGTCTCCTATGGGTGAAACTGAAACAAACCTAGGAGGAAATGTGTCTCCTATGGGTGAAACTAAAACAAACATAGGAGAAAATGCATCTCCTATGGGTAAAACTAAAACTTAGGAGGAAATGCGTCTCCTATGGGTAAAACTCAAACTTAGGAGGAAATGCATCTCCTATGGGTGAAACTAAAACGAACTTAGGAGGAAATGCATCTCCTATGGGTAGAACTCTAATGATTTCAAACTAGGAAGTGCGTCTCCTATTAATGAAACCTTCGCTTTCTTTTTTTTTTTGAATTATTTACTTACCTGTGTTGTCCTCCCTCGAAACTGTTGGGGATTATTTAGATGGGGATGACTTTCCTTTTCTTTTTCTTTTGTTTTTTTTTCTTTTTATTATTTTTGTTTTTCTTTTTATTATTATTTTTTTTATTCCTTTTTTTTGTTTTGTTTTTGCATAGCTTCTTCCTTCAAAGACTACCTCCCTTGATTTACTTACCTGTTGGGGGGTAAAATGTTATCAGCTGGGGGTACCTGACTTCCAGAAAATTTTCTAAATGGAAGGAAAATTTTCTGCCCCAGTTTGATAATATCCCTTGTGGCATGCGTTTCTGCATCAATGCCATTTCCTTTACCTGTTTCAAATCAAACAAAATTTGTTAGTTTAAAACATGGTGGTTGGCTGTGATACTCCTATTGGGATTGCTTTCCCTTTCTCCTTCATTGCGCTGTGCTCCACGACTTGTTGGGGATGATATTATGTGCTGGGGATAATCCCTTCCTGCTGGGGATATCCCTCTTCTTTTGTGGCATAGCTTGGAAACTGGCATTTCCCCGACCTTTTAGTCTAGTATGGATTTCGCCAAATCATGCTCACTGCTCTCCTTGCTTTGTTCACGGGCCTTGTCTTTGAGGTTTATAACCTTGGTTTTGGCAAGGATATCCCTCTTGACGCTCGTCAATCCTTTTGTCAATTCCCTTTTGCTGGGGATATCTTTATTGACACTGGCCTCGCGCTTGTTCCTTGCTGACTATACCATTTGGATGTACTAGTCAGATCTCATCTTGAAAAGCTGATGGCATATTTGAAGTCATTTCATACTTGTTCTGACCAGACATACTCTCTATTGGGGAATTTTTCTATGAAAGGAGAAAGATAAAAGAAACAAAATAAAAGACAAAGGAAACGATGACTCTTTTGCAAAAGAAACTATAAATAAAAATCTATCAAACGCAGATACCGACTCTAATGGCCACGACATGCGTATGTGGCCTATCCTCTGCCGTCAATCATCTTTTAAGATCTTCAATTGGCGATTCCCCCTCTGATTCTCAATCTTATTCGACTTGTAGTGCCCGAAGGGTTTTCACTATCAAGTCTCTCTCATTTTTGGGTTCTTTCTCTCAGCTTTCATCGCCTTATGGTGCCTGTGAAGGTTTTCACCAATAAGACTCTCTCGTTTTATATCTCTCTCCAGCTGGGGATTTGGAGTGTTGCTGGTATGACTCTTTCTGTTGGAGATTAGAGTCCTTTCTGCTGTGGAACAGAATGTTATGTTCGCCGGTAAGACTCTTCATTTGTCTGACTTGGCATTTTTTGAAAACTGATCAGAAGGTATTTCTTTGGACCGTAATGTGGGTTTTTGGATAGGGCTATAGAAAAAGGTTATTAAACGCTCAAAAAAAATGCATTAGTTTTGGGTTATTAGTTACAACCTTCGGAATTAGATTTATTTACAACGACCGCAACCTCTGCCCCAGTTTCTTGCTTGGGGATATCTTAATTGTTTTTTTTTTCATTTTTCAAAACTATGACCGAGCCGTGAAGCGCCTACGTATCCTCTTTGAGGAATCAGGTCAAACGTAGTTCCCAATTCCTCTTTTTCATTTGACTTTTTTTTTCTTTGTTATCAATTTTTCTCTTTTTTTTTCGTTGTTGTTTTCTTTCTTTCTCTCTTTTTTTTCGTTGTTACTGATTCCGAACGAGGGGTATGAAAGAAAAATAAATAAGGCTCAAAAGGGGTAACGAAGGATAAAGTGTTTAGGTAGCAGAACAAAATGCCTTCGTCATTTCAGTCTTCAAAACATGCCAAGTGCAAACAACACACTTTAAATTTGTAGTCTCTTCTGATGGTGCTGGACTTGACAATTATGTTAAACATTTTATTTTTCCTTTGTCATTTCTAAGCACCGTTGGGCGACACTCTCATTATCATGACCGACCCTCATGCCAATTTGGCGAATCTTGCTTTTAACGGTTTTCTTTGTGCTTAACTTGCCCCAGTTCCACATGACTCGAGCTCTGAATAATCTCAAACCGTCCTTATTTTCTTTAAATGGTCTGATCGCCTTTCCAGGGTTTTATGATTAACTTTAAAGACTAGGCCCAAAGTGTGTGCGCATGTCATGTCACTAGAATCGGCGTTGAATAAAAAATGATAAGAAGACTAAACAAAAGAAGACCGGAAATAATAGAAGACCGGAATTTGCATTAGATTGCCGGTGAAATAACAAACAAACAACACAATCCAGAACAAAATCCTAAAACAAACTGGACAAGACAATGTCCGACTCATAACCCTAAATCCGAACAATAGAAATGACAACAAAATAAGCCACCACAAGCTTCTCTCTTGTGGACCAAGGAAACGAAACGTCCTCCCACTTTATCAAAAACTGGCATCTTAGCCACTGAGCTTTGCATCAATACTGCCAAGACTATTGCCAGCTTCAACATCATCAACCTCCGTCAACAAGTTCTTGATAGGGTTCGAGTGCTCCATGTCACTGTTATTGATCACAATCCGCCCTTCTTGGATCATTCTTTCTATTTCTCTTTTCAAATCACGACAGCTTTCAACATTGTGCCCCTGGGCATTGGAATGGTATTCACACCTTTTAGAAGGGTCAAAGCTTCTTGCACGTGGGTCCACACGATTTGGAGGAATAGGTGCAATCATGTCATGATTCTTTAATTTCTCAAATAAGCTTTCATAGGACTCTCCTATTGGTGTAAAATTATCTTTCAACCTTTGTTCCCCTTTATACCACTGGCTTGGCTGTGGGTTATAGGGCACCTGAAAATTTTGTGGAGACTTCTGGAGATTTTGTGATGCTCGTGCTCACCTCCTGGGGTGTTTTGGTGGCTGGACAACATACTGAGGTGGAACGACAGAGTATTGAGCGTCCTGAGGTGGATAATACTGCTCAGGGGAGCCATAGAAAATTTGAGGAGGCTGCTCATACCCTCGAGATGTTCTCCTGGGACCTCTTCTAGACCCTGATGTCATCATGATTTCTTCAATCTCCTCATTTGTGCCGCTAAGATTATCTGACTCAACCCGGACAGCCTGAGTTGCGGCTTTAAGAACAGCTTGACTTATAATTTTGCCTGTCTTAAGACCATTCTCTACCATTTCTCCAATTTTGATTGCTTCCGAGAAGGTTTTGCCAACTGCGGACACCATGTTTTGAAAGTAATCTGGCTCTTGCGCTTGAAGGAAGACAGTAATTAGCTCGTGGTCATCCATGGGTGGCTTAACTCGAGCTGCTTGCTCTCTCCATTTTATGGCATATTCCCTGAAACTTTCACTTGGTTTCTTCTTCAGGTTTGAAAGGGAAATGCGGTCTGGGGGAATGTCGATGTTGTATTGGAACTGTCTGACAAAGGCCTGTGCCATGTCATCCCAGACATACCAGCGAGACGTGTCTTGATCCATAAACCATTCGGAGGCTACTCCCGTAAGGCTTTCCACAAAATAAGCCATCAACAATTCTTCATTTCTTCCCGCACCTCTCAGTTGATTGCAATACCTTTTCAGGTGGGCTATGGGATCTCCATGTCCATCGTACTTTTCAAATTTTGGAGTCTTGAAACCAGGCGGCAAGTGGACATCGGGGAACATACATAGATCTTTGAAGGCAACACTCTTTTGGCCTGCCAACCCTTGCATGTTTTCCAACCATTGTTCTAAGCTTTTCACTCTTCGGGTCATTTCTTCCTGTACCATCTTTCGGGCAGGCTTCTTAGTTTTTGCAGCAAGATCAAACGAGTATGAGTGATACTCAGGAGAGTGGTACTGCTCTTGTTGTGTCGCAAATTGTGACTCATGACGAGGAACCTTCCCACTCTGAGTCTCTGGAGCACTTGTAACAGCTTCGACGTTAGTTGTCATTTTTCTTTGAGGCACAAACCAACCACCTCAACTTTCTTCACAATTCAAAACCAAATATGTTAGAATGGACTCAGTCGGTCCTTATTATTATCAATATATATATATATTTATTTATTTATTTATTTTTTACCTTTGTTTTTCTTTTTCTTTTTTTCTCTTTTTCATCATTTTTTGTGTGTGGTCGAATCTTATGGAGATTGCCTACGTATCATGACCCCGCATGAATCAGACCTTGCGTAGTTCGGACCGCTGAAAGATAAACAATAATAAACATTTTTTTCAATTTTCATATTAAAACAAAGTGGGTTTCAAAGGCTTGAAGATGACCTACAAACTCGAAAATCAAACAACCCGCATATTCTAATCAAAAGATTTACAAACTTAAAAAACAAACGGCCAGCTTCCTTTCCCCGTTTGTCAAATGCAACCAAACGGCTATTTTTGCAAATGTGGCCCCTTCCAATTCTCACATGAGTTTTGAGGCCGGGGAGGATTATTTTATGACACTTTACCAACTTGTCCATTCTTTTACAAAAATAACCTTTCGACAACATGAAAGATACTCTAAGGCTATTTCAGCAAGAACGGTTTAAGACGCGGCCGAAGCTGGCTCGGCTTATTTTGACCAAAAATCCAAACGGTATTCACCTGACCGATGACTCTTTGTTTTTTTTTCAAATTGCAATAAAAACCTGGTGTTGCAAACACGGCCCTTCAGCGCCTCGGGGCGAAGATTTTTAAGGCTGTGTGGGTCCATATCTCAAAATGACCCAAAGGTAGCTGTTTACGCAAAGTCAGCCTTCCGGCGTCCTTTTCGGGAACATTCGGCTATTTATGACAAACATCATCTCCTGACTTAGTTATGACTCTTTTATTGTTTTTCAAAAATAGGAAACTCAATATTGCAAACACGGCCTGTCAACATCTCGGGGACGAAGATTTTTAAGGCTGTGTGGGTCAACTGGACCAAATCTTAAAATGACCCAAAGGTGGCTGTTTATGCAAAGTCAGCCTTCCGGTGTCCCTTTCGGGAACATTCGGCTATGTCTTGATAAAACAGCGTCACCCGATTTCTTTATGACAAAAACTAAAATTTGACATGTATTTTTTTGTTATTATTATTATTATTTGTTTTTTGGCTTTTTTAGCAAAAGGTGGGGTTGGACCCGATGAGGGTTGCCTACGTATCTCACATCCGGTGAGAATCAAACCCGCGTAGTTCGGGCAATCAGGAATAAGTAGATGAACTAACTCCTTTTTTTTGTGAATTTGTGAAAGAACTACTTTAAAAGAAGAAATGAAGTATATTTTTTGGATTTTTGATTGATCTTTTTTTTGAAAGAAATACTTCTAAGATATATTTTTGAATTTCATTTGCTTTTTTTTTTATTCTAAAGAAAAAGAAGAATATATTTTTTGGAATTTTACCTTTAATAAAAGAAATGCTTCTAAAATGTTTTTTTTTTGAATTTTGAATTTTCTTTTCAATTTTTGAAAGAAGAATCAAAATATTTTCGGATTTGTTTTTTTTTATTATATATATATATATATATATATATATATATATATATATATATATATATATATTTTAGAAAAACAATTAGAAAGACTTTCTAAAGAAGTCAATAATGGAAAATATTTTTGGATCATTTGTTTTGAAAAATTGGGATTCTAAAAACTTTTGGCAAGACCAATGTTCTTGCAACAGATAAAGATATATATACATCTTTTGGAAATAAAGAAAAACTTTTGGATTTTTTATATATATATATTTGCAATAATAAAATCACTTTCAACGCCCGACTCCCCTTTTTTTTATAACATAATAAAACTTATTGGACTTTTTGGACTTTTTGACATTTTTCAAAACAAGACTTGCTAATAAAACAAACTTAATAAGACACATTTTTTCATTTTCTCAAAATTTCGGCAGAGCTTCGACTCTACTAGGACTCTTTCACGGTTTTCTAATATGTGGAGAATGATGACAACATACAAAATTTTTTGAATTTTCATGCTCTTTTTTTTTATATATATATATATATATATATATATATATATATTTTATATTTATTGTATTTTTTCAAAAATGTGGCATGGGGGACATGTGGATTCCAAGACTTCTTGGATTCCACAAATGTTCCCCATGTGCTTTCCCAAAAATGAAGCGTGGGGGACATGTGGAATACCAAGGCTTCTTGAATTCCACAATGTTCCCCATGTGCTTAATTAACATAATAGCATGCTTATCAAAAATAGTGCAACTTTCTTATTTAACGTGATCAGCATGATAAGGAGTGTCATTTGTCCGCAAATATCATTGGTCCGCCAAATGACCCATTCACCCTTGCATAAATACAACATGTAGCACATAGGATGCCAAAGATGGTCTATTATTTTCAGGTTGCTTGTCCTAGACGGACCCAACCCCTGGGTTGAGTCCCCTAAGTCAAATGCACATGATGCAAATAAACGTTCCTACTAGGGATCTGGCATTTGGCTTTGTTATACTAATTTCATAACCTGGGTATTTGTTCTAGACCTGGCATACCCGAGCGGATAGCTCGAGACGAGGAGGGGCAGCGTACCGGGAATACAGAAGCTTCACCGGCTTAGCAACTTATCCGAACCTCGTTCTAAATTGGGATTTTACACTATACAGAAAAGAAGTCGTATGAAGTACGCCCTTCTCCATGATTTAGAAGACTCAGAAAGTATAGGGGTTTCGGCACAATTTATATACAGTTAACGTAATATCAAAGCAGTAAAAGCAGCATTTAGCACATTAGGCTCAAACATGTAAAAATCAGATAATAAATAAAGCCAAATAATAACAATTATTTTAAGCTCGAATTCTTAACCCTGAACCAGTGGTTCTGGGTGCATTTTTCCCCAACAGAGTCGCCAGAGCTGTCACACCTCCTTTTTTCGCACCCGCGGGGCGCAGGGGAGTTTTTTCCAATTAAAGGACAATCGAAACGGGATTTGTTTATTTATTTCAGAGTCGCCACTTGGGAGATTTAGGGTGTCCCAAGTCACCAATTTTAATCCCGAATCGAGGAAAAGAATGACTCCATATTACAGTCTGCGTACCAGAAATCCGGATAAGGAATTCTGTTAACCCGAGAGAAGGTGTTAGGCATTCCCGAGTTCCGTGGTTCTAGCACGGTCGCTCAACTGTTATATTTGGCTTGATTATCTGATTTTATACGAATGTGAACTTATGTGCAAATTTTAACTTTTAACCGCTTTATTATTATTCTTTTTACAAGAATGTGAACATCGCTTAAAACACATCTTTGGACTGCGTCACATGAAATGCACCCACAATCCGTAACGCATTTTATTTGATGTTTTGAGATTTGGATTTGGGTCACATGAAATGCACACCCGAGTTTAGGAAAGTAGATTATTAAACACGCGCCTAAAGAGACTATCGTGTTATTATTTTGGAAAGGTCACGAAATTCGCTAAGCGGTCCTCCTGAATTTTAAATAAATTTAAAACAAGTATTTACTGAGGGCCCCGCAATTTGCATTTTTTGTTTGTCGAGGCTCGTCCCATTTATTATTTTTTAAAAAAAAAAATTGAATTTGCAACGCCATGGAAATGCATCTCATACCACGTCACAGTCAATGTACCCGTGATTAGAGACACATTTCGATTTCGTTGAGATTTGGATTTGGGTCACATAAATGTGCACCCGAGTTTAGGGAGATAACATTATTAAAGGCGCGCCTAAAGCAACTAGCGCATTATTATTTTTGGGTAGGGCCGTGAAATTTGCTAAACGGCCCGTCCCGGAATCTAAGTATTTAATACATATATTTTGTGAGGGCTCCGCAATTTGTCCCTTTTATTTGGCGAGGCTAGTCTCATTTTACTTATTTAGGCGCGACGGACAGTGATGATGCAGCAACAACAGCTGCTGCTCGTCCGACTGGGTTATGGTGGTTTGGACAGTAGGGTGATGGAGTTGGACTGGTGTTGGGTTGTGACGGGAGGCAACAGCAGTTGCTGCGCGAACCAAACTAAGGCGTGGTGGGTGCCGGACAGGATGGAGGGAGCTGGTTTTTTGGTTTCGTTGATGGAGGTGTCTATGGAAAGGTCGTTTGGTAATGGTCAGACGGACGTGAAGGAGGTGGGCGTTTGGTGATGTTCCGGCGAGGGGGCTGGTGCGTGGGGGTACCGGAAGGGATGGAGGGAGCTGGGTTTTAGGCGTTGGGGGCGGGGGTCACTGGTTTGGTTCCTACTTTGTAGGGTTTTGTTCCTTCTTCTTTTTGAAGAAGAAGGATGAATAGTGCCTTCGGTTTTTTCAAAAATCCCCCCTCTCCAAATGTTTGTCCGTGTATTTGACATGGCTTTGCCCAGGGAAATGAGCCCACGCGTGGTGGGGTTCGAGACTTGTGTCCCCCACGCGTGGTGGGGTTCCCCATGTGTCCTGGACTCGGTTTATTATGGGTTAGGTCCGAAAATTAGGCCTAAAACCGGGTAGTTTGAACCCGAATATTATTCTTTTGCCCGGACCCGAGAAATAGGAACACGACGTTGCTTAACTAGTCATATATAAGCAAAATAGCTACTAAAATAAGACTAATTTAAAACAAAACTATATTATTATTTTCTTAATATTTTTCAAGATTTAAAATAGCTACAAAATGTTAATAAAACTATTTTTTTGTAATTTTCGTTTTTTAAATATTAAGATAAAATATGAGGTAATATTTTTTTGTATTTTTCAAAGTTAAAATGACTATAGAATATTAATAAAACTATTTTTTTGTAATTTTCGTTTTTTTAATAAAGACAAAAATATGAAGTAGTATTTTTTTTTTGTATTTTTCAAAATTATAATGACTGCAAACATTAATAGAACTATATATTTTTGTAATTTTTGAATTTATATAAAGTACCAAAATAAAGTACAATTTTTGTATTTTTTTCACGTTTATGAGAAATGCATAAACTAAAATTTATATATGTATTTTTTGTGATTTTTCTTTTTGCAACGAAATAAAGTAAAAATAGTTAAAATGGCTATATTAGACCCAATTTCACATATTCACGCTAAAAATGTGAAAATTCTCGGGGAGGGTCAAAAATCACGTGCTTACAGTGACTATGTATGCAAAGGATAGAAATCATGACTATAGGACTACTATATTCCTGCATATTCAACCTCATATAGAAACCATGTCTATAGGATTCTGCATATTCAAACTTCACTTAGAAATCATGTCTATAGGATTCTGCATATTCAACCTCACTTAGAAATTGCCTCTCTCTTTTAATAATCTGATTCTATCACTTAGCAAGTTCAATGAGTGTGCAGTCAAACAGTTCATTTCGAGCCTT
Source organism: Nicotiana sylvestris (assembly GCF_000393655.2). Lineage (NCBI taxonomy): Eukaryota > Viridiplantae > Streptophyta > Magnoliopsida > Solanales > Solanaceae > Nicotiana > Nicotiana sylvestris. The sequence goes on from NC_091060.1 coordinate 24,205,758, forward strand.
ACTGTTACATTGCTTTCAAGCAAGCCTTAGGGTAATAAATATAAATTGAATCTGCTTCTGTTAATAATTACAACCAGCAGGAAGGCCTGATTCAGACTTCTTATCTAAGTTATTTGATGAGCTGAAATTGTCTCAACAATTTCCTCTCACTCATCTTTAATACCTTTTAAATCAGACCTAAACAGTATGTGTAAGTCATGCTAATTACGTGCTTATTTGTTTAAGGAGGTATATCTGAGCCTCTGCTTGTTATATGCTTTCCCCAATTTGCAATACGTGTTTTGTATATCGCCTTAGAGTTTTTTCATTTGAAGCTACAAATAAGCCTAATATCCCTCTCTTTTAGGATTAGTAGTCCTAAATGCCTCCGGAACTGATAGGATTGGGGCGGATAATAGCATGAAATAAGTAAACGAGACCAATTCGCGCTTTAAATTCCTTAACAAGGTAGGAAGGGTATATATGGATATGATGACCACGCGATAATATCACGTGTAGCCCCTTATTGAGGAGTGATTACCGGGCATTGTGTGGGGTGATCCATATTGTTAATAAACCTAGGACTCCCTTTCCCTTATTTCGTTATTTCTTTTATCATTTCAACTCCTTCTTTAAAAAATCAGCTTTCGTTGCTCTTCCAAACTTTGTTTGTTTGCAAACCATTATATGAAACCCCATTTTATTTGAGCCTTATTTGTCTACATGTTAATTGCACCCCAAATTCACAATAATTGTCTGGCCGGTAACCATACTAGTGGATTCTGAGGGGTTCCTAACACCTTCCCCTTGGAATAATTTCAATCCCTTACCCTAATCTCTGGTTATTCAAGATCAAACTCTTTTGGTGTCCTAATGCACCCTAATCATTAGGTGGCGACTCTTCAAATGCAAACCTAATTCCCAAAAGGAATGAGTTGTCCCTCCAAATATCATAAACCCGATTTCACTCTAGAAAAAGGGGGCGGGACAACATGGCAACTCTGCTTGGAATTTATAGGCTTTTACCATTTCAGACTATTATTATGAATTTATGCTTCTTTATGCGCAATTTTCTGTTTATTTCTTTCAAGCATTCAATTTTCTTTTCGATTGCAAAACTGATTTGTCTTTTTGTTTCTTTCCTTTATTACTTTCCTTTACTGCTTTCCTTTACTACCGCTTTAAGTTATGAAAAGCTGTTGTATTTACTGCTTTCCTAACGTGCAAATACGTGACAACCTACTTTAATTATTGCATAATCATGCTCAACATCATATTCAACTCGTGCCAAAAAAATACCATTGCAACGCTTATAATGAGTGATTGCGCTCTTCCGATATTATCACCCCCTAAATCTGGAAAAGGCATATTTGCGGTAAAACCAATCGATCAACGATGTAGTCGACGGTTCCGTGCCTTTCCCCCTTGAGTTGTCCGCTCAAGGGTACCAGTCTAAAACCCCATAGAAACTTTACTCTGTTTAACTGTGCATGCATCATGGTCAAACCTAGCCATGTCAGTTATGTTGTTCGCATAATGACTCTTTAAGATAGCCTTTCCTAAAGTCCACTGGGTCTCCCTAAGACCCAAACGGACGTTACCGCGTTCTTTGTATTTATTTGGAGAACTAAATGCTTTTATGCTAATTGTTGATATTAAATAGTCGAGTCTGGTGGGGGTAAGGGACTAACCCTTTTGTCTTGCAGAAATATGAGGCACTAAGGCCCCATATTCGACATGGTCACCAACATCCACCCAAATTTGCTAAGCTGGTGGGAGGATCTTCACTCTAGTGATCAAACCCTTGTCCGTAAATATCTGGGTAACCTACCTTCTCTCCTGAAAATCCAACCCAAAAACAAGATCATAGAAGCTGCCACTTTATACTAGGATCGTGAGAGGTCTGTGTTTCACTTCGGGGACATTAAAATGACACCCTTCCTAGAAGAAATAGGAGGATTGACCGGTATATCATAGGAAACATCGGGATTGTTAATGCATGAGAACCGCAAGGGCAAGGGTTTTCTCAAAATGATGGGTCTGAAGAAGAATTCAGAACTGACATGTCTGAAGGAATCTTATATCCCCTTCGACTATTTGTATGAGAGGTACGGTCACAGCAAGTCCTACCATACCTATCCTGACGAATTTGCCATCACATCATTAGGGCATATTCACCGAAGGGTCTTTGTATTTATGTTTTGTTTCCTGGGGTTGATAGTGTTTCCAATAAAGAAAGCAAGGATCTATACCAGGCTGGCTATGGTAACTAAAACTCTGATGGAGGGCATTGGTGGGCAACCTTTCAACATTGTGCCCATGATTATTGCGGAGATATTCTGAGCCTTGGAGAAGTGTCAACAAAGAGCCAAACACTTCAAGGGCTGCAATTTGCTACTTCAGCTCTCGATCATGGAACATCTCCAAAAAGGTGAATACCGATAGGAAATTCAGCAAAGAGACTGGGATGATCATATCGCTTTCCACCATCCGAAGCGAATAAACTATATACCCAACATGTTCTCCTAGCTAGAAGATGCCAAAGGATGGGTAGAGTTATTTGATAACCTTACCGAGGACCGGGTACAATGGATGTTCGAATGGTTCCCTACTTAGGAGTTCATCGCCCAATCCAGGGATGCACCGTTTCTGATATTAATCAGTCTGACAGGAACCTACCCTTATGTCCCTCTTCGAGTTATGATACAGACTGTTAGGAAGTAGGTTATACCAAGGGTCGACAAGATGAGTCACTTCCGAGCTGACTTCCAAGCTGATGATAGTCTTTATAAATGCCAAGCTCAGCATATGTGGCATTACAAGATCATCATAAGAAGAGATACTATCTAGCCAGACAGATACTACGCTGGTTGCGTTCCCTACTATTCGGGCTGGTTAGAAGATAATAACGATGGTCTGGGTTAGCCAGGACTTGCTAGGCGCCACAGGATCATAGACGAAAGGGCCGAGACACAGGTCAAATACAATCAACTACGTAAAAGGATTCGGGAATGTGAAAGCGAGCACCATGAGATACAAGAAGCCAACCAAAAGATGATCGAGGAGTGGAAAGACATGGCTGTTAGTGCCAACAAGCGACTGGGGTACTTGGAGCGGGGCATAGTAGAGCTGGAAAGGAAATTTCTCAAAAGAATCGAGGATTGCCAAAATGCTGATGGAAATGAGGGCGGACATCTAGCGAGAGCCTACCTATTGCTGGGACTTCGTGAGTTGGGAAAGCTGTTCGACGGAGCCAAAGATGCCGAGTCTGGGGAAGGTCCTTCTGGTATCAAGTAGATAGGAATTTACCTTTTGTTTTATGAATGTAATAAGGCCAACGACCACTAGTAATATTTTATTTCCTGTTATTTAGTGTCGTTTTGGGATTCGTCTACTTTTTATCAATAAAATGAGGCATTTAGCATTCTATGTTCTCCAAATCAACTTGTCGCTAGGCCTACCTCGGGCACAAAGAGGTTCCCAAATAGGACACGATTTACATTCTTGCACTATGCGTTTAAATATCGCAACATTTTCTTATAATCCTCACTAACTTGTTACCTTTTTGTTAATTTATTCCCCTTCCCCAAAGGTTAGTTCGTGCACTCTGGCAACATCATCTTATCCAACGAGATCTAGGGGCCCTCCACCCACTCCTCCTCTTAGTCTAGTCAAAAACAAGAACAAAGGAAAAATGGAAGATTCGAACAATGCCAGAAGGGAGAATTCAACTGAACGGGTAGTGGTCACTCATGGTCATGGTACTCTGGTTCCTAAGGAAAGTGCATCCCAGCTTGAACAAAAGCTGCTGAAATTCCAAGAAGAACTTGATCAGGTTCGAAATCAGGCGAATCTGTCATTTTACCTCACCACTCCCGATGTCAATTTCCCAAATGCTCAGAACCCCACACCTCTACAAAATATCCCAAAGCCACAAAACCATCCTGCTCCTCACCACCACTGCAACACCTGCCATATTTCTAATAATACTCTGTTGCTCGTCCCAAAACCCTTGAACTCTACAAATGACCACTTCCACACCCATCACAATAACCTTATCTATGTGGAGACCATGCCAGACTCCACCCAACCCATCTCAAGCACACCTGAGTCTGATGATAAAGACTCGCTCATCAGGAACCTGGCTGAAGAACTTAAGAAACTGACTAGCCGAATTCAAGGCATCGAATGAAGCAAGGGAATTGAGGGTTTAAACTATAAAGATCTCTGCATACAACCAGATATTGAGCTGCCAGAGGGGTACAAACCTCCGAAGTTCGAGATGTTTGATGGTACAGGTGATCTGAGGGTCCATTTAAGAATATACTGCGACAAACTGGTTAGAGTAGGGAAAGATGAGAGAATCTACATGAAGCTGTTCATGAGGAGTCTGAAAGGAGATGCTCTATCCCGGTACATTAGCCAAGATTCGAAGACATGGTCAAACTGGGTAGGTATGGGGTCCAATTTTATGGACAGGTTCAGGTTCAACACAGAAAATGCGCCAGATGTGTTCTACATTCAGAATCTAAAGAAGAAATCTACAAAAACATTCCGCAAGTATGCTACTCGTTGGAGGTCCGAAGCTGCTAAGGTCATACCTACCTTAGAGGAAGAACAGATGAACAAATTCTTCGTCCGGGCTCAGGACCTGCAATACTACGAGCGGCTAATGTTGATTGAAAGCCATAAATTTTCTAACATCATCAAGCTGGGTGTGAGGATCGAAGAGGGCATCAAAAGCGGTATGGTCACGAACTTTGAGGCTTTGCAATCTACAAACAAGGCCTTACAGTCTGGTGGTGCGTCCAAGAAAAGGGATGTAGCGGCCGTAATGGTTGCAAAGAGAACCAAATCTCCCATCAAATACCAAACCTATTCGATGCCTCCACTCACATATCAGCCTACACAAAATTACCAAGCACCCTCACCCTCTTACAAAACTCCATCACCCACTTATCAATCACCTCAACCTCTCACATATCAACCTATTTCACCCAGATATTCTCAACCCGCACTTGTTTACCAAGCCTATAATGCTCAACTATCCCACTATCAATCACCCCCTACACGCCAAAACTTCCCTAGACCTCGACCAAATTTTGACCGCTGACCTCCTAAACAGTATACAGTCATTGCCGAACCTATTGATCAGTTATACGAGAGACTCAAAGCTACTGGTTATATCACCCCTATCCCTGCCATAACCCATGAGAACCCTTTTCAATGGGTCAATCCAAACAAATCTTGTGCATACCATTCCGGCATGAAGGGACACACCATCGACGAGTGTCGTTCTCTAAAAGACAAGATCCAGGCTCTGATTGACAACAAAATTATTGTGACAAAAGAACCTACTCCAAATATCCGCAATAACCCTCTGCTAGACCATAAGGGTGGAGGCGTTCACATGATCGAAATAGAGGATGATTGGGATCCCGAGGGGTCGATTGGGTTGATCACAGAAGGTGATAATCCAAAGAAACCAATAGTTACTCTTAGTCTAATCATAGTCCAGATTCAGCCATCCAGGGACGCTGAGGTAAACATGTCTGTGCCACTTGAGTTCGAAGCAACTGCAAAGACACCAACCTAATTGAGGTCAAATTTGTTACTCCAGCAAATGTACATCCACTATTTGAAGTTGCAGTTTTACCTCCCAAGTACATGCTCCGTTCGGAGTGAAGATGTCCATGCCAATCCCAGTGGCGATGTCCACCATGACACCATTCCATACCAAGGCTATACCATGGGACTATACAGTCGAGGCAAGAATAAAGGGAAAGGTTAGGTTCGAGGAAACTGTTGCCGCACAGGGTATGACAAGAACTGGTAGAGTTTATACCCCTGAACATCTATCCGAGTCAAGCAAGCAGGCCTCCAATCAACCACCCATCATTGAAAGGGGTCCAGATGATCTTTGGAGAAAGATACAAGCCAAGGAATACTCAGTCATCGATCAGTTGAACAAAATACCGGCGCAAATCTCCATACTTGCTTTGCTACAAAACTCAGAGGCACACAAGAATGCTCTGTTGAGGGTGTTGAGTGAAGCCTACGTATCCAGTAACATTACTGGCGGAGAAATGACTAACATAGTCGGACAGGTATTGGAAAGTCACAAAATTACTTTTTAGGAGGATGAGTTACCGCCTGAAGGGTTGGGTCACAACAAAGCACTACACATTACTATGCAATGCGAGGATTACTTTATCACCAGGATCCTAATTGATGGGGGTTCCAGCCTCAACATTTGTCCGCTGGTAATGCTCAAGAAGTTGGGTAAGGGACTGCATGAGATAAAGGATGAAGCTATCAACGTGAAAGCCTTTGACGGTTCCCAAAGGTCCACCATTGGGGAAATTAGCATGTGCTTACAAATGGGACCAACTTGGTTCGATGTTGACTTCCAAGTGATAGATGTGCCAGCATCTTACAATCTGTTGTTGGGACGGCCATGGATTCATGCTGCTGGGGCCGTAGCCTCAACACTGCATCAGACAATAAAGTTTGAATGGAACCACCAGGAAGTAATTATTCACGGTGATGGTAGCAATCCCATATACAGTCGCCAGACCATTCCGTCAATCGTGGGGAGAAAGAAGCTAGGTGGAGATACTTACCATCACATTGAACGAGTGAATACAGTTGACAAAGACAAATGGTGGGACAACAAGATCGAGAGTATACTGAATTGGTGTGGGTATGAACCTGGCAAAGGGCTCGACAAGAATATCCAAGGAATCACTACGCCTATAAAACTCAAGAAGCATGGCACTACTTTAGGTCTGGAATATGAGTATACCTGGAAGGAATTCAATAGTTGGTCTCCACCATGGCGTGGTCCTTACTATCCATAGGATCAGCCAATACCACATTTGGAGCAGACTTTCCAACTGGCCGATATCATTTATGGGTCAGAAGAAGAGGAAGCATTGGCAGCGGTGAAAAATTTATTCTTAGAAGACAGAGATATGGACTGCTGTGTCATTCTCGAGGAGGAGGGGGAGGAAGGCCCTTCCATACAAGCCGTAAGCAGAGGGGACCGCCTCAATAACTGGACCATCAGAACAACCAGAGCCCGATGAGCCTCGGGGTAGCAAGGCTAAAACAAGCACTATTTTGATTTACTAAAAGATTGTTCTTTTTCTCTAGCATGTTTTCAATTCCCGCAACAAGATCTTCAACGTTCAAAACAATTATGCAATTTATCAAAGCATTCTGACTTTTCTTATGAATCAAAACTTATTACTATTGTTTTCTCTCATTACTTTACTTATACAGCATTACTATTACTTATATTGATTAACCAATGACTGTGACAAGCAACGAGACAACGCAACAAACAGATACATATTTAGAGGAAGATGAAATACCAGAAGAGGTTGTTAAGGAAGTTGAGAATTTTGAGAATAGACCTAAGTCCAACCTAGACGAGACCGATATTGTTAACCCGGGAGATGCAGAGAACTTCAAAGAAATGATAATCAGTGTCTACTTATAGCCATCAGAAAAGAAGGAATACACAGAATTTCTAAGGGAATATGAAGACATATTCGCTTGGTCGTATGATGACATGATTGGTCTGAGTACATGTATTATGTCTTATAAACTGCCAACCGATCCAACATGTCCACCGGTAAAGAAAAAGCTCAGAAAGTTTAAGCCTAACATGAGTCTAAAAATCAAGGAAGAAGTCACTAAGCAAGTCAAAGCCAAGGTTCTTAGGGTAGTAGAATACCCAACATGGTTATCCAACATTGTGCCAGTACCAAAGAAGGACGGAAAGGTCAGAGTCTGTGTCGACTACCGAGATCTCAACCGGGCCAGTCCGAAAGACGACTTCCCCTTGCCAAACATACACATCCTGATCGACAATTACGCCAAGCATGAATTGCAGTCATTTGTGGATTGTTTCGCTGGGTATCATCAGATCTGGATGGATGAAGAAGATGCTGAGAAAACAACTTTCATTACGCCGTGGGGAATGTACTATTACAAGATGATGTCGTTCAGCCTAAAGAATACAGGGGACACCTACATGAGGGCCATAACCACCATTTTTCATGATATGATACACAATGAGATGGAGGTGTACGTATATGATGTTATTATCAAGTCCAAGAAATCCACTGATCATATGGAAGATTTGAGGAAATTATTCAATAGATTGCGAAGGTACAACCTGAAACTAAATCCCATAAAGTGTGCATTTGGGGTTCTTGCTGGAAAGCTACTTGGGTTTATTGTGAGTCGTCGAGGAATAGAACTGGATCCATCAAAGGTCAAAGCTATTCAAGAATTGCCACCGCTAAAGAACAAGAAGGACATGATGAGCTTCTTGGGGAGACTTAACTACATCAGCCGGTTCATAGCATAATTGACAGTTATCTGTGAGCCGATCTTTAAGATGTTGAAGAAGGATGCCGCTACCAAATGGACTGATGATTGCCAAAAAGTTTTCGACAAAATCAAGGAATACCTTTCAACACCTCCAGTCTTAGTTCCACCTAAGCTAGGTAGACCCTTATTACTCTACCTTGCAGTATTGGATGGACCATTTCGTTGTGTTCTGGGGCAGCATGATGAAACGGGGAGGAAGGAGCAGGCCATTTATTACCTCAGTAAGAAGTTCGCCCCGTACGAGGCCTGGTATTCTCTGTTAGAGCGCACCTGTTGGCTTTGACTTGGGTAGCTCAGAAGTTGAGGCACTACTTCTGTGTCTATACTACATATCTCAGATTAAGGATGGATCTGTTAAAGTACATCTTCCAGAAGCCCATGCCCAATGGCAAGCTAGTCAAGTGGAAAATCTGTTGAGTGAGTTTGACATTGTCTATGTGACTCAGAAATCAATCAAGGGTCAGGCATTGGCAAATCACCTTGCTGAAAATCCCGTAGATTGAGAATACGAACCCCTGAAAACGTATTTTCCTGACGAAAAGGTGTCATTCATAGGAGAAGACATTGCGGGATCCTATAATGATTGGAGATTATTTTTTGATGGAGCAGAAAATTTCAAAGAAGTTGGCATAGGAGTAGTCCTAATATCAAAAACAGGTCAGCATTATCCGGTGTCCGCCAAACTCAGGTTCTCGTGCACCAATAATATAGCCGAGTACGAAGCCTGCATCTTAGGGCTCAAAATGGATATTGACATGAACATTCAAGAGTTGCTAGTGATCGGAGATTCGGACCTACTTATACATCAGGTTGGAGAAGAATGGGTAACCAAGAACTCCAAGATACTCCTGTATCTGCATTATGTACAAGAATTAAGAAAGAGGTTCATAAAGACAGAATTCCAACATGTTCCCAGGGTCCAGAATGAATTCGCCGATGCATTGGCTACCCTATCATCCATGATACAACATCCAGATAAGAACTTCATTGACCCCATTCGGGTAAAGATCTATGATCAGCCAGCTTATTGTGCTCATGTTGAGGAAGAAGAAGACGGAAAGCCATGGTTTCATGATATCAAGGAATACTTGGCGAAAGGAGAATACCCGAATCTTGCACATCCTATTTAGAAGTTCACACTTCGAAGGTTATCCAACAATTTCTTTCACATCAGAGGAATACTGTATAGAAGGACTCCTGATTTGGGATTGCTAAGGTGTGTCGACGCAAAGAAGCATCCAGGCTACTCGAGGAAATTCATGCTTGGACCTGCGGTCCACATATGAATGGTTTTGTCTTATCAAAGAAGATACTACATGTTGGTTACTTTTGGATGACTATGGAGATGAACTGCATCCAATATGTTCGGAAATACCACCGCTGTCAGATACATGAAAACATGATAAAGGTACCTCCAAGTGAGCTTAATGCAACAAGCTCACCAGGGTCGTTCGCCGCTTGGGGAATGGATGTTATTGGACCAATCGAGCCCGCTGCTTCCAACGGGCACAGGTTTATCTTGGTAGAAATTGACTATTTCACCAAATGGGTTGAAGCAGCATCTTACAAAGCAGTAACCAAGAAGGTTGTGGCAGACTTTGTTCGCGACCACATTGTTTGCCGATTTGGGATTACAGAGTCAATCATTACCTATAATGGATCCAACCTCAACAGTGACTTGATGAAAGCCATGTGTGAAACCTTCAAGATCTGACACAAGAATTCTACAGCCTACAGACCTCAGATGAACGGAGCAGTAGAAGCCGACAATAAGAATATCAAGAAGATGTTGAGGAAAATGATAGAGAAGCATAAACAGTGGCATGAGAAGTTATCATTTGCTTTACTGGGATATCGCACCATAGTCTGCACATCAACCAGGGCAACCCCCTAGATGCTATATTATGGTACAGAGGCCGTCATTCTCGCTGAGGTAGAAATTCCCTACCTAAAGATCATACAGGAAGCTGAGCTTGACGGTGTAGAGTGGGTGAAGAGTCGTTACGATCAGCTGGCTATTATCGATGGAAAGAGAATGAATGCAGTTTGCCATGGTCAACTTTATCAAAACAGAATGTCTAGAGCCTTCAACAAAAGAGTCAAGCCAAGATAGTTCACACTGGGGCAGCTAGTGTTAAAGAAAATTTTTCCGCATCAAGATGAAGCTAAGGGGAAATTCTCTCCCAACTGGCAGGTTCCATACATGGTTTACCGGGTTCTGGAAGGAGGAGCCCTCATACTTGCAGAAATGGACGGAGAAGCCTAGCCAAAGCCGATCAACTCAGATGCGATCAAGCGTTATTATGTGTAATCTTTATGCTTTCCTCATATGATGTAATTTGAACTATGCCTGACTTGATTCCCATTTAAGAGGGGATACGTAGGCAGCCCTATGGGTTTAGTCACAATTTAATAAAACTTTTATTTCCCCCCGCAATTGGAAACTGGGGCAGAATTTTGAGGAGGAAGTTAATTTCAGCCAATCATTGCTAGCAACAGTCGAAAGCATCAATCCATTAAACTGGGGTAGAATTTTGAGGAGGACCCTCAAAATTTTGTAACAAGAAGGGTTGCAATGTCTTGAACCACGTCGCAGTCATTGGTTCATCTAAAGAAAAGTATTCTTAATTATGTATCTGTGTATGCCTTTACTAAATCATGCATGTTTATTGCCAAAATATCCTTGTTTAGCAACGCTACCCCAATGATACGTACAGTATCAGCATATCAAACCCGAGCAGGTCAAGCAGAGTTAGCGGGGATACAAACTAACCTCCCCCATTTACAAAACTCATGATTTTTCTTTGGATGCAGGCACTTGAGTTGCAAAATCATCAAATATACTATACACTCACGAGACTCACATTGCTCAGAAATACAACTCTCAGAACCGATGCACTTACTCATAGCTGTTATTCGCACACAATGTCCCCAGCAGACACAGTATCCTCAACAGTCGTAATATCGCAATCCGCTATCAGCTAAGAAAATTCTATTATTATTTGCCTTTTTACTTCCTGCATAAGGCTACCATTCTGCCTTCCGAGGTTAAGCTCTACCTCCATCTGTATTCTTGCATTGCATAAGGTTACTATTCTGCCTTCCGAGACTAAGCTCTGTCTCCGTCTGCATTCTTTCATTGCATAAGGCTACCATTCTGCCTTCCGAGGTTAAGCTCTACCTCCATCTGCATTCTTGCATTTCATAAGGCTACCATTTTGCCTTCCGAGATTAAGCTCTACCTCCATCTACATTTCTGCATTGCATAAGGCTATCACTCTATCTCCATTTGCATTCTTGCATTGCATAAGGCTACCATTTTGCCTTCCTAGACTAAGCGTTGTCTCCATCTGCATTCTTGCATTGCATAAGGCTACCATTCTGCCTTCCGAGGTTAAGCTCTACCTCCATCTGCATTTCTTGCATTGCATAAGGCTACCATTCTACTTTTCGAGGTTAAGCTCTACCTCCATCTGCATTTCTTGTATTGCATAAGGCTACCATTCTGCCTTTCGAGGTTATGCTCTACCTCCATTTGTATTGGCTAAAAGATCGCTACCTTATTTACATTTGCATTGGCTGAAAGATCGCCACCTTATTTACATTTGCATTGGCTAAAAGATCGCCACCTTATTTACGTTTGCATCAGCTGAAAGATCGCCACCTTATTTACATGTGCACGTCTGAAAGATCGCCACCTTATTTACATTTGCATTGGCTGAAAGATCTCCACCTACTGCATTGCATAAGCGGAAATATCGCCAGACACTGCATCTCATGGGCTGAAAGATCGCCAAATTATCCGAAGGCATCATTGTTCGGAGGCACCATTCTCATAGCCCGAGAACACCATTTCATGGCCTGAGGACCCCTTTTATCTTTTGCATACCATTATTCAAAGGCATCATAGTTCGGAGGCATCATTCTCATAGACCGAGAGCATCATTTTATGGCCTGCAAATCCTTTGTTACGCTTCATTGCCCAAGACATCATGGTCTAAGGACTTCATCCTAACCGTCCAAAGACAACTTTAATGGTCCAACGGAAATTTGCATCATGTTTAAATTTACACACAATATATGTTTGTATCGCTTACTTGCAAGTAAACCAGCGAGCAACGTCCACCTCGTCAGGAGCGATCCCCCTCCAGTTCCCGCAGCCCTATCAGGTTTCAAACCATTCACCCCAACCTGAATATTGCGTCTGTTCTTGAAAAGTCTCCATCGGCATATTCCGCCGATGGATCCCGAACTACATACGGCCTGATTCCTGTAAAATCAAGGATATGTAGGCATATCAGAAACCAGATTACGGTTTAAATCTCCTCGAACCATTTCGTTAGGTCAAAATTGGTCATCATATCTTTATCCGACAACTTTTTCATCCTTCTCGGGTAAAGAGGGGCAGCTGTTGATACCCAATTTTTCCTTGTATATTTTTAATATGCAAAATACTCTCAAAATAGCATGTATTTTCATATATAAGTATTCCCTAAGGTTTTATTATTTTTCTCTTAATTTTTAAAGATTTTTAAATCAATTTATTTCCCTATTTTATCAGGATAAACCTAATAATTATCCCCAAAATTATCATTTTGTGTGATTCATTTATTGTATTCTCATATTTATATTAAAATATAGCTAGCATAATTTTCGCATATTTTTAAAAAGTTATTTAGTATTTTTAAAGCTAAATTGCATATAATTGCAACATTGGCCTCTTTCAAGATTTAATTGTGATTATATTTATAAAATTGGCTCCAATATTTTTAATTTTATAATTATGTACTATTAATCATTTTAGTACCTTTAATTTATTTCCAGAAATTATTTTACTATTTTTATAAAATAAATAAGGGAAAATGGCTATTTAAATGTTAGCCCATTTGCATTTCAATTTTAGCCAGATTTGACACCCCAATTAAATCCAATTTCAAATCCAAATATCTAGCCCAAACCCTAAATCTAACCGACCCACGACCCTTTAAAATAACCCGCCCGGACCCCCTATTAATCCCAGCCGTTGATCACTTAGATCAACGGCCCATATTTGCCCCTTCCTTTTTTAACCCAACCTAACCCCTAAACCTGATCATTTCCCTTCAGTAGCCTCCCTTGAATCCCCCTCTTTTCTCCCAGTTCTCTCTCAAGCTCCCCTCAAACCCTAGCCGCCTCCCTCCGCTTCCACCCTAAAATCACCGGAATTCATGGCTTCCAAGGCCACTGAAGTCCTATATCGGCCTCCTATAACTCCTACACGCCTGGTTACTATAGTTTCAAGGCCTAACCCTGAAGAAGCTTGGCCCATACTTTGTTCAATTCGAGTTGTATGGTCGTCTCCGATTTTGCTCCGGCCAGCCAAACATAAAGAAACACAGTAGAAGAATCAACATAAGAAACATAGTAGAAGAACAACATAAGAAACAAAGTAGAACATGCTCAAGATCAGAGAGACTTCTAAATATCTTGCCAAAACCATAAATTGGAAAAGATAAAGGTTTTGAAATCAGAGTTTTGAAAGAAACTTTGAGAAAGCGTTTGAAAGTTTAGGAAAAACAAGGATCTAGAACAGATCTAAAGAAATCAGAAGGATCTCAAAAGTTTGGGTTTCAGAAGAACCAGGATAGTGAGAAAGGCTTGGAAAGTCATTGATCTAAGCAGGAGAAGTCGAGATCAGGCTCGAATAGCCCTGTCTGGCCGGAGCAAAGTCGGAGACGGCCATAGAACTCGAATTGAACAAAGTATGGGCCAAGCTTCTTCAGGGTTAGATCAATGACTTTCCAAGCCTTTCTCACCATCTGGGTTCTTCTGAAACCCAAACTTTTTAGATTCTTCTGATTTCTTTAGATCTGTTCTAGATCCGTGTTTTCCCTAAACTTTCAAATGCTTTCTCAAAGTTTCTTTCAAAACTCTGCTTTCAAAACCTTTATCTTTTCCAATTTAGGGTTTTGGCAAGATATTTAGAAGTCTCTCTGATCTTTAGCATGTTCTACTTTGTTTCTTATGTTGTTCTTCAACTATGTTTCTTATGCTGATTCTTCTACTATGTTTCTTTATGTTAAAGTCTTAAGTTCTTTCTTAGGGTTTCAGATTTTATTTTCTTTGTTGATATTTTTGCCTGATTCTCTTGTCTTTCACCTCTACACTCGATTTATGGCAAAAACCCTAAGATTTGGGGTTCATTCGAGTTCTGATATTATTTGCTATGTGATTTTTTGTTCTTCGTCTCCGAACTTGTTTGGTTTCAAAACCCTAATTTCTTTGGACCTGTTTGAGTTTCTAAAGTTGTTTCATCTGTTGCTCGACTGAATTTCAAAATCTTTTGCTTCTTTATATGATTCTGAATCCCTGCTAAACTCTTCTAAGGTCTTTCTACTGGACCCTTTGCATGCTATTTGATACTCTCTCACTTCTCCATTGTTGAGTTACTGAAACTGACCTATGTGACTACCATGTTCCTATAGTCCATTACTTACTGATTTTGCAATTGCATGACACTTTTCTTTGTCCTAAATTTTGACTCACATGCCTAATACTTGTGTGCTCTTTATATATGCTGAGCTTATCCTCTAAAATGACTTTTAATTTTTGACTGATTTCATACCTCCTTGTGTAGGTCTGATTAATTCTTTCCTTGTTTTACTAATTTCCTTGTTTCTTGGTTTGATTTGAAAACTTTTCTTAGCCTTTCTGACTTGGTTTATTCATGACCCAGTAATTTCGAATCTCTGACTCCTTGATTTACTATGTACTGATTGATTCTTACTTTATTTGTTTAACCGTGTATTTCAAAGACCCTCCCCTTAATTAAACTCCTATGTATTTACCCCTAATTGTCTACATTGCACAAGATGCTTATTTGATCTCTTTCCTTAAATGATTTTTGTTCATTATCGTTTAAGTTTGAACTCCTTAATAAATGGAAGTTCTTCTACTGATTGATTTTAATTGGTACATGGTTATTTCCTTGCCTTATTCTCTTCCTGTTTTCAAACTATAAATATCATGCTCTTTCATTGAAACGAAGACACATGAACACTTCTTAGTTTTCTGAACTCACACTTACACTCAAAAAACATTCTCTCTTGTTACTTGCACTGTGGCCTGTTTCTCAAGTCCTGCTACTTATTTTATTGTACTTTGCCTCTTTGAAACTGGTATGTTCTGATTAAATTTCAGCATCTCAATAATGTGTTTACTTTACACTCTTCTGCGTTTCTTATCTATCTATTGCTTGTGTTTAATTCAGTATTCATCCCAAAAAACCCTACCCCAATGTGTTTGATGCTAATGGTTTGTTTGAGGCATGACAGTATTAAGTATTATTGTCTATGGCTCAAACTTAATTCCCCTGGAATCATAACCTCTATGACATTATCATATGTCGTGTATTCAAGTTGATTTGTAAGCATAACAGCACTCTCTATTGCTGTGCATGCCCAGAATTAGCTAAATGTCTAAACACATGGACTTTTTGCAACTTCCCTATTACCCTGGACCCCTTTTATGTACTTGTTTGTAGCTGTTTCCCTCTCCTTCACCCCTTTAGAACTTTGTTCCTCACTTGCACTCTCTCTTAGACTTTAAGTTTTCCCCCCTCTTGTGAGCCTTGCCTTGGGACCCCTTGAGCTCCCTCTGAACTTGGAAACTTGAGGGCTAGCACTTCCACACTGCACTTGCCCGTATTCTGATAATACAATTTGGGTGTGAGAACTGCCCGGAGTCCCATTGAAACTCTTAGGGAACTTTGACACACTTAAATTGGAGAAAGGCTTTGGATCAATGGTCTTTGAGTTGGGTTTATCTTGTAACTCATAGAGGAAGTTAGAATCAGGCTTCCTCTAGTTGTATTTTTTTACTTTTCCTGATATAATTTTATTTATTCTGGTTTGTAATAATTTGTAATAAACATTTGGGGCTGGTTAGTGAAAAAGGGTGTGTGATTATGTATGCAAAGGGTAGAAATCATGACTATAGGACTAGTATATTCCTGCTTATTCAACCTCATATAGAAACCATGTCTATAGGATTCTGCATATTCAAATTTCACTTAGAAATCATGTCTATAGGATTCTGCATATTCAACTTCACTTAGAAATCATGTCTATAGGATTCTGTATATTCAACTTCACCTAGAAATCATGTCTATAGGATTCTGCATATTTAACTTCACTTATAAATCATGTTTATAAGGCTTTTTCATTTCGACGCTACGTCTATAAGGTCTTAAAATCAGTAATGCCTATCTGAGTTATGTGATGAGCTGAAACTGTCTCAAAGAGTTCCTCTCACTCGTCTTTAATACCTTTTAAATCAGACCTAAACAGTATGTGTAAGTCATGCTAATTACGTGCTTCTTTGTTGAAGGAGGTATATCTGAGCCTCTACTTGTTATATGTTTTCCCCAATTTCCAATACGTCTTTTGTATGTCACCTTAGAGTTTTTTCCTTTGAAGCTACAAATAAGCCTAATATCCCTCCCTTTTAGGATTAGTAGTCCTAAATGCCTCCGGGACTGATAGGATTGGGGCGGGTAATAGCATGCAATAAGTAAACGAGACCAATCCGTGCTTTAAATACCTTAACGGGGTATGAAGGGTAGATATGGATATGATGACCACGCGATAATGTCACGTGTAGCCCCTCATTGAGGAGTGATTACCGGACATTGTTTGGGGTGATCCATACTGTTAATAAAAATAGGACCCCCTTTCCCTTATTTCTTTATTTCTTTTATCATTTCAACTCCTTTAAAAATCATCTTTCTTTGCTCTTCCAAACTTTATTTGTTTGCAAACCATTATATGAAACCCCCTCTTATTTGAGCCTTATTTGTATACATGTTAATTGCACCCCAAATTCACAATAATTATTTGGTCGGGAACCACACTAGTGGATTCTGAGGGGTGCCTAACACCTTCCCCTTGGAATAATTTCAAGCCCTTACCCTAATCTCTGGTTATTCAAGATCAAACTCCTTTGGTGTCTAATACACCCTAATCATTAGGTGGTGACTCTTCAAACGCAAACCAAAATCCCAAATAGGAATGAGTTGTCCCTCCAAATGTCATAAACCCGATTTCGCTCTAGAAAAAGGGAGCGCAACATACGTAATAAGGCTTCTTGGATTAGTTGATCATTCTCTGAATCTGGCCACCATGGCCGCGGTGGCTTCAATGCGGTCCCCACAAAATGGCGGACTGTGCTGGCTTCAATCTCTATTTTTCATAACTCTCTGAATCTTATCTCTGCGGATAGCACAAAATAAAGTGTGGTCGTGGTGAGGCTACTGCAGTCTGCACAAAATGGTTTGTGGCCGCAGTGCTTGAGTTACCAAATATTGCACCTCTTTGAATATCCTCATTGCGGACGCACTAAATGGATTGCGGCCGCAGTGGATCTGTTCTAACTGTGCTTGGACTTGTTATCGGTACTTGTGCATCTTTCAATCCTTTTTCAGCGGGGTTTGACTAATTGTCACCTTTTTTACCAAACCCTGCAAACAAGTACAACATGTAAGCCTTTGGGACTATTTCGTATTCATTTTTAATTATAACTCAAGTAAATAGGAGTGTAAAATGAACTTGAATCCCTAGTTATCAACTCCCCCAAACTTAATCTTTTGCTTGTCCTCAAGCAAACAAAATAAGACCCACCTCTTAAGAGTAAATCTAAGAAAATTCAGCTGACCTAAAGTGACCTCATCTAGCATCAATTGGGATTAACAATTGCCCTCAATTCAAATGAATCATTAACAACATTCGATCTTCGAAGCACCGTGGTTTTAGTGAGACACAAAAGCATTAAGAGTTGACTCAACCCATCAAAGAAACTCTTTCTACTAATTTGGTCATTGTGGAACCCAAACTCATACTCCTCAACTCTCCCTAAGCAAACCTCACTTTTAGATTGTAGCACTCAGAATGAGGGTTGTGGAAAACACACTCATCTCTCTCAAAGAAAGGTCACAAGTCCGGCTCTAAGTACCATAAGCTTGCCCCTTATGTGAGTCACCACTAATGTTAGCTTCATTCAACTCAAGATAATATAGGGTTTTTGTGGAGATATAGTGAAGGCTTTTGGTTCAGGGTAGGAAATATTTGGTCTAGGTAGGTTCCATCTTCCCTTAATCACTTTATTTGCTTTATTTAGGCACACATTCTCTTGACTTTTTGAGTCATTTAACTTCTTTCTTAGGGGTTAGAGAGACACATTGTCACTCTTTCTTGTTTATTTCAAACTTTTTTCTCCTTTCTCAACTTTCCACACCTTTCATCTCTTTACATTTATTGAATCCCTTCATTTTTTTACATTGATCATTCTTTTTGACTTTTTGATTTTCTTTATTTTTCATTGCCTTTTGTTTTCTTTATTTTGTACCTTATACCACTTTGTTGCATTCCTCTTCTCTCCCCCTAAACTTATGCTTTTTCCTTGTGCTAAGGAAATATCGGGTGCCAAGAGAGAGTATTTTTGAACGGGTAAAGGCTTGTATCATGGTTTTTAAAAGAAAAAGGTCAATTGCTCAAAAGGGTTGACTAGGGATATCATCATTGGTAGGCTATGGCAGTTTTTAAGACATCGTTCAGATCAAGGAGAGCCTATAATCACATCTCAAGTCAAACTACACTTAGAATTTTTCCTAGACAAACATTCAGGGCAAGTTCTAGACTAATGGCTCGGGACTTGGACTTGCAAATCAAATTCTCACCACACAAGCTATAGGATTGCTAAAGAGACAGAGTCGGGGGCTCACAACAATCTTAGTTAAGATTTGAGCAACATGAATGGTCCCAAAAACCCACTTGATGATTATCGGCCAACACAAGAGTCTCAAGGTCACAACTTTCACCATCCTATACACAACAATTTATTTTTGACCATAGGATCAAAGGCAAATGTGTTAGGCCCAAGTGAAGCTTTGCTTGAGGCACCCTTACTAACTAGCTACTGTTTACACAAAAAGTAAAATAAAACAGACTCAAACCCTTAAGAAGGTTGTCATGCTATCCATCATTAGGAAGAGCCACCCGGTTCATACAAGTTTTACCTTTGGAAAAAACCGTGGCATTAAGAAAACCAAAGGCTTATTGCACGCAAAAATTAAAATAAAAAGCTATCAAAATAAGAAACTATGAAAGAGAAAATACGGAAAGTAGAATGACTATGTACAATAGGGGATTTAGATGAATATACATAAGGGGGAATGAATATATACATCATAAAGTAACTTTATATACAGACCAAAGTTGCAAAGTACAAAAAATAAACTAGAATGGTAAAATTATGTACATACCAAAAGTAAAAAAAAAAAGGCAAAATAAAAAGAAAGTAATCTCATATATACTACCCAATGTCATTAAAATAGGTCTTACCCCCTCAAATGAGAGCTAGTATTGTCCTCAATGCTAACTAACCAAAATAATAACAATAAAAGATAGAGAGTAAAGAGAAACTCCCTATTGGCCCTCCATCTGCATAGGATCATGAGTTTGGGTCCCTAGGTCCTCGGACTTCTCAAGAACCTGTGACTGGCTCCCTATAACATGTGTCTCTACTGGGACCTGGGCCTGAATTGGGTCCTAGGCCTGCACTGGGGCCTGGGGTTGGCTAGAGGAACCTCCCTCTGTCTCCTCAAACTCTATCACAGCAACATCAGCATGGGGAATCATCCTTTTCCTCTTTGTTGGCTTCTCTGTCTCCTGCTCCAACTCAGGCTGGGCTGCTGGAGCCGGGTCATGCAATAAAAGGTCCAAAGGCAAGTGATCAGCCTTCAATTTCTCCACTTCCACCCTCAACTCTTTCACCGACTCCTTGGATACCCGAGTCTTTCTCAATTTCTTTGTTTCTTTGGTCAACTCCTTCAATGCTTTTTCATTAGAACCCACAACATCCAATATTAATTGTTGGTTCTCTAGGAGCTTCTTATGATTTTCCAGAAGCTCCTTGAGAGTGTCCTCCACTGACTGTGGGACCTGCGGCTGAAGGGGAACCTACTGGGCTGTCACTGAGGTAGAAAGTATAAACAGCTTAGAATTGGCTGCCTACATCCAGTTGTTGATACTGGCAAGGGTCTAGCTCAAGCGGTGGGCAGTCAAAGGGTATGGTGCGGATGATGGGATATCTAAAACTATAGAAGTGGAGGGTCCTGGAGCCATGTCTGGGGTAGCTGAAGGAGGCTGAGTAGGAGCCACTACTACTACTGGCTCTTCAGACTGGCCAGTAGAAGTAGTGGATTTGCCCTTGGGATCCTTGCCTTTGGGGTTGTCATCACCCTGTAGGCTGTACTAGGAAAACGGTGCCTTAGGCTTCACCTTCACATCAAATCTCCTTTTTTCTACATCTTGATCCTCAAAGTACATAGTCATAAAATAGGGGAAGGGGAAGGATCTATAACCTTCGTTCACCACCTATGTAATCACCCTGGACATAGCATTCCCTATGTTGATCGGGTACCCCACCATGATAGATGCCACCATAATAGCCTGGGAGATAGGAAGAGAGTTCTCGTGAGTAGTGGGGTCTAGCATGCTGCACACAAATATATCCCACCCTTTCACCTCGAAGTTCAGGGTTATCCTCAAAATTTTGACTCCCACCGTCAACCATGCTGGGGTGGTACCTGGGATTGTGAAGTACTCTGCTAACCACATCCTCCCCCAAAGCTACCTTCTCTAAGTACAATGTCTCATCCTCCTCCGGGAAGCCCAAGTAGTCATTAATCATTTTTCCATCAAACTTTATTTTCAAATTTCGGACCTTAGTCATTGTAGTACCCTTTTTTATGTGGGCAACATTAGTGTAGAACTCCTTGACTAAGTGTTTATTGGCATCCTCCTTGTGGCCTATGAAATAGTCCCAGCCTACTCTCTCTCTCTCTAAACTGCCTCAGCACATTGGGGTTGTGAGGCAAAAGGTCCTTTGTAATGAATTTCCACTCAGGTATCAACTTCCTCTCGGGCCATCATTCTCTGAACTTGTGGTAGGCCACTTCACTCACAAACCTATCTTGCCATGCTTCCGGTTTCTTGATTCTCTCTACTCCTCCTACTTGGGGCTCACCCCCTCCTTCTTCTTCTACGGGATCCTCACCGGGTATTGAAGCTGTAGGTGATGTAGAAGAGGCATTGTCACTGCCCGCAGCTGAGTCATCAGACGACTTAGAAGAAATTTGCACTAACGCTTGAGCAGTAGGAGTGCCCGGAGGTGTATCTCTCAATTTGTTCCTCTCCGGTCAGTCAGGAACATATTCTGGCACGGAGTCGGAGTTGGATGCCTCCCGGGAGGGTACATACTCACTTCCCGAATGGGAAGCAGCTCTATCTGCAGCCCTTATTTATTTTCTGGTAGCTTTGATTGCCTGCCGAGCTTGTGGGGTCAATCTGATCATGCCTCGTCCCCTACCCGGGGAGGACTCTCCTTTGCCGTTCTGTTTATCACTTCCGCCTCGTGATTTCACCATTATCTGCAAGGAGCGTTCAGTTGAAGCTCGTTAGTATCAGAATAATTAGTGAGAGACATAACTGTAGGAAACAGGACAAAAAAATAGCTACAGACAACAGACTGCGGGCCGTACAAAATGTAGTGCGGCCGCAAAGGCACCACCGCGGACCGCACAAACTAGTACCGCGGTCCGCATTGAGGTGGGGGTAAGCACCGTACAAAATGGTACCGCAGTCTGCATTAAGGCACCACGGATAGCATAAAATCTATCGCGGTCGCGGTCCTCAATTCTCAACTTTCTGAAGTTTCACCATTGCGGTCCGCACAAAATGGCATTGCAAACCGCGGAGAAGCACCGTAGACCGCAATAAATCCACGGTGGTACGCGGTAAGCCACAACCAGTAATACCAACCTAGGGTTTTAGATTTTGCTCAATTTAGGCCTAAGTGCACATATTATGATCCCACTAGGTAGTTAACCATGGTATTTAACTAGTTAAGCCTAAACTAAACACAGTATGTAACCTTAAGCTAAAAATTTAAAGAGAAAGGGAAGAAGAATACATATTAACTAATAAATTAAAAGAAAATAAACACAATTAAATACTAAGGGAAGATTAAAATACCAGCAACAGGATGCAACACAGATGAATGAGAGTGAGTGATTGAGGGTGAGTGTCATCAATTTTTCCCAGGTTACCATCAAATCACTCACTCCCCATTTTTCTTCTTCAAGTCAAGTGCACCAAACGGAGTCACAAACACCACTTCAAAAGGTCCACTACATTTTGATTATGCTTTCGCGGAAACAGACGTAAGTGAGAATTGAACAAGAAAACCAAATCACCCACTTTGAACTCCTTGCCACGAGCATATTTATTATGAAGGTACTTCATCTTGTCCTTGTACAAGGATGAACTGGAGTAGGCATGGAATCAAAATTCATCAAGTTCGTTAAGCTACTCCACACGAAGATTTGCTGCCACATCTGATTCAAGATTCAGCTTCCTCAAAGCCCACATGGCCTTGTGATCTAACTTAACCAGTAGATGGCAAGCCTTCCCAAACACCAACCGATATGGAGACATACCAATCGGAGTCTTGTAAGCAGTCCTATAAGACCATAGAGCATCATCCAACTTCTTTGACCAATCGGTCCTATTTGCATTGACCGTCTTTGACAATATACTCTTGATTTCCCTGTTTGAGACTTCAACTTGGCCACTCGTCTATGGATGATAAGGAGTAGAAACTTTGTGATTGACACCATACTTTGAAAGCAAAGTGTCAAAAGCTCTATTACAAAAATGAGACCCCAATCACTTTTGATCGCACGAGGAGTGCCAAACCTTGTAAAATACTCTTCTTGAGAAACGCAATAACACTCCGGGCCTCATTGTTGGGTAAATCCACGGCTTCAACCCACTTTAAAACATAATCAACCGCCACAAGAATGTGTGTGTTCCCACATGAGCTAACAAACGGGCCCATAAAATTAATGCCACATACATCAAAAATATCAACTTCAAGAATGGTATTGAGAGGCATCTCATCTTTCTTCGGAATTCCACCCGCTCTTTGACATTCGTTGCACCTCTGCACAAGTTCAATTGCATCTTTGTACAAAGTTGGCCAATAAAATCCACAACTAAGAACTTTGGAAGTCGTCCTCGCCCCGCCATGATGGATACCATAGGGAGAGGAGTGGCAAGCCTCTAAGATACCCAACTGCTCCTCCTCCGGGGCACATCTTCGGATCACACCATCCGTGCAGATCTTGAACAAGTATGGCTCATCCTAATAGAAGTCCAAACTATCCCATTTGAGCTTCTTCCTTTGGTTAGAAGAGAGCTCATATGGGATTAAACCAGTCACCAGGAAATTAGCAACGTCCGTAAACCATGGCATACCATTCACCGACACCGAAAGGATTTGCTCATCAAAAAATTAATCATTGATCTCTAGGCCATCACGAGGCCTCCCCTCCTCTTCCAAGCAGGACAAGTGGTTCACCACTTGATTTTCACTACCCCTCTGGTCCACAATCTCAAAATCAAACTCTTGAAGTAACAAGACCCATCACATCAGTATAGCTTTGGAATCCTTCTTCGTCGTCAAGTACCAGAGTGCGGCATGATCAATATGAACTATGACTTTGGCACCCATGAGATACGGCCGAAATTTCTCCATCGCGAACACAATAGCCAAAAGCTCTTTCTTAGTCATCGTGTAGTTCATTTGAGCATCATTCATTGTCTTGCTCGCATAGTATACCAGATGAAATATTTTGTTCACTCTTTGACCCAAGACCGCCCCAACTTCTACAATACTCGCCTCACACATAAGCTCGAAAGGAAAGCTCTAATTGGGTGCGGTAATAATAGGAGTGATGGTCAACTTGTGCTTGAGAAGTTCAAAGTCTTGAATACATCTCTCATCGAACACGAACATGATATCTTTTTCCAATAACTTGCATGAGGGATTCACTACCTTCGAAAAGTCTTTGATAAATCTCCGGTAGAACCCCGCATGCCCAAGAAAACTTCTAACTCCCTTGACAGAAGTAGGGGGAGGGAGGCTTGAAATCACATCAATTTTTGCTTTGTCCACCTCTATACCATGCTTTGAAATTTTATGCCCAAGAACTATGCCCTCCTCAACCATGAAGTGGCATTTCTTCCAATTAAGAACAAGATTGGTTTCTTCATAAAGGGCCAACACTCTATCAAGATTTTTCAAACATTCATCAAACAAGTCATCCACAACACTAAAGTCGTCCATGAACACCTCCAAAATATCTTCCACCATATCGGTGAAAATGGTCATCATACACCGATGAAATGTAGCCGGTGCATTACACAACCCAAAAGGCATCATAGAAAAGGCAAAGGTGTCATATGGACAAGTGAAGGAAGGTGGTCTTCTCCTGATCTTCTAGAGCAATACAAATTTGGTTGTATTCAGAATACCCATCCAAGAAGCAGTAGAAGGCACGCCCAGCAAGCCGATCTAACATCTGATCAAGAAAAGGCAATGGAAAGTGATCCTTCCGGGTCACTTTATTCAATTTGGGATAGTCCATGCATACCCTCCACCCGGTGACAGTCCTTATTGGAATTAACTCATTCTACGAATTTGTAACCACGGTCATATCACCCTTCTTCGGCACACATTGCACCAGCGAAATCCAAGAGCTATCAGAGATGGGGTACACAACCCCAGAATCCAACCACTTGATCACCTCCTTTTTCACAACTTATTGCATTGCCTCGTTCAACCTCCTTTGATGTTCCAAGGAGGGCTTTGCATCATCTTCCAGAATAATCTTGTGCATACAGAATGTGGGGCTTATCCCCTGAATATCAGCTAAGGTCCATCCAATTGCCTTCTTCCGCTTTTGAAGCACCACCATGTGGCATCAACCTGCATGTTAGTAATAAAAGAGGAAAGAATAACTAGCAAAGTTGAACTAGGGCCTAAGAATTCATACCTGAGGTGTAAAGGCAACGACTTCAACTCCAACATCGGAGGTTCCTCGATTGAAGGTTTTGTTGGTGGAGTCTTCCTATTCTCAAGATCCAAAGAGAGTTTCTTAGGCTCATAAGAGTAAGAGCCCATTCCATGTAAAGCATTCACGCACTCCACTCGGCTTTCATCCTCATTTACATAAAGATTCATTAATACTGCCTCTAGAGGGTCCTCCACATTGATCATTGCACTAGTATCATCAACTATTACTGTCGTGACAAGGTTCACAAAGGAGCACACCTCAGAACTGTTGAGCTGCTTCATTGACTTGCACACATGGAAGACCACTTTCTCATCACCCACTCGGAAGGTGAGTTCACCTGCCTCTACATCAACTAAGGCATTCCCAGTAGCAAGGAAAGCTCTTCCCAATATGATTGGAACATCATAATCTACCTCACAATCCAAGATTACAAAATTAGCTTGCAAGATAAATTTGTCTACCCGGACAAGGACATCATCAATAATACCTAATGGTCTCTTCATAGTTCTATCTGCCATTTGCAATCTCATGGAAGTCGACCTCAGTTGCCCAATACCCAAGGTCTTGAAAACTGAGTAAGGCATCAAGTTGATACTTGCCCCCAAATCACATAGAGCTTTTGCAAAGTCCGCACTTCCAATGGTGCAAGGAATGGTGAAAACACCAGGATCTTCTAGCTTCGGGGCCATTGAGTGCAATATTGTACCAACTTGGTGGGTCATCTTAATAGTTTTACAATCCATGGATCTTTTCTTTGTCACCAAGTCCTTCATGAATTTAGCATAACCCGACATTTTCTCTAGATCCTCCACCAAAGGCACATTAATGGATAAGCTCTCCATCATGTCAATGAACTTCTTAAACTGGTTCTCATTTTTCTGCTTCGTGAGCCTTTGAGGATAAGGTAGAGGTGGCCTTGGCAATGGAGCCTTGACTTTAGGCACAAATATTTCCGGCATGTCTATTCCGTGGAAAGAAGATTGGTACTACAATCAAAAAGGAAAAGTATTAATAGAGGCTTGGTACTACTATTAAGGAGGAATATGATCTTGAAAGATTTTTGCTATACAACTGGATGTCATAATATAAGGAATTATATAAGACAAATTTTGGAGACAATGAAGCAAGAAGATCAAGAAGCACATGCACGTGAACACATCCAGATTCAAAGAAGTTCAAGTCAAATTACTTAGGATAGACAATCAGTACTATTCATTATATGTTTTCCACAAGTAGCTAAACACTCTTCCAAATAGCTATTGTTATGTAGCAATTTCAAATTTTTTGGGTCTTGTACAAAATAGCAAAGAGTAAAACAAAATAAAATAAAAGAGAACAAGCCACTTCAATTATGCGACAAATCAGGAAACCATATCAAAGAGGATTTACACCAAATATGGAGCAACGATCAGAATAATTCCAAGCAAGAGGAATAACTATTTAAAGAGGATTTGAAGACACTTCTCAGCACCATCTTCGCAGATAACTTTCCTACTTTTTCTACACCTTAGTCAAGCAATGTATTCTTAAGTTTACAAGTATCATAAAAGATAGAGAGAAAGGGAAAAATACTGAGAGGTTGTGTCATTGTTTGTTTCTATTGTGAGCGGGTAAAAACCAAAGTGTCGTTGTTAGTGAGCAAGTAAAAATCAATCCTTTGTCGTTTGTTGGTGAGCGAGTAAAAACCAACCTTTATAAATATTGGTGGTGAATGATAGAAACCACAAAAGTTGTACTCAGCCCAATTTACAAAGAGTTCTAAAAGTCAACACTCTTGTAACCCAAGAGGACTGTATTAGGATACCACATTGGTTCCGAACCAGTATAAAAATTCTGGTATCATTTACTTTATTTATCTCATATTATATTCTATTCTATTACTATTTGTTATGATTTACACTTGTTTAAATTAAAAGGACTAATAGTTCTGTACAGGCTGTCTCTATATCAGTCAACTAAGCATGTACCGTAGTCGACCCATTTTTTAATAGGTATACAATTCACCCTTCCCCTCTTGTACTTTCAATTGGTATCAGAGCAGGTCTCACATATTTAATTTTTTCTTAACAGCAAGTGAGAAAAGATCCATGGCAGGTCATCAAATTACTGGAACCGTACTTCACAAGGGTTACTCAACAAGAAGGCCAACATACTTCAATAGTCAATAATATAGCCATTGAAAAGAAAGAATGAAGGTTTATGTTCAATCAATTGATTATCGAGCCTGGATAGTTATTTAGAATGGACCAAGGCCTATTTCAAACAACAATGATTGGAAAAAGCTATTAAAATGGGCATCCATATTTGACTACACAAAAGAACAGAAGGATATTATGCAAACAAATTCTAGATCAACCAACATGTTATATTGTGCGAATAATGAAAAAGAATATAAGAAAATATCCACCTGTGAGACTGCTAAAGCTATATGGGACAGATTGAAAAATATCCATGGGTCACCAACAAACTTAAGAAAATTGAATCCAAGTCAAATCTTGAAGAATCTGAAAATGGTGAAGATCAGGAAGACTTGGCCGTGATATCCAGGGAGAGAAAAAAGAAGAAGAGAAAGAAATAGAATACAAAATCTCAATCTATCTAGAATCATCAAAAGAACCACAAGAATGAGGTTCAACAAAAAGAGAATGTATGCTGCTACAAATGTGGTAAACCTGGACATATGAAATTAAAATGCCCTAACCTCATGAAGAAAAATCATATAATCTCAACTTGGAGCGACGAGGATGATCAAGAAGAAATGACAAACATATCTCCTAAGGAAAGAGGAGAAACTGACGAGTTGTGCCTTAATGCTATTATGGATTGTGATCTCAAAAGCGACGAAGATGAATCTAAAGAAGAAAACGATCACGAAAGAATGGAGAACCTATGTTTCATGGCAATGGGAGAAATTGACAAGGTATGTCCTATTCCTATTACGTATTACGATAAATGTGATGAATTGCAGGAAAATATTGAATTGGTTCTCAACAACCTTGAGAAAGTTCTCAATAAATATAATAAGTTGAGAAAAGAGAAGAAGAATTGGGAGATCCAACTTGAAGAATATAACAAGTTGATGCATGAGAAAAAAGATTGGAAGATCCAACTTGAAGAATATAATAAGTTGAGAAATGAAATGAAAGACTAGGGTAATCATCTTGAAGAATATCTGATGGAGAACAACTTACTTCAAGAAGAAAATTTTGAGCTTCGAAAACAGATAAGCAGCTTGCACAAATTCCCCAGCCACTACTTTGATCGATCAAAGTCGTCTCCTTGGCTTAACAGTTATAAGTCGACTGAAATGGGATCTATTGGTAAACGTCCTACTTTAAACAAGTTGACTGAGGGAAGTTCCAAGTCAACTAATAAGGAAACCACAGGTAAACACTATTCTTCTCATATTACATGCCACTATTGTAGCATTTCCGGACCTAAAATATTTGCATGTAATTATACTAAAAGTTATGTTAGATCAAAATATATTTAGAGACTTAAACAAATACATGCATCTCCAACTACACTAGCTACTAACCCTGAAAGGCCCAAAAAGATTTGGGTACCAAAAATGAACTAATTTGTTTTGCAGGAATTTCTAAGTCCAGCCATATAAAATCAAATGATAAATGATATTTGCATAATGGCTGGTCCAGACACATGCTTGAAGATGCTTAAAAATTTACACATACTCTAGAGATGATGAATGAACTATTACACGTACCGTAAAACTTAAGAGACTGGTATCATTAAAGTTTATCCAAGTTTCGTTTGATATATTATAAGGTGATGTGTATCTAGTTAATTTTTTTAAGTGTAATATGATAAGTATATATTGCTTGAGTCGACTAGCTGCATTATACTATAATTCTATTTGGTGTTATTTTTATCCTTGATTTAGAATTTTAAATAGCACGAATGCATGTGTTGCAGGAACCATGTCATTTGTATAAATATTAGAACAAGAAAACATATATGCATTTTTTATGTTGTCATGTGCTTAAGATATTTTTTTTAAAGAGAATTACTTTTGATATTCATTCTCTTGGGGAGAGTATCAATACTTCTTTCAAATTCAAGAAGGTTGTTTAACCTTGAGGGTTCTACAATTTATGCACATGTGGAGACACTCAACCTTTTCTAAGACTCAAAAGCTCGAAAGGTACATGTATATGTTTCTATTGATGTTTATCCATACTTTTGGTTAGGTTATATTTCTTATTAAGAAAATGATGCATTTAAAATGATCATAGATGTGAGTTAGAGTATTTGTTCGATATTTTTTTGCGACAAACATGATTTCTCACATATTTAGTTTGGTGCCTAAATTGAATGCAGAGTTGAAAAGAATGCATTACTTTTGCATAAATTTTTAAATTGTCATCATTAACTTCTATGTGCTTTAATATTTCTTCATTGGATCTTATCTCGAATGAAATTCTATCTGAGCTATGGGAAGGGAGAACAATCAATGTTTGATTATCTTATCCCATTTGGTTGCAAATTTCTTGGTAAGATTCTTGACATATTCTTTATTCATTACTACTTACGATTTTATGAAATTCAAAAAATCAGTTGTAGAGAAATCTTAACATGCGCGTTTTTCTTTACACTAATACTTTTCTAAGAAAATTATGAATAAGGATGGAGAACATTCAGTAGATGGCTAGCAATAAGCGGAAAATGAAACATCCATGCTAGTTGAACTAGACAGACATGAAGAAGCATTAAGCGATGAATGATGGATTCTACCAGTGCAAGATTTGCTGAATGATAAGTAGGATTTTAACATGTTTTATACCCATACTTGCCTGCGCTTTGAGTGTAATTTGCTACAAAATAGTCCCAAAATGCTAACAGTTTGCGCTTGATTGCAGGTTTGAGCTATAAAGTGACAAATCGTCAAAGATCGGCTCAAATCAGAGTGAAACCTGCTCAAGTGTCAAAGATCATTAATGTAAGGACATTCAGAACTTGGTGCGAACCGCACCATCATGTCATGCGGCGGCACCATAGGAGTTCAGAGACTGTGAAACTACAAGTCAAGCTCATGCGGCCGCGTCCCACTTCATGCGGCCCGCGTTTCACTCATGCGGCCGCACAATCTTGCTATGCGGTCGCGTCCAAGAAGTTCAAAGAGTGTCACATTCCAAAAGCAAATCACGCTGCCGCGCTCCACTTCATTCGGCCCGCGTCTCACTCATGCGGCCGCACAATCTGGTCACGCGGTCCGCGTCAGTAAAGTTCAGAGAAGTTGCTAAAACCATTCATGCGGCCGCACAACAACTTTGTGCGGTCCGCGCCAGTCTTCATGCGGCCGCATTCCAACTTTGTGCGGTCCGCATCACCATCTTCAGAGAGCAAGATTCAGAGGTCATGCAACCCAGTGCGGCCGCGTGCCAACTTTGTGCGGTCCGCACTAACCTCGCAGGGGCATTTTTTTCCAGTTTTTCCAGCCCACTATAAATAGAACATTTTACCATTTTTATGTTAAGTTGGGTACATCTGATAGCTACTGCACTCGTGAGACTTATGTTTTGGCCTATCTTTGGCATTTTTAGCTTAGTTTCATCATAGATTATTGTAGTTTAACATTAGAAATTAATTAATATGGTTGTTTCATCTTCTATTTCTTCATTTTCTTCTTTAATTATGTCTAGCTAAACCCATTAGCTAGGGTTGTGGCTCAACCCTAGTGCGGGTAATTAATGGGTGTAGCTTCTTAATGATAGATTGATATTGGTTGTTTGTTATTTGGGTTAATTTTATAGTTTAATTAAGGAATGATGGTTGCAAACATTGATTCTAGCTTAGTGGGTCTTGACTCTTCTTGAGAAAGAGAGTCTATGACCCCAAAATTGATCCAACAAGGAATTGGGGTGGACCCATGAGAAATGGTAGTCCCAATTAACGGGTTAAACCTCGAGAGAGTAATCACCCTACTTGAACCCTAGTTGCTTCGTCTAATTGGCCTACCTAATTGGTCTCGAGAGAGTCAATTGGACAAAATCGCTCTCTCTACCGAGAGGTGTGAGAGTGGGTACAATTGTGCAACGGTTATAACATTGATCCCAAATATGTCAATCTATTATTAGTAGTCTCTACCCGTTAGTTAACCACCTAGGTGATGCCACGAACCTAGTGCCTTTCTCTATAATAATCACAACTTAGAACATATCCGTTTAGCATAAATTAGCTTAAACTTGTAGTTGATAATAGTAGTTATTAAACAAAAACCCAAAAAATGTTAGAAGTATAATTAGGAGCAAACGCGCATTCCTAGTCTGAACAAATACGCAACTCCATTCCAAGCTCCCTGTGGAAATTGACCCCAATACCACTGTTCGGGTAAAAGTCTTAGTGCCTGCTCTTCCTACCGTTGCGTAAGGTTGAGTTTGTCGCGATCAACTTTTTGGCGTCGTTGTCGGGGAGCTTACGGTGTTGACTATTTGTGTAGCTAGTTTTGTGATTTGCTTCTCTTTTCTTATTGTCTACTAATTTTGTTTATGCCGATCAATCATGTACAATGGCTCTTAATGCAAATGACCCTCTCGGCAATGTGATAGCGGGGGAGGAGGTAGAGGATCTAGAACAAGATGAGGTCTTACCTCAAGTTCCATGGAGAGGCCGACATGTCAATATAAATGCAAATGAGAAAAACAATATTCCAGACCCTTCTCCGACACCGCCGAGAGTGGCTCCCAAAGTTCTACCAAATCAAGGATACGCCAGTGCTATTGTTCCTCCCCGAATCCGGGCGGGGAACTTTCAAATCACAAATGTTTTGCTGACCTTGCTCAAGCAAAGAGGCTATTTCACGGGTGCCTCCGATCAAAATGCCTACAAGCACTTGAAGGGGTTCGTGGATACATGCTGGGGTAGCAAGCAGACAAATGTGTCCGAGGATGCATTGAGATTGAGATTTTTCCCGTTTTATCTTCGGGGTAAAGCATTGGATTGGTTAGAAAGGCTCCCTAATCATTCTATTACAACATGGAATGAATGGGCGGACAAATTTATTGCCAAGTTCTTCTCTCCAAGTCATATGGCAGCTCTTCGTGGTGAAATTCTAGCTTTCAACCAAGAGCCAACGGAACCTTTGCATGAGATATGGGAAAGATATAGAACAATGGTGAAAGAGTGCCCTAATAACGATATGACCGAGGATATGATTTAACAAACCTTTTATCGGGGCATCAACACCACAAATCAATTCATCGTTAACCAATTGGCCAGAGGGAACTTTATGACACTTTCTTACCAAGAGGCATGTGATGTACTTGATGAAATGGTCGACACCTCTTCGGCATGGCAAAGCCGAGCAAACGTGCCCCAAGGTGACCCCATGGTCATCCATTTGCACAAGGAATTGCACGATCATGGCCAAGCTATCGCCGAGCTTACAACAACTATGAATCAATTGGCAAAGGCGCAATTGCAACAAGTCCAAAACCCACGCCAAGTCAACGCAATGGACGGTGTTTCTATGTTGAAAAGGAGGCAAAGAGGACAACAACCTCAAGGTAATTGTGAACAATATGACAACAACAATGATGGTGGTGGTTATTCAAATGAGTGCTATGACAATCAAAGTGAAGAGGTCCAATATGTCAACAACTATCAAGGGAATATAGGTAACTCTTCAAATCATCAATGGCGTCCTCAAGGTAATTGGGGAAATCAACAACAAGGCGAAGGTAGTTGGAATAACAACAACCAAAACAACAATTGGGGTAATCAAGGCAACCAAGGAAATTGGCATGGTAGTAACAATAATTGGGGTAACAACAACAATCAAGGAGGGTGTAACAATAGCGGGAACCAAGGCAACCGGGGGCAAGGTTTTCAAAGGCCCCCCATGTACCAACAACCGAACAATCCACCCCCCTTTTCCTTCTCAAGGTTCGAGTTCGTCCGGAAGCGAGATGGGGAGAATTGAAAGCATGTTCGAGCAAATGATGAAAAAGAACTAAGATTCTGAGGCCCAATTATCTTCACATAACACATCTATCCGAAACTTGGAAGTGCAATTAGGCCAAATCTCTCAGTCTTTAAATACTCGCCCAAAGGGTGCTCTACCAAGTGATACGGTAGTAAACCCTAAGGGTGGGCACAATAATCATGTGATGGCGGTGACAATGCGAAGTGGAAGAGGCGGTGATGTGCATGCCTCAAGAGGAAACTAAGTTATGGTGGATGAAGATGAGTTACGAGATAATGAAATGCCTTTGGTGGTTGAATATGTAGTTGAACCAAGTGTGAAAGATGATGTGTGGATTGATGTTCATGAGGTTGAGGAGGAGACACAAGAGGTCGTGAACCCGTCTAGGGAACACGTGATTGATATGCCCGAGCCGGTGGTGCCCAAATCCCAAGCACCCTTACTTCGGCCTCCTCCGCCCTATCCTCAATGGTTGGCCAAGCAAAAAGGTGACAACCAATTTAAGAAATTCATTGAGATGATGAAAAGTTTGACTATCAATGCGCCTTTGGTGGAGGCACTCGAGCAAATGCCGGGGTACGCAAAGTTCATGAAAGATTTGGTTACAAAAAAGAGATCATTGGAGTGTGAAACAATCAAGAGGACCCATCAAGTGAGCACAATTGTACATTTTATGGCTCCAAAACTTGAGGACCCCGGTGCATTCACTATCCCATGTACCATTGGAAGTGCCGACTTTGCAAAATCCCTATGTGACTTGGGGGCAAGTATCAATTTAATGCCATATTCGATCTTCATGACCTTGGGAATCGGACAACCTCGTCCAACTTCTATGAGGCTTCAAATGGCGGACCGGTAAATGAAGCGGCCTTTGGGGATTATTGATGATGTCCTTATTCGTGTTGAAATGTTCATATTGCCTGCCGATTTCGTTATCTTGGATTGTGAGGTGGATTTTGAGGTGCCAATTATCCTTGGAAGACCTTTCCTAGCTACTGGGAAGGCTTTGGTAGATGTCGAGGTGGGAGAGTTGACCTTCCGTGTTGGTGATTAAAAGGTGGTGTTATATGTGTGCAAATCTATGAGACAACTGAATAGCACTGAGGTGTGCTCGTTTGTTGACATTGTCACGGCGGTGATAGTGGATGACACAAGCGCAATGGTGAATGTTGAGGACCCACTTGAAGCCGTGCTCTTGAACATGGATGTTGATGATGATGTCGGGAGAGTTGAATGTGTAAACGCTTTGCGTGGTATGGGCTCGTATTCTTATGAGCCTAGGAAGTTATCCTTGGATCTTGAGAATCGCAAAACTCCCCCAACCAAGCCATCTATTGAGGAGCCGCCGATGTTGGAGTTGAAACCACTTCCTCCTCACCTCATCTTGGGCCCTAATTTCACTTTGCCTGTTATTCTTTCATCTTGCTTGACTAACGTGCAGGTTGACGCCACTTTAGCGGTTCTACAAAAGTGCAAGAGGGCGATCGGATGGACATTGGCGGATATACGGGGTATAAGCCCCCGCCTTTTGCATGCATAAGATCATATTGAAGGAGGATGCGAGGCCCTCACTTGAACACCAAAGGAGACTCAACAAAGCTATGCTAGAAGTGGTTAAGAAGGAAGTTATAAAGTGGCTTGACGCCGGTGTGGTGTATCCTATTTCTGACAGCTCATGGACTTCTCCGGTGCAATGCGTATCGAAGAAGGGCGGGATGACTATGGTAACCAATGCTAACAATGAGTTGATTCCTACTCGGACGGTGACGGGATGGAGAGTTTGTATGGACTATAGAAAGCTTAACAAGGTGACTCGAAAGGATCATTTCCCGTTGTCGTTCCTCGACCAAATGCTTGATCGTCTTGCGGGTCGGTCGTTCTATTGCTTTTTAGATGGGTATTCGGGGTACAATCAGATTCTCATCGCCCTGGAAGATCAGGAAAAGACGACCTTTACTTGTCCCTATGGCACATTCGCATTTTTGAGGATGCCGTTTGGATTGTGTAATGCCCCAGCGACCTTTCAACGATGTGTGATGAAGATTTTCACCGACATGGTGGAAGATATATTGGAGGTCTTTATGGATGATTTTAGCGTGGTGAGGGACTCCTTTGAGGAATGCTTGACAAATTTGGATCGTGTGTTGGCCCGATGGGAAGATACAAACCTAGTTCTCAATTGGGAAAAATGCCATTTTATGGTAGAAGAGGATATTGTATTGGGTCATAAGATTTCGAAGAGAGGTATTGAAGTTGACAAAGCCAAGATTGAAGTCATTTCAAGGTTACCTCCCCCTACTTCTGTCAAAGGGGTGAGGAGCTTTTTGGGGCACGCGGGTTTCTATCGAAGGTTCATCAAAGATTTCTCTAAGGTAGTTAATCCGTTGTGCAAGTTGTTAGAGAAGGAGGCCAAGTTTGTTTTTGACGAGAAATGCATGGAGGCTTTCGAGCTTCTAAAACACAAGTTGACAACAACCCCTATCATTACCGCACCCAATTGGAGCTTGCCATTTGAGCTCATGTGCGACGCTAGTGATGTTGCGGTAGGGGTGGTCTTGGGCCAATGAATCAACAAGATGTTCCATCCGGTGTACTACTCAAGCAAGACGATGAATGAAGCTCAAAGAAACTATACAGTCACCGAGAAGGAGTTGCTAGCTATTGTGTTTGCCATGGAAAAGTTCTGACCATACCTTATGGGGGCCAAAGTGATTATCCATACCGATCATGCCGCCCTTAGGTATTTGATGACCAAGAAAGATTCAAAATCAAGGTTGATGAGATGGGTGCTACTTCTTCAAGAGTTTGATCTAGAAATTGTGGACCAAAAAGGAAGTGAAAATCAAGTGGCTGACCATTTGTCTCGCTTGCAAGAAGAGGGGAGGCCTTCTGACGGCCTTGAAATCAATGATGCATTACCGGATGAACAACTCTTTGCAGTATCTATGCATGATATGTCGTGGTTTGCCGATGTGGCAAATTATCTTGTGACCGGTATAATCCCGTATGAGCTCTTTTCTAACCAAAGGAAGAAGCTCAAGCGGGATAGTTTGGATTATTATTGGGATGAGCCATATTTTTTCAAGATTTGCACCGATGGTGTGATTCACCGATGTGTCCCGGAAGAAGAACAATTGAGTATTTTGGAGGCTTGTCATTCCTCTCCCTATGGTGGCCATCATGGCGGGGTGAGGACGGCTTCTAAGGTGCTTAGTTGCGATTTCTATTGGCCCTCCTTGTTTAAAGATGCCAGTGATTTTGTCAAGATATGTGATGAATGCCAACGAGCCGGTGGTATTTCTAAAAAGGATGAGATGCCTCTCAACACAATTCTAGAGGTGGACATTTTTTTTGTGTGGGGTATCGACTTTATGGGGCTGTTCGTGAGTTCTTGTGGGAATACCTATATCTTGGTAGCGGTTGATTATGTGTCGAAATGGGTCGAAGTCGTCGCTTTGCCCAACAACGAAGCTCGAAGTGTGGTGGAGTTCTTGAAAAAGAGTATCTTCACAAGTTTTGGTACTCCACGTGCTATCACTAGTGATGGTGGTTCTCATTTATGCAACCGGGCTTTTGATTCATTGCTTGCCAAGTATGGTGTAAATCACAAGGTAACCACTCCTTATCATCCTCAAGCGAGTGGCCAAGTTGAGGTTTCCAACCGAGAGATCAAGAGTATTTTGTCCAAAACTGTCAATGCTAATAGGACCGATTGGTCAAAGAAATTAGATGATGCTCTTTGGGCCTATCGAATAGCTTACAAGACCCCGATTGGTATGTCTCCGTACCAGTTGGTGTTTGGGAAAGCTTGTCATCTTCCGGTGGAATTGGAGCATAAGGCTATGTGGGCCTTGAGAAAATTGAACTTAGAATGGGATGTCGCTGCGAATCTCCGGGTTGAGCAACTCAATGAGCTAGATGAGTTTAGATTTCATGCCTACTCCAGCTCATCCTTGTACAAG
This sequence comes from Nicotiana sylvestris, assembly GCF_000393655.2. NCBI lineage: Eukaryota > Viridiplantae > Streptophyta > Magnoliopsida > Solanales > Solanaceae > Nicotiana > Nicotiana sylvestris. Next base: position 24,242,998 of record NC_091060.1, read on the forward strand.
GACAAGATGAAGAACCTTCACGATAAGTATGCCCGAGGGAAGGAATTCAAAGTTGGTGACATGGTTCTTCTTTTCAACTCCCGGTTGAAGTTATTCCCGGGAAAGCTTAAGTCTAAGTGGAGTGGTCCATTTGAAATTGTTGGTGTAACCCTATTTGGTGCTATTGATCTCAAAAACAAATATGGTGAAGTTTTCCGGGTCAATGGGCATCGTGTCAAGCATTACTGGGGAAAGTTTGGTTACAGCCCTGTGGTGGCACTCATTCATTTGAAGTGACTTTGATGGTAACATGCGTCGTGCCGCGACGTTAAATCAGGCGCTTCTTGGGAGGCAACCCATGTCTTTTTCTTTCTTTTTGATTTCTATTGTAGATTAGGATTTTTGAGCTAATGGTTTGTGAGATGTTGCAGGAATTGTGATTGAACCAGTGCAAAACAACTGTGCAAAAAAGTGCACAGTCTCTGAATAGTGACCGACGCGGCCGCAATCCCACTTTGTCCAGTCTGCACCGGCCAAAGAAAATATTGCCAAGTCTCTGAACTGTGTTCACGTGGCTGCGTCCCACTTTGTGCGGCCCGCGTTGTTCTCATGCGGCCGCAGCCCATCTCATACGTTCCGCGTGCCTTCGCTGCAGTAACAGGTAAATGGTAAAGTCCCAGTGCGGCCCGCGGTCGTGTTCAAGCGGCCGCACTGGACGGTAAGTGATGGGCCCCACTGTGTTTCCTATAAATAGGCCATTAGGGTCTTCATTAGAACTTTTCTCCAAAATTAACCCCTGAGCCCTAAAAGTTACTGTTGACATTCAGAGACCCTTCTTAGTGTTAATATCAAGAGCATTTCTTCGCTTTCCTGGTAACATATCTCTCACATTAGTCTTTACTTAGTATTAATTTAAACTTTATACATGTTCCCCTAGTCATAACTTCTTCGTTTTTCTTTTTGTTTTTCGTCGTTTCATGATTAGGATAGTTTTATATTGTTCTTGTTGTTCTTCGAAATGATGGGCATGTTATAAATGAGTAGGGACAAAGTAGGATGCTAAAACGTGAAAGACTTGAGCCTTTTTTGTAAAACCCTAATTGCTCCTGTAATTAAAGCCCAGTGCGGCCGCACCCCCTGATTATGCGGTCCGCATGCCTTTTACACGGCCGCATCATTCTGGTACGCAGTCCGCGTAAACCTTGAGCCTAAAGGTTGATACTTCCCAACGCGGCCGCATCCCATGTTTGTGCGGTCCGCGTGGGTGAGGTTCAGAGGGCACCAGTTTTTAAATAGTATGGTCAATGCGGCCGCATGACTAGTTTGTGCAGGCCGCATTGGCTCCCACGCGGCCGCACCCCCTTATTCATGCGGTCTGCATGGTTCCTAATCAGAGAAGTGTTCATTTCCCAACTTGGTCAGTGCGGTCCGCATGCCTTGTTTGTGCGGTCCGCACTGCTATCATCTGTTCTCTGTCTGTGTTTCTGTTCTGTACTTGAACTCTGAAATTGCCTGAACTAACAATGTTAGAATTATTTGTTTGCAGAAAATGGTTAAACAACGAGGGCGTGGAGCTAAACAACCCGGACGAGGAGGTGACCCCTCCCGGGGAGGTAAAGAAAAATTGAAGAAACTCACTCCCCAATCAAAGCTAAAAACAAGAAAGCAGGTGGTGTGTGATGAAGAGCAGTCAGGGAGTGAGTACCTCCCCTCCCAGGATTTCTCAACTGATTCGTGAAAAGCCCCACAGGCCCAGCTAAAGCTCCAATTGTTATACAACCTGAGTCGTCTGAGGGCTCAGAAGCAGGCAGTGCCAAATACTCCACCTCCCCCACAACTTTAGAATCCGGGGAGGGTGCAAAAGATAAAAACAAGAGTGATGAGGAGGTCACGTACAATGGGGTACCTGGAGTTGGGGGAATTGAAAGAAGTAGAAACCCAGTTGTATGGCAGGACAGATTTGTCAGCGAGGTGGCCTTTCATAAATTCCGGGAAGTGTGGCCCAAGAAGAAGGTGATTCCAGAAAGAAGAGTAGTCACCCGGGATTTGTTACCCTACCTTCCCCGAGTCCATGAACAATTTCTTACTAGAGTGGGGTGGGATTTCTTTAAAGATGAGCTGGTCGATGCAAATGAACATATGGTGAATGAATTCTACAGCAATGTGGCCCACACCAAAGAAGGGTCAATTGCAACCAAAGTGCGAGATAAGAAGATAGTATTCTCGGGAGAGGCGTTGAACGAATATTTGGGTTTCAATGAGGATGATGACTCTCTGTGCAAAGAGAATTTAGCGTTGAAAGAGGAAGCTCGTCCTTGGGTGGAACAGTTCTTAGCTCAGCCGGGTATTGTTCCGGAGTGGATTCAGGTGGGGAAGAAAATACTACGGAAGGACCTCAATTTTGAGGCGAGAGGATGGTTAACTTCTGTATGCAACAGGTTGGACCCTTCGTCCCATAACCAAACCATTCCAATTGCCCGAGCGGTTCTCATTGCGTCCATCATGGCAGGTTTCCCCATCAATGTGGGTAATGTTATGTACAGTGTGATCACATCCATTGGCATTGATACGGACAGAAACTACCCCTACCCGAACACCCTCACAATGTACTTTGAAGATGCAAAGGTGAAGAAATACCCCTTCGATGTTGGAGTCCGGCTGGTGTCCCCGTTTTCATGGTTTAATATTCAGGGGCCGGATAACCCGAAGGGGGATAAGAAGGGAAAAGCATCCACCTCTGCCCCGACTGGCCAGTCTGAGGAGCCAGTTACGGTAGAGGCTTTTGTTGAGCCACCTACTTCTGCTACCACTACTGTTCCTGACATCCCATCCTCCTCTGTGGGTCCCAGTTCTTCAACTGGCCCAGTGGTTACCACCTCCAAATCCAACTCCCTCATAGCCCAGCAGTTAGCAAAGACATTAGCCAGATTGAACAACTGGATGTCAGTCTCGACATCCAAGTTGTCCACTTTGGCTACCACAGTTGCGGCCCAGTCTGTTCCATCCACCGTTGAGATTCCTTAGTCCATTGAGGAGACATTGAAGACACTACTGGTCAACCAGGAGAAGATTTTGTATACTCAAGCTGCCTTGACAAAGGCAGTTGATGCACAGGGCAAAGCTCTAAAGGAGCTTGCCAGAGAACACAAGAAGATGAGAAAATCTCGGGCATCTAAGGAAGAGGTGAAGGAGCTCCGAGCTGAGGTTGACAAGCTAAAGGCAGACCAACTGCCTTTAGACTTGTTCTTTGATGAGTCAGCACCTCCACCAGCAGTACTTGTACTGGAGCCACAACAGGAGGAGGAGCCTAGGCAACCAAGGAAGAAGAGGAAGCTTCCTAGCATTGAGGGTGTTGTAATAGAGGTAGCACAGGTTCAGGAGGATACTTTCAGTGCTCCACCAGATGTTCAACCGGTCCATGACCCGGCCCCTGTCCCAGCAACAGAGTAGCAGCAGGCCAGGAACCAGTCTGAGGTTCCTGCCAGTACAGAGGACCAGGGGACCACTGATCAGCCCATGACGACGGATCAGGCTTGAGGAGCCACTCTATATCCTTTCTCTCTTTATATGCTTATTTTGGTAGTTGGCATTGGGGACAATGTCAGCTTTTATTCGTGGGGGTGCACCCTACTATTTTGTATTTGATGGTTGATACATTTGGGATGACTGTAAATATTTATTTGACTCTTAGCTTATGTTGCTAGTTGATAGTTGGCCTGTATATAACTTTTCATTCTAGTCACTTTTTTACTTTATGTACATATTCATTCCCCCCCCACCCCCCGGTTGTATATTCTACTCCCCTATTGTACATATTTATTCGGTTTTTCTATTTTCGTTAAAAAATTTCGTTTTTAGCTTCATAGTAGGCTCATAGCCTTTTTGTTTTGTTTTTGCGTTTGAAATAAGCCCTTGGTTTTCTTAATGTCATGGTTCTTTCCAAGGGTAGAGTGTTGTGCGAACCGGGTGGCTCTTCCCAATGATATATAGCGTGACAACCTTCTTAAGGGTTTGAGTCCGTTTTTGATTTTTCTTTTTTGATTTTCAAGTTTTGCAGTCAAGGGTACCTCAGGCAAAGCTTCACTTGGGCCTAACACATTTGCCTTTGATCCCATGGTCAAAGACATAATGTTGTGCTTAGGATGGTGAAAGTCGTGGCCTTGAGACTCTTGTGTTGACCAAACAGTCATCATGTGGTCGTATTGGACCATTGTGCACTTGAATCATAACTAAGGTCATTGTGGGCCCTTGACTCGATATCTTTAGCAATCCTTAAGTGTGTGTGGTGAGAATTCGATTTGCGAGTCCAAGCCCCGAGCCGATGGTCTAGAACTTGCGCCAAATGTTTGTTGAGGAAAAATCTTAGGTAAAATTTGGCTTGAGAAGTGATTGTAGGCTCTCCTTGATCCAAAATGCTAAGATTGAACAATTCCATGACCTACCAATGAAATGATCTCTAGTTAACCCTTTTGAGCCTTGAACCTTCTTCTTTCAAGAACCAAAGCTACAAGCCTATATCCGTTCTTAATGATACCCTCTCTTGGCACCCAAATCTTCCCTTGAGTAGATGGAAAATGTCTATGTTTGGGGGGGAGACAAGAAAGGAAACAATGTGGTAAAAGATACAAAAGCAAAAAGAAAAGAAAGGTAATGAAAAAGAAAGAAAAGATAAGACAAAAAGAAAGACCTAATTGAATAAGGTCAAAAAGGGGATTCAAAGAAAACAAAAGTGAAAAGGGGTGTGGAAAAAGTAGAAAAAGGAGAAATGTGTTGAATTGCATAAGAAAGGGTAACAATGTGTCTCTCTAACCCCTTGAAAAAAGAAGTGAATACTCAAATGAGTCAAGAAAGTGTGCCAAAATGAATCAAAAGAAGTGCTTAAGGGAAGATTGAACCCACTTGAACAAACATATGTCCTACCCTTACCCAAAAGCCTTCACAATGACTCCACAAAAGCCCTACATGATTTTGAGTTGAAGGGAACCTACATTAGTGGATACTTACATAAGGGGCTAGCATATGGTACTTAGAGCCGGAATTGTGGCCTCTTCCTTGAGAGAGATGAGTGGAAATCCATCAACCTCGGTTTGTGTGTCAATACTCTAAAAGGTAGGTTCACTTAGGGAGAGTTAAGGATGTGTGAGTTTGGGTTCCACAATGGCCAAAGTAATTGAGAAAAGTTCTTTGATGAAATGTGTCACACTTGATCCACAAGTTTTCAAAGTTTAAATGTGTTAATGATGCATTCGCATTGAGGGCAATTGTTATTCCCAATTGATGCTTGTTGAGGTTACTTTAGGATAAGCTGAAATTGCTTGGATGTTGCCTTTAAGGGGTGGGTCTTATTTTGTTTGCTTGAGGACAAGCAAAGGTTTAAGTTTGGGGGAGTTGATAAGTAGGATTTTAACATGTTTTATACCCATACTTGCCTGCGCTTTGAGTGTAATTTTCTACAAAATAGTCCCAAAATGCTTACAGATTGCGCGTGATTGCAGGTTTGAGCTATAAAGTGACAAATCGTCAAAGCTCGGCTCAAATTGGAGTGAAACATGCTCAAGTGTCAAAGATCATTAAAGTAAGGACATTCAGAACATGGTGCAGACCGCACCATCATGTCATGCGGCCGCACCATAGGAGTTCAGAGACTGTGAAACTACAAGTCAAGCTCATGCGGCCGCGTCCCACTTCATGCGACCCACATCTCACTCATGCGGCCGCACAATCTTGCTATGCGGTCGCATCCAAGAAGTTCAGAAAGTGTCATATTCCAGAAGCAAACCACGCGGCCGCTCTCCACTTCATGCGGCCCGCGTCTCAATCATGCGGCCGCACAATCTGGTCACGCGGTCCGCATCAATGAAGTTCAGAGAAGCTGCCAAAACCATTCATGCAGCCACACAACAACTTTGTGCGGTTCGCGCCAGTCTTCATGCGGTCGCATTCCAACTTTGTGTGGTCCGCATCACCATCTTCATAGAGCAAGATTCAGAGGTCATGCAACCCAGTGCGGCCGCGTGCCAACTTTGTGTGGTCTACACTAACCCCGCAGGGGCATTTTTGTCCAGTTTTTCCAGCCCACTATAAATAGAATATTTTACCATTTTTAGGTTAAGTTGGGTACATCTGATAGCTGCTGCACTCGTGAGACTTATGTTTTGGCCTATCTTGGGCATTTTTAGCTTAGTTTCATCATAGATTATTGTAGTTTAACATTAGCAATTAATTAATATGGTTGTTTCATCTTCTATTTCTTCATTTTCTTTTTTAATTATGTCTAGCTAAACCCATTAGCTAGGATTGTGGCTCAACCCTAGTGTGGGTAATTAATGGGTGTAGCTTCTTAATGATAGATTGATATTGGGTGTTTGTTATTTGAGTTAATTTTATAGTTTAATTAAGGAATGATGGTTGCAAACATTGATTCTAGCTTAGTGGGTCTTGACTCTTCTTGAGAAAAAGAGTCTGTGACCCCAAAATTGACCCAACAAGGAATTGGGGTGGACCCATGAGAAATGGTAGTCCCAATTAACGGGTTAAACCTTGAGAGAGTAATCACTCTACTTGAACCCTAGTTGCTTGGTCTAATTGGCCTACCCAATTGGTCTTGAGAGAGTCAATTGGGCAAAATCGCTCTCTCTACCGAGAGGTGTGAGAGTGGGTACAATTGTGCAACGGTTATAACATTGATCCCAAATATGTCAATCTATTATTAGTAGTCACTACTCGTTAGTTAACCACCTAGGTGATGCCACGACCCTAGTGCCTTTCTCTATATTAATCACAACTTAGAACATATCCATTTAGCATAAATTAGCTTAAACTTGTAGTTGATAATAGTAGTTATTAAACAAAAACCCAAAAAATGTTAGAAGTACAATTAGGAGCAAACGCGCACTCCATTCCAAGCTCCCTGTGAAAATTGACCCCGATACCACTATTCGGGTAAAAGTCTTAGCGCCCGCTCTTCCTACCGTTGCGTAAGGTTGAGTTTGCCGCGATCACTGAACAAAGTCGAAAAATAAAAAGTATAGAAATCCATTATCAAGCAAAGGAGCTGCAATCACGGATATTCAACAACAAAGTTAATGGAAATGGTAAGGTTGTGAAAATTAAGAGTAAACTTGTAGCCCAAAGTTTCACATCAAATATGTTTATTTCTTCATGAGAGTTTTGTTATAATGTTACTTTTCATATGTATATTATAAAGTTTTTTTGATGTTGAAATTTTTTAAATGGTCTTACAGGAAGATTCGTGTGTTTAGCATCTCACTAGAATTGAAGATTTTCTAACTCATACTTATGTGACTAATATTTGCTATATTTTTATACATCTCTAGATTATTGTATAACTACTGCTTTTCTTCAATCATGATCTTACTAGAGGCAAGTAGAACTGCATAATATTTTGAAAGGCATGATCTGGAGTCACAACTGCACTAACTTATGTTGATAATAATAGCATTATTGTTAACTCTAATGAGAAGTGTATCAAGTTTTCTTAAGCTTATGGAAGGTGATCATTTCCGAGATGTGCATGATAATCTTCACGTTCCAAATAATGCGAAGCAAGGAGAAAATTAGCAAGTTTACTGATCGAATAAAGTATCAAGGCAACAAAGTGGATTGAAATAGAAATATTGGCATGGTGATTTTTAATATTCTCATGTCATGAAAAAGATAAGTGTAAGGTTCAACATGCTCATCTAGCCAACAGTGAATATTTCTCCATGAGAAGCTATTGCAGCGTGCAGATATTTCCATTGAGGAAAGAAAAGTTGACCTGAAAGTCAAAGATGAACAACTTGATACTAATAACTTGTTTGAAAATGGTTCTAAGACTGGATAAGCAGGATTATATGACTTCATGCTAAGTGATGAATCCTTTAGAATATGGTTCTCGTGATCATTTGTGAAGGAAAGATGATCAAAGGAGATATTCAAATAGTCATTTCATGAAGATCTACTTCGCACAAGTAAAAAGAAAATGACTTTTATGAGAATGATCTCATATCCTTTTTTTTGTGATATATATATATATATATATATATATATATGTCTATTTTTTTTACTCCTGTATGCATTAATATGTTGTAGTCTTTCTAAGGGTTTTAAGTTTTTGTTCAAATTTTTTGAAAGTTTAACATTTGTGGATATCAAAAGTTTTATTAATCAATTAGAATCATCTAGTGATGTTCAAGTGACTATGTGCAATTACACCTTATATGCTAAATGATGTTTTTTTTTAAAAAAATCAAGTATCCTGTGAGTGTTTTTTTTCTGAATTTTTACAAAGCTTCAGTCATATGGTTTTACTATGTTTTCTACTAATATTATGGATTAAATAAGTGATTATTGTGAATACTTGCTTACATAATTCCTCCAAGATGATTCCACCCTTCTGATGATGACAAAAGGGGGAGAGAATAGTTTGGTACAAAAATTTTCTTGCAAATGATAAAGATAAAATGCACAAAGGTAGGGAGAGCATAACTGAGGAACACATAAAGTGAGGGGGAACCTTTACTTGTTCCATCAATTATGCATTGAAGAGATCACTTCAGGGAAGTAACTAATTTATCTTACTTATCACTTTAATGTATTTTATTTTATCTTCTTTGATTAAATTTTCATGTTTTGTACTCAATGGTTTGCCATAGTCAAAAAAGGGGAGATTGTTAGCCCCAAGGTTTCATAGACTAATTTTGATGATACCAAACCAACATAAAGTTTAATCAGAGAATAATTACTTATGGTAAATTTATTTTATTTGTACAGGTTTATTATGGAAAGCAGACGGAAGCATGATGGCTGATTTATTACAAAGTTGAGGAAGGAAATATCTACAATGCATACTACTTTTCTGGAGGATATTATTGAGATTTATTGTGAGATGAAATTACGACAGAAGATATGAATAAAAAAATATATAGAAGATCTGTAGAAGATTGGTACAAGTAATACAAAAGAAGAAGAGTATGCAATGGAAAAGAGTATTAACCTGCTAAAGGAATATTGGTTAGTTCAAGAAAGAAGGAGTTGGTGTCAATCCAATCAAATATGGAAATAAAGATTATTTCCAAAGAATTGATCTTCAAGCTTAATGCAAGGAATAACATTTGAAGTTCAAAGTTTCAAATGTTGAATGTTTTACTAAAGTTCTGGAAGAAGTCACTATGAAAATTATGGAAGAATGCATCCTAAAGTTTTGGACAACATCTACTACGTATGGAAGAAAGAAATGTTCTTACTACAATATTATGGTAAGAAATTATATTCCAAGAACAAATGAGAAATATTTTCTATATTGAAGATCTACTACCTTATGAGAGGAAGATTGGACAGAAGAATGGTATTACTCTAAAAAGGAAAGAAGTTTGAAGTGGAAAGAAGATTGGTACTACACTCAAAAAGGAAAAGTATTAATAGAGGATTGGCACTACTATTAAGGAGGAATATGATCTTGAAAGATTTTTGCTATACAACTGGATGCCATAATATAAGAAAATGTATAAGACAAATTTTGGAGACAATCAAGCAAGAAGATCAATAAGCACATGCACGTGAACACATCTAGATTCAAAGAAAATCAAGTCAAATTCCTTAGGATAGACAATCAGTACTATTTATTATATGCTTTCCACAAGTAGCTAAACTCTCTTCCAAATAGCTATTGTTATGTAGCAATTTCAAATCTCTTGGGTCTTGCAAAAAATAGCAAAGAGTACAAAAAAAAGAACAAGCCACTTAAATTATGCGACAAATCAGGAAACCATATCAAGGAGGATTTACACCAAATATGAAGCAACGATCAGAATAATTCCAAACAAGAGGAATAACTATTTAAAGAGGATCTGAAGACACTTCTCAGCACCAGCTTCGCAGACAACTTTCCTACTCTTTCTACACCTTTGTCAAGCATTGTATTCTTAAGTTTACAAGTGTCATAAAAGATAGAGAGAAAGGGAAAAATACTGAGAGGTTGTGTTATTGTTCGTTTCTTTGGGCTCTTCGGTTTTTAGTTTCGTAGAGTTTTGGGATTCTTAATCCCTAAATGAAAGCTTAAGTGTTGGAAGATTGACCGTAGTCGGAACAGTATGAAAACGGACTCGGAATGGAAATCTGATAGTTCTGTTAGCTCCGTTAGGTGATTTCGGTCTTAGGGGTGTGATCGGATGGTTTTTGGAGGTCGGTAGCTAATTTAGGCTTCAAATGCCGAAAGTTGAACTTTGGAAGTTTCCGGTTCGATAGTGAGATTTTGATCCGAGGGTCAAAATGGAATTTCGGAAGTTGCAATAGTTCTGTCATGCCATTTGGGATGTGTGTGCAAAATATCAGGTCATTCGGACGTGGTTTGATTAGATTTTTGAACGAAAGCGTATTTTGAGGAAATTTGGAGTTCTTAGGCTAAAATCCTTGATTAATTCGAGTTTCCGATGTTGTTTTAGGTGATTTAAGGATTAGTACAAATTTGAATAAGGTATTAGGTGATATTGGTACTTTAGATTGAGGTCCCGGGGGCCTCGGGATGATTTTGAATGGTTGACGGAAGGATTTTTGAAGTTAAGAGATTGGTGGTTCAGCTGGTACCTGTCATAACCGCACCTGCGGTTTAGGTTCCGCAGGTGTGGAGCCGCAGAAGCGGAACTAGGTTATCTTCTCAGGAACTGCAGATGCGGTTAAAAGTTCACAGATGCGGTTAGTGTTCGGCGGATGCAAGAATTGGGACCTTAAGAGAAAGTCACAAATGCAACATTAGTTCGGCAGAAACAGGACCGCAGATGCAGAAATCACTTGCCAGAACCTATAAATAGTTGCCTTCTCGAAATTTAGGGATTCTTTCACCATTTTTATCCAGGTTTGAAGCTTTTGAGAGGGATTTTTGAGGGGAAAAAAAGGGGAATCACTTGAAGGTAACATCCTTCACTTCATAACTCATTTTTATGTGATTAAAGACCTAATTAATGGTGAGAAATTTGGGAATAATGGGTGATTAGGGCTTGAGTTTAAGAGACCTTTAAATGAGGATTTGAGGGGCCATTTGGACTCTAATTTCAGTGTTCTTGTTATGTATAGACTCGTGAGAGTACAAGATTTCTGAAAATATAAATTTCACCCAATTCCGAGATGTTGGCCTAAGGGGCATTTTGGTCATTTTACATAATTTCGCGTATTAGCTTAGAATTTAATTGTAGAATTAGTTACTTGAAGTGTTATTTACAATATGCAATTGAATTGAATAGATTTGGGCCGTTTGGAGTCGGATACTCGTGGCAAAAGTGTGGTTTCGAGTTGATTTTGAGCCGGTTCGAGGTAAGTGGTTTGTCTAATCTTGTGTGGGGGACCTTCCCCTTAAGATATGCTATATTTGATAATTGAAATGCCTTGTATGTGAGGTGACGAGTGCGTACTTGAGCTAATTATTGAAAAATCCAATTTTTCCTTAAGTATTTCAATTGAGTTCTTTTTCCTGTTTTAGTCTACTTGTGAATTTAGCACGTTGCTAGTTTAGAAAAAGCATGTTTAGTTGACTTAATTGTCTATTTGATTAAGCTTCCTTAATTGCATTACGTGAAGCATGTTAGGCTATAATTAACTATTTACTTGGTACGAAATTAGTATTTAATTTAATATTCTTGTGCTGATGCTCTGTGTTTTAAATTTGGACTACGGGGCGGTATCCCGGGAGATCCCATGTTCGTATTGATGACCTGGACTAAGGTGCGGGATACCAAGAGATCCCTAGCACATAGATTGAGGATACAAAGAGATCCTCGGGATACTAAGAGATCCATGTCATATATTGAGGATACCGAGAGATCCTCGGGATACCAAGAGATCCCTGGCATATATTAGGGATAACAAGAGATCTTCGGGATACCAAGAGATCCCTAGTACATGTTGAGGATACTAAGAGATTCTCAGGATACTGAGAGATCTCCGGTTACTTTCCTTGTGGTTTGCCTTCATCTCTATTTTCCGTTATTGTACTATTATTATCCTATATAGATTCCTACTGTAGATTTTCAATTGCCCTGCTTATCTTATCCTGTCATCTTTATATTTTATTTAACCTCAGTAGGGCCCTGACCTTCCTCGTCACTACCCAGCCGAGGTTAGGTTTGGCACTTACTGAGTACCGGTGTGGTTTACTCATGCCTCTTCTGCGCATGTTTTCTTTTCATGTGCAGATCCAGGTACCGCTACTCAAGCCTACCATCCTTGAAGGATGCGACTACTTAGAGACTTCGAGGTACATCTGCTGTGTCCATAAACCGAGGAGTCCTTTTCTATTCCTGCCTTTAGTTTTTAGCCCTTCTGTACCATTCTGTTCTTATTAGACATTCTGGAGTTAGAGCTATGTAGTGTTTTTCTTAGCTTGTGATTAATGGATTTCCGGGTCTTGGATTTAGATATTGGTTTTGAGATCTATATAAATATGGTGTATGTCGAGCACCACATTTAATATTGTTATTGCCTTATTTCTATTTTTATATTGTTTTACTTCCGCAAGTTTAGGCTTACCTAGCCGTAGAGACTAGGTGTCATCACGATGGTTCACGGAGGGCGAACCAGGGTCGTGACAAGTTGATATCAGAACTCTAGGTTCATAGGAGTCATGGATCACAAGCCGGTTTATCAGAGTCTCGCTAATCGGTACGGAGACGTCTGTACTTATCTACGAGAGGCTATGTAACTATTAGGAAAATTCCACTTCATTTGATTTCCTTGTCATGCGATATTTTTACATCACAATTATAAACTTTTATCTTCTATGCTCTCACAGATGGTGAGGTCACGTGCTACCCGAGATGATCAGGCACCCGCACCCCCTACTGTAGCCGTCAGAGGACGGGACCGGGGTAGAGGCCGAGGACGCGTACATGGTGCAGATAGAGCACATGCGCGAGCTGCCGCCAAGGTACCACCAGCAGTTCCAGCCGAAGTCCAGGCACCTGACACGCCTACTGCTACTACTACTCCAGCTCTTCAGGAGACTTTGGCACAGTTCATGAGCATGCTCAGGCAAGGTTGTTTCCCCTTACTGCAACTACATCTCAGGTCGGGAGAGGAGCACAGACTCCCGCTGCCCGCACTCCTGAGCAGCGAGTGCATGCCGAGCAGGTCCCTGAGATTATTCCAGCACCGCCAGCAGTGCCAGTTCAGCCCGAGGGTATTGTAGCGGCTTCCGAGAAGGAGCAGTTGAGGCTTTAGAGGTTCAAAAGGTACAAGCCTCCTGAGTTAAGTGGTCTACCATCGGAGGATGCTCTGGGATTTCTAGATGAGAGTTACCGCATTCTCCATACCATGGGTATATCAGGATCGAGCGGGGTTTCCTTCACTACCTTCCAGCTTCGAGGAGCCGCCTATGAGTGGTGGTGCACCTATGAGTTAGACAGTCCGGATGAGGCTGCTTCGCTGACTTGGACTCAGTTTTTAGATCTATTCCTGAGAGAGTATGTTCCTCAGAACCTCAGGGACGCATGGCACACCGAGTTTGAGCATTTGCACCAGGGTGCTATGATTGTCTCATAGTATGCTATATGTTACACCAGTTTGGCTAGGCATGCACCAGCCTTGGTTTCTACTGTTTGCGAGAGGGTTCGCCAGTTTATTGAAGGCCTTATTCCCAGTATCAGGTGAGTTGGAGATGGATATTTCTTATCAGCAGGTGGTGAGCATTTCTAGGAGGATTGAGGGTATGCATGCTAGGGAGAAGGAGGAGAGGGAGGCCAAGAGGTCTCGAAAGTCAGGCCATTATTCTGGTGCCCGTACCTGTCACACCTCCTTTTTGCGCGCCCCGTCCCGAGGGGTTAGATGCGCGGGTGGAGTTTTTCCAATTTAAGTGACAATATTCGAAATGGGATTATTTATTTAATTCAGAGTCGCCACTTGGGAAAAGTTTGGCTTTTGGTGTCCCAAGTCACCGGTTTATCTTTAATCCCAAATCGAGGAAAATATTCGACTCTTCCAAATGAAGTCTGCGAACCAGAAATTCTAAGTAAGGAATTCTGTTGACCCGAGGGAAGGTGTTAGGCACCCTCGGATCCCGTGGTTCTAGCACGGTCACTTAAATTGTTATAATGGCTAAATATCTGATTTAAATACATGTTATGACTTGCGTGCTCCCATTAAGTTTAAACCGCTTTTATCATTATCATTTATTTTTATAGAATTGCAACGTCGTGAAGATGCGTCTCGAACCACGTCACAATCAATGCACCCGTGATCGTCAACACATCTTGACTTCGCTGAGATTTGGATTTGGGTCACATCAATGTGCACCTGAATTTGAGAATATATTTTAACTTAAAGTCGCGCCTAAAGAGTCTAAACGCGTTATTATCTTTGGGGAAGGTAGTGGAATTCTCTAAACAGTCCCTCCCAAATTCTAAGTATTTATCGTGATCAATTATTGAGGGCCCCGCAGTTTGCATTTTTATTCGGCGAGGCTCGTCTCATTATTTAAGAAGGGTACCCTACAATGACTACATTTCTACTACATTTATCTTTAAAGAGAAGGATGATGCCGAATTTTGCGGGTTTGGACAAATACGGACTGAATCCTTATTATGTTTGCCGAAACTAAACTTGTTTGATTACCTGATTGATTGTTCATAAGGTGGGGGTTACCGCATGCTTTGTCTTCATCGAGTGGATAACTTATTAATTCGTTAAATGAGATTGCAAACAAACTAACAACATATATTGAGTTATGTTTAATGACCTCCAAGTTCTATTTTTTAACACTTTAACCTATTTGAAATTGATAAACGAAATCGACTGTTTTACCAGGGGAATTACTACTAAGTGAACTCAAAAAATGGTTATTAGTTTTTCTCAACAATCATCACATTATTTCGAGACAAACAATCTATACCGAAACTCAGTATCGAACCTGCATTGGGCGAATGAACTGACAGGAGAACTGGCATTCATAGCCAGACTCTTAATGTGACTGCATGGGAGTTTGTTTGGGATACATTTATCCCGGACCCAGTACCACAATTTTGTTGATTCAGTGGTCTAGGCAAAATACATACAAGTGCCTATGACTCTATGTTATACAGTCATAACTAAACCAAACAAGTGTTATACTGAACTGAATGTATACTAAATCAAAACATGTTGTCTATGTCATACTGTCATTACTATTGAACAATGCTATCTGACAATCCATCTCAAACAGAATGTATGCTAGTTTATACAAAGTATTTGCAGTTTGCAGTAAAATATACAATCCCAAATATCATTCGACCTATTTTTAACACCAATGTTATAACATGAACAACTGTTCTTTTCTCTATTTCTGCTTCAACTTCAAACTTTCAACCATACAAAGTTTCAGAGGTTGTGTACCTGGAAATATTTGACAATTGGAGGAAAGGGGGAAGTCAGCAGAGTATGATGACAACAAAATGCAGCAGCAATCACAGCACTATCAGTAGCAGCAGGGCAGAATAGCAGCAGACAAAGCGATACAGCAAGAAAACAAGCTCGAGTGCAGTGATACAACTATGGCCAATAGAGAACAAATGGCCAAATAACAGCAGCACCCAGTGGAGTAGAATCAGAATTCCAGATAGATCAAAACAGTAGTAAACCAATGAAAGCACTCAACTAATAGACACAACTGAGATTTCAGAGGATCAGAATTGGTTTGAACAAATTGAAACAACTGAAAAACCCAATAACAATAGGAGGAAGAAAGTTTCTGATTATTGGTTGTATCCCTTCTATCCCTTAATCTCCCTCTATCTATGTGTATCTATTTTGCATGTATTTCAGCTCTCCTTTTCAAACTCCTCACAGTATGTCTATATTCTTTTCCCTTATCTATTCAGCTCTCTTTCCCCAGAAATTCCTCACTGTGTGTGTTTATTTTCTTTTCAGCCCTCAAGGTCCAGTCTCTCTCTATCTATTCTGTATATCTCCCCCTTTTATAAGTCCCTATCCTACTCTTTTTTAAACAGCCTGTTTTCAGAAATCCAGTACCCTTCCCATGTGCCTTCTATTTTCAATTCCAAACTTTAGCTAATTAAATATTAAACCCCATCAACATTCCCTGGCAGATTTTACTTTTAAAAGGTTTAAACACTTCTTTAAACTAAAGCCAAGTATGGGCAGTAGGATAGCATATGCTGTCAAAACATTTTAAAATCAAACAAGGACCTTTATGCAGGCCACAGGTTGTGCACAAAGCACATGAGGAGCACCAATGCACATGAGGTGCACCAATGCAAATGTTGTGCAGGAGTGCACATGCCATCCAATTCAGCATTTTAACCAAACATCCCTTTTACATTACTGATCTAAATCAACAGCTATAAGTAAACAAAATTGTTTCTCAATTGATTCAAAAAAAAAAAAAAAAAAAAATGTTCGACAGAAACAAATCGCTTTGCTATGCTCAGATAGTTGAAACTAATTGACGACTCATGTCGACTCGACTATATTAGCATTATCGTACACAATCGTAGCCGAAAATCAAACATTCAGAAGTATGGGACACATGACTCGACTTATACTGATTAAAATAGAATGGTGCATCCGAGGAATCAGTTAGTTAGTACAAATTGGAATACAACCAATACGCATGCCGTATCAGAATAGGAGGAGAAGGATTCAGACAAACACAGATGTTCAAACAGAGTGGACGAACAAAAGTTGATAAAAATTCAAAACACAAATTGACACAAAACATGAACAGACATCTAATCCCTCACATGGACCAAACAAATAAGGGAAGAAGGCAGACTCACCTCAAATCCTGAAAAATCGGAAACCTTGAACCGGACTTGGACAGACTTTCTTAAGGCTGAACGGACTTTAATCGAAGTGTTTCTCAGATGAGAAACACTTCGATTAAGGTCCCTTGGACCTTAATTTCTTGGCTCGAACGGGTATGAACTAGTGACGAGGAACTACAAAGTTCCAAAACTCAGATCCGGGATTCATGTTTCCCTGGTTAGATTCGGACCAAACCAAGTATGGTTCGGTCACGAGGGGGGTCTGGGGAGTATCTGGTACAAAACTGGGGTTGGTTGGGTCAGATCGAGTTTTGACTCGAATCTTCGAATGAAGATTCGAGGACCTGGGGGGTGATTCGAAACATGGGGTTGGTAGATTTGGGTTCAGGATGGCCTGGGGGTCCTATGGTGTTCAAGGGAAGGTCACCGGCATCCATGCCGCCGGCTTTCATGGCGGAAGTATGCAGAGGCGGCTAGGGTTTTAGGGCTGTTCGTTTGGGGAGACGAAGCAGCCGGGGTATTGGATAGGGGGGGTAGGGTAGTGTTATGTACTTATATAGTTAGTGGGCAAGTGGATCCTGGCCGTTGGATGAGACGAGATGAAGGGCCAGGATCCTTCGGCTAACAGGGAACGACGTCGTTCCAAGGGTGAAGGGTTAGGGTCGGTCCGGGTGAGACGGGTCGGGTTTATTGGTGGGTTATGGGGATTGATCTTGGACCGTTGGATCGGCTCGGTTTAAACGGTTATGATGGGTTGGCATCGAAACGACGTAGCTTTGATGTTAAACTACGTCGTTTCATGGCCTGGGGGTGGGCTGTTTGGACTGGTGGCTTGGGCTGTCCGCTTGGGCTGAGTTCGTTGGGCCAATTTTAACAAATTGGCCCAAGTCCGGAAGGGCCTTTTCTTTCTCTCTTTTTTTTTTATTTTTTTTTTATTTTTTATTTCTTTTCTTATTTGTTTTAAAACAAAACTAAAAAAAATCAAATTAAAATTAAATACACACTCAAATATAATTATTTGCGCACATACTAAAGTATTTCAAAACCGGTAAAGTCAAACCAAACAAAATCACGGACGAAAAATGCCTATTCACGATTTTCTATTTAATGACCGAATTACGGTTTGAATTACGCAGGACACATATATATTTTTTGAACTTTATTTTAATAAAGTAAATAAATAAGAATGGGCCAAAATCACAAATAAATCCACAAGGTGCCGCACAGAAATCCGAAATTGTACAGCGGGGCCAATTATATATTTTTTATTTCTTTTTGGAGCGATTGTCGTGTGAAGCAAAAATCACGTGCTCACAGCTGCCCCTCTTTGTTCGGAAACACGAAGGGTTTTCGTGCAAAGATCAAGTGAGCGTGTATGAGCGATTTTTGCCTATAGACCACTCCGTATGAAGCATTTTTTTTGAAAGATCTGACCGAATCTTGCTTCAAAGATTTCCTACATATCCTGGGCTAAACAGGAATCAGGTCAATGTAGTTCGGGAGGTTTTGGTAGCTGGGACTAACATGGGATTGCAATGCTTGCTGCTACTGCTGCTGCTGTTGCCACTGCTACGTTACTGACCGCCTTATTACAACCAAATGGAAATTGGAAACTGAGCTAACTACTTATATGCATGTCAACTGCTAGTTACAAGATTCCTATCTATGATTCTTTTACGACTTGATCTTGGGTCTTAGCTGATTCTGCTTGTAGACTCCGATCTGAATCTTGATGCTTGCGAGTTGCAGCGACTTGTTTAACCTCTGGGATACTGAGTGAGACGCGATTGGCAGGGTTCAAGCCCTTAATTAAACGTTGGAGTCAATCCTCCTTGCATTTACTCCGATATCTCGGGACATCTTTTTTTTTTTTTTTTTTTTTTTCTTTGATTCCGAACTGGGATTCATCTCGTGGGTCATTTCGATTCATGTGGCTCGAGGTCAGACCTGCGGGAGAAAACAAACGAACGAAATTTTCTGCCCCAGTTTCACTAGGAAAATTTCGTTAATTAATCACCAGGAAGTTCATAAAATTGATGAAAGAGGATATGCGTGCTCAGTTCGGGGTTGGAGCCCTAATATCGACTAGCTGGGGAAAGGTTCAGTGTAGGGTTTAAAACCCTAACGCCGAACAAAGGAAGAATTCAGTTTAGGGTTTAAAACCCTAATGCTGACTAAAAGGAAAATTCAGTTTAGGGTTTAAAACCCTAATGCTGATTGCATTAAAAAGCTCAGTTTAGAGTTCAAAACTCTAATGCTGGCTAAAAGGAAAAAGTTCAGTTTAGGGTTTAAAACCCTAATGCTGACTAAAAGGAAAATTCAGTTTAGGGTTTAAAACCCTAATGCTGATTGCATGAAAAAGCTCAGTTTAGAGTTTAAAACTCTAATGCTGGCTGAAAGGAAAAAGTTCAGTTTAGGGTTTTAAAACCCTAATGCTGACTAAAAGGAAAATTCAGTTTAGGGTTTAAAACCCTAATGCTGATTGCATGAAAGAGCTCAGTTTAGAGCTTAAAACTCCAATGCTGGCTGAAAGGAAAAAGTTCAGTTTAGAGTTTAAAACCCTAATGCTGACTAAAAGGAAAATTCAGTTTAGGGTTTAAAACCCTAATGCTGATTGCATGAAAGAGCTCAGTTTAGAGTTTAAAACTCCAATGCTGGCTGAAAGGAAAAAGTTCAGTTTAGAGTTTAAAACCCTAATGCTGACTAAAAAGGAAAATTCAGTTTAGGGTTTTGAAACCCTAATGCTGATTGCATGAAAGAGCTCAGTTTAGAGTTTAGAACTCTAATGCTGGCTAAAAGGAAAAAGTTCAGTTTAGGGTTTAAAACCCTAATGCTGACTAAAAGGAAAATTCAGTTTAGGGTTTAAAACCCTAATGCTGATTGCATTGGAAAAGCTCAGTTTAGAGTTTAAAACTCTAATGCTGGCTGAAAGGAAAAAGTTCAGTTTAGGGTTTAAAACCCTAATGCTGACTAAAGGAAAATTCAGTTTAGGGTTTAAAGCCCTAATGCTGATTGCATGGAAAAGCTCAGTTTAGAGTTTAAAACTCTAATGCTGGCTAAAAGGAAAAAGTTCAGTTTAGGGTTTAAAACCCTAATGCTGACTAAAGGAAAATTCAGTTTAGGGTTTAAAACCCTAATGCTGATTGCATTGGAAAAGCTCAGTTTAGAGTTTAAAACTCTAATGCTGGCTAAAAGGAAAAAGTTCAGTTTAGGGTTTAAAACCCTAATGCTGACTAAAGGAAAATTCAGTTTAGGGTTTAAAACCCTAATGCTGATTGCATGGAAAAGCTCAGTTTAGAGTTTAAAACTCTAATGCTGGCTGAAAGGGAAAAGTTCAGTTTAGGGTTTTAAAACCCTAATGCTGACTAAAGGAAAATTCAGTTTAGGGTTTAAAACCCTAATGCTGATTGCATGGAAAAGCTCAGTTTAGAGTTTAAAACTCTAATGCTGGCTGAAAGGGAAAAGTTCAGTTTAGGGTTTTAAAACCCTAATGCTGACTAAAGGAAAATTCAGTTTAGGGTTTAAAACCCTAATGCTGATTGCATGGAAAAGCTCAGTTTAGAGTTTAAAACTCTAATGCTGGCTGAAAGGGAAAAGTTCAGTTTAGGGTTTAAAACCCTAATGCTGACTAAAAGGAAAATTCAGTTTAGGGTTTAAAACCCTAATGCTGATTGCATTGGAAAAGCTCAGTTTAGAGTTTAAAACTCTAATGCTGGCTAAAAGGAAAAAGTTCAGTTTAGGGTTTAAAACCCTAATGCTGACTGGCTGGGGATAAAGCTCGAGAATACTACACGATCTATTTTTGAGTTTTCTTGTTTTAGATAAAAGGGAGTTTCGTGGAAGCTTACCTTTCGAGTGAATTCCTTATTGCCAAAATGTTTCTTGTACCTTCCTCTTTGGGCGACACCTGCTTCTTGCACGGTTGTCTTGGATTATACCTGTTTCAACTTTTCAGATAAAGAACAATTGTTAGTTCGGAAATGACGGTTGGTTCGGTGACCTTGATCGTTCCCAATTGCTTTGTTGCATCTCATATTTCTGTTGCGAAATCGCGCCATTGATTTGATTCGAATGGCGAAACCTTTAGACCGCTTAGGCTTGTATTTCCAGATTCTGTGATGATTTGCCTCGTAAGGCTCTTTTTTTTTTGTTGTCCCGTTTTGCTTGGAGGTCCTCAACGGGGATTTTATTGGAGGTATTTTGTGGGGATTTGTACAAAAGGGAAGCTTTGTGGGGAATATTTACAAAGTGGATTCTTTGTGGGGAATTTTGTACAATGGGCATGCTGGGGATTTATTTCAAAGTGGGATTTCTAGGATTTGTTGGGGTAAGCTTGTTGGGGATGTCTACAAAAGGACCCGCTGGGATGTGCTGGGGAGGTTCCATTTTTTCCCTTTTTTTTTTTTTTTTTTTATAATTTTATAATTTGGGGGGATTCTGTGGGAGATTGTACAAGACTCTGTTGGGATTTGTACAGGGGGGAGACTCTGTGGGGATTCGTCCGAAGGTGGACTTGCTGGGGAAGATTTCAAGATTTCTCTCTTTTCCTTTTCTCCGGAACACCATCAAACGTCATGATTCATCATGCTTGGGTAATCATATCAACGAGATGAGGTGCTTTCCTTCATGAGACGGGATTCCGTGTAAACAAACCATGCCACCTACCCTTTCCGGTGTGTCCTGAACTCGGGGTTAAAATGCAAAAGGGATTCGAAAAGAAACAAAGCAGGGGAAAACAAATCAGAAAAGAAATACCCTTTTCGGGGAGAGAAAGACTTATCTGAGGAAGAT
Organism: Nicotiana sylvestris; assembly: GCF_000393655.2. Lineage (NCBI taxonomy): Eukaryota > Viridiplantae > Streptophyta > Magnoliopsida > Solanales > Solanaceae > Nicotiana > Nicotiana sylvestris. The sequence goes on from NC_091060.1 coordinate 24,264,516, forward strand.
AACGTTGGCTTTAAATGACATGACATGCCCTTTGGACTGGACGTCTGACCTTCTAAGAGCTTGCGTTTTCCTGAACCAGAAACGGACCTGTGATTCCAAACTGGTGGCATTCTGCCGAGACTTTCTTGGGGTGGCGTCATCCTTTTCGGCCGACAGCGCCCTTTGCGGGTTTTCGCTGGCTGACCTCTCTCATTTCTCTCCCTGTCGTTGCTCGATAGCACTCTTTGCGAGTTTTTACTAAACAAGCTCTCTCATTTTGGTTTCTCTTCTCCCGTCGCCTCGTGGTGCCCGAAGGTTTTCACCGCCGAGACTCTCTCATTTTATTTCTCTCAACTCAGGGTGTGCTGGTTTCCTTTGGTGATGCTTATTGGTTTCCCACCATCTTTGGTAATTGATTTGAAGGCTTGTGCCTGGTGAAGAGAGGTAGCTGATACTAAACTTCTCAAGTGTCTGACATGCCCCGGTTTTCAATTTCAGGGTGAATGGGATTTTGTTGTTGGTGTGACTGAACCTCAGGGAGAGGCTGCCTACGTATCCTTTCGGAATCAAGTCAAACGTAGTTCAGGCCTCAATCAATGTTTTGTTTTTTTTTTTTTTTTTTTTTTTTTGAGAGGATTGGGTAGTGTTTAGGGAGCAGTGGGGAATAAAACCTTTGCCATTTTCGAATGTGTCAGGACCACCGGAGTATGATTTAGACGTAGTACCTCTTGACTGCATCTGCATTTACTGCTGTGTCGGGGTCATTTCCTTCGATATCACCTAAATACAATGCTCCCCGCGGCAGTATCTTCCTCACAATGTATGGGCCTTTCCAATTTGGGGCAAACTTTCCTCTTGCTTCTTCATGATGCGGCAGAATACGCCTCAGTACCAATTGTCCTACTTCGAAATTCCGAGGTCGGACTTTCTTGTTGTAAGCACGGGCCATCCTTCGTTGGTATAACTGTCCGTGACAAACTGCAGCCATCCGCTTTTCATCAATCAACGTCAATTGCTCCAGTCGAGTCTTAACCCACTCGCTGTCCTCGATTTCTGCTTCGACAATGATTCGAAGTGAAGGAATCTCTATCTCTGCCGGTATTACGGCCTCGGTTCCATAAACCAAAAGATAAGGAGTCGCTCCCACCGATGTGCGCACCGTAGTGCGATACCCCAATAACGCAAAAGGTAACTGCTCATGCCACTGTCGGGAACTTTGTATTGTTTTCCTCAAAATCTTCTTGATGTTTTTATTTGCAGCTTCTACAGCACCATTGGCTTTTGGCCGATAAGGAGTGGAATTCCTGTGTGTTATCTTGAATTGCTCGCACACATCTCCCATCAAGTGACTGTTCAAGTTTGCTGCATTATCTGTAATGATAGTCGCAGGAATACCGAAGCGACAGATAAGATTTGAGTGTACAAAATCCACTACAGCTTTCTTGGTGACCGACTTGAGAGTGACAGCCTCTACCCACTTTGTGAAGTAATCGATGGCAACCAGTATAAACCTGTGTCCATTCGAAGCCTTTGGTTCAATTGGTCCAATGACGTCCATGCCCCAAGCGACAAATGGCCAAGGTGCGGACATGGGATGCAGTTCTGTGGGAGGTGCATGAATCAAATTACCGTGCACCTGACACTGATGACACTTCCGGACAAAGCTAAAGCAATCCTTTTCCATGGTCATCCAGTAATAACCTGCTCTAAGGATCTTCTTCGCTAAGACATACCCGTTCATGTGAGGTCCACATACACCTGCGTGTACTTCGTGCATGATCTTTCTTGCTTCCTCGATATCGACACATCTTAAGAGATTGAGGTCCGGAGTCCTCTTATATAACAATTCACTGCTCAAAAAGAAACCACTTGCATGTCGCCTAATGGTCCTCTTTTGATCTCCAGTTGCATGCTCGGGGTATTCTTGTGTCTTCAAGAATTTCTTGATGTCATGGTACCAAGGCTGCGTATTTGATCCCGCCTCGATTACACAGCAGTAACCGTGTCTTTCCTTGATTTGGATTTCCAAAGGATCGACGTGGGCGTTGCCCGGGTAGGGTAGCATAGAAGCCAGAGTAGCAAGTGCATCTGCCAGTTCATTGTGAAACCTCGGAATATACCTGAATTCTATTGAGTTAAAGCGCTTGCTGAGGTCCTCCACATGTTGTCGGTATGGGATAAGTTTGACATCCCGAGTTTCCCATTCGCCTTGAACTTGCCGGATGATCAGGTCAGAGTCTCCCATAATCAGTAAGTCTTCGACATCCTGATCGATTGCCATATGTATGCCCATAATGCAGGCTTCATATTCAGCTGTATTATTTGTGCAGAAGAAACGAAGTCTAGCTGTGGCGGGATAGTGCTGACCGGCAGGTGAGATCAAAATTGCCCCGATCCCTATACCCTTGGCATTCACGGCTCCGTCAAAGAACATCTTCCAAACATGAGCTTCCTCCGAGATCGCTTCTACGGTGTTTACCTCTTCATCCGGAAAATAGGTATCCAATGGCTGGTATTCCTCATCGACCGGGTTTTCGGCCAAATGATCTGCTAACGCCTGGGCTTTCATTGCCGTGCGAGTGATATAAACTATGTCGAACTCCGTAAGCAAGATTTGCCATTTAGCCAGTCTCCCAGTAGGCATTGGTTTCTGAAATATATATTTCAAGGGATCCAACCTGCTTATGAGGAATGTAGTGTGGGCTTGGAGATAATGCCTCAGCTTTTGAGCAACCCATGTGAGAGCGCAGCATGTCTTCTCCAACAGAGTGTATTTGGCCTCGTAGCTGGTGAATTTCTTGCTCAGGTAGTAGATCGCCTGTTCCCTCTTCCCGGTCACGTCGTGTTGCCCCAGGACGCAGCCGAAGGAGTTCTCCAAGACTGTCAGATACAAGAAAAGTGGCCTTCCTGGTTCGGGAGGGACCAAGACTGGGGGATTCGAAAGGTACTCTTTGACTTTATCAAAGGCTTCTTGACACTCCGTTGTCCACTTAATCGCCGCATCCTTCCTTAACAACTTGAATATGGGCTCACACGTGCTTGTCAGCTGGGCAATAAACCGACTGATGTAGTTCAGCCTGCCCAAAAGACTCATCACGTCTTTCTTCGTTCTTGGGGGAGGTAGATCTTTGATAGATTTTATCTTAGTCGGATCTAGCTCGATACCTCTCCTGCTTACGATGAAACCCAAAAGTTTACCTGACGGAACTCCGAAAGCGCATTTGGCTGGATTTAGCTTCAAGTCATACTTCCTTAGCCTCTCGAAGAATTTCCTCAAGTCTTGGATGTGGTTATCCTGCGTCCTGGACTTGACTATAACATCGTCCACGTACACCTCTATTTCCTGATGCATCATGTCATGGAAAATGGCGGTCATGGCCCTCATGTAAGTAGCCCCAGCATTCTTTAAACCAAATGGCATGACCCGATAACAGTAGGTGCCCCAAGGCGTGGTGAAGGCAGTTTTCTCGGCATCCTCTTCATCCATCAATACCTGATGATACCCAGCGTAACAATCTACGAAAGACTGTATCTCGTGCTTGGCGCAATTGTCAACGAGGATGTGGATGTTGGGCAGCGGGAAATTATCTTTAGGACTTGCTCTGTTCAAATCTCGGTAATCTACACATACCCGAGTTTTCCCGTCCTTTTTCGGTACTGGAACCACATTCGCCAACCATGTTGTGTATTGGACTACCCGGATCACTCCTGTTTTCAGTTGCTTGGTGATCTCCTCTTTAATTTTGTCACTGACCTCGGTTTTGAACTTTCGTTGCTTTTGTTGAACCGGAGGACAATCAGGATGAATCGGCAATTTGTGAACCACTAGATCGACACCTAGTCCCGGCATGTCATCATATGACCAAGCAAACACGTCTTTAAATTCAAGAAGAAGTTGAATTATCGCCTCTCGCGTTTTCTTGTCCGTGTGAATGCTTATCTTGGTCTCCCGGATTTCTTCCGGGGTTCCTAAATTTACCGGTTCAGTGTCATTCAGATTCGGCTTAGGTTTATTCTCGAAATATTCCAACTCTCGGTTTATCTCCCTAAAAGCCTCTTCCGCATCATATTCTGGTTCTGGATTCATTAATTCGCAATTAAATAGCTCATTGTGACCTGGGCGTGAAGTCCGCAAGCATGTCATATTTAAAGCCGCATTATTAGGACTGAAAAGGAAGATAAGAGGAAAAGTAATAAAATCAGGACGAAAGAAAGAATAGGAAAGCAATGATGATTTTTTTTATTATTTTCTTTTGAAAATTGGAAGACAACAACGTTTACAACTAGGAATTCGGAATAACAAACGAAAAGAAGAAAACGTTCAAGTTATGTCCCGGAGATCACTTGTGATACAGGAAAGGTGGCAGGACAGGTCTACCCGGACTTCCGTCTAGTTGGGACTGGCGTGATCTCCCAGTTTTGGAGCTTGGCGTTTGGCCCCATGTATATCATCTCAGCAGTGCTCGTGCCTTCGCCTGGTTGAACCATGTGGACCTCGTAGAGCATTTCCCTCATTGCCCCACATATTTCCTCGATTTCCTCAACTGTGAAGACCTCATCTTCTTCTTCTTCAGTGTACCCTGGCCTGACAAAAGTCGCATGTAAATCCGGCAGTGGTCGAGGCAACTTCCAGCCCTCACTTCTCCTTTTCTTTGCCCATTTTTCGTCTGCTGGAGTAGGTTTGAAACCTAGTCCAAAAGGTTTCTTGACGACTGGTAAAGTAATGGGTTCCGTCGTTCCCTGAAGATTTCGTCCAAGCCCCTTCCCTGGCCTAAATCCGTGTCGGATCATTTCTTTGGCCACCATAACCGAAGCGTTAGACAAGAAAGGCTGGGGGCAAGGTACTCCCTCTTCGTGCTGCTCTGCCAATACCACCTCGAAAGCTTGATAGACCGTATGCTCACTCCCTTCTCTTGGTTCAAGATACGGGATAGATGGGTCCCGATAAATGGCATGTTCATCTTCTCCATGGACCACGATCTCTTGGTCTTCATACTCGAACTTCACCATCTGGTGAAGAGTAGAAGGCACGGCTCCTGCCGCATGGATCCAAGGCCTGCCAAGGAGGAAATTGTACGATGTGTCCATGTCTATCACCTGGAAAGTGACTCGAGATTCGACTGGTCCTATGACCAGCAACAGGTCTATTTCTCCCATGGTGTCTCTCTTGATACCATCGAAAGCTCTCACGCAGACGTTGTTGGGTCGGATTCTTCCGGTCTCAATCTCCATTCTTTGCAGCGTGGAGAGCGGGCAGATGTCAACACCTGATCCCCCATCCAGCATCACCCGCTTGACATAGTAGTCCTCACATTTGACTGTTAAATGCAATGCCTTGTTGTGTGCGGCTCCTTCCGGGGGTAGATCGTTCTTGCTGAAGGAGATTTGGTTGATGGCGAAGAATCTTTCTGTCATCCGCTCTAGTTGCTCCACCGAGGTTTCGACCGGTACGTATGCTTCATTCAGGGTTTTCAACAGGATCTTTTGATGCTCGGTTGACCTCATTAATAGTGACAGCATGGACACTTGCTCAGGGTGCTTGCGCAGCTGGTCTATCACTTCGTAATCCGGCATCTTCATCTGTTTGAAGAATACTTCCGCTTCTTCAACACTCACAGGCTCCTTTGGAGGGAAGCGCCTTTGTGTGGCGTTGTTCAGTTCTTGGGTATTTGAGTACCCTCCAACGAAAGTATTTTCTGGAAGTTCTTCCCTGACCTCCTTACCTTTATATGTTACCAAAGTCTTTTGATAATTCCACGGCACTGTGGACGGGTTGGTCATTGGCTTTTGTGGCACGCGTCCGATAACCACTGGCTCATTCAGCCGAGGTGGTTGAATCGTCCCCCGGACCACATAGGCCCCTTTTGGCACGTACATAGGTTTTGCTTTTTTGATCCCGAAGTTCTGCGTCTTCTTGGCTTGACCTCGTGGTATGTAAAGAACTCCACCCTTTGCTGGTACTACTTTCCTCTCCACCTTCTTTTCGGGCTTGCTTTCTGCAGCTTTGGCCTCCTTCCCCCTTTCTGATTTCTGGTCTATTTCAGGCCTCCTTGCTGTGTCGACAATGGCAATTATGGCTTTCAAAGCAGGGTCGAACTCTTTGTCTTCACAAATCATGCCGATCAGCGGCCCGTTATTGTGAGCGGGCAATGGATTGTTAGTTACATTTGGGATCTCTTCGTCCCTTAGCACTATCTTCCCCTGCTCTATCAAATTTTCGACCACTCTTTTCAATGACCAGCAGTCGTTTGTATCATGCCCCTCGGCCCCTGAATGATAGGCGCATCTGACTCCGGCTTTGTAAGAAGGAGATGTCGGGTTTTGCCTTGTTTGAGGGATGGGTTGTAGGAAACCCAACTGAACCAACTTTGGGAACAGAGTCGAGTATGGCTCACCGATGGGCGTGAAAGTCCGCCGTCGAGGTGGCTCTTGGGGGCGGTAGTTATTTTGCGGGGGTTGTGGGTTATAGTGGTTGCGGTAAGGAGGCTGATTTCTGGGAGGTGGAGCTGGGCCTCGGTTGGCTTGTTGTGGTGAATGGTTATAAGGTTGGGCATTCATGACCATATAAGGTTGATGAGCATATGCCGCATTTGAGTGGGGGTAGTAGTGTTGTGAGGCACTTTCCGGAAAATGGGGCCTGTGATGACGATACTCCCTTGCTTCAGAGGCTGCCATAGCCGTTTCTTCCTTCTTCTTCCCCCTTGTCGTCCCTCCAGACCCGCTTTGGATGGCCTGAGAGGTTGCCCTTAGGGCTGCTTGACTCAGAATCCGACCCGTTTTCAGCCCATTCTCTACCATTTCTCCTATCTTGATTGCTTCCGCGAATGGCTTACCCATGGCCGACATCATGTTTTGGAAATAGTCAGACTCTTGAGCCTGGAGAAAGGTAGTGACCATTTCCACTTCATCCATGGGAGGCTTTACTCTCGACGCCTGTTCACGCCACTTGATAGCATACTCTCTAAAACTTTCCGAAGGCTTCTTCTTCAAATTCGAAAGAGAGTTTCGGTCTGGCGCAATGTCGATGTTATACTGGAATTGCTTTACAAAATCTCTGGCGAGATCATCCCATATATGCCATCGGGACATTTCCTGATCCATATACCATTCCGAAGCTATCCCTACTAAGCTTTCCCCAAAATACGCCATTAGCAGTTCTTCCTTTCCGCCGGCTCCCCGCAATTGGTTGCAGTATTTTTTAAGGTGTGCAATGGGGTCACCGTGCCCATCGTATTTCTCGAACTTGGGGGTCTTGAAACCCGTCGGCAGGTGCACGTGAGGGAACATGCACAGGTCGGCGTAAGAGACGCTCTTTTGCCCGCTCAAACCTTGCATATTCTTCAAACTTTGTTCAAGGCTTCTCATTCTCTTAGCAATCTCATTTTGTTCTGCAATCCTGGGGTTCTGTTCCTGTCCCGGTGCGAGTTCGCACTGAGGCGGTAGAGGATTATTGTTGGTAGCGAACCTGGTTGGTTCCATTGAGAACGATGGTGCTTGGAATGTAAAAGAGGATGAGTCAAAGCTTGGCTTGTATGTGGCAGGCTGTGCCGTAGCTGGGCAAGGCGATGCAGTAAAGATATTCATGCTTGCATCGGTGGCCGACATTCGGGGATGAGGCTCAGAAGGTGATCCGGCGGAGAGAACGGAGTTAGCTGGGTACCCGAATGGGGTAGCAGGGTAATTTATGGGGACATTAGAAGTCCCACCTGACCTGGAGAATAATTCAGGGAATCCGGGGACGACACTTGGCGGCTCTTTCCCATTGTTCCAATCATCCAGCATTTCCAACATGCGGAGCCGCAGGATTCTATTTTCTTCTGCAGTTGCGGATTCAGGCGTGAGGACGGCTGAGATTGAGCTCTCCTCAGAGACGGGGACTGTTTGCAATGGAATTTCCGAAGACATTTCCACACTTCCTTTTGACCTGGTGAAGTAGGTGTGAGTACTGTTTCTGGTCCTAACAATAGGTAGTTGAACACCTCTCCTTGACCTCGTGAAGTATGAGTGCGAGGCCAGACTTTCACCAAACCAACCGTCTTTTCAAAAACCCTGGAAACATGCTCAATGACAAGCGCACGGTTAATTTGTAGCAGATAACAGATAGTTAATCTCACGTTGGGCATGATGTACCTATACAGTTAAGTGGATTACTATATGTCTGCTACGAGAGCATGCGTCATTCCGGTATTTTCCTCTTATTTCCCCCTCTTTTTTTCTTCTTTTTTTTTTTTTTTTATTTTATTTTCATTTATTTTTCTTTTATATATATATATTTTGTAGCAAAATAAAATGCGATCGGATCCGATGAGGATTGCCTACGTATCACGATACTCACGTGAATCAGATCATTACGTAGTTCGAAAACACGAATGAACGTGAAAGAAACAAAATCTTTATTATTGAAACAGTCTATTACAAACTACATTTTGCAAAAGAAAAAGCAAACTTTGGAAATAAACCTAGACTCAAAAAATAGACTAAAAATCACCCTGATGACAAAACAGGCAGAAGATGCTAAGATACAGATTTGACCTATGAATGCATTATGGTTTTAAAAATTGGTTTCCGCGGGGCGTCGTTCGGCCTCGCCGCGGTCCTAGGCGTGAGATCCCTCTCAAGTTGCTCTAGCTCGTGCATAGTCTGCTTGACATAACCCATTACTGCCGAGAGGACGGTAGCGCTGGTCATGTTCTCACATCGTAGGCATCGTCTGGTGATGGCATGGGCAATGGCCTTGATCCTATCTCTGGTTTGCTTCTTCTCTACGAGCAGGCGTTTTGTCTGATCGCTGCATATCTTGAAAACTTGAGCATCTTGTACATGCTGATGCTTCAGTCGTCGTACTTCCAACTTCATCTGGGCTATTGAGTCATACCAGTATCTGCTCTCAATTTGGAAATCCTTGGCCTGATTAGCTGTTTTGATCTCAAGTGCAGCCATCTCTCTTTTTATCTTAGCAACAGTCTTCTCATGGTCGCTTTCCAATCGATTCAGGTACCTGCGATGCTTATCCGTTCTTGTATCCCACTGTGCTTTGAGCTCTGCTATGATGTTTTCAGATTTCTCCAAACCATCTCGCCATTCCCTGATTTCACCTTTTAGCCCTTTTATCAGCTGCTCGTCCGATCGACGCCTTGGTTGTCTATCTGCATCCAACCTTATCTGTTTGATCTGGGCTCTGAGCATTTCATTTTCTTGAATCAACCTGTTCCGTTCTCCCAGATCGGTAGCAACTTGCACGTTGTGTTCATATTTCAATTTTTCCACTTGTTGCTTTAACCCGCTGATTTCGGTGCAATAGCCTCTTTCTTTTGCTAACCAATCCCACTGCTTTTGTGATGATTCGGTAAAATTCCGGATGTGGGGTCTCTTAGCTGGCCTTTCATGCTCGAGTTCCCTTCTGTACCATGCAAGGTAACCTGGCGCCGTTTCTCCTTTGGCTTGATCCCGCACGCAAGTATCTGATTTCAAATATTGACCCTCATTCCAGATTTGGCGAATCTTTGCTTCTGGGAACTGTCCGCTAGGGCTTATCTCAATTGCTTGAGTGCTTAGATCTTCCTCATGAGGTACTGTCTGGCATTTTCCGAACTGTCTTAAAACTCGGCCGGGTGCGTAAGGTTGAATGCTCTTAAGCCCCATCAGCAAGAAATGAGTTTTAGTCGCTGACATATATAAGACCTCATCAACGGGCAACCATCCCAACTTCCATTGTATTTGGCTGGCAGTAAGAGCTTGAAAGAACGAGGTCCAAGCCAGGACTCCTTCGGGCAAACTGATCTCTTTGGCTCTTGCGTAAGATTCTTCTATGCGGGTCTTACCCGGGGAACCACGGCTCAAAATCTCGGAATGATGGCAAAGGTGCTCGGTCATCCATATCTGCAGGAGCAAGTTACAACCTTCGAAGAAATTTCCCCCAGCTTTACAAGTTGTGAGAGCTCGAAAGATGTCGGATACCACCATAGGCGCGAGAGTACTGTCACTTTGCGTGAGTAAAGTGCTGACGACCCCCGATATCTTCAAATCAATGTTTCCATCTTTCCTGGGAAATACCAGAAGTCCCAGAAACGTTATCATGAACGCCACCCGTCTGTGCTCGTCCCATTTCTGACGAACTCCTTTGCTGCACAGTCTGTTGATTGGATTATTGAATCCCCCCTCGTGACCGTATCTATCATATATGAAGCATGGAGTACAGAATCCGGCTGCTAGATCCGGGTTGTGGACTGTTCTAGGTATTTTCAATGAATCCAGGAACCGATGTACCGTGACGACTCTTGGGGCGACCAAGTATTTTTCCCTCAACGGAAGTTCAGTATTCCCGATGTATCCGGCCATTTCTTCCAAAGTTGGGGTGAGCTCAAAATCAGGGAAATGGAAAACATTGTGCGCCGGGTCCCAATAGGTAACCAAAGCTCTTATGATATCTCCCCGAGGCTGGATTTCCAACAGACCCATAAGACCTTTCAGATTTTTCTTAACCTCACTTTGCCCTTCAACACCTAGATCATTCCACCATAGCCGTAACTTGATAGGGATTTTGGTCATTATTGAAAAATGTTCATTTTGCATCGTGCTCATCCTGCACATTTATTAAGGTGATTTTAACAAAAATGAATGACTCAAAATATTTTTCAAAGGGGACCAAGCTTTGAATACGGCCTTTAAGCACTTCGGGGACGAAGATTTTAAGGCTGTGTGGGTCTAAAAACGCTAAGCAAAACCCAAAAGTGGCCATTTATGCAAAGTCAGCCTTCCGGCGTCCCTTTCGGGAACATTCGGCTATTCATGTCAAAACAGCATCACCTGACTTATTTATGACTCTTTAAAAATTTGAAACATATATTTTTTTTGATTTTGGCTATTTTAGCAAAATGGGGGTTGAACCCGACGAGGGTTGCCTACGTATCTCACATCCGGTGAGAATCAAACCGGCGTAGTTCGGGGATATCGTAAAATAGGGAAAAAAATCGAATAAACCTAGAAATCAAGAATGCGTATTTTTTTTTACATTTTTGAAAAGAGATAAAGATTATATTGTATTTCTTTTTAGGAAAAATTTGGACCTTTAGTCTGAATTCATAAAAGGGGTACTACGAAAGAAACAACACATTTTTTTTGAATTATGAATTTTTTTTTTTTTTTTTTACTTTAAAAATAAATACCCTTTTTTTGATTTTGAAAGTGATAAAAGAAGATTTTTATAAAAATTTTTTTTTTAATGACTCTCAATAAACAAGACAGTTTTTTTTCTTCTTTTTTTTAAGAAAATTTCGGCAAGGTTTTGACACTACTTGGACATTGGTTTTATTTTTCCGAAATTAAGTAATTATCTCCCCTACGCTGTTACTTTCCCCTTTTTTTTTTTTTTTTTTTTTAGGAACCGGTCGACATGCGGAATCGAAGCAAATAAATGCATAACACAGATAGGAATGCAGCATGATGGTCTTTCCATTTCAGGTTGCCTGTCCTAGACGGACCCAACCCCGGTGTTGAGTCCCCCTAAGTCAAATGCAATGTGATGCAAATAAGCGTTCCTATTAGGGATCCGGCATGAAGTTTCGTTATACTAGGTTTAAACCTTGGTATTTGTTCTAGACCGTGTACCCGAGCGGACAACTCGAGTCGAGGAGGGGGCTACGTACCGGGGACCCGCGAGATCGTCCGGCTTTGTAACTTGTCCGTCCTCTTTCTTATTTTAGGTATTGACATTAACAGAATAGGGAGTCTCGACCAGCGAGCTTCTCCCCGGAGGTAAGAGGAGAAGGGTTTCGGCACAGTTTATATACAGTTCAGATAATATCAAAGCGGTAAAAGACAGCATTTAGCACATTATGCAAAAACATGTAATAAAGATCAGATAATAAAGCCAAATATAACAATTATTCTAAGCTCGAATTCTTGAACCCTGAACCAGTGGTTCTGGGTCCATTAGTCCCCAGCAGAGTCGCCAGAGCTGTCACACCTCCTTTTTGCGCGCCCCGTCCCGAGGGGTTAGATGCGCGGGTGGAGTTTTTCCAATTTAAGTGACAATATTCGAAATGGGATTATTTATTTAATTCAGAGTCGCCACTTGGGAAAAGTTTGGCTTTTGGTGTCCCAAGTCACCGGTTTATCTTTAATCCCAAATCGAGGAAAATATTCGACTCTTCCAAATGAAGTCTGCGAACCAGAAATTCTAAGTAAGGAATTCTGTTGACCCGAGGGAAGGTGTTAGGCACCCTCGGATCCCGTGGTTCTAGCACGGTCACTTAAATTGTTATAATGGCTAAATATCTGATTTAAATACATGTTATGACTTGCGTGCTCCCATTAAGTTTAAACCGCTTTTATCATTATCATTTATTTTTATAGAATTGCAACGTCGTGAAGATGCGTCTCGAACCACGTCACAATCAATGCACCCGTGATCGTCAACACATCTTGACTTCGCTGAGATTTGGATTTGGGTCACATCAATGTGCACCTGAATTTGAGAATATATTTTAACTTAAAGTCGCGCCTAAAGAGTCTAAACGCGTTATTATCTTTGGGGAAGGTAGTGGAATTCTCTAAACAGTCCCTCCCAAATTCTAAGTATTTATCGTGATCAATTATTGAGGGCCCCGCAGTTTGCATTTTTATTCGGCGAGGCTCGTCTCATTATTTAAGAAGGGTACCCTACAATGACTACATTTCTACTACATTTATCTTTAAAGAGAAGGATGATGCCGAATTTTGCGGGTTTGGACAAATACGGACTGAATCCTTATTATGTTTGCCGAAACTAAACTTGTTTGATTACCTGATTGATTGTTCATAAGGTGGGGGTTACCGCATGCTTTGTCTTCATCGAGTGGATAACTTATTAATTCGTTAAATGAGATTGCAAACAAACTAACAACATATATTGAGTTATGTTTAATGACCTCCAAGTTCTATTTTTTAACACTTTAACCTATTTGAAATTGATAAACGAAATCGACTGTTTTACCAGGGGAATTACTACTAAGTGAACTCAAAAAATGGTTATTAGTTTTTCTCAACAATCATCACATTATTTCGAGACAAACAATCTATACCGAAACTCAGTATCGAACCTGCATTGGGCGAATGAACTGACAGGAGAACTGGCATTCATAGCCAGACTCTTAATGTGACTGCATGGGAGTTTGTTTGGGATACATTTATCCCGGACCCAGTACCACAATTTTGTTGATTCAGTGGTCTAGGCAAAATACATACAAGTGCCTATGACTCTATGTTATACAGTCATAACTAAACCAAACAAGTGTTATACTGAACTGAATGTATACTAAATCAAAACATGTTGTCTATGTCATACTGTCATTACTATTGAACAATGCTATCTGACAATCCATCTCAAACAGAATGTATGCTAGTTTATACAAAGTATTTGCAGTTTGCAGTAAAATATACAATCCCAAATATCATTCGACCTATTTTTAACACCAATGTTATAACATGAACAACTGTTCTTTTCTCTATTTCTGCTTCAACTTCAAACTTTCAACCATACAAAGTTTCAGAGGTTGTGTACCTGGAAATATTTGACAATTGGAGGAAAGGGGGAAGTCAGCAGAGTATGATGACAACAAAATGCAGCAGCAATCACAGCACTATCAGTAGCAGCAGGGCAGAATAGCAGCAGACAAAGCGATACAGCAAGAAAACAAGCTCGAGTGCAGTGATACAACTATGGCCAATAGAGAACAAATGGCCAAATAACAGCAGCACCCAGTGGAGTAGAATCAGAATTCCAGATAGATCAAAACAGTAGTAAACCAATGAAAGCACTCAACTAATAGACACAACTGAGATTTCAGAGGATCAGAATTGGTTTGAACAAATTGAAACAACTGAAAAACCCAATAACAATAGGAGGAAGAAAGTTTCTGATTATTGGTTGTATCCCTTCTATCCCTTAATCTCCCTCTATCTATGTGTATCTATTTTGCATGTATTTCAGCTCTCCTTTTCAAACTCCTCACAGTATGTCTATATTCTTTTCCCTTATCTATTCAGCTCTCTTTCCCCAGAAATTCCTCACTGTGTGTGTTTATTTTCTTTTCAGCCCTCAAGGTCCAGTCTCTCTCTATCTATTCTGTATATCTCCCCCTTTTATAAGTCCCTATCCTACTCTTTTTTAAACAGCCTGTTTTCAGAAATCCAGTACCCTTCCCATGTGCCTTCTATTTTCAATTCCAAACTTTAGCTAATTAAATATTAAACCCCATCAACATTCCCTGGCAGATTTTACTTTTAAAAGGTTTAAACACTTCTTTAAACTAAAGCCAAGTATGGGCAGTAGGATAGCATATGCTGTCAAAACATTTTAAAATCAAACAAGGACCTTTATGCAGGCCACAGGTTGTGCACAAAGCACATGAGGAGCACCAATGCACATGAGGTGCACCAATGCAAATGTTGTGCAGGAGTGCACATGCCATCCAATTCAGCATTTTAACCAAACATCCCTTTTACATTACTGATCTAAATCAACAGCTATAAGTAAACAAAATTGTTTCTCAATTGATTCAAAAAAAAAAAAAAAAAAAATGTTCGACAGAAACAAATCGCTTTGCTATGCTCAGATAGTTGAAACTAATTGACGACTCATGTCGACTCGACTATATTAGCATTATCGTACACAATCGTAGCCGAAAATCAAACATTCAGAAGTATGGGACACATGACTCGACTTATACTGATTAAAATAGAATGGTGCATCCGAGGAATCAGTTAGTTAGTACAAATTGGAATACAACCAATACGCATGCCGTATCAGAATAGGAGGAGAAGGATTCAGACAAACACAGATGTTCAAACAGAGTGGACGAACAAAAGTTGATAAAAATTCAAAACACAAATTGACACAAAACATGAACAGACATCTAATCCCTCACATGGACCAAACAAATAAGGGAAGAAGGCAGACTCACCTCAAATCCTGAAAAATCGGAAACCTTGAACCGGACTTGGACAGACTTTCTTAAGGCTGAACGGACTTTAATCGAAGTGTTTCTCAGATGAGAAACACTTCGATTAAGGTCCCTTGGACCTTAATTTCTTGGCTCGAACGGGTATGAACTAGTGACGAGGAACTACAAAGTTCCAAAACTCAGATCCGGGATTCATGTTTCCCTGGTTAGATTCGGACCAAACCAAGTATGGTTCGGTCACGAGGGGGGTCTGGGGAGTATCTGGTACAAAACTGGGGTTGGTTGGGTCAGATCGAGTTTTGACTCGAATCTTCGAATGAAGATTCGAGGACCTGGGGGGTGATTCGAAACATGGGGTTGGTAGATTTGGGTTCAGGATGGCCTGGGGGTCCTATGGTGTTCAAGGGAAGGTCACCGGCATCCATGCCGCCGGCTTTCATGGCGGAAGTATGCAGAGGCGGCTAGGGTTTTAGGGCTGTTCGTTTGGGGAGACGAAGCAGCCGGGGTATTGGATAGGGGGGGTAGGGTAGTGTTATGTACTTATATAGTTAGTGGGCAAGTGGATCCTGGCCGTTGGATGAGACGAGATGAAGGGCCAGGATCCTTCGGCTAACAGGGAACGACGTCGTTCCAAGGGTGAAGGGTTAGGGTCGGTCCGGGTGAGACGGGTCGGGTTTATTGGTGGGTTATGGGGATTGATCTTGGACCGTTGGATCGGCTCGGTTTAAACGGTTATGATGGGTTGGCATCGAAACGACGTAGCTTTGATGTTAAACTACGTCGTTTCATGGCCTGGGGGTGGGCTGTTTGGACTGGTGGCTTGGGCTGTCCGCTTGGGCTGAGTTCGTTGGGCCAATTTTAACAAATTGGCCCAAGTCCGGAAGGGCCTTTTCTTTCTCTCTTTTTTTTTTATTTTTTTTTATTTTTTATTTCTTTTCTTATTTGTTTTAAAACAAAACTAAAAAAAATCAAATTAAAATTAAATACACACTCAAATATAATTATTTGCGCACATACTAAAGTATTTCAAAACCGGTAAAGTCAAACCAAACAAAATCACGGACGAAAAATGCCTATTCACGATTTTCTATTTAATGACCGAATTACGGTTTGAATTACGCAGGACACATATATATTTTTTGAACTTTATTTTAATAAAGTAAATAAATAAGAATGGGCCAAAATCACAAATAAATCCACAAGGTGCCGCACAGAAATCCGAAATTGTACAGCGGGGCCAATTATATATTTTTTATTTCTTTTTGGAGCGATTGTCGTGTGAAGCAAAAATCACGTGCTCACAGTACCCCAACTGTAGGTCGTCATGGTAGGGGTTATATGAGTCTCCCTATTCATTCAGCTCTTCCAGTAGCCAGCAGTGCTCCAACTCCTCTTAGGCCTCAGGAGCCTTATTATGCACCTCTAGTTTCTAGCGCGCCTCCTACGCGGGGTGCTTTCAGAGGTCAGTCCAGCAGACCTGGTCCTAGCCAGTCACAGCCACCACGTCCTCCCAGATCTTGTTTTGAGTGTGGTGACACACGCCACATGGTGAGGGATTGCCCTAGACTTGGGAGGGGTGCACCTCCATAGACTTCTCAGCCACAGCGTTCCCAGCAGAGTTCTCAGGCTATGGTTACAGCTTTAGTTGCTACCCCACCTGCTCAGCCATCTAGAGGTGGAGGTCGGGGAGGTAGAGGTCGCCCTAGAGGGGGAGGCCATGCCATATACTATGTCCTTCCTGTCTGTACCGAGGTTGTTGCCTCCGATTCTGTCATCACAGGTATTATACTGGTTTGCCACAGAAATGCATCGGTTCTATTCGATCCAGACTCTACTTATTTTTATGTCTCTTCTTATTTTGCTCCACATTTGGGTATATCTTGGGATTCTTTGAGTTTCCCTGTTTATGTTTCTACTCCTGTGGGAGATTCTCTTTTTGTGGACCACGTTTATCGGTCGTGTTTGGTTGCTCTTAGTGGTTTTGAGACCAGAGCTGATCTATTATTACTCATCATGGTTGATTTTGATATTATCTTGGGCATGGGCTGGTTGTCGCCCCATTATGATATTCTTGGTTGTCACGCCAAAAATGTGACGCTGGATATGTCAAGTATGTCGCGTGTTGAGTGGAGCGGTACTTAAGATCACACTCCCATTAGAGTTATCTCTTTTCTTAAAGCTCAGCGTATGGTTGAGAAGGGGTGTGACGCGTATTTAGTTTATGTGAGAGATGTTAGTATTGATGCCCCTTCAGTTGACTCAGTCCCAGTAGTACGGGATTTTTCTAGTTTGTTTCCAGCTGATCTTCCAGGCATGCTGCCTGATAGAGATATTGATTTTGGCATTGATCTATTGCGGGCACCCAACCCATTTCTATTATCCCGTATCGTATGGCTCCTTCTGAGTTGAAGGAGTTGAAGGATCAGTTACAGGAATTGCTTGATAAGGGTTTTATTCGGCCCAGTGTATCACCTTGGGGTGCTCCTGTCTTGTTTATGAAGAAAAAGAATGGCTCTATGCATATGTGTATTGATTATCGCCAGTTGAACAAAGTTACAGTTAAGAACTGTTATCTTTTGCCTCGTATTGATGATTTGTTTGACCAGCTTCAGGGTGCACGGGTGTTTTCTAAGATTGATTTGCACTCAGGTTACCATCAGTTGAAGATTTGGGAACCATATATCCCTAAGAGTGCTTTTAGGACTTGGTATGGCCATTACGAGTTTCTTGTTATGTCATTTGGCTGACCAATGCCCCAGCAGCCTTTACGCATTTGATTGACAGTGTGTTTCAGCCGTATCTTGACTCGTTCGTCAATGTCTTTATTGATGATATTCTGGTATATTCCCGGAGTCGGGAAGATCATGAGCAGCACCTGGGAACTGTGCTTCAGACTTTGAGAGATAAGAAGTTATATGCTAAATTCTCGAAATGTGAGTTTTGGTTAGATTCAGTGGCATTCTTAGGCCACGTGGTATCAAGTGAGGGTATTCAGGTGGATCCGAAGAAGATAAATATCGTGCAGAGTTGGCCCAGACCATCCTCAGCTATCGAGATCCGTAATTTCCTTGGTTTGGCGGGTTACTACCGTCGTTTTGTGGAGGGGTTTTCATCGATTGCATCCCCTATGACAAGGTTGACCCAGAAGGATGCTCCGTTTCAGTGGACAGAGGAGTGTGAGGCGAGCTTTCAGAAGCTCAAGACGGCTTTGACCACAGCCCCAATTTTAATATTGCCTACCGGTTCGGGGTCTTATACGGTCTATTGTGATGCCTCGAGGGTTGGCCTCGGAGCGGTGTTGATGCAGGACGGTAGGGTGATTGCCTACACGTCCAGACAGTTGAAAATACATGAGAAGAACTACCCTATTCATGACCTTGTGTTAGCTGCCATTGTTCACGCCCTGAAGATTTGGTGCTATTATTTATACGGTGTGCCTTCTAAGATTTATACTGACCATCGGAGCTTGTAGCACTTGTTCAAACAAAAGGATCTAAACTTGCGCCAGAGGAGGTGGTTAGAGTTGCTGAAGGATTATGACATCACTATTTTGTATCACCCGGGCAAGGCCAATATGGTGGTTGATGCTTTGAGTCGCCGGGCGGAGAGTTTGGGGAGTTTGGCATATTTACCAACATTGGAGAGGCCTATGGCGATGGATATTCAAGCCTTAGCTAGCCAATTTGTGAGATTGGATCTTTCAGAGCCCAGCCGGGTTTTAGCTTGCATGGTTTCTCGGTCTTCCTTATTTGACCGTATCAGGGAGCGGCAGTATGATGACCATCATTTTTTTGTCCTGAAGGACAAGGTTCAGCACGGTGATGCCAGAGATGTGACTATTGGTGATGATGGGGTATTGAGGATGCAGGGTCGAATTTGTATACCTAATGTTGATGGGCTTCGAGAGTTGATTCTAGAGGAGGCCCATAGTTCGCGTTATTCCATCCACCCGGGTGCCGCAAAGATGTATCAGGATTTGAGGCAACACTATTGGTGGAGGCAGATGAAGAAAGATATAGTTGGATTCGTAGCTCGGTGTCTCAACTGTCGGCAGGTGAAGTATGAGCACCAGATAGAGATTCCGGAGTGGAAGTGGGAGCGGATCACTATGAACTTTGTAGTTGGGCTCCCACAGACTTTGAGAAAGTTCGATGCTATTTGGGTGATTGTGGATCGGCTGACCAAGTCCGCTCAGTTCATTCATGTGTGCACTACTTATTCTTCGGAGCGATTGGCAGAGATTTATATCCGGGAGATTGTTCGTCTGCATGGTATTCTAGTGTCTATCATTTCAGACAGAGGTACTCAGTTCACATCACGGTTCTGGAGGGCCGTCCAGCATGAGTTAGGTACTTGGGTGGAGTTGAGTACAACATTTCACCCTCAGACGGATGGACAGTCCTAGCGCACTATTCAGATTTTTGAGGATATGCTTCGTGCGTGTGTGATTGAGTTTGGAGGGTCTTGGGATCAATTCTTGCCATTGGCGGAGTTTGCTTACAACAATAGCTATCAATCCACCATCCAGATGGCACCGTATGAGGCTTTATATGGTAGACGGTGTAGATCCCTGGTGGGCTGGTTTCAGCCAGGTGAGGCTAGATTATTGGGCACAGACTTGGTTCAGGATTCCTTGGAGAAGGTTAAGGTGATTCAAGATAGACTCCGTATAGCTAAGTCCAGACAGAAGAGTTATGCGGACCGGAAGGTTCGTGATATTTTTTATATGGCTGGTAAACGGGTTCTGCTTCGGGTTTCTTCTATGAAGGGCGTTATGAGATTCGGGAAGAAAGGAAAGTTGAGTCCGAGGTTTATTGGCCCTTATGAGATATTGAGGCGTGTTGGGGAGGTTGCTTATGAGCTTTCCTTACCTACGAGCTTGGCCGGAGTTCATCTAGTATTTCATGTTTCGATGCTCCGGAGGTATCATGGTAACCCGTCACACGTGTTGGATTTCAGTTCAGTCCAGTTGGACAAGGATCTATCCTATATTGAGGAGCCAGTGGCAATATTGGACAAGCAGGTTAGAAAGTTGCGGTCAAAGAACATTGCTTCGGTAAAGGTTCAGTGTCGGGGCCAGCCGATCGAGAAGGCGACCTGGGAGACCGAGCAGGATATGCGCAGCCGTTACCCTCATATTTTCACTACTTCAGGTATGTCTCTATGCTCGTTCGAGGATGAACTAATGTTTAAGTGTAGGAGGATGTGACGATCTGGCCGGTCGTCTTAAGAATTAACTCCCAGATCCCCTATTAACTCCTTTCCCCAAGTTTAATTCTGCTAATTTGATTTGTCGGGATGTTCGGTTTTAAGTTTCGGAGAGTTTTGGGACACTTAGTCCCTAAATGAGAGCTTAAGTGTTCGAAGATTGACCGTAGTCGGCAGTGTGAAGACGGTCTCGGAATGGAAATTCGATGGTTCAGTTAGCTCCGTTAGGTGATTTCGGGCTTAGGGGTGAGATCGGATGGTGTTTTGGAGGTCCGTAGCTAATTTAGGCTTGAAATGCCGAAAGTTGAATTTTGGAAGTTTCCGGTTTGATAGTGAGATTTTGATCCGAGGGTCGGAATGGAATTCCGGAAGTTGCAATAGTTCTGTCATGTCATTTGGGATGTGTGTGCAAAATTTCAGGTCATTCAGACGTAGTTTGGTTAGGTTTTTAATCGAAAGCATATTTTGAGGAAATTTGGAGTTCTTAGGCTTAAATCATTGATTAATCGAGTTTCCGATGTTGTTTTAGGTGATTTAAGGATTGGTACAAATTTGAATAAGGTATTAGGAGATATTGGTGCTTTTGATTGAGGTCCTGGGGGCCTCGGGATGATTTTAGATGGTTGACAGAAGGATTTTTGAAGTTAAGAGATTGCTGGTTCAGTTGGTACCTGTCATAACCGCACTTGCGGTTTGGGTTTCGCAGGTGCGGAGCCGTAGAAGCTGAACTTGGCTATCTTCTCAGGAATCGCAGATGCGGTTAAAAGTTCGCAGAAGCGGAACCATAGATGTGGTTAGTGTTCCGCAGATGCAAGAATTGGGCCGTTAAGAGAAAGTCGGAGATGCGACATTAGTACCGCAGATGCGAAAATCACTGGCCAGAACCTATAAATAGTTACCTTCGCAAAATTTAGGGATTCTTTCACCATTTTCATCCGGGTTTGAAGGTTTTGAGAGAGATTTTTAAGGAAAACAAAGGGGAATCACTTGGAGGTAACATCCTTGACTTCATAACTCATTTTTATGTGATTAAAGACCTAATTAATGGTGAAAAATTTGGGAATAATGGGTGATTAGGGCTTGAGTTTAAGAGACCTTTAAATGAGGATTTGAGGATCCATTTAGACTCCGATTTCAGTGTTCTTATTATGTATAGACTCGTGTGAGTACGAGGTTTATGAAAATATAAATTTCACCCGATTCCGAGACGTTGGCCTAAGGGGCATTTTGGTCATTTTACATAATTTCGCGTATTAGCTTAGAATTTAATTGTAGAATCAGTTACTTGAAGTGTTATTTACAATATGCAATTGAATTGAATAGATTTGGGCCATTTGGAGTCGGATACTCGTGGCAAAAGTGTGGTTTCGAGTTGATTTTGAGCCGGTTCGAGGTAAGTGGCTTGTCTAACCTTGTGGGGGACCTTCCCCTTAGGATATGCTATATTTGATAATTGAAATGCCTTGTATGTGAGGTGACGAGCGCGTACTTGAGCTAATTGTTGAAAAATCCGATTTTTCCTTAAGTATTTCAATTGAGATCTTTTTCCTGTTTTAATCTACTTGTAAATTTAGCACGTTGCTAGTTTAGAAAAGCATGTTTAGTTGACTTAATTGTCTATTTGCTTAAGCTGCTTTAATTTCATTACGTGAAACATGTTAGGCTAGAATTAACTGTTTACTTGGTACGAAATTAGCATTTAATTTAATATTCTTGTGTTGCTGCTCTGTGTTTTAAATTGGGACTACTGGACGGTATCTCGGGAGATCCTCTGTTCGTATTGATGACCTGGACTGAGGTGTGGGATACCAAGAGATCCCTAGCATGTAGATTGAGGATACGAAGAGATCCTCGGGATACTAAGAGATCCCTGGCATATATTGAGGATACCGAGAGATCCTCGGGATACCATGAGATCCCTGTCATATATTAAGGATACCAAGAGATCCTCGGGATACCAAGAGATCCCTAGTACATGTTGAGGATACTAAGAGATTCTCGGGATACTGAGAGATCCCTGGTTACTTTCCTTGTGGTTTGCCTTCATCTCTGTTTTCTGTTATTGTACTCTTATTATCCTATAAAGATTCCTACTATAGATTTTCAATTGCATTGCTTATTTTATCCTGTCATCTTTATATTTTATTTAACCTCAGTAGGGCTCTGACCTTCCTCGTCACTACCCAACCGATGTTAGGCTTGACACTTACTGAGTATCGTTGTGGTGTACTCATGTCTCTTCTGCGCATGTTTTTTTTCATGTGCAGATCCAGGTACCGCTACTCAGGCCTTACCATCCTTGAGGGAGGCGACTACTTAGAGACTTCGAGGTACATCTGTTGCGTCCGCAGACTGAGGAGTCCTTTTCTATTCCTGCCTTTAGTTTTTAGCCCTTCTGTACCTTTCTGTTCTTATTAGACATTCTGGAGTTAGAGCTATGTAGTGTTTTTCTTAGCTTGTAATTCATAAGTTTTCGGGTCTTGGATTTTGATATTGGTTTTGAGATCTATATAAATATGGTGTATGTCGAGCGGCACATTTAATACTGTTATTGCCTTATTTCTTTTTTAAATTGTTTTACTTCCGCAAGTTTTGGTTATCTTCCGCAAGTTTAGGCTTACCTAGCCGTAGAGACTAGGTGTCGTCATGATGGTTCACGGAGGGCGAACCGGGGTCGTGACAGAGCGAGTGAAAACCAAAATGTCGTTATTGTTGAGCGAGTGAAAACCAACCCTTTTTCGTTTGTTGGTGAGCGAGCGAAAACCAACTCTTGTAAACGTGGGTGGTAAACTCTAGAAACCACAAAAGTTGTACTCAACCCAATTTACAAAGAGCTCGAAAAGACGATACTCTTGCAACCCAAGAGGACTGGATTAGGATACCACATTGGTTCTGAACCAGTATAAAAATTCTGGTGTCATTTACTTTATCGCTCTCATATTATATTGTGTTCCTTTACTGTTTGTTGTTATTTACACTTGTTTAAATCGAAAGGACTAACAGTTTTGTGCTAAGTCAACTAAGCATGTACCGTAGTCGACCAAATTTTTTAATAGGCGTACAATTCACCCCTCCCCTCTTGTACTTTCATACAGATCCACCAACTACTCTATAATAGCGTAGAAGAAACTAAGCAAAAGGCAAAGAAAAGATAATCACACGAGTGGAAAGATAATAACAAAGTTAGGATTTAAGAATAAAGTTTATAGAAGATTAAATATTCAAAAAGATAAATCTAAATCATACGAAAGGAAACATATTCAATACATTATAGTTTTCTGCTTATAATCGCTAGAATATTTTGTATTTTGCTAGTGAATATGCTATAAATAATTTAGTTTTAGTAGGAGTAGCATAATAGGATTGGGAAATAGGATTTTGATTTCATTTACTTGTTGGCTTGTAACCATTTTCATAAATCCAAGGCCTAAGGAAAAATTTAATGTTTCATTATTTTTAAACTTAATATATAAATATATTTTTTACATATAAATTTATTCGGTACGGTTTGATATTTTTTGGTTTATTTTCATAAAATAAAAATTTACCCTAATTATCGGTATGGTTATAAATTTATATAAAAACCTATAATTTTATTTTAAAACCTAAAAATGAATTCGATACAATACAATTCAATCGATTTACTCGATTTATAAATATTTATTGACACCCCTAGCCGCATCATTTTGCTAGTATAAATGAAATGAACTGACTCTATTGTCAACTAGATTCTCTTCGACGTTTCTATTTTTCTAATTAAATAATACTTGTAAACAGGTGGCAGCCTACATTACTTTATAATTTTCGTCTCGCGTCTTGTTTAATATGACGTATAGCATTGTGACGTCAATGTGAGCATATTTAATGATTAATCTGGTCGTTGGATTATTTATCCCCTCCCTCACGTTGTCACGACCTATGATAAAAAAATATTATTTTAATACGAAGAAAATGCTACCCAAGATCACCATTATTTGATCATAAAGCAATAACATTAGAATTTATATTGTATCCAACCCTTTCAATTTTTTAAGTTTAGATTAGAAACAAATCAAACCATCTAAGATCTAACAAGAATTTGCGTGTAGTGTACGTCCCTAATCCTGTATTTAATTGAATCATTGTCTAAAATTTCTTCTAAAAATATTCAGTACCTACCAAAAAAGCACTATCGTGAGAACGTGGGCAAATGTGGATTAACCAACGACCATGATCCATCATTGAAATTAGTGCTGAAAATATTTTTAAGAAGAAATTTAGCTAAGCAAAACTTATATTATATGCCCAAAATGCGACGAGTGCGGCCAATAGAGCAATTCCAATATATTTTACTCGGTTCACAGTGTTACTACACCATAGAAAAATAAATTTATATTTCATAATGTATTAAACTTGAACACTTATCGTAGATACCAAAGGTTATTGATTATATAAATATTTATTGATTCATTCAAATAAACGGAAAACTCGCGTCTGACATGAATGGCACTTTGAAATGAAGAGTAAACAATACTGTAATAATTTACTCGTAATTTAATTAAAGTCTCCGGACCAGCTGACACGTTTTAAATCCGTGAGGGCCTAGGTCTAGAGCGGACAAAATTACTAGCGGGTTGGGCTGTTACATATGGTATCAGAGTCACTCTTGTGTCAGCTTTGCCGATGGTGGGTCAGATCAGAGTTCAACTGAATTTAGGCAAATCCTGGTTAGGCGGGACAAACCTCAGTGCTGAGTCTAGGCGAATTACATGCGGTGGGGCAAAGCTCAGCGAGGACGCTGAGTCCACAAGAGGGGTGTATGTAACACAACAGAGTGCAACTGCGATTTTTTAAAAATCGTTATATATTCTTACCTTTCAACCACCACTACTAATTTAATAACTCTAAATACAGCTGACAGCCCATAAAAATGTTTGCTAGTGGATACCCTTTCAGCATTTCTCTCTCGGAGGGAATCTAAGTTCTTTATGTTATGAAAAGACTGAAGTGAATTACGAATGAGTAGTATAACAAACACTAAATTTAGGTCCATCTGTATTTCAATGGTATCATAATAAAGAGCTTTAGTTTTGAAACAAAGACGAACTGGGCGTTTGGACATAAGAATTGTGAAATTTCGAAAAAAGTGAATTTTTAAAAAAAGTAAAAATGGTATTTGCAAATTAGCGTTGTATTTGGATATGAATACAATTTAGAGTTGTTTTTGAATTTTGTAAGTGATTTGAAGTGAAAATTTTGAAAAACAGCTTGTTGGAGGTTTTCAAATTTTCGAAAAATTCAAAAATTTAACTTAAAGTGAAATCTGAAAATTTCATGGTCAAACACTGATTCGAAAGAAAATGAAAATTTTTCGAAAAAAAAGTGGATTATTTTTTATGGCCAAACGGGCCCTAAGCTTCAGTTTTACAAGTTATTCTGTATGTAGCAAAGCTGATGCTCCAGTAGCTTTTATCTAGATTCTGTATTAGTATTGAAAAATTCATTAAATGTAACAACATTTAACTTGGAACCCAGTCCGTTAATCCAATTATTAATATATATTAAGTTGAGATTTCTTTAAGAACCATTAACTTAAAATTCTGGATCTGCCTCTCTGCTTATACTATACACTATATCATTATCTATATGCAAAAATTATAGAGCAAACACACAAGTACATTGAACGGAACAGTGAGGAAACACCTGAAGCCATTACAAAATCAATAAACCATAGAATATAATTATACCGATCGACTACTTTAAAGTACTGATGAGAGCTAGAACTGTTTGTGCAACTGTAAGCAGAAGGAGAATGATGGCTGCCGCAGTTGAAATTTTCGCCCAAGGGCTATTAAGATAATTATGCCTCAAACTTGCCATGTTTTCATTCCATGGTTTTTCACAATGCTCAATCACTTTTCTGCATTCCACTTTGTAAAAGAAATCAGTTGAAGGGATGACACCTTCTCCTAGTTTGTTGAACATGATAGCCACTTCTTCGTCATCTCCTATCCTATTTCTGATAATTCCGTTCAACCGAAGCAAATTCACATCTTTGCCTGAGTTAATAAGATGGTCCATAAAGATTACATAATCCGTGAAATATTTCGGATGCACATCAGATGAGTGTTGTTCGTAGGCAATGAGATTTCTCAGAATAGTCTCTGTACTATTAACGACCTCAAAACAAGGGATTTCAAGCAATCCGTTATTGAATTTGATATCAAATAAACTTATAGCATCCTCTTTGTTGTTTTTGTTCAACTTTCTATAAATTTTCCCAACATTTGAGAAGCGAATTCCAGCTTCATCAAGTTCTGTTGCACTTCGCATGCGATCGTGCCATAAGTCGCCGTCCTTAGTTTTAAACTTCTTTTTGGACTTACCAATTCGCAAAGGATTCCAGTTACAGCTTTTCTTGCTACTTCCTTTTTTCTTTCTGCTATTCCTAGTTAGGCCAGTGTTCATCTCTGAAGGGCAACAACACATGTGTACTACTTGAAGTAAATGTTTGATTTCTTCGGCATCATCATCATCAGTTGCATTTATGAATTTAGGAGTCACTTTTGGTAAACTACTACCAAAGTTGTATTTCACCATCTGTATAAATGGGGCGTCTGTAGGATCCTTAGTCATCTCGTGAAGTTTGGCGAGGATAAAGAAAGGAAGTTGGTTTTCTAGTAACAATAAGTCACGATCTACTAGAGATTCCATCCAAGCCGCGTCGATAATCTTGTCTTCTCCTTCTGGCACCCCTTCGTAAAACTCTCGGATATACTCAACCACGAAGCAGCCATCAAGTAACAGCAAATCTGAAAATTTGCTAATAATATCACTTTCAAGGTCCCCTATATCATCGTAACACTTTAGTGCTTCATCCTTTAGTTTCTCCATTTCACTAATGTAATACTCCACATCTCTCCATGCTTTCCTCTGCAGAAATCGTTGTTGGTAACGCAGTTTATATTTTTCCATCGAGCGAAGTCTCGGATTCTTTTTATGGTAAGGACCAATGGAGATCAACTTTGGGATATAAGCATCTGGATTTGATTCACATAGCCCCACATTTACTTTAAATATGGTAGATGATCCTTCATCAAAGACTTGATTTGTTGATTCATTTGTTTGATCTGCTGTCCTTATCTCGATTATATAATCCGCTTTCCCACCTTCTTGTATCTGTAATTAGTGAAACAAGGTTTCTTTTGAGTTTTTCTTTTGAAAGGGTGCTTTGACGTAATTGGTAAAGTTATTGTCATGTAACTAGGAGGTGACCGGTTCGAGCCTTGGAAACAGCCTATTGCACAAATATAAGGTAAGGCTGCGTACAATAGACCCTTGTGGTCCGACTCTTCCCCGAACCTTATACATAGCGGCTGCCCTTTTTCCTCCTTTTTGAGTGTTTTCGTTTCGGACTTGTGACTAAAGCAGTCAGTAATAGATAGGAAGTCTATATTTACTACCTTAAGAAACGTGAAATGAAGAAGAACAAACGATCTTGAAACGTTTACAGACCTGGAATTTTTGGACAATATATACTTAACCATACATCAAATTAAGCTAATTAAGTAGCCTTAAAAGCCCATACAAACAAAAGGAATGATAACTATTTAGTTTAAAGTTGAGAGAGGTGATTTACATATAATTTTGTACAATCAAGATACATAAAAAAGAAATCCAATGATCGTTATTATATTAATTAATAAATTATTGCTTATTTAAATCGAGCTTACGTTTATCATCAAATTCATTGTTCTTAAATCAGTATACTAACAAGATTTAGTTAATTCAACACAAGCACTTAAAACATATTCATTGTTTAGGGATTGGGGGTTTTGGGGGTTTGGGGGGGGGGGGGGTAGATTTTGCCATTAAGAGGTGTATCTGCAATTAAGTTATACTAGATGAATATATAATATAATTTCTAGCATCCAGTCCCAGTTTTCTATCATGCTTTCATTTTTATTATGTTCCAAAAAAAAATATTATATTTATTTATTTAGAAAAAATCTAATTTTAAATTTTTCATTTTATCCGTAATGAGGTAATTTATAATCACACTTGTTTTGATATCAAGCTTTCTTGAAGGTATATACGAGTATGATCTGCATACACTATATCCTATCCAGATCTTATTTGTGGGGTTATACAAGTTGTTGTTATTGTTATTTAGACATCAAATCACTAAGTAAGAGAGAGAGAAGGGGGAGGGGAGGGAGAGAGAACTAACCACTTGATGACTGGCGACGGCAAAGGCGAAGAAAGAAGTAGCGGCAGTGGGTGAAGGCTTTAGCAACCGCGGGCGAGCTGGCGACTGTTGAGAGAGACGAGTAAGAATTTATTGAAGAGTTTAACTAATGAAAAAACTATAATTATTGAGGTATTCAATAAAATTTTCTCAAGATTTTTAGTATTGTCCTAATTAATTTGGGTTACATGATGTGGATAACAAAAAGGTAATGCTTGTGCGTGTGTTTGATTGTGAAGAGAGAGGAGAGAGACCTCATTTTTACTAGCTTCATTTGGAGGAGTTTGATCAAGCAGTGGGGTAATCTCAATATGCTGTGCCATCTCTCTTAGATAACTTTCTTCAAACTGCAATTTGAGAGAGATTTTTAAAAAATGTAATAGTAATATTTTGGGTCAAAACCAGCTCTTGAGGTTGTTTTGGGATTTGGGATTTGGGATTTGAGTTTTGGGAATTTGTCAAAATATAAATAAAATTTATGAACAAATATGTATTTGCCAAAAAAATACCCAAATATCTTTTGGTAAAATCTATGACCAAATGGGTCCAAATTGTGCCAGCCATGCAATTCGTACTGCATTGGCAGAATTGCTATACACTCTATAAAAAGAGGCTCGATAAGCCTTCGTGCTCTACAAAAAAAAACAAAAAACAGAAATTTTCTACCAGTGTATATCGAGAAGCCATGGCCCTCCCTGCTCAAATTCTCGACATTCCCCAGCGACTTGCTGAAATTAACGTTGAAATACAAAATGTAGAAAATTCTCTTCGAAGTACTTCTAATGAAAGAAACTGGGGTAAGTTTTTTATCTATTATATCTCAAAAAATAGGAAACAGAAAAGTAAGAATAGAAAGTCAGAAAGAATTAAGAGGAAGGATTGCTGTGAAGAGTAATTTCCATAAAGGAATCATAATGTAATTTGAGGTACCTAATAATGTATTCAAATTCTCCCGCATGACATAGACTGGAAGATGCAAACTTACCTATTTTTGGTTTGGCTGTTTCTTCTTTCCTTGATTCTCTTGCTTCTTCTGAATTATGTCTCTAAGAGGAATGAGATTATATAGTCAACGAGGAAGTTTTGGCTCGATCTGTCCTAAAACTTTCAATTCAGCTACAAGGTGTGTTATGTGTTATTAAACTATGATTCATAAACAGAAAATCTGAAAACAGAAGAGGGGGAGAACAGAAACGAAAATTAATTCTGAACCCACAAGTTTTTTGTGTCCTTAAAAAATTTAATTCTTTTACTATTGCTCAAGGTTTTATGTACTAATTCCTCACATAATAGAATGAAAAACTATTTTATAAAATTGATGATTCAATTTACAAAATTTCGGTGAACTTAAATAGCAAAGCAAATCATATGTAGACTCGATCTATTTTGTTTGTGAGAAAATATGTCGAAGAAGAGTGCAAAAACATGATTTAAAAAAAAAAAGAAAAAAGTAAAAATTAAAAATGTGGAAGAAACAGAAAATTTATCCGAGCCTACTGAATTCACAGTGTTTCCTTAAGGAATTTCATCCCCTCCAAATACCCTAGGTATATGATTATTTTCTTCTAGGATAGATAGGAATACCCTTATTGGTGCAGCGGTACTTCAAACCCCAGTGACCAATGAACTCAAAGATCAATAGCAAATCATACTTACTATTGCTTACTTTCTAGTAGAAAATAATGCAGAAGGAAGAAGGAGACATCAGAATTTTTGTAAGGAAAATGTGTGAGAAAGATCATGTATTTATAGCCAAAAAATTGGGTTTTATAAAATGGCCATTTACGCAAACCGCCAAATTTAAATTCTAAATCATTTGACTGAAATCCGAAATTCGTAGCCGAAGCCGAGCAAACGACGCGACGACGGCGCGAGGATTGCCTTCTTCTCAACTCTTTAAGAGCTAGAAGAAGTACAATTGTATATATATACTCATCAAAACTCTTTTCTTCCTCCAATATGGGATAATGTCCCTTTGTCAAAGACGGAATTTTAAATTTTTTATTTTTCCTTCATTTTCAATTCACTCTATTTGGAGTTATTCTAAGCTTAAACCCAGCAAGAGGTATAAGTTAAAAGGTGTCTTTTCCCATTCACACCTAAAAAATTCAACAATCCCCCACATGAATTGGAAATTGTTATATGATGAAAACATGCATGAAAAAATTGTGTGATTCGCAAGTAAGGATTAATTGCATCTAGATAAGTATATTTCCATTTGAACTAATTACCATAGTGAACATATGTCGGATATACTCGATCATCTGTAGATTTAATATCTTTGAACCGTCAAACTTTGGTGTATACCTAGGCAACTTTAAGTCACACAATTAACCTTTTAATTGTCTTTGATCCTTATTGTTCTGTTCATTTCAGTCATGAACATAGACTGGTTTTACAGAATAAGTGTGATAATCCAAAAGGGTCATCTTGTATATTAAAATCCGAATCCGGGTTTCGAGGCCTTGAAAACCTCATTTTCCTTCTCCTTGATTTGTGTGCGCAGTCTGGGCGCGTTTCCGAAAAGCTTTTATGTGAAATTTAAGAAAAATATTGAATTTGGCCTTTAAAATTGATTAAAGTTGACTTCGATCAATATTTTTAGTAAACGGGTCCGTACCTGTGATTTGACAGTCCCGTAGGGTCCATAGTAAAATATGGGACTTGGGCATATGCCCGAAATTGAATTCCGAGGTCTCTAGCCCGAGAAAAAAATTTTTTTAAAGAAAAGTTATTTGTTGGAAAATATAAGGACTTTTGAAAATGAAATGGTGTGTGATTCTTGATGGTATCAGGCTAGATTCTTATTTTGGAGCCCGGTACAGGTTTAATATAATATTTAAGTCGTATTTATTAAATTTGGTGAGGATCGGAGTTGATTTGACGTGATTCGGACGTCCATTTGTGAAAATAGTAAATTTGAAGTATTCTTGAGGAAAATCATGAGTTTGAGGTTAAATTCATAGTTGTTGATGTTATTTTGGCGATTTGATCGCACGAGCAAGTCCGTATGATATTTTTAGACTTGTGTGCTTATTTGGTTTGGAACCCCGAGGGCTCGGGTGAGTTACGGATAGGCTTCGGGGTGTATAGACTTAGAAAAGACCTGTGTTGAATAGTTTCAAAAAATTTCAGGTCTCTGAACCTGGTATTTCGTGTTCCGCGGTTGAATTTCGCAGCCGCGCGGGGGGATTCCGCTGCCACGGTGTGATTTCGCGATCAGCAGTGGGTAAGGCCAAAACATCCGTGGTCGCGGCCGCGCCCGTTATTTTGCTGTCAGCGGTGAGTTTCGCGGCCGCGGCCCTTTTTCTGCGATCAGCGCTTTGAGGATCTGTGAGAGCTATATAAACGGGACTTTTACATCTATTTTCATTTTTTCAAAACCCTAAAGCATAAGAGGCGATTTTTCAAATACTCTTTCTTCCCTAAATCATAAGTAAGTCATTTTAAACTTATTTCTTTCACTCCTTAACTTCTTTTTACAAGATTTCATCCTAGGATCTAGGGATTTTCATGGGGGATTGGGTGTTTTTGAGTAGAATTTAGGAATTTCGAAATTTGGGGATTTAGACCTCAAATTGAGGTCGGATTCCAAAACCAATTGTGAATCCGGGCTCGTGGGTGAATGGGTAATCGGGTTGTGGTCCGAATTTCGAGTTTAGACCAAGCGAGTCTAGGGTCGGGTTTTAACTTTTTGGGAAAAATGTTGGGAAATTTATAAGTAAGCATGAGAATTGAGTTCTTTAGCATTTAATGATGTTATTAAGTAATTTATGACTAGATATAAGCGGATTGGAAGTGGAACCGAGAGGTAAAGCGGTAATTGAGGCTTGATTTTAGCTGTGGAATCGAGGTAAGTGTTTGGTCTAGCCTTAGCTTGAGGGAATAAGTGTTGTGGTCTTATTTGCTACGTGTTAGTATTGAGTATGAGACATAGGTATGGTGATGAGTATCTATACGTTGGTGTCAAACATGTTCGTGAGTCTTATACCATGATTGTTTTGACTCTTATTATGTACTGTCCATGCTTAATTTGATGATTATCACTGTTGAACAAGATTTATGATAATTTCTTGGTAATTGACCATTGTTGAGTATTGGCTCAAGTTGAGATTTATTTCGTGAAGTAACAGTTGGAAAGAGATTGGTTATAGTTGATTCCCTTGCTGGGATGTATTTGTTTCTATTGTTGATTCTCTTACCAGAATGTATCGTTTTTGTTGTTTGGGTGAGGAAGAGTGTAAAGCACGAAGGGTGATGCTGTGCATGATATTGTGAGTGAGTGTTAATGCACGAAGGGTGATGTTGTGCCGATATTGTGAGTGTTAATGCACGAAGGGTGATGTCGTGCTGATATTGTTAGTGTTAATGCATGAAGGGTGATTCCATGCCATGATTTGAGAGCTAATGCACGAAGGGTGATGCCATACCATGATTATCAGAGTTAATGCACGAAGGGTGATGCCGTGCCAAATTCTGTTATTTCTTATGGTGTTAACGAGAGTAAAAGCACGAATGATGGTGCCGTGCACGTGTTACTGATTCCTTATTCCTGTTGATACAAATATGGTGTTCATTATGCTTCTCTATTGAATTATTGATAGAATTTGATATTTCCCGTAGCATGTTCCCTTTCCCATCTTTATCTGTTATTTCCTGTTATTATTGTTCTGTTCGTATATGACTAAACTACACAGGTTTATATGGTTGTCGTGTCCTGGCCTCATCACTACTTCGCCGAGGTTAGGCTCGATACTTACCAGTACATGGGGTCGGTTGTACTGATACTGCACTCTGCACTTTTGTCTAGATCTCGGTGCCGGATCCTGTGAGTAGATTCAAGGTTGCTGCCTTCAGTTCAGGGAGACCAAGCTAGATCTGCTGGCGTTCCCAGAGCCTGAAGTCCCCTTTCCCCGTTTTAGTTTCTTTTGTCTCTTCTATTTCGAGAATAGTTGTACTTCTTTTAGACTTATATTTGTAGTAAATCTTAATTGTTCTTGGATTGTGATACCAGATCTTTAGGGTAGCTATGTATTAGAACTATTGGTTTGCTATAGCTCTTCCGCATTTCATAATTATTTTATTTTAGTTATTATCTATTCCTGTTAAATTAATAATAATAGTGGTAAAACTGTAACTGTCGGCTTGCTAGCTTTCTCGAGTAGGCACCATCACGACTCCCGAAGGTTAGAAAATCTGTGTGACAAGTTGGTATCAGAGCACTAGGTTGCTTAGGTCTCACAATTCACGAACAAGCTAGGTAGAGTCTGAGGGATCGGTACGCAGACGTCTGTGCTTATCCCCCAAAGGCTATAGATTTTAGGAATAACTTCACGTCTATTCATCTTTATCGTGCGATTTGACTTCTCAATGCTAATTGAACTCCTACTCTGCTCTTTCGGAGATGACAAGAACACGTGCCTCTTCATCTGCTGATCAGCAGCCCGAGCCCCTAGTGGCAACTCCTACGAGGCGCAAAGTACGAGGTCGAGGCCGTGCTAGAGGTCAAGGCAGGGGCATGGCTCGGCCTAGAGCACCAACACTAGCGGCAGAGCCTTAGGTAGAGTTTGATGATGAGGTTCCAGCCCAGACCATTCCAGCAGGGCTCGCTCAGGCTGTCTCTCAGGATAGGGGAGGAGCATAGACTCCCGCTACTTGCACTCCGGAGCAGATGGCTCCTCAGTTTCATACTCCAGCAGCTCAGCCAGTTAGGGTAATTCCGCCGGGTGTTGTAGCTTAGACCGCTGATAGAGCAGCTATGCCTTTTGGTGCCTTGTGGAGATTGGACAGGTTCACCAAGCTTTTCACTACTACCTATGGCGGTACATCTTTAGAGGATCCCCAGGACTATTTGGACAGCTGTCATGAGGTGAATAAGGGGATAGTGGAAACTAACGGGTCGACTTTGCTGCTTTTCATCTGTCAGGTTCCGCCAAAAATTGGTGGAGGAATTATTGTTTGGCCAGACCATCTGGGTCGCCTGCTTTGACTTGGGACCAGTTCTCTCAGCTATTTTTGGAGAAGTTTCTTCCTATCACCCAGAGGGAGGACTATCGGAGGCAGTTTGAGCGTGTCCAGCAGGGTTCTATAACCGTCACTCAGTACGAGACCTGATTTATTGACTTGGCCCGTCATGCTCTCCTTATACTTCAAACAGAGAGAGAGAGGGTGAGGAGGTTTATTGAGGGACTAGCTCAGCCTATCATATTGCAGATGGCTAAGGAGACAGGGAGAGAGGTTTCTTTCCAAGATACAGCCAATATGGCCAGGCGAGTTGAGATAGTTCTATCATAGGGGAGTGGTCAGGGGTCTGACAAGAGTCCTCGTCATTTTGACAAGTTCAGTGGTGCCTCATCTGGAGGCAGGGATTCTTTTGGTAGAGGCCATCCTCCCAGGCTGTTTCATTTAGCACTTCAAACTTTTCACGGTGCTCCAGGTGGCCATGGTTCTCATATACAGTATTTTGATCAGCTACCCTATAGTGTATCACCAACTCCTATTAGTGCACCTCTAATCCAGAGTTTTCAAAGTGGTTACTCCGGCCGTCAGGGTCAGTTTCAGGGTTAGCAGTCTCAACAGCCGGGTCTTGTTATACATGTGGTGATTCGAGCCACATTGTTAGATTTTGCCCTCGAGCATCGAGCATCTCTCAGCATCAGGGTTCTCGCGCCATAGTTCTGGCACCGGGTATTTCACTGCCCGTTTGGCCAGCTAGAGGTAGGGGTCAGAGAGCTAGAGGTGGAGGTCAGGCTGCTAGAGGTGGAGGCCAGCCAGCAGGAGGCCGTCCCAGGGATGTAGTTCAGAGTGGTGGGGACCAGCCCCGATGTTATGCTTTCCCAGCCAGGCCTGAGGCTGAGGCATCCGATGCCATTATCAAAGATACGGTTTCAGTTTGTAGTAGAGATGCTTCAGTTCTATTTGATTCAGGGTCTACATACTCCTATGTGTCATCTTATTTTGCTACATATTTGGTTGTGCCTCGTGATTCTTTAAGTGCTCCTGTATATATGTCTACACCGATGAGTGATTTTATTATTGTATATTGCATCTATCGCTCGTGTGTAGTTGTTATTGGGGGTTTTGAGACCCGTGTAGATCTCATATTTCATGATATGGTTGATTTTGATGTTATTTTGGGGATGGATTGGTTGTTACCTTATCATGCCATATTGGACTGTCACACCAAGATGGTGACCTTAGCCTTGTCGGGGTTGCCTCGATTGGAGTGGAGAGGGACTCCTAGTCATTCTACCAGCAGGATTATCTCTTATATGAAGGCTCGGCGTATGGTCGAGAAGGGGTGTTTGGTTTATTTGGCTTATGTTCGTGATTCTAGTATTGAGGTTCCTTTTATGGATTCTGTGCCAGTTGTTCGGGAGTTTCTAGTGGTATTTCCTGCAGACCTGTCGGGGATGCCACCCAATAGAGATATTGACTTTTGCATTGATTTGGCTCCAGCCACTCAACCAATTTCTGTCTCGTCATATCGCATGGCCCCGCCAGAGTTGAAGGAATTGAAGGAGAAGTTGCAGGATTTGCTTGATAAGGGCTTTATTAGACCTAGTGTCTCGCCCTGGGGTGCACCGGTGTTGTTTGATAAGAAGAAGTATGGATCAATGAGGATGCATATAGATTATCGACAGTTGAACAAAGTCACCATCAAGAACAAGTATCCATTGTCGAGGATTGATGATTTATTTTATCAGCTTCAGGGTGCCAAAGTGTTTTCGAAGATTTATTTGAGATATGGCTACCACCAGTTGAGGATTAGGGCATCCGATGTCCCTAAGACTGCCTTTTGGACTCGATATTGGCATTATAAGTTCCTAGTGATGTCATTTGGGTTGACAAATGCCCCAGCAACATTTATGGATTTGATGAACCGAGTGTTCAAGCCCTACTTGGATTCCTTCGTGATTGTTTTCGTTGATGATATCTTGATCTACTCACGCAGCTAAGAGGAACATGAGCAACATCTTCGAGTCATTCTCCAGACTCTGAGAGACAGCCAGTTATATGCTAAGTTCTCGAAATGTGAGTTTTGGCTTAGTTTAATTGCATTCTTGGGTCACATTGTATCAGTAGAGGGTATTCATGTGGATCCTAAGAAGATTGAGGCAGTTAAGAGTTGTCCTAGACCCACATCAGCCACAGAGATCCAGAGTTTCTTGGGTTTGGCGGGTTATTACCATCGATTTATGGAGGGGTTTTCATCTATAGCAGCCCCGATGACTAGGTTGAACCAGAAGGGTGCCTAGTTTAGGTGGTCGGACGAGTGTGAGGTGAGCTTTCAGAAGCTCAAGACAGCTTGGACTACGACATCAATGTTGGTATTGCCCACAGGTTCAGGGCCATATATAATATATTATGATGCAGCTCGCATCGGACTTGGTGCGATGTTGATACAGAATGGCAAGGTTATCACATATGCTTCACGACAGTTGAAGGTTCACGAGAAGAATTATCCAATTCATGATTTGGAGCTAGCAACAATTGTTCACACGCTGAGGATTTGGAGGCATTATTTATATGGCGTGTCGTGTGAGGTGTTCACGGATCACAAGAGTTTGCAATACTTATTCAAGCAGAAGGAGCTAAATTTGAGGCAAAGGAGGTGGTTGGATCTATTGAAAGAATATGATATCACCATCTTGTATAATCCTGGGAAGGCTAATGTAGTGGCCAATGCTTTGAGTCGAAAGTCAGCCAGTATGGGCAGCCTTGTGTATATTTCAGTTGGTGAAAGACCACTTGCTTTGGATGTTCAGGCTTTAGCCAATCAGTTCGTGAGGTTGGATGTTTCTGAGCCCAGTAGTGTCCAAGATTGCACAATCGCTCGTTCTTCATTATTTGAGCGTATCAGAGATGGGAAATATAATGATCCTCATTTGCTTGTCCTTAGAGACACGGTGCGGCACGGAGGTGCCAAGCAGGTTACATTGGGAGATGATGGAGTTTTGCGGATGCATGGTCGTATTTGTGTGCCTAATGTGGATGGACTTCGTGAGTTGATTCTACAAAAGGCCCATAGTTCCCGTTACTCTATTCATCCGGGCTCCACTAAGATGTATCAGGACTTACGGCAGCATTATTGGTGGAGGAGGATGAAGAAGGATATTGTTGCATATGTAGCTCGGTGTTTGAATTGTCAGTAAGTAAAGTACGAGCATCAGAGACGTGGTGGTTTGCTTCAGAAGATTGAGATTACCGAGTGGAAGTGGGAGCGTATCACTATGGATTTCATTGTTCGACTCCCACCGACTCAGAGGAAGTTCGACGATGTATGGGTTATTATGGATAGGCTGACTAAGTCAACATATTTCATTCCTATGACAGTTTCCTATACTTCAGAGCGGTTAGCTGAGATCTACATCCGAGAGATTGTTTGTCTACATGGTATGCCCGTGTCTATCATTTTCGATCGGGGTACACAGTTTACCTCGCATTTCTGGAGGGCAGTTTAGCATGAGTTAGGTACATGGATCGAATTGAGCATATCATTTCACCCTCAAACGGACGGGCAGTTCGAGCGTGCTAATCAGATTTTGGAAGATATGCTTCGCGCATGTGTTATTGACTTTGGAGGTTCTTGGGATCAGTTCTTGCTATTAGCAGAATTTTCCTACAATAATAGTTATTAGTCGATCATCTAGATGGCTCCCTATAAGGAATTATATGGTAGACGGTATCGGTCGCCGGTCGGATGGTTCTAGCCGAGAGAGGCTCGGTTGTTGGGTGTAGACTTAGTACAGGATGCCTTGGATAAGGTTAAGATCATTCAGGATAGAATTCGTACAGCTCAGTCCAGGAAAAAGAGTTATGCTGATCGTACGGTTCGTGATGTGGCATTCATGGTCTAAGAGCGAGTGTTACTTCGGGTGTCGCCCATTAAGGGCGTGATGATATATGGGAAGAAGGGCAAGTTAAGCCCTAGGTTCATTGGGCCTTTTGAGATTCTTCGGAGAGTGGGAGAGGTGGCTTACGAGCTTGCCTTGCCACCGGGTTTATCAGCAGTGTATCTAGTTTTTCATGTTTCCATGATTCAGAGGTATCACGACGATCCATCCCACGTGTTAGACTTCAGCACTGTCCAGTTGGACAAGGACTTGTCCTATAAGGAGGAGCCGGTAGCTATCCTAGACCGGCAGGTACGTCAGTTGAGATCGAAGAATTTCCCTTCAGTTCGTGTGCAGAGGAGAGGTCGGCCTGTTGAGGCAGCAACCTAGGAGTCAGAGTCCGATATGCGGAGCCGATATCCCTATCTTTTCACTGATTCAGGTACTCTTCTATGTCCGTTTGAGGACGAACAGTTGTTTTAGAGGTGGAGAATGTGATAACCCAAAAGGGTCATCTTGTATTTTAGAATCCGAACCTGGGTTCCGAGGCTTTGAAAACCTCATTTTCCTTCTCCTCGATTTGCGTGTGCAGTTTGGGCGCATTTTCGGAAAGCTTTATGTGAAATTTAAGAAAAATATTGAATTTGGCCTTTAAAATTGATTAAAGTTGACTTCGACCAACATTTTTGGTAAATGGACCCAGACCCATGAATTGACGGCCCCGTAGGGTCCGTAGTAAAATATGGGACTTGGGCGTATGTCCGGAATCGAATTTCGAGGTCCCTAGCCCGAGAAAAAATAATTTTTAAAGAAATATTATTTGATTGAAAATATAAGGACTTTTGGAAATGAAATTGTGTGTGATCTTGATGGTATCGGGCCCGTATTCTAGTTTTTGAGCCCGGTACAGGTTTAATATAATATTTAAGTCATATCTATTAAATTTGGTGAGGATCGGAGTTGATTTGACGTGATTCGGACGTCCGGTTGTGAAAATAGTAAATTTGAAGTATTATTGAGGAAAATCATGAGTTTGAGGTTAAATTCATAGTTGTTGATGTTATTTTGGCGATTTGATCGCACGAGAAAGTCCGTATGATATTTTTAGACTTGTGTGCATGTTTGATTTGGAGCCGCGAGTGTTCGGGTGAGTTACGGATAGGCTTTGGGGTGTATAGACTTAGAAAAGACCTATGTTGAATAGTTCCAGAAAATTTCAGGTCGCTGAACCTGGGATTTCGCGGTCCGCGATAGAATTTCGCGGTCGCGCGGGGAATTCCGCTGCCGCGGTGGGATTTCACGATCAGTGGTGGGCAAGGCCAAATCTTCCGCGGCCGCGCCCGTTATTTTGCTGTCAGAGGTGAGTTTCGCGGCCACGACCCTTTTTTCGCGGTCAACGCTTTGAGGATGTGTGAGGGTTATATAAACGAGACTTTTTCATCCATTTTCATTTTTTCAAAACCCTAAAGCATAAGAGGCGATTTTTCAAATACTCTTTCCTCCCTAAATCATAAGTAAGTGATTTTAAACTTATTTCTTTCACTCCTTAACTTCTCTTTACAAGATTTCATCCTAGGATCTAGGGATTTTTATGGGGGAATTAGGTGTTTTTGGGTAGAATTTAGGAATTTCGAAATTTGGGGATTTAGACCTCAAATTGAGGTCGGATTCCAAAACCAATTGTATATCCGGGCTCGGGGTGAATGGGTAATCGGGTTTTGGTTCAAATTTCGAGTTTGGACCAAGTGGGCTCGGGGTTGGGTTTTGACTTTTTGGAAAAAATGTTGGAAAATCTATAATTAAGCATGGGAATTGAGTTCTTTATCATTTATTAATGTTATTAAATAATTTATGATTAGATACAAGAGAATTGGAAGTGGAACCGAGATGTAAAGTAGTAATTGAGGCTTGATTTGAGCGTGGAATCGAGGTAAGTGTTTGGTGTAGCCTTAGCTTGAGGGAATAGGTGTTGTGGTCTTATTTGCTACGTGTTAGTGTTGAGTATGACACATAGGTGTGGTGACGAGTATCTATACGTTGGTGTCAAACATGCCCGTGAGTCTTATACCGTGATTGTTTTGACTCTTATTATGTACTGTCCATGCTTTGATGATTATCACTGTTGAACAAGACTTATGATAATTTCTTGGTAATTGACCATTGTTGAGTATTGGCTCAAGTTGAGATTTATTTCGTGAAGTAACTGTTGGAATGAGATTGGTTATAGCTGATTTCCTTGCTGGGATGTATTTGTTTATGTTGTTTGGGTGAGGAAGAGTGTAAAACACGAAGGGTGATGTCGTGCATGATATTGTGAGTGAGTGTTGATGCACAAAGGGTTATGTCGTGGCGATATTGTTAGTGTTAATGCACGAAGGATGATGACGTTCCATGATTTGAGAGCTAATGCATGAAGGGTGATGTCGTGCCATGATTATGAGAGTTAATGCACGAAGGGTGATGTCGTGCCATTTCTGTTGTTTCTTATGGTGTAAACGAGAGTAAAAGCACGAATGGTGATGCCGTGCACGTGTTACTGATTCCTTGTTCCCGTTGATAGAAATATGGTGTTCATTATGCTTCTATATTGAATTACTGATAGAATTTGATATTTCCCGTAGCATGTTCCATTTCCCATATTTATCTGTCATTTCCTGTTATTATTGTTCTGTTCGTATATGACTTAACGGTACAGGTTTATATGGTTGTCGTGTCCTGGCCTCGTCACTACTTTGCCGAGGTTAGGCTCGATGCTTACCAGTACATGGGGTCGGTTGTACTGATACTGCACTCTGCACTTTTATGTAGATCTTGGTGCCGGATCCTGTGAGTAGATTCGAGGTTGCTGCCTTCAGTCCAGGGAGACCAAGGTATATCTGATAGCGTTCGCAGAGCCTGAAGTCCTCTTTCCCCATTTTAGTTTCTTCTGTCTCTTCTATTTCGAGAACAGTTGTACTTCTTTCAGACTTATATTTGTAGTAAATCTTAGTCGTTCGTGGATTGTGACACCCGATCTTTGGGGTAGCTATGTATTAGAACTGTTGGGTTGCTATATCACTTCCACATTTCATAATTATTTTATTTTAGTTATTATCTGTTCCTGTTAAATTAATAATAATGGTGGTAAAACTATAACTGTCGGCTTGCCTAGATTTCACAAGTAGGTGCCATCATGACTCCCCAAGGTGGGGAAATCTGGGTCGTGACAATAGGCTTTACAGAATTCTCCTTGGAGCAGCTTATACTTCACACTTATATAGGTGATTCCTAAACGTGTAATTCCATAGATATACTATTTGACAATCCTTATATCAAATTTAGAAATTATTAAAAAGCCTTAATGCTTTATCCTTGGTACTGGACATTGTCTTCATAATGAGAATGGAGTAAATTTTTGTTTGATAATATTGAACCATCACTCATAACTTTATTTGAACTTCTTGAACCTAGATCTTGGGATCTCCAGTCAGCTAGGTAGAGTTACTGCAATAATGACTTGTCATCGGCCATAGTCTCATTCTCTTTGATAATTTATCATTTGCCTCTCTGGTTAGGCCTTTTGTAAGTAAATCCCACACATTATCTTTTTACTTTAAATATTTAATTGTGATAATTTCACTAGAGAGTAACTGTCAAACAATATTATGTCTTAGTCATGTGTGACGAAATATTTTCTTACACATAACGCTTCCGGTCTTTCCTATTGTTTCTCGAATATCATAATGAATGCATATAGGAGACACTGGTTTGGGCCAATAAGGAATATCTTCCAACAAATTTCGGAGTCATTTAGCTTCTTCTCCAGCTTTGTCTAAAGTCGTAAACTCAGAATCCATTGTAAAGTCAGTGATGCATGTCTGTTTGGATGATATCTAAGACATTACTCCTCCACCAATGATAAGAACGTATCTATTTATGAATTTAGTTTTCGCTGATCCGGTGATGCAATTTGCATCATTATATCCTTCAATTACTGCATGATACTTATTATAGTGCAAAACATAATCTTGGATGTATTTTAAATACTCCAAAGCTCGTTTCATCGCTATCTAAAGAGTTTGGTCGGGATTACATGTGTAACGATTCAGTTTACTTACTGCATAAGATATATCAAGTCGTGTAGGATTCATGATGTACATCAAACTTTCCAACACTCGAGCGTAGTCTAATTGAGACTTGCTCTGACCTAGATTTTTTTGTAAGAGCAATGTTTATATCAATTATAGTCTTTGCAACTTTGAAATATAAATACTTAAATTATTTAAGTACTATTTTAACGTAATGAGATTGGGATAATGCTAAATCTTGAGGAGTCCTAAAGGTTTTAATTCCTAGAATTAAATCAGCAACTTCTAAGTTTTTCATAGCAAACTTGCTTACAAGCATACGTTTAGTAGCATTTATGTCAGGAATATCTTTACTCATTATTAACATATTACCAACATGTAAGGAAATAATGACTATGTGATTTGGAGTGTTCTTAATGTAAATACATTTATCACGCTCATTAATCTTAAACTCATTTGCCAGTATTATTTGATCAAATTTTACATGTCATTGTTTGGGTGCTTGTTTTAGTAGGTAGAGTTGAATGAACAAGTTGACATGCCTTATTTTCTTTTTCGAGAACTACAAACCCGTTAGCTTGTTCTGTGTAATTTTCTTCCTTTAAATCATCATTTAAGAAGGTTGTTTTAACATTCATTTGGTGGATTTGAAGATCGTACATGATGGTCAATGCTATTAATACCCGAATAGATATAATCTCGTTACCGGAAAGTATGTATCAAAATAATCAAGACCTTCTCATTATCTAAATCCATTGACAATAAGTCTTGCCTTATATTTATCAATAATGACATCATCTTGTATTTTCCTCTTGAAAATCTATTCGAAATCAAAAGATGTGTTCCTTGGAGGAAGATCAATCAACTCTCAACTATAGTTGTTTAATATGGATCATATTTCACGATTGACTGTCTCTTTCTAGTATTGTGCTTCGAGGAAGACACTGCCTCTTTAAACGTTTAAGGATCATTTTCCTACAAGAATGTCAGAAAATTTAGTCCAAAAGAAGTAGTTGTCCGTTGACGTTCACTGCGTCTTGAATTTAATGTTAGTTTTAACTCCATTCATGGATCAAAATCCATAAGAAATGTATTGAATCTTCAAGAACACCAAAATGAGGAAAAGTGAGATTCTTCCACCAAAATATAATCCCTTCACTTGAGCTTCACATATATGATATATTGAAGTGTGAGTAGTATGGTTATGAAGTTTATTTGAAGTTATAATGGACTATTATATCAACCCTAAGAGTGGGTCTTGAAGATAATATTTTTAATAAAGAGGAAGGTGAATAATGGTGGATTGATATAATTGAAATTGTTTTGAGTTTTTAATGATGCCAATAGAGTTGATAACCTAATTGATAGATGCATTGAGGGGGGAATCGCCATTTGGCTAAGAAGTAACACTAGTTCATGAATTGGATGTTCTTGAACCTAGAGTTTTATTGGAGAGATAATGACAGTGACTTGGTAATATCGAGTAAATAATATAGAATCATTAATGACTTTAAAAGAGTATTTAATGATAGGAATGGAATTGAATAGGCTAATT
Source organism: Nicotiana sylvestris (assembly GCF_000393655.2). NCBI lineage: Eukaryota > Viridiplantae > Streptophyta > Magnoliopsida > Solanales > Solanaceae > Nicotiana > Nicotiana sylvestris. The sequence continues at coordinate 24,308,330 of NC_091060.1, forward strand.
GGTGGATGTATTGGATAATTTGGAATGGTTGAAGGCTTGTTGCCGAATTGTGAAGCTTAAATAGATATTTATGAATCTTTTCGTATTTGTTTTGATGTTGTTGGGGTATCTTATGGTAGCTATTGAATTGTTGGAAATATTTGAGCATTTTAATAAATTGGAGCGGTGTAGTATTATTTGGAGCTTGAAGGTTGAGGTAAGTTGATTATGACTTATTTTTCTAGAGGGATTCTCTCTAAAAGCATGTTTTGAGTTAACACGTGACATTACTTATAAATTGGAGCGCTGTAGTATTATTTGGAGCTTGAAGGTTGAGGTAAGTCGATTATGACTTATTCTCCTTAAGGGATTCTCTATAAAACCATATATTGAGTTAATACGTGACATTACTTATAAATGTGCATCCGCACTTGTGGGGATAAGCGGGAAGGATGTCACCATGTGTTTCTAAGTTTGTTGATTTTGAAGTATTATGTGATTTTACATAAATATTTTATTTTCAAAACTTGTTTGCAAGATGACACTTGAGGAAAACATTATAAGTTTTATTAAAACTTATGTGTTGATACGAATATAAACTATTTTAGTGCTAAAGATAGGTTTTCATGAAAGAATATGTGTTCTGATATTTAAAAAATGGAGTAGCATTTGTTGTATCTTTGAAAGATGGATGTTAAAGTGCTAAAGGCATCAACATAAAAAAGGTTATTCATTTGATTTTGTTCAAATGGTTTGGATTGACTATGAAAATCATGATTTGATAAAAATAGATCATTTGAGGCTATTAGAATATGCATCTATTTTTGATATTCAAATATTTTTGGAGTTACTAGTAGAGACCACCGATATTTGTTCTAACATTGAGTTTGTTACTATGGAACTACACATGCCGGTGTAGGGACAAATATAAATCTTTTTTTATTTTATGTTAGTCGAACATTGGCCCAATTATTGAGTTTTATTCTTGGAACAGAGGCTCCATAGAAATTTATGATGAGTTGTAATAACGAGATGGTACATGACATATGTAAAAAGATATTTGTTGCATTTGATCCTGTTATTATCATGAAAGGCGTCATGTGTGATTTTGAATTGAAATAATATTTTATCATTTAACTTGAAAATGTATATGATTTTCAAAGAGATTTCACATTTAAATTGATTTTTATGTATATGGTTTGGGTGAATCATATGGTTTGGTTCACTCGGGTCAAATATTTTTGGAGTTACTAGTAGAGACCACCGAAATTTGTTCTAACATTGAGTTTGTTACTATGGAACTACACATGCTGGTGTAGGGACAAATATAAATCTTTTTTTATTTTATGTTAGTCGAACATTGGCCTAATTATTGAGTTTTATTCTTGGAACAGAGGCTCCATAGAAATTTATGATGAGTTGTAATAACGAGATGGTACATGACATATGTAAAAAGATATTTGTTGCATTTGATCCTGTTATTATCATGAAAGGCGTCATGTGTGATTTTGAATTGAAAAAAAATATTTTATCATTTAACTTGAAAATGTATATGATTTTCAAAGAGCTTTCACATTTAAATTGATTTTTATGTATATGGTTTGGGTGCATCATATGGTTTGGTTCACTCGGGTCTGGTAGTGTGCCAAGTGCCGGTCATGTGATTTTGGGTTGTGACAAAAAAATGCAGAAATTACTGCATCTGATTTCCTTCTTTGCGAACGTGGGGGTTGTCACGCGTTCACGATGAAGGATTAGAGGTTGGGTTATTTTGTTATTCGCGTTCGCAAAGATTGGGTTGCATTCACAAAGGCTTAGGACCAGCAGCGTCCATGTTCGCGATACTAGTCTCGCGTTCGCCTAGAAGGAACAGGGTCTGGGGGTCAGCTGGTTATTGCCCTTCGCTTTCATGAAGGTTGGACCATGTTCGCGAAGCTTTTGCTGGGCAAGCCTTCGTGATTGCGAGGCTCCTATCATGTTCACGAAGAACATTTTCTGGCCCTTGACAGATTTTGCCTTCGCGATCGCGAAGAAGGAATACCTAAGTAGTAGCTTGTTTTAAAAATGGGACTTAGGCTATTTTCTTCATTTTCCACTTCTCTTAACCGATTTTGGAGCTCTTGGAGGGGAATTTTTACCTAGCATCCTGAGATAAGTAATTGCTACATAATGTGAGTTTAATACATGGTTTATGAGTAGATTTTAACAAAAAAATTGTAAAAATTATAGGACTTTGTTAGAAAACCTAGGGTTTTGGTAAAAATTAGATTTGGCCATGAAATTGATGCTAGAATTGGGTATAAATTATATATTTGAGTTTGTAAGGTCATGGATAGCATTTATCTACAAAAATTTCCTGAATTCGGGCACATGGGCGCAGGGATGACTTTTAGGAACTTTTCGATATTAGTTGGATAATTACTCTAATCGATGAATTATGAACTTTTGAGCATATATTGATTAGTTTGTACGACTTTTGACTAGTTTCGGGTTGATCGGCGGTATTTTGAGGAAATTAGTGTGATTTGAGGGCCGAGAAGAGGACTTGGAAACAAGGTAAGTCTCTTGCCTAACTTTGTAAGAGGCAATTATCCCCGTAGATATTTAAATTGTTATTTGTTATAATATTAGGTGCTACGTATGCATGACTTTTGACTAGTTTCGGGTTGATCGGCGGTATTTTGAAGCAATTAGTGTGATTTGAGGGTCGAGAAGAGGACTTGGAAACAAGGTAAGTCTCTTGCCTAACTTTGTAAGAGGCAATTATCCCCGTAGGTATTTAAATTGTTATTTGTTATAATATTAGGTGCTACGTACGCACAGAGTGACAAGAATCCATACGTAGCTAAAATTATATTTATGTCCGGGTATATTTAGGACTTTATCATGCAATATTTGTATTATTTCAACCCAATTTATTAGTTTAAATACTAAAAATTTTAATTAAAATTTGATTAGGGATCATGTTAGACCGAGTTTCATTTCTTTGATTTTTGGTAGAATATTCGATATTTGATAGAAAATTATGCTTCTTGATGTGCCTATTCTGGTGTTGTAATTATACGACCCGTAGTCTGAAGAGATTCTCTATTCTTGTGGACCGGGGGAATATGTAACGACCCGACCAGTAATTTCGAGAGTTGTAGCCCCGTTCCCCCATTTTTCTATTCTTGTTTGCTCTACAACTGTTATATGACTTATCGGGTTGGTTGGTTCGGGTCCGGAGAGATTTCAGAATGAATTGAGATACTTAGTCTATTAATTGAAAGCTTAAATTAGAAAAGTTGATCAGTGTTGACTTATGTGTAAACGATCTTGAATTTAAAATTCTACGGTTATGTTAGCTCCGTTAGGTGATTTTGGACTTAAGAGCATGTTCGGATTATGATTTGGAGGTCCGTAGCAGAATTATGCTTGAAATTGCGAAAGTTGGAATTTTGGAAAGTTTGACCGGGAGTGGACTTTTTGATATCAGGGTCGGATTGGATTTTCGAAAGTTGGAGTAGGTTCGTAGTGTCATTTGAGATTTGTGAGCAAAATTTAAGGTCAATCGAACGTGATTATATAGGTTTCGGCGTCGTTTGTGGAATTTGGAAATTTTAAAGTTCATTAGGCTTGAATCCATGTGCAATTCACATTTTTGATGTCGTTTGAGATGATTTGAGGGTTCGACTAAGTTTGTATGATGTTTTAGGACTTGATGATATGTTTAGTTGAGGTCCCGGGGACCTTGGGTGAGTTTCGAGTGGTTAACGGATCATTTTTGGACTTAGCTTGATGGCTGAAGATTGCTGAAGTGAATTTTTTGGTTTCCTCTTACGCATTCGTGAGGGAAGTCTTGCGTTCACAGAAGGGCATCTGTTGGCTGAGGAAGATTTGTTCTTCGTGTTCGCAAAGAATAGGATGCGAACGCGAAGGTTTGGACTGAGAGCGCATCGCGAATGCGGGAATGGTGACACGTTCGCAAAGAAGAGATGAGGCAGCTAGGGACCCCAAGCTTTTGGTCTACGCATTCGTGAGGCTGCAGTCGCGCTCGCGAAGAGTAGGGTCGGCAAAGCTTCGCGTTCACGAGGCTGGGTTCGCATTCGCAAAGGGTTAATCTGAAGGGAAGTCAGAATGATCTACGCGAATGCGAGAGGAAGGTCACGTTCGCGATGAAGGCATGACTAGGCAATACAAAAAGGTTCAAAAATGAGGATTCCGGGATTTTTGACATTCTAACATTTTTTAGCTCGGTTTTGGAGATTTTTGAGAGGTTTTCAAGGGGATCCTTGAGGTAAGTTTCTTGTTTTCATTTCTATTTAATAATTACGTTTCCCCATTGATTTTTCCACCTAGTTGGTGTGTTTTTGAGGTGTAATTTGGGAGTTTGATGCTAGGAATTTGGATAATTGATTTTGGGGATTTGAATGTCCATTTGGTGTTGGATTTTAGTAAATTTAATATGACTAGACTCGTAAGTTAATGGGATTTCGAGTTTTGTGACTTTTGTTGGATTTCGAGATATGGGACCGGGGCCGATTTTTAGCCGATTTCAGATTTTAAGCTATAATTTCATATTTTTCTTATGGAATTGATTCCTTTAGCCCGTATTGAATGTATTGTACTTATTGTGGTAAGATTCGAGGCATTTGGAGGCCGATTTGCAAGGCATATTGGAGTACATTTCTGGCTCGGATTGAGGTAAGTAACAGTTCTAAATCTGGTTTTGAGGATATGAAACCCCCAGATTATGTGTTATGTTATTGGTTTGGAGGTGACGCACATGCTAGGTGACGGGCGTGTGGGCGTGCACCGTAGGAATCGTGGTTTGGTTCGTTTCGTGGAACTATAAAATTGAATAACTTGTTGTTAGCTATATGCTCTCTATGTGTTATAAAAATTTGACTGTAAATCATGTTTACGCTATGTGTTGGTACTGTTTGGACCCACAGAGGTCGCGTTACATGTTGAATTACCTGCTAAATGTTATTTGTACTCAGTCTCAGTTTTTACTCATGTATCATATCTCAGTCTCTATTATTTCTTTGTTGATACATCATATCATTGCTATTTGGGCTGATTTTCATGATTTCTGAGAGCCCGAGAGACTAGAGAGATTGATGACTGAGTGAGGTCGAGGGCTTGATTGTGAGGATATTTATGGAATCGGGATGCATGCCGCAACATGTTTTATTAATTTATGCCATAATTGGCTTGATATAGCGTTTGGGCTGAAGGAGCCCCTCACGAGTCTGTACACACCCCTAATGAGTGTAGGCACCTACTGAGTGCAAGTGCCGAGTGTTTAGTGATTGGAAGGAATGAGTAATTGTGAGGTTGGAGTGATTCGGAGGGCTGAGTGATTGTTGCCCTGAGAGGCGGTATATGATTTCATTGTTGTTGCACATAGTTGGCCTATATCACTGTTTTGAAAACTTCTGAGAGATATTTTATCCGATTTTTATTGATTTGACTTAAATTGCCGGATTTGAAAGCAATGTCTACTTTCTCTATTGAGATTACTGGAATTGACCTATAACTATGTAGCTCGTCACTATCTTTCAGTTATTTATTTAGTATTGTTACTTACTGAGTTAGTTGTACTCATGCTACACCCTACACTTCGTGTGCAGATCCAGGTGTTTCTGAATACGATGGGTGTTGATCTTTCACACAGTTGATCGTCGGAGACTTCAAGGTAGCTTCCCGACGTTGCAATCCTTGTTTCTCATTCCTTATCCTTTTCTTTTATTATATTTTTATCCAGACTTTTATGGACATTTATTTTCTAGACTGGTAATGTATAGACACTCATGAGCTCGGTGACACCCCGATTTGGGAGTTCTTTTCCATATTGTGTTTTGGGTTTTTACCCTATTTTATGAGAATTGTTTCATTTAAAACTGTTATTATTCATCCTCTGTTAAATTTGCAAAAGTCGGCTTGCCTAGTACCACGATAGGCGCTATCAAGACATGTTAAGATTGGGTCGTGACAAGTTGGTATTAGTGCCTTGGTTATATAGGTCTCACGAGTCATGAGCAGGTTTAGTAGAGTCTTGCGGATCGGTACAGAGAGTTTGTACTTATCTTCGAGAGGCTGCTGAACCCTTAGGAAACTTTAGATTCTTGAATTCTCATCGTGAGAATCTGTTGATTCTGGTAACTAAACTTCTGTTATTCTATTCTCTCACAGATGGTGAGGACACGTACCACTAGATAGGATGGACAGCCACCAGTACTACCAGGTAGGGCCGTGAGAGGTCAAGGTCACAGTAGAGGTCACCGTAGGGGCAGAGGTGCACCTCGTACACCAGCTAGGGAAGCACCTACAGATCCACCAGTTGCCCCAATTCAGTAGTAGGTTCCAGTTATGGATGAGCCAGTGAGGCCAGCTCAGGCACCAGCGGTGCCCATTGTGATTCCAGGCTTTCAAGAGGCCTTAGCTCAGATTCTGACCCTGTGCACCAATCTTGTTTAGGTGGTCTCTGTGTCAGCTGTAGCAGTCACTTCTCAGGCTAGGGGAGGTACTCAGACTTCTGCCACCTGCACACTAGATCAGGTAATGCAGGGACTCCAAATATCGGGGGCACTACCAGCCCAGCGGATTGTAGCTGCTCAGGACCATATGGTCCTTGTTATGACTGATGATGAGCAAAAGAGATTTGAGAGGTTCGGGAGGCTCCAGCCCCCATCTTTCAGTGGGGTAGAGTTGGAGGATGCCCAGGGTTTCTTGGATAAGTGTTAAAGGATTTTTCGTACAGTAGGTATTCTGGAGACCAGTGAGGTCTCGTTCACTACTTTTCACTTTTTTGGGGCTACCTTCACATGGTAGGCGGATTATGAGAGGCGTAGGTCGGTTGGTGCCGCACCACTTATGTGGCAGGAGTTCTTTGTCCTCTTCTTGGAGAAGTTCGTGCCTCAGTCCTGCAGAGATGAGCTATGCAGACAATTTGAGTAGCTTCGTCAACAGGGTATGTACGTGATGCAGTACGAGATGAGGTTTTTTGAGTTGGCTCATCATGCAGTTTGCTTGGTTCCCACTGATAGAGAGAGGATCAGGAGGTTCATTGATGGTCTCACATTTCTGCTGCGATTGCTTATGACTAGAGAGAGGGTATCTGATGCCACTTTTGATGAAGTTATTGACATTGCTCGGCAGATAGAGTTGGTTCGCAGCTAGGAACGGGGCGAGAGGGAGGCCAAGAGGCCTCATGGATCAGGAGGTTTCAGCAATGTTCCTTTTGGGGGTCAGTTCTACCACAACAGAGGTTGTCCTTATAGGCATGCTCAGACGGCTCGCCCAGTTCACTGTAGTGCATCATCCGGCTAGGGTTCTTATAGTTCTCATCAAGGCTATCAATTTCTCAGTGCACTTCAAACTCAGAGTTCATCCCGTGCTCCATCGGTTCAGAGCTCATCTATTCCATATCCTTCTACCAATTATCCCGGTGCTCGGGGCTCCCTTCAGTCCCTATCACTAGCACCAGGGAGTTGTTTTAAGTGCGGGGAGTTTGGGAATGCAGGGAGGCAGTGTCCTCGTCATCAGGGAGGTCCGACATAGTAGAGGAGCAAGGCTATGACTTCTGCACCAGTTTCTACACCACTCGCTCAGCCAGCTCAGAGTGGGACCCAGTCAGGTAGAGGTCGCCCTAAAGGGGGAGGCCAATCAGGTGGCGATCAATACCGATTCTATGCTCTTCCCGCCAGACCAGATGTCATTGCTTCAGATGTAGTGATCACATGTATTGTCTCAGTTTGCCGTAGGGATGCCTCTATATTATTTGACCCCGGTTCCACTTATTCATATGTATCATCGTATTTTGCTCATTATCTGGATATGCTCTGTGACTCTCTAGTTTCATCTGTTCATGTATCAATGCCGGTTGGCGATACTATTATTGTGGACCATGGATATCGGTCGTGTGTAGTGAATATTGGGGGATTGGAGACTAGATTTGATCTCTTGTTGCTTAGTATGGTTGATTTTGATGTGATCTTGGGTATGGACTAGTTGTCTCCATGTCATGTTGTTCTGGATTATCTTGCAAAGACTGTGACATTGGCGATGCCGGGGATGCCACGGATTGAGTGGCGAGGTTCTTTAGACTATGTTCCTAGTAGAGTGATTTCATACTTGAAGGCCCAACGGATGGTTAGGAAGGGTTGTTTATCTTATTTGGCCTTTGTGAGGGATGTTGGTGCTGAGACCTCTACTATTGATTCGGTTCCGGTGGTGCGAGATTTTTCGGATGTGTTTCCTGCAGACCTACTGGCATGCTGTCCGATAGGTATATTGAATTTGGTATTCACTTGGTGCCGGGAACTCAGCCTATTTCTATTCCTCTGTACTGTATGGAACTAGCTGTGTTGAAGGATTTGAAGTAGCAACTTTAGGAACTTTTTGATAAGGGGTTTATTAGGCCTAGTGTGTCACCTTGAGGTTCACCGGTTCTGTTTGTGAAGAAGAAAGATGGTACTATGAGACTCTGCATTGATTATAGGTTGTTGAACAAAGTCACAATCAAGAACAAGTATCATTTGCCACGTATTGATGATCTATTTGACCAGCTTTAGGGAGTGAGGGTGTTTTCCAAGCTTAAGTTGAGGTCAGGGTACCACTAATTGAAGATTCGGGACTCAAATATTCTAAAGACAGCATTCAGGACCCATTATTGTCATTATGAGTTCCTTATGATGTCATTCGGGCTGACCAATGCCCTAACAACATTCATGCATCTAGTCTAACTGGAAATGCCCTAACAACATTCATGCATCTAGTCTAATGAACAATGTATTTCAGCCTTATCTCAACTCGTTTGTCATTGTATTCATTGATGATATCTTGGTGTACTCTCGTAGCCAGGAGGAGCATGCCAGCATATGAGGATTGTGTTACAAGGGTTGAGGGATGAGGATATTTATGCCATATTCTCCAAGTTTGAGTTTTGGCTTAGTTTAGTGGCGTTCTTGGGGCACGTGCTGTCCAGTAAGGGGATTCAGGTGGATTCGAAGAAGACAGAGGTGGTTCAGAGTTGGCCTAGATCGTCCTCAGCTATGGAGATTCAAAGCTTTCTTCGTTTGGCTGGTTATTACCGTCGCTTCGTGCGAGGTTTCACGTCTATTCCTTTGCCCTTGACCAAATTGACCCAAAAGGGTGCTCCTTTCAGGTGGTCGAATGAGTGTGAGGAGAGCTTACAGAAGCTCAAGACTACCTTGACAACAGCTCCAGTTTTGGTTCCGCCTTCAGCTTTTGGTTCATATACAGTGTATTGTAATGCCTCTCGGATTTGTATTGGGTGTGTTTTGATGCAGGAGGGTAGAGTGATTGCGTATGCTCCACACCAGTTGAAGCCTCATAAGAAGAACTACCCTATTCATGATTTGGAGTTAGCTGCCATTGTTCATGCATTGAATATTTGGAGGCACTATCTCTATGGTGTATCTTGTGAGGTATTTACAAATCATCGGAGCCTCCAACACTTGTTCAAACAGAAGGATCTAAATTTGAGGTAGCAGAGGTGGTTGGAGCTGCTAAAATACTATGATATTACTATTCTGTATCATCCAGGGAAGGCCAATGTAGTGGCTAATGCATTGAGTAGGAAGGCAGTAAGCATGAGTAGCCTTGCATTCATTCCTATTGGTGAGAGACCTCTTGTAGTTGATGTTCAGTCCTTGGCCAACCAGTTCATGAGATTAGATATATCGGAGCCTAGTCAGGTTCTAGCTTGTGTGGTTTCTCAGTCTTCCTTATTTGATCGCATAAGAAAGCTCCAGTATGATGATCCTCATTTGCTTGTCCTCAAGGACAAGTTTCAGCATGGTGATGTCAGGAATGTGACTATTGGAGATGATAGAGTGTTGAGGATGCAGGGCCAGATATGTATGCCAAATGTAGATGGGCTGCGAGAGTTGATTCTGGAGGAGGCTCATAGCTCGCGATATTCCATCCATCCGGGTGCCGCGAAGATGTACCAGGACCCGAGGTAGCACTATTGGTGGAAGAGAATGAAGAAAGATATATTCGGATTTGTTGCTCGATGTCTTAACTATCAGCAGGTAAAATATGAGTATTAGAGATCGGGTGGATAGCTTCAGAGAATAGATATCCCAGAGTGGAAGTGGGAGCGGATCACAATGAATTTCGTAGTTGGGCTCCTACGGACTTCGACGATGTTCGATTCTATTTGGGTGATTATGGATCGGCTGACCAAGTCCGTGCACTTCATTCCAATTAGTACTACTTATTCTTTAGATCGGTTGGCTAAGATTTACATTTGATAGATTGTTCACCTTCACGGTGTAATAGTGTCCATCATTTCAGATAGAGGCACGAAGTTTACATCGTAGTTTTGGAGGGCCGTGCAGCGAGATTTGGGCATTCAAGTTGAGTTGAGGGCACCATTTCACCCTCAGACGGACGAACCGTCCGAGTGCACTATTCAGATATTGGAGGACATGCTACGCCTTTGTGTCATTGCTTTTGGGGGTTCATGGGACCAGTTTCTGCCACTCGCAGAGTTTGCCTACAACAACAGCTACCAGTCAAGCATTCAGAAGGCTCCGTATGAGGCTTTATATGAAGGAGGTGTAGATCTTTGGTAGGTTGGTTTGAGCCGGGTGAGGATAGGCTATTAGGTACTGACTTGGTTCAGGATGTATTAGATAAGGTTAAATTGATTCAAGAGCGTCTTTGCACGCCGTAGTCTAGGTAGAAAAGATATGCCGACAGGAAGGTCTGTGATATGTCTTACATGGTTGGGGAGAAGGTTCTGCTGAAGGTTTCACCAATGAAGGGTGTTATGAGGTTCAGAAAGAAGGGAAAGTTGAGCCCTCGCTTTATTGGTCCATTTGAGGTACTTTAGAGGATTGAGAAGGTGTCTTATAAGCATGACTTGCCACCTCGTTTATCGAGTGTGCATCCAATATTTCATGTTTCTATACTCCGGAAGTATGTTGGCGATCTGTCTCATGTTTTGGTTTTCAGCACGATTCGGTTAAATGGTGATATGACTTATGATGTGGAGCTGGTGACCATTTTGGATCGGCATGTTCGAAAGTTGAGGTCAAAGGATTTGGCTTCAGTGAAGGTGCATTGGATAGGTGAGCCCGTTGGGGAGGCTACTTGGGAAACCAAGCGATAGATGCGAAGCAAATATCCACACCTATTTGTGACTCCAGGTATGTTTCTAGACCTATTCGAGAAAGAATGTTTGTTTATGATGGGGAGTATATAACGACATGACCGGTCATTTCGAGAGTTATAGCCCCATTTTCCTATTTTTTTCTGCTTCTTTTGTGCTCTACAACTGCTTTATGACTTACCGGGTTTTCAATGAATTGCGTACTAGGTTACAAGTCTTATTTGCTAAGACTTGATATGTCATATCTTAGACATCTTCCCAATTAGCCATTTGGCAACAAGGACTACTTAGTCATCTTCCAATATTGTGGCTTCTTGCCACGTGGGGTGGGGTGGGATTTTAATTAATTTATCCACTTATTAGTTAACTGGGTAATGTTCTGTTACCCGGTAATTAATCAATTACCCGCATAATTTAAAAATTATCCTAAATTACTTAAAATTCTATTTATTTCTAAAAATACTTCATATATATTTTATATATTATACTACCATGGTCACATGATACCTTGTATGGTACTAGTTCATAATTATTGGGTATTGTCGCTCGACCCGTATTTTGTTTCAAATTGTCCACTTTCAACGAAACTCATTTTCTTTAATCTGTGTATCCCTTTAAACTTCATGACACTTATTTATCGCTCGTTATAGATAGCATAAATACACTAACGTCAAGATGATCTCACCCCCGGGTCTACGTCAATTAACTGAAGACAAAATTTTAACGTGCGAAAAGCGCGAGATGTAACATGCTATGTGACTGGTGTTAAGGTGATGCACATGCTCGGTGACGGGCGTGTGAGCGTACACCATGTGACTTATGACTCCACTATTTTTGTGGTACTATGTAGATACCTGATCTTACTTGTAATCATAAAATTTCTACATACTTGAGCTATTGAGCTGTGATCCATGTTAGACACCATGTCTAGGCTTCATGCTGTTGGGACCCACTGAGGTCATTTCTGTTGTTGAGTTATTTTCTTTCATTGCTTTATATACTTAGTCATACGCATTCATATACATATTCTATCTCAGTCTCTATTGTTATTTATTGATACATCATATCATCATTTTCGGGCTAGTTTCATGTCATTGTGATCCCGAGAGAGAGAGAGAGAGAGAGAGAGAGAGAGAGAGAGAGAGAGAGAGAGAGAGAGAGAGAGAGATAGAGACTAGAGAGATTGATGACTAAGTGAGGTTGATGGCCTAATTGTGAGGTTATTGATACTATAGCACATAAGTTGTCCGTGCGGATTCTAATCTTGATACTATGGAACGTGAGTTGTCCGTGCAGATCCAGATATTGATGCTACAACACGTGAGTTATTCGTGTAGCACGTGAGTTGTCCGCGTGGATTATAGCGCTTGGGCTGTTGGAGCCCCTACGGAGTCTACACACCCAAAGTGAGCGCAGTCGACTCTGCGTTTATATATATATATATATATATATGGGGGATCAGATTGCATGTCGCAACGACTATTGTACAGTGCTGAGTGATTGAGAGTGCTGAGTATTGAGCACGGTAAGAGAGAAATGCGAGATAGTGAGATTGAGTACTTTGAGAGTCTGAGTACATGATTCATCTTTGAGATACATGGCATTAGCATGCACACATGACATACATGCATAGAGATGCCTTTTTCCTCATACTATACGGTATCATGTCATTCATGACTTTTCACACATGTTGGTATATGAGTATAGGGAGATATTTTACACTTGCTATCTGAAAATGAAACATTTACCAGATGAAAGGTTTTGAGGAAAATTACAGGTTTCAAACTATCTCATATTTTAACGATTTCGGTAAAGAATTTGGGTTTTCACTGATATAATTGAAAAATGAAACTATTTTCGGGAATTATGAAAGAGCTAAGCAGTTAAATTCCGATATTACTTCTTTGTTATTCACTTTACATTGTTATGAACTGCTATTGGTTATTGGTGTTGGACCCGACCTATGTTCCAGTTCGTCACTACTTTCAACTTAAGTTTAGGTTTGTTACTTATTGAGTACATGGGGTCGGTTGTACTCATACTACACTTCTTCACATTGCATGCAAATCTTGGTTGTTGAGGTTGATGTGTTCGATGGAAGCTGGATTTGAAGATGTCCCTGCGTTCGCGTTGTACTGCCTTTTGTTCATGGTAGCCTTAGATTTATAAAACTCTATTTACATACTTTTCAAATAGAAGATGTATTTACTTCATATCAGCTTTGAAAATTCTATTCTTAGAAGCTCATGATTTGTACTACTTCCTTGGGAAATGTGTAAGATTCAGATAATTATTTTGTTTAATTGTCTTATTAATATTATTGAAATTGGATAGTTATTAGTTGGCTTACCTAGCGAGTTGGGTTAGGTGACATCACGACTAGTGGATTTTGGGTCGTGACAATAATTGAAAGAAATTTTGTCCAAAACGATTAATCAATCAATCGATCTTCGATCGAAGCCAAAGCCGAGCCGAGCGAGCGATGACGACGATGGCACGAGGCTTAGTTTCTTTCCAACCCATTTAATACCAAGAGAAGTGCTTTCTCATTATAATCACATTCACTTTTCTTTCCACCACCAGTGAGGGACACTTGCTCTTTCCAAAGCAAAATGGAGCTTACTTTCCCTCCACTTTCTTCCCTCAATTTTCCATTAACCGATCTTTTAATCCCAACAATCCCTCACATGAATGGGTAATGGCCATAAGAAAAAGTAATACACGGAAGAGTGTGTGATTTACATGCAAGGAATAATTTCATCTAGATAAGTATGTTTCCCTTTGAACCTTTCGTAGTGAACTTATATCGAATATACTCGGTCAATCGGTAGATTTGATATCTTTGTATTGTCGAGCTGTGTTGTACACCTAGATAATATAAGTCACGTAATCAACCCTTAACCATCTATGATTCTCACAGTTGTGTTCGTTTCAGCCATGAACACCGCCTTGTTTTATGAGTGCTTAGAGAATGGGCCTTTGCTTTCATTCCCCTTGAAGCAACTTACACTTCACACTCACATAGGTGATTTTTAAATGTGTAATCCTATGGACATGCTATCTGGTCATTTCTTGCCAGACTTAGAAAGTCATTAAAAAGCTTTAAGCTTTATTGACTCATCAAAAAGCCTTAATACTTTACCCTGATTTTTGAACATTGTCTTCATCACGAGAATGGGTTGAGTTATTTGACAATGTTGAACCATCATTCATAACTTTGTTTGATCTTTTTGAACCGAGATATTGGGATCTCCAGTCTGCTAGGTAGAGTTACCGCCATGGTGACTTGTCCTAGGCCTCAATCCTATTCCATTCGATGATCTTTTAACAGCCTCTCTAGATAGGCCTTTTTAAAGTGGATCTGACACGTTATCTCTTGAATTTACATAGTCAATCATGATAATACCACTAGAGAGTAGTTGTCTAATGGTATTGTATCTACGTCGAATGTGACTATCACAATGTATACATATAGGTGCCAAAGGTTTAGGCTAAAAGGGAATATCTTCCAAGAAATTCTGGAGTTATTCAGCTTCTTCCCTAGCCTTGTCTAAAGTTATGAATTCAGATTCTATTGTAGAATGGGCGATGCACGTTTGTTTGGATGATTTCCAAGACACTGCTCCACCCCTAATTGTGAAAACATATCCACTCGTGGATTTAACTTTAGATGATTCGGTGATCCAATTTGCATCACTATATCCCTCGATCATGCAGGGATATTTGTTATAATGCAGAGCATAATTTTTGGTATGTTTTAGATACCCCAAAACTTGTTTCATTGCCATCCAATGTATTTGATTGAGATTACTTGTAAACCGACTCAGTTTGCTAATAGCACATGCTATATCTGGTTATGTACAATTCATGATATACATCACACTTCCCAAATGTGATAACTCGGCTGGTCGTCTTAGGAATTAAAGCCCCAATCCCCTATTAACTACTTTCCCCAAGTTTATTTTTGCTATTTTGATTTGCCGGGATGTTCGGTTTTGAGTTTCGGAGAGTTTTGGGACACTTAGTCCCTAAATGAGAGCTTAAGTGTTGGAAAATTGATCGTAGTTGGAACAGTTGGAAGACGGCCTCGGAATAGAAATTCGATGGTTCCGTTAGCTCTGTTGGGTAATTTCGGGCTTAGGGGCATGTTCAGATTGTGTTTTGGAGGTACGTAGCTAATTTAGGCTTGAAATGCCGAAAGTTAAATTTTTGAAGTTTCCAGTTCGATAGTGAGATTTTGATCCAAGGGTCGGAATGGAATTCTAGAAGTTGGAGTAGCTACTTAGTGTTTAATGTGACGTGTGTACAAAATTTCAGGTCATTCGGACGAGGTTTGATAGACTTTTTGATCAAAAGCATATTTTTAGAGTTTTTGGAATTCTTAGGCTTGAAACCAATGAAAAATAGGTGTTTTGATGTTGTTTTGAGCGTTCCGAAAGTTGGAACAAGTTATAATAATGTTTTAGGATTGGTTGGCAGGTTTGGTTGAGGTCCCGGGGGACTCGGGTGTATTTTGGATGCTCAACGGGTCATTTTTGGACTTAGAGGATTGCAAAAAATGCAGCAGGTCTCCAGTTCTGGTTTCCTTCTTCGTGTTCGCGAGTGGGGTCTCGCGTTCGCGAAGAGGAGCTGGGTCTGGTGGAAGCTTAATGCTTCGCGTTCGCAATGATGGTCTCGCGTTCGCGAAGCTTAGAGGTCGTATGCCTACGCGTACGCGAAGAGGGTCCTGCATTCGCGTAAGAAGGGGGAATTTGCTACCGCGTTCATGACAGGGGCATTGCGTTCGCGATGAAGGAAAATTGGGCCAAGTAAAATTGTGCTTCACGAACGCGAGAGTCCTTCTGTGTTCACGAAGAAGGAAATTACCTGGGCAGATATAAAATTTTAAAGTCGAGGGTTTAGCCATTTTTGTGGAAACTAAAGCTTGGGAGCTCGAATTTGAGCGAGGTTTTGAGGGATTTTTAGAGATATCGATTGGGTAATGATTCTTAACTCATTTTTTATTTTAACCCATTAATCCAAGCATGAATTCATCATTTAATTTCGGATTGGAGATGAAAATTGAGGAAAAGTTGGAAGAAAGTTCTTAGACCTAGAATTTGACTTGTGATTGGGAATTTGACCTTAAATTTGGATAATTTTGGTATGCAGGAACTCGTGAGAGTGTGAGGATTCTAAAAATAATAATTTTACCCAATTCCGAGACGTGGGCTCAAGGGGCATTTTGGTCATTTTCCCTAATTTCACATATTAGCTTAGAATTTCTTTGTAGAATAAGTTACTTGAAGTGATATTTATGTTATGAAATTGAATTGAATAGATTTGGGCCATTTGGAGTCGAGTACTTGTGGCAAGAGCGTTGTTTCAGATTGATTATTGAGCCGGTTCGAGGTAAGTGGCTTGTTTAACCTTGTGTGGGGGACCTTCCCTTAGGATTTGGTATTGTTGATAAATGAAATGCCTAGTACATAAGGTGACGAGTGCGTACTTGTGCTAATTGTTGGAAATCCAGTTTTTCATTAAGTAATTACTAGTATGTTTTCTTTCCTGTTCTTATTACTTGCACTATTAAGCATGTTGTTAGCTTAGGAAAGCATGTCTAAGTAATTTAATTACCTTAATTGCTCAACCTGCTTTACCTGAATTCTGTGCAACATGCTAGGCTAGACTTACTTGTTTGCCTTAATATGGAATTTGCCATTTCTGAGTATTTTCTTGTTGCTACTGTTTATTTACATTGGGACTAGAATGTGGGATTCAGGTAGCTCACCCTTGTCTGTTTACATTTGGGACTACGGATGTGGAATTCCGGTAGATCCCCCTGCACAGTTATATGGAACTACAGGAATGCACTAGATTTCCCTAGTACTAGGTATTTACATTTGAGACTACAAAACGGGATTCCGGTTGATCCCCACGCACTACGAGTTGGACTTCGGGACGAGATCCCGGGAGATCCTTTGGATATCTATATTTGGGACTACAGGACGGTATCTTAGTAGATCCACGATTGTTACTTGTTGCTGGATCTTATTTCTTTTCTATGTTTACTTTGTCTCTGTAATAGTTGTTGTTGCCCTTTTTATCTCGTGTTATTTTTCTTGTTGCACTTATTTATATTATTCTGTTCTATATTGTTGAACTTTATATTTTAGTTAACCTCAGTAGGGCCCTGACCTTCCTTATCACTACCCGACCGAGGTTAGGCTTGACACTTACTGAGTACCGCTGTGGTGTACTCATGCCCTTTCTGCGCATGTTTTTCTTGTGCAGATCCAGGTACGTTGACTCAGTCCTACCACCCGTGAGGCGAAGCGACTGCTCTAGAGATTTCGAGGTACATTTGCTACGTCTACAGACCGAGGAGTCCCTTTCTATTCTAGCTTTTAAACATGTGCCCTTTTGTATTTCTTTTTCCTTGTTAGATATTCTGGAGTTAGACACTGTTAGATATTCAAAGGCTTGTGGTTCCGTAAGTTTCCAGGTTATGAGATAGTGTATTAGATTCTGAGAAGTTGTGTTGTATATGCCGAGCGGCATTTTAAATATTGTTTCATTCGGTTATTTTTGGCTTTTGATTATTTCTTCCGCAAATTTCATTTATTTTTTGCATTTGTTAGGCTTAACTAGTCGTTGGGACTATGTGCCGTCATGATAGTTCACAGAGGGTGAACTAGGGTCATAACAAGTTGGTATCAGAGCTCTAGGTTCATAGGAGTCATGGATCACAAGCCGGTTTATTAGAGTCTCGCTGATCGGTACCGAGACGTCTGTACTTATCTACGAGAGGCTATGTAACTGTTAGGAAAATTTTAACTTCATTTGATTTGCTTGTCGTGCGATATTTTGACATCACAATTCTAAACTTCTGTCTTCTATTCTCTCATAGATGGTGAGTACACGTGCTACCCGAGATGATCAGGCACCCGCGCCCCCTACTGCAGCCGCTAGAGGCCGGGCCGGGGTAGAGGACGAGGACGCGCACGTGGTGCTGCTAGAGCACCTATGCGAGCTACCACCGAGGTACCACTAGTAGTTCCAGCCAGAGTCCAGGCACCTGATATGCATACTGCTACTACTACTCCAGCTCTTTAGGAGACTCTGGAGCAGTTCATGAACATGTACATCACTTTGGCTTAGGCAGGGCTGCTTCCCCTTACTGCAGCTATGTCCCAAGCCGGGGGAGGAGAACAGACTCCTGCTGCCTACACTCTTGAGCAGCGATTGCATGTTGATCAGGTCCCAAAGATTATTCCTGTGCAGCCTGTAGCCCAGTCCAGCCCGAGGATAGGGCAGCGACTTCAAAGGATGAGCAGCGGAGACTTGAGAGGTTCAATAAATATGATCCTCCCATATTCAATGGGTTAGCATCAGATGATGCCTTGGGATTTCTGGAGGAGTGCTAACATATTCTGCGTACCATGGGTATATCAGGATCGAGCGGGGTTTCCTTCACTACTTTCCAGCTTCGAGGAGCCGTCTATGAATGGTGGCGCACTTGTAAGTTAGACAGTCCGGACGAAGCTGCTTCGCTGACTTGGACCTAGTTTTCAGATCTATTCCTGAGAGAGTTTGTTCCTCAGAGCCTCAGAGATGCATGGCATGCCGAGTTTGAGCATTTGCACCAGGGTGCTATGACTGTCTCAGAGTATGCTGTCCGTTACACTAGCTTGGCTAGACATGCACCAGCCTTGGTTTCTATTGTTCGTGAGAGGGTTCGCCGGTTTACTGAGGGGCTTATTCCTAGTATCAGATCTAGCATGGCTCGTGAGTTGGAGATGGATATTCATTATCAGCAGGTGGTGAGCATTGCTAGGAGAATTAAGGGTATGCACGCTAGGGAGAGAGAGGAGAGGGAGGGCAAGTGGTCTCGAGAGTCGGGCCATTATTCTGGTGCCCGTGCCCTATCTGCAGGTTGTTATGGTAGGGGTTATATCAGTCGCTCTGTTCATTTAGCTCTTTCAGCAGCCAGTAGTGCTCCAGTTCCTCCTAGGCCTCAGGAGCCTTATTATGCACCTTCGATTTCTAGTGCACCTCCTGTGCGGGGTGCTTTCAGAGGTCAGTCCAGCAGACCTGGCCCGATCCAGTCACAACCACCATGTCCTCCCAAAGCTTGTTTTGAGTGTGGTGACACATACCATATGGTGAGGGATTGCCCCAGACTTGGGAGGGGTGCACCTCCACAGACTTCTCAGCCACAGCGTACCCCGCAGAGTTCTCAGGCTATAGTTATAGTTCTAGTTGCTACCATACCTGCTCCGCCAACTAGAGGTAGAGGTCGAGGAGGTAGAGGTCACTCTAGAGGGGGAGTCCAGGCTCGATACTACGCCCTTCCTGCCCGTACCGAGGTTGTTGCCTCTGATGTTGTCATTACAGGTATTATACTAGTTTGTCACAGAGATGCATCAGTTCTATTCGATCCAAGCTCCACTTACTCTTACGTATCTTCTTATTTTTCTCCGTATTTGGGTGTACCTCGGGATTCTTTGAGTTCCCATGTTTACGTTTCTACTCCTGTGGGAGATTCTCTTGTTGTGGACCACGTTTATCAGTCGTGTTTGGCTGCTCTTAGTGGTTTTGAGACCAGAGCCGATTTATTATTGCTTAGCATGGTAAATTTTGACGTTATCTTGGGTATGGACTGGTTGTCGCCCCATTATGCTATTCTTGATTGTCACGCCAAAACCATGACACTGGCTATGCCAGGTGTACTGCGTGTTGAGTGGATGGGTACTTTAGATCACATTCCCAGTAGAGTTATTTCTTTTCTCAAAGCTCAGTGTATGGTTGAGAAGGGGTGTGATGCGTATTTAGCTTATGTGAGAGATGTCAGTATTGATACCCCTTCAGTTGATTCAGTCCCTTTAGTATAGGATTTTCCCGATGTGTTTCTAGCTGATCTTCCAGGCATGCCGCCTGATAGAGATATTGATTTTGTTATTGATCTATTATCAGGCACTTAGCCCATTTCTATTCCTCCATATCGTATGGCGCCTCCTGAGTTGAAAGAGTTGAAGGATCAGTTACAGGAATTGCTTGATAAGGGTTATATTCGGCCTAGTGTATCACCTTGGGGTGCTCCTGTCTTGTTTATGAAGAAAAAAAGATGGTTCTATGCGTATGTGTATTGATTATCACTAGTTGAACAAGGTTACAGTGAAGAACCATTATCCTTTGCCTCGTATTGATGATCTATTTGACCAACTTCAGGGCGCACGGGTGTTTTCTAAGATTGATTTGCGGTCAAGTTACCATCAGTTGAAGATTCGGGAGCCAGATATCCGAAAGACTACTTTCAGGACTCGGTATGTTCATTACGAGTTCCTTGTCATGTCATTTGGGCTTACCAATGCCCCAACAACCTTTATGCATTTGATGCACAGTGTGTACTAGCCGTTTCTTGACTCGTTCGTCATTATCTTTATTGATATTCTGATGTATTCCCGGATTCAGGAAGATCATGAGCAGCACTAAGGACTGTGCTTCAGACTCTGAGAGAGCAGAAGTTATATGCTAAGTTCTCGAAATGTGAGTTTTGGTTGGATCCAGTGGCATTCTTAGACCACGTGATATCAAGTGAAGGTATTCAGGTGGATCCGAAGAAGATAGAGGCCGTGCAAAGTTGGCCCAGACCATCCTTAGCTACCGAGATCCGCAATTTCCTTGGCTTGGTGGTCTACTACCGTTATTTTGTGGCGGGGTTTTCATCGATTGCATCCCCTATGACCGGGTTAACCCAGAAGGGTGCTCCATTCCAATGGACGGAGGAGTGTGAGACGAGCTTTCAAAAGCTCAAAACAGCTTTGACTACAACCCCGGTTTTGATATTGCCTTTAGGTTCGGGGTCTTACACGGTCTATTGTGATGTCTCAAGGATTGACCTCGGAGCGGTGTTGATGCAAGATGGTAGGGTGATTGCCTACGCGTCCAGACAGTTGAAGATACATGAGAAGAATTGCCCTGTTCATGACCTTGAGTTAGCTGTCATTATTCACACCCTAAAGATTTGGTGCCATTATTTATACGGGGTTCCCTATGAGATTTATACTGACCATCAAAGCTTGCAGCACTTGTTAGAGCAAAAGGATCTAAATTTGCGCCAGAAGAGGTGGTTAGAGTTGCTGAAGGACTATGATATCACTATTTTGTATCACCCGAGCAAGGCCAATGTGGTGGCTAATGCCTTGAGTCGCTTGACGAAGAGTTTGGGAGTTTGGCATATTTACCAGTATCAGAGAGGCCTATGGCGATGGATGTTCAGGCCTTAGCCAGCTAGTTTGTGAGATTCGATCTTTCGGAGCCCAGTCGGGTTCTAGCTTGCGTGGTTTCTCAGTCTTCCTTATTTGATCGTATCAGGGAGCGGCAATATGATGACCCTCATTTACTTGTCCTCAAGGACAAGGTTCAGTATGGTGATGTTAGAGATGTGACTATTGGTGATGATGGGGTATTGAGGATGTAGGGTCGGATTTGTGTACCCAATGTTGATAGGCTTTGAGAGTTGATTCTAGAGGAGACCTATAGTTCGTATTATTCCATCCATCCAGGTGTCGCGAAGATGTATCAGGATTTGAGACAACACTATTGGTGGAAGCGGATGAAGAAAGATATAGTTGAATTCGTAGCTTGGGGTCTCAGCTGTTAGCAAGTGAAGTATGAGCACCAGAGACCGGGTGGGTTGCTTCAGCAAACAGAGATTCCAGAGTAAAAGTGGGAGCGGATCACCATGGACTTTGTAGTTGGGCTCCCACAGACTTTGAGGAAGTTAGATGCTATTTGGGTGATTGTGGATCGGCTGACCAAGTCCGCTCATTTCATTCCTATGTGTACCACTTATTCTTCGGAGCGGTTGGCGCAGATTTATATCTGGGAGATTGTTCGTCTGCATGGTATTCCATTTTCTATCATTTCAGATAGAGGTACTCAGTTCACATCACGGTTCTTGAGGGACGTTCAGTATGAGTTGGGTACTCGGGTGGAGTTGAGTATAGTATTTCACTCTCAGACGGACGGACAGTCCAAGCGCACTATTCAGATTCTTGAGTATATGCTCTATAAGTGTGTGATTGAGTTTGGAGGGTCTTGGGATCAGTTCTTGCCATTGGCGGAGTTTGCTTACAGCAACAGCTATCAGTCCAGCATTCAGATGGCACCATATGAGGCTTTATATGGTAGGCGATGTAGATCCCCAGTGGGCTAGTTTGAGCTGGGTAAGGCTAGATTATTGGGCACAGACTTAGTTCAGGATGCTTTGGAGAAGGTTAAAGTAATTCAGGATAGACTCCGTATGGCCTAGTTTAGACAGAAGAGGTACGCGGACTGGAAGTTCCGTAATGTTTCCTATATGGTTGGAGAGCGGGTTCTGTTTCGTGTTTCGCCTATGAAAGGCGTTATGACATTTGGGAAGAAAGAAAAGTTGAGTCCGATGTTTATTGGCCCTTTTGAGATATTGAGGCATGTTGGGGAGGTTGCTTATGAGCTTTCCTTACCTCCCAGCTTGGCAGGAGTTCATCCGATATTCATGTTTTGATGCTCCGGAGGTATCAGCATGATCCGTCGCACGTGTTGGATTTTAGTTCAGTCCAGTTGGACAAGGATCTATCCTATGTTGAGGAGCTAGTGGCAATATTGGACAAGTAGTTTAGAAAGCTGAGGTCAAACAATATTGCGTCAGTAAAGGTTTGGTGGCGGGGTCAGCCAGTCGAGAAGGTGACCTGGGAGACCGAGCAGGATATGCGCAGCCGTTACCCTCATCTTTTCACTACTTCAGGTATGTCTCTATGCTCGTTTGAGGACAAACGAATGTTTAAGTGTAGGAGGATGTGACGACCCGGTCGGTCGTCTTAAGAATTAATGCCCTGATCCCCTATTAACTGCTTTCCCCGAGTTTATTTCTGCTATTGTGATTTGCTGGGACGTTCAGTTTTGAGTTTCGAAGAGTTTTGGGACACTTAGTCCCTAAATAAGAGCTTAAGTGTTGGAAAGTTGACCATAGACAGAACAATGTGAAGACGGCCTCGGAATGGAAATATGATGGTTCCGTTAGCTCTGTTGGATAATTTCGGGCTTAGGGGCATGTTCTGATTGTGTTTTGGAGGTCCGTAGCTAATTTAAACTTGAAATGCCAAAAGTTGAATTTTTTAAGTTTCCGGTTCGATAGTGAGATTTTGATCCGAAGGTCGGAATGGAATTCCGGAAGTTGGAGTAGCTTTGTAGTGTTTAATGTGACGTGTGTGCAAAATTTTAGGTCATTCGGACAAGGTTTGATAGACTTTTTAATTGAAAGCATATTTTTATAGTTTTTGGAATTCTTAGGCTTGAATCCAATGAAAAATAGGTGTTTTGATGTTGTTTTGAGCATTCCAAAGGTTGGAACAAGTTTGAATTATGTTTTAGGATTGGTTGGCAGGTTTGGTTGAGGTCCCGAGGGCCTCGGGTGTGTTTCGGATGCTCAACAGGTCATTTTTGAACTTAGAGGATTGCAGAAAATGCAGCATCTCTCCAGTTCTGGTTTTCTTCTTCACGTTCGCGAGTGGGGTCTCGCATTCGTGAAGAGGAGATGGGGCTGGTGGGAGATTAACGCTTTGCGTTCGCGATGATGGTCTCGCGTTCGAGAAGCTTAGAGGTCGTATGCCTACGCGTTCGCGAAGAGGGTCCCGCGTTCGCGTAGGAGGGGGAGTTTGCTACCTCGTTCACGATAGGGGCATCGCTTTCGCGATGAAGGAAATCTGGGCCAAGCAAAGTTGAGCTTCGCGAACGTGAGGGTCCTTCCGCGTTCTCGAAGAAGGAAATTACCTGGGCAGATATAAATTTCAAAATTGAGGGTTTAGCCATTTTTGTGAAAACTAAAGCTTGGGAGCTTGGATTTGAGCGAGGTTTTGAGGGTTTTTCAGAGATATCAATTGGGTAATGATTCTTAACTCCTTTTTTCTTGTAACCCATTAATCCAAACATGAATTCATCATTTAATTTCGGATTGGAGATGAAAATTGGGTAAAGTTGGAAGAAAGTTCTTAGACTTAGAATTCGACTTTTGATTGGGAATTTGACCTTATATTTGAATAATTTTGGTATGCATGAACTCGTGAGAATGTTAGGATTCTAAAAATATAAATTTTACCCGATTCCGAGACGTGGGTCCGAGGGGCATTTTTGTCATTTTACCTAATTTCGTGTATTAGCTTAGAATTTCTTTGTAGAATCAGTTAGTTGAAGTGTTATTTATATTATGAATATAATTGAATAGAGTTGGGCCATCTGGAGTCGAGCACTCGTGGCAAGAGCGTGGTTTCAGATTGATTATTAAGTCGGTTCGAGGTAAGTGGCTTGTCTAACCTTGTGTGTAGGACCTTCCCCTTAGGATTTGGTATTGTTGATAACTGAAATGCCTTGTACGTGAGGTGATGAGTGTGTACTTGTGCTAATTATTGGAAATCCGGTTTTTCATTAAGTAATTACTAGTTTGTTTTCTTTCCTGTTCTTATTACTTGCACTATTAAGCCTGTTGTTAGCTTAGGAAAGCATATCTAAGTAATTTAATTACCTTATTTTTCTCAACCTGCTTTACAAGAATTCTGTGCAGCATACTAGGCTAGACTTACTTATTTGCCTTAATATGGAATTTGACATTTCTGAGTATTTTCTTTTTGCTACTGTGTATTTACATTGGGACTACGGATGTGGGATTCCGGTAGCTCCCCCTTGTTTGTTTACATTTGGGACTATGGAGGTGGGATTCCGGTAGATCCCCTTGCACAGTTATATGGAACTACGGGAATGCACCCAGTAGATTCCCCCAATACTGGGTATTTACATTTGGGACTACAGAACGGGATTCTGGTAGATCCCCGCGCACTATGAGTTGGACTACAGGACGGGATCCCGGGAGATCCTTTGGATATGTATATTTGGGAATACAGGGCGGTATCCTGGGATATCCCCGACTGTTACTTGGTGTTGGACCTTATTTCTTTTCTGTCTTTACCTTGTCTCTGTAATAGTTGTTGTTGCCCTTTTTATCTCGTGTTATTTTTCTTGTTGCCCTTACTTATATTGTTCTGTTCTATACTGTTGAACTTTATATTTTATTTAACCTCAGTAGGGCCCTAAACTTCCTTGTCGCTACCCGACCGAGGTTAGGCTTGGCACTTACTGAGTACCGCTATGGTGTACTCATGATCTTTTTCCGCATGTTTTTCATGTGCAGATCCAGGTACGTCTACTCAGTCCTACCACCCATGAGGCTAGGCGACTGCTCTAGAAACTTCGAGGTACATCTGCTGAGTCTGCAGACCGAGGAGTCCCTTTCTATTTTAGCTTTTAAACATGTGCCCTTCTGTATTTCTTTTTCCTTGTTAGATATTCTAGAGTTAGACACTGTTAGATATTCAAAGGCTTGTGGTTCCGTGAGTTTCCGGGTTTTGGGATAGTGTATTAGATTCTGAGAAGTTGTGTTGTATATGTCGAGCGGCATTTTAAATATTGTTTCATTCAGTTATTTTTGGCTTTTGATTATTTCTTCTGCAAGTTTCATTTATTTTCCGCATTTGATAGGCTTACCTAATCGTAGAGACTAGGTGCCGTCATGACAGTTCACGGGGGGCGAACTGGGGTCGTGACACCAATACTCTTGCATAGTCCAGTTGTGAATCACTTTCACCTTCATTCTTTTGAAGTGCATAACTCAAGTCAATTGGAGTCTTGGCAATCTTGAAATCCAAATACTTGAACTTGTCAAGTACTTTTTCAATATAGTGAGACTGTGATAATGCTAGACCTTATAGAGTCTTGTAAATTCTTATTCCTAAGATTACATCAGCAACTGCTAAGTCTTTCATGTCGAATTGGCTAGCCAACATACGCTCAGTAGCATTTATATCTGCCATATTTTTGCTCATTATCAACATGTCATCAACATATAAACAAACAATGGCTTCATGACCTAGAGTGTTTTTAATGTAAACACATTTGTCAAACTCGTTGATTTTATACCCACTTGGCGACATTATTTGGTCAAATTTGGCATGCCATTATTTGGGTGCTTGTTTAAGTCCATAAAGCAACTTAACAAGTTTGCACACTTTTTTTTCTTTACCCTAAATCACAAATTCTCAGTTTGTTCCATGTAAATCTCTTCCTCCAATTCTCCATTTAAGAAACTCCTTTTAACATCTATTTGATGGATTTCAAGACCATACACCGTCGCTAGTGCCGCTAACACCCTAATAGATGTTATTCTCGTTACTGGCGAGTAAGTGTCAAAGTAATCAAGGCCTCCCTTTTGTCTATAACCTTTGACAACAAGTCTTGCCTTATATTTGTCAATAGTGCCATCAGCTTTCATTTTCCGTTTAAAGATCCATTTTGAAGTTCAAGGCTTATTTCCTGGAGGAAGATCAACCAATTCTCATGTATGGTTATCTAAAATTGATTAAATCTCACTATTGACTACGTTTTTCCAAAATACTGAATCAGAAGATGGCATAGCTGCTTTGAAAGCTTGAGGCTCATTTTCAAGCAAGAATGTTATAAAATCTGGTTCGAAGGAAGTAGATGTTCTTTGACGTTTGCTATGCCTTGGATATTCTTCACTTGGACTATTTTCCTTTGGTTCTTCTCGTGGTCGTTTAGGTCTTTCACTTAATGACTCACATTCAGTTTTATACGGATAGATGCTTTCAAAAAATTCAGCATTATCTAATTCAATTATCGTATTAACATAAATTTTGGGATTATCAAATTTATGAACCAAAAATCAACATGCTTTACTGTTTGTAGCATATCCAATAAAAACACAATCTATAGTTTTTGGTCTGATTTTTACCTTTTTGGGTAAAGAAACTTGTACCTTTGCTAAACACCGCCACAGTTTGATATATTTCAAGTTGGATTTTCTTCCTTTTCCTTTTTCATATGGAATATATTGCGTCTTGTTGTGGGGTACTCTGTTGAGTATTTGGTTAGCTGTAAGGATAACTTCCTCCCACAAACTCTGCGATAATTCGGAACTTAATAATAAAGAATTCATCATTTTCTTTAACGTCCGATTTTTCCGTTCTACAATTCAATTGGATTGAGGTATGTAGGGGGAAGTAGTTTGATGTATAATTCCATATTCCGAATATATTTCTACAAAAGGAGATTCATATTCTCCACCCCTATCACTTCTAATCATTTTTATCTTTTTATTCAATTGATTCTCCACTTCATTCTTGATTGCTTAAGTGCTTCAATTGCTTCATCCTTACTATTAAGCAAATAAACATAACAATATCTATTACAATCGTCAATAAAAGTTATAAAATACTTTTTCCCACCTCGAGATGGTATCAATTTCATATCACAAATGTCAGTATGAATTAAGTCTAAAGGGTTTGAATCCCTTTCAACAGACATATAAGGATATTTTACAAACTTAGATTCAACACATATTTGATATTTTGATTTATTACACTCAAATTTAGGCAATAAATCTAAATTTATTAACTTCCGCAAGCTTTTGTAATTGACATGTCCTAAACGAATATGCCATAAATCATTTGATTCTAATAAATAAGAAGAAGCTAAAATTTTATTAATACTGTCAATAACCATTACATTGAGTTTGAAAAAGTCCTCTATGAGGTAGCCCTTTCCACCATATATTTTATTCTTGCTTACAACAATTTTGTCAAATACAAATACACATTTGAATCCAATTCTTAACAAGTAAAGAAGTTGAAACTAAATTCTTCCTAATAGTAGGAACATAAAGAATGTTGTTGAGCTTTAACAACTTGCCGAAAGTTATCTTCAAGAATATCTTTCCATATCCCTCAATCTTGGCTGTTGCAGTATTTCCCATGGAAAGCTCTTCTTTGGGACCAACAGTAGAGTAAGTCGCAAATGCTTCTTTGATAGCAGAAACATGTCGAGTGGCTCCAGAGTCAATCCACCACTCATTCGGATTTCCAACTAGGTTGCATTCCAAAAGCATTGGGCACAGAAAATCAATGTCATCATTCTTCTACACTATGTTGGCATGTCACCTTTTCTTATCCTTTTTCGAGAGATGACAATCAGAGGCTTTGTGACCATAATTTCCGCAATTGTACCAGTTGCCCTTGAATTTTTTCTTGTTCTGCTCCTTAGTCTGTCCAGAAGACCTCTTCCTCTTCTTACTTTTTAGAGCAGTCTCCTTAACGATATTAGCTCCCATAATCGTTGAATTTTCACGAGACTTCTTCTCAACTATTTTGTCGTCTTCCTCAATCTTGAGATAAATCACAAGATCTTCCAACTTTATTTCTTTGTGCTTGTGCTTTAGATAGTTTTTGATTTCTCTCCACGAAGGAGAAATTTTTCAATCATTGCAGCCACTTGAAATTCTTCATTCACTACCATACCTTCAGCAATAAGGTCGTGAAAAATAAGTTGAAGCTCTTGAACTTGGGTTCCAACGGTTTTGCCGTCTATCATTTTATAGTGTAGAAACTTGGCAACCACAAACTTTTTCAAGCATGCATCTTCAGTCTTATACTTCTTCTCAAGTGCGTCCCATAATTCTTTCGAAGTTTTTATAGCACTGTAGTCATTGTACAAGTCATCCTCCAAAGCACTTAGGATGTAGCCTTTGTAAGGAAAGTCTGCCTATTTTCACGCCTCAACAATCATAAACTTCTCATTGCTCGGCATGTCGATGGCAGGCACTGGCGGGTCTTTACTAGTGAACTTCTACATACCAAGTGCGGTAAGCCAAAAAACACCCTTTGCTACCATCCTTTGAAGTTGTCTCTAGAAAATTTTCCCGATTTCTTGGCCAATAGCACAAAAGCTCAGCTTGACGAGGCTATCGTCGTTGCTGCAATAGTCGCAGAAGAATTTCCATTATCAATTGCCATTTCTCACGGTCAACAACAGATGTGTTCAATTAATGGAAAAAAATAGTGTAGTAAATAGTATTGTAATTAATGATAAACAGTACATTTAATAAATAAAAATCGAAGTTTTTATGTACTGTTTCACAGAAAATGATGAAGTTTTTATGTTCTTCAAATCATTTCTGAATTTTAATGCTCTAATGAAGTTTTTATACCTTCAAATCAGAAATAGAAAAATTCAGAAGGAGTAGAAAACCACACATGTTTTAATCTCCAAAAACAGAATACAGATTAAAATATAAAAATAATTTCCTTAAGATTGTTAGACAATCTATATTACTATAATAAATAATAAAACAGTAATTTTTTTCTGAAACAGAAAACAGAAACAAAAAATTAGCAGCAATAGAATGTCGCAATATAATTTCGGAATAAAATCGAGCCCACTGAATGCACAGTGTTGTCACACCTCCTTTTTCCTACCCCCGAAAGGGTATAAGGGAGTTTTTTCCAATTTAAGTGACAATCGAAATGAGATTATTTATATTAAAATCAGAGTCGCCACTTGGGATAATTTATGGTGTCCCAAGTCACCGGTTTAAATTCCCGAATCGAGGAAGTTTGACTCTATTTACGGTCTACGAACACAGAAATCTGGGTAAGGAATTCTGTTAATCTGAGAGAAGGTGTTAGGTATTCCAGGATTCCGTGGTTTTAGCACGGTCGCTTTGATCATATTTGGCTTATTAAAATTGCCTAATTACTTATTTAAAAACCAATGTGCTTTACCTCTTTTAATTAAGAAATTATCCAAAAACGAGTCACGCGTAGGTGTACTCATTTCGTTTGGCGCGTAAAAAATCATGTCACGTGAACGTGTCCACAATCAATCACGCTTTATTAATATTATTAAGAAAGTTTGGCCGAAGTTGCGCGAACGCATACCTCAATTTATTTTTTTAGAATCATAATCATGGCACGCGAACGTGCACACAATCACGATGAGAGATTAAGTCGCGCCTAGAGCATTTTCTACGAATATTCATTTTTAAATCATAATCATGTCACGCGAACATGTATACAATCACGATAATAGATTTACAAATGAACTCCATAGACATTAACACTTACTCAAACTTTCACGGATCTAAGCTAATGATAGGAGCCTTCTGTCAAGATCTTAATGCACACTTTCTGGTATCATATCAACGAATCTCCATAACCTATAGTAGCATCAATAAGAGTATTATTTTTACAAACAATATTAAAATGGCCTCATCCTATCAAACTAAGAATTTCATCCATACTCCTATTCTCCAACCCTTTTTTCCTTCGTTCATTTTAGTAGAAATATTAATGATGACGAACGATTGGGTGTGTGTAGCGCTACTCATCTTTATCTGTTTCTTTAAATGCAGTGAAACCAGTTTAACCCAGTAACCTCTAATCATTTAGGAACTAAATGTATTATATCTACTAACAGTAAACAAAGAAACTTCCTTTATATTTTGCCCATCACAAAACAAAAATTGACGCCATATTTTAAACTCAATAAAGGATAAATGTTAACAATAAAGAAAGGAAAAGACTTCAAGCTTAACACAAAAGCTGGCAGCGAATCAACAAACTCAAATAGACTAAAGTTATGCCTTTAATTGCACATAGTAGTGAACATTAAATAAACCAAACATTCCAAATAAAGCTAAGTAAAGAAACGGACCTCAAATGGCTGAAAATTAATTATTTCACATGCTTTGAACTGAAAATATAACGAATGACGGACGGAACTCGAATCGGTACGGGAAAGCTAAAAACCGACGGAATTTAGAATTGACACGGGAAGACTCAACCCAAACACGGATTCAAACCCACATCTCAATCAAAGTCCATTCTTGAACACAGTCCAGAATCGAAAAATAAGAAATAGAAAATATGTATTCTTTATATATTTTTCAAATTTCAAAGAACAAGTGAAGATCTGCAAAAATGGGTTCCTCGAGCCTCACTGCTATTCTCTTGATTTCTGTCCAGAGCCTTAGCTTCCGACATTCGACGAACTCGGAGATCTCCGGAAAACTCGAATTAAATTAAAACAATGAAATCAATTGACCCTGCGATAGTTATTAGCGATTTGGAGCTACTTCATACTATTTGGTGTTCTTTGTGGGTGAATTTCGCAGTCCCAAAAGTCAGGTGAGTGGCGTGAGGATTTTTGGAGATGGAGATTTGGTGGCCGCTTTCAGGTGGTCTGGCGGATGTTCCTACCGTTAGGTCTTGGAGAAGAAAAGGAACAGCCATTGTTTCTCTTTCTCTTCTGAAAATGGGGGTGGGCGGCGGATATTTTGGTGGTGTTGAAGAGGTCAGGGGTCGCCGCTACTTCTTTTAGTTGAAGAAGATCAGGAATCGATTGGGTGGGAGGGTTATTTTCAGTGTAACGACGGGTAGGGCTCTCTAGGTATCTAGGTTAGTTTTGTAGGGTTTTTTAGGTTAAGGGGTATGAGCCTAGGAATTATGGGCTAGGTTCGGAAATAAGGCTTAAAAATTGGTTGTTTGAGCCCAAATTTTATTCTTTCTCAGTGAACAAGACTAAAATACTACCTTATTTACTAATTAATCTTACTTAAATAAAATGACTATTAAAATAAAACTAATCGTTAAAACAAACCTATATTTTTTTTTGTATTTTCAAATATACTATTAAAATAAAAATAAGGTACTATTTTTGTATATTTGTTTAGTTGTACGAAAGGTATATAAACTAAAAGTAACTAAAAAGAAGAAATATTTTCGTAATTTTCATTTTTTTGATAAAATAAAGTAAAAGAGTCAAAACTAATTGAAATATCGATATTAGGCCTAAACTAAAGATTTTACACTAAAATGGGTGAAATCTCGGGGAGGGTCAAAAATCGCATGTCTACAAGTGTGTCCTTAAGAAAATTATTCCCCTCAAGTACCCGAGGTGCTAGAATATTATTCTCCCAAGATAGAACGATTTAACCCGCCAGAGTGTTGGTACCAAAAATACCGGTGAATTAGCAAACCACTCGAAGACTGAAAACCACACTGGAATTTTAATTGCGCAGAAGAAGCTCAGGAATTTTCGTAAGGAAAGATTCTGGGATCAAGGCATATTTATAGCTATTTTGTCACGACCCAATCCCCGATCCGGTCGTGATGGCGCCTCTCGTGAAGACAAGGCCAGCCAACTAAACCCAATACATCCTATTTAAAGCGGTTAAACAGTTCATAAGCAGTTTAAATGTGATTAAATGATAATAATTAGCGGAAGTACAACCCGACAAAGCCCAAACCAGGGGATCACAAGTCACTAGCATCTATTAGAGTATAAATACAATTGCAAGACCTGAAACATATAAAATAGGACTGATAAACAAAAGGAAGAGATGTGGTACTGCGAACACTGGCAGTCACCTCATTAAACTCCGATAACTTAGCTTCCGATCAGCTCAAAACCCGCTACCGGGTGAACAAATACATGCATCTACACACGAGGTGCAGGTAGTAAAGTGAGTACTCCAACTCAGTGAGTAATAAAGGTAAACAATAACTGAGCAGTAAGAAATCACGAAAAATGCATCAACATGCTGTATAGAGCAGTCTAAAACCCTTTGAGTAAAAGCAGTGAAACTGTGATATCCTTGGAAAAACATCTTAGCTCAATTTAAACCTCTTTTAAAAATGACTTTTTCAACTGTTACGCAAATGAATGCAAACAAATAGTGCAGATAAGCACGAAAATCCGCCCCTAGGGCACAACACTCAATTAACAGATAAATGCTAGGCGATCAGATAGATATCACATAAAGTAGCACAAACACAGATAATGGCAGACAGATGAAGTAAAGTTAATACGTAGAACACTACCAACACCGCTGTGGTGTGCAGCCCGATCCATATATCGCTGCGGCGTGCAGCCCGATCCATATATCTCGTCGACGATGCTCACTAGGGGTGTGCAGACTCCGGGAGGGGCCCCTTACGGCCCAAGCGCAATATCAAGCCATCTCGTGACATCAAATCTAGGCCCTCGGCCTCATATCAATATCAATATAACACTGTTGCGACGCGCAACCCGATCCCATAGTATCGTCACATCTGTCCCTCAGCCATACTCAGTCCAGAAATTAATAACGGGCACAAATCCTTATCCTTCCACGAGTTTATGCATATCAACAACATCAAAATCGGAGTTCAAATGACCCTTCAAATACTCCATTAAAGGTCTTTTAAACTCAAACCCTAATCCTCCATTTTGAGCCCTTTAAACCCATTAGTTACAGCCCTAAATTCATGAAATTCTACTATATGAATGTGTTTTAAGTCCAAAATCCTTACCTCAATGAAGTCTCCTTGATTCCTCTCTTCAAAATCGTCCAAAGCTCCTAATTCCGAGTGCAAAATGATTAAACCCTTCAAAAATCGCGGAGGAAGACATATATATATATATATATATATATATATATATATATATATTATTCCCAGACATGACCGCATCTGTGGTCCAAAATCCGCTTTTGTGGTACCGCATATACGGTCAACAAATCCGCTTCTGCGGAGTTCATTCAACCGGCCTAAGCCGCATTTGCGAACCACTTCCGCATCTACGCTTCCGCAGATGCGATCCCTTTAGCCGTTTCTGCGGTCCAACTCGCTTGACCCATTTTCGCTTCTGCGATGATACATCCGTATCTGCGGCACCGCATCTGCGGTCCACAAACCGCAGATGCGGAACTACTAGAAGCAGCAAATCTAAAGTTGCAACACAAATTCCAATTTCCTCGCCAACCATCCGAAATCACCCCGAGGCTCCCGGGGACTCAACCAAAAGCATGAACATGACCCAATACCTTATTAAAACTTGTTCCAATCATCAAAACACTTCAAACAACACCAAATCCATCAATTCACATCGAATTCAAGCCTAAATTTTCTTAAAACCTTTGAAATACGCTTTCGATCAAAAACCCAACCAAACCACGTCCGAATGACCTGAAATCTTGTATACACATCACAAATGACATAACGAAGCTATAGAAACTCTCGGAATTCCATTCCGACCCTCAGATAAAAATCTCACCTATCAACCAGAAATCGTCAAAATACTAACTTCACCAATTCAAGCCTATTTCTACTCCGGACCTCCAAAACCAATTCCGATCACACTCCTATGTCAAACATCACCCAGCAAAGCTAACCAAATCATAAAAATTCCGATCCGAGCTCATATACAAATAAGTCAACTCTTGGTCAAACCTTTCAAATTCAAAGCTTTTAACTGAGACTGTTCTTTCGAATTCATACCGATTTCCGTGAAAACCAAAATCAACGATTTACAACAGTCATAATATATCATACGGGGCAAGTCATGCCCGAGAACTGGTGATCAAAGTGCAAAAGCTCGAAACGACCGATCGGGTCGTTACATATTCCCCACTTAAACACACGTTCGTCCTCGAACGTATCCAGATTTGTTCAAAAAGCCAACCCGTAGCTGAATAATTTTACCATGCATATACCCGGGGGTGATCCCACGTCACCCTATCTCATATAGGTCCAATAACACATTGGAACTGAAATAGCACAATCCAATCTGGCCCATAAGCCATAGAACCACATTTCCACTTTCGAAACCATCAATACGATTAAAACCCCACACCTATACTCTGAATAGACCCGAACCAGCTGTAATAACCCATGCCTGCAACCTCGGGAGCAATCCCATAATATACTACATAACTCAAACACTCGTAGCGATAACTTCTATTCACAGCAGCTGCCCACAACAACTGAATACTAGTAGAAAACCTCTTATCAACTAAAGTCTCATTCCAACACTTTCATATACTGCCAACGATAAATGAAATATGTACTGAACCATAACCATTTTTGAGATCGACTATTCATATAGCCACTTCTCCTTTGGCAAATACCATAGCAAATTTCCTAGTCAAACCTCAACATTATCCTTCCAACATGCAGAAATCGAATCCGTTTGTATTTATAAATGATCCTAACGATCTCCTCTAATCCAACACATCACTCTGGTGACATGACGCATCAATAGAGGCCTAAGCCACAACTGGCATAATACGCGCCAATAAGCAACGGTCCTAACATACTCAATCATGAAAATGACTCAATGAAGGAGCTGTACGTCAAGCTCACCCGTACTACCACAACACAAGACTGAGGACCTGTCTCACATCATAGAAATAGAACACCCGAATCTAACCTACAAGGTCATATCTCCACCTAGCTTCGCTGCAAAATGCGTGATTCTATCCAAACACTATTCCAATTGAAACACCTCAAGTCACTATGCTCGAAATTGACAACCGCGCACAATTTGATGCCTGGAACCAAAGCAAATCACTACACCCACGGTGAAACAAGGAACATATACCACGCAGACCCGATATGCCATCCACCGAGCAACACCCAATTACTTTTCCCGCTCGACTTCCACTATGAATCCCAATAGAACCGCACCATATGTGACCATAACCAACAAATCATAACGTCTCACAACACAGAAAGGCAACTCATAGATCTCCTAGATCACTAGTAAGCTCAATAACGGTCGAATCAACCTGTCCCTCAACAATATAGCTTGGGGCCAACTAAGCCGACTCAGCTAGAACACGCATCCACGTTGGCCTGCCAACGAACTCCTTATCAAAGAAGCGCGAAGCTGCTCCTTCCACTACTATAACTCCTGCCGGAGCCATACGATACGGTGCCCGATGCCAAATTAATATCGAAATCAACAACCATGTCCGGCGACATGCCCGGCCCCAAGGAACACATTCGGAGAGTTCCTCAACACCGGAACTGAATCAGTGGTAGAATCCTCTGCACTGACATCCATCACGAAGGCTCAATTAAGAAAGGCAATCTTTCCCAACCGTTCGCTGGGTCTTTGAATTATAAACCACCCTACTGGAACATAATCTGCCGCCCCTCGCCACTCAACCCGTGGCATTTCCGGCATAGCCCATAGCGTAATAGGCCAGAATAACCCAACACTGATACGACCAGTCTGAACTGCAAAATCACATCCAACATCTAACATACCAACAAAGAAAAATCCACTTGAGGCTCCAAATCCTGATAGTCACTAAACAGTGCCGATATACACGATTCACAACCACAACATAGCCTAAATACGAGAACTTCCGTCTCCAAATCCACACGGCCCATGAATCACCACATCCGATCCCAATTTCGCCGTCCGAATACATGTTACGCCTCAAATACCCAATCATTCCACGATAGATACTCAAAAACTTCCCTGTGCCCCCAAGCAAACTCGAATATTACCGTTCGATCTTACAAGAAAGTGTCGCAATACTACCGAAGTACCATCAACTTAATCACATTGTCTTTTCTGAAACACATACCCTCGTCAAATCACCCCATTTAGCACTACCTCTTCCTTAATCATCTGAAACTGCCCGTGCTGCCTAAGAATTCATGATTTTCCGTTCAGAACTGAACCGTAACCTTCCACACGCAATTGTCAAACCTCCACAACCCACCGCATACACCATACCATCTCAGGATAACATGAGAACTTCACCTTCCTTCCGAGCCACAAACATCTACGTACTCAATTGGTCAAGAACTTTCCATTGGTCCCAATCTAGAAGAAAAATCACTATACATCCCATGCTCCGCATGCCCACAGAAAATATACATCTCCAAACCGTGGTAAAAACCATCAAGAACTCTTCGAGTTCCCTTTGCACAAATCAGACATGTCAGGACTGAATCCTTCTAACCCGATCAAGAAAAGAAAGCCATCAAAACCTAAGAGCATCACCACAAAATACCTGAAAGAACTCATTACCTCGATCACACACAAGGAATTAATCATATCCTTACCATACCGATTCGGTCTACTATCAAACTATTCCATCTATCTAAATTTTTTTTGATTCATTTTCAACTTGATATTCTCTCTTGTTGTAGTACCACAGTTCATCAACCTAGGCTCACCACACGAGACCCAAGCATAAGACCATAGTGTCTAAGACCTATATGCCGCTGAATACTCACTCAATTACTCCCAGAAACACCACATTCCAGAACACTCTACTCTGAGGAACTTCCTGCAAATCTAAATCTGTTACCTTTGCTTTCCTGATACTGATACATAGAGTCCTATATTCAATATAGAAATATCCCAAGTCTTGACCTCTTCCCATGAAAACACAGTTTCTAACCCCATATACAACTTTGAGATACCCAATTGTTACATGTAGAACCTCGAACACATTAGAACCATTCTCGAGAGTCACTCACTCTCTTCAAACTGCAATTAGCCTGATCAAACGAACAGAACCACCCGTGCCTCATTAGCGCTCAGACACTGCATAATGAAATCCTCATCACAACACATCCAGGCAACTTCCTGCTCTATGCATCGAGCATTCCTTACCAACAACAACTTAAGACATCCCGTGATTTGTCTTACTATATGAAGCGTAATATAACCTTTGTCAAATATTTTCCTCTGCTCGAGTCATCCTCGGTCTCAATTTCCGCAAGCCATAACTGATTTGCCCGTACGCCTCAAACTAGAACCAACATAGCGCCTAACCGTGCAACCAACTACTCACAGTAGACTCCCCCACTTGGCTCGGTGCCATAGATATAAATACACTTGATAACTCATAACACTTATACTCTATTGATGCCACAATGCCATAGTGAGATTAAGCTCAAATCCTTTTGTAAGCTTGTGAAAACACAGATCATCTAGTATTTTAAATCTTCTGCAAATCTCGTATTCATCCCCGCAACAATTAAGCCTACTCTCTTAAGCGACCTGAAATTTCAAATTTCAACACGCACTTTTCACTTACACATGAGATCTTCTAACATACACATAAGGATCACACCACTTCAGAAAACTCCGCAGGAGATAACCCACTTGATTCGCCTCAATCTAACATTTCTGTATACCTTCCATCCTCATACACATTACACAGTCGTTTGGTCTTCCTGAGTCTGAACTCATACCGCAACATAAAATTTACTTCACTCTCAACTGGAAAACATGAAAAGATCCTTCACGTGCCCATAACTCAGGACTATACTTCGAATCAAGATGGAATTCAAGCACCTAATAGTTCTTCTATCCTCCAGTCGGCCTTCCTCGTTACTTCCAAGTCGCATAGGTACATCTCGTAGTACTAACATACTCACCACACTGTTATACAGCCGTCACTTCCACTAATAGGGGCAATACTGAATATATAAGTGCAACACACTTGCTCACACAATCAGCACCTCGGTGCTCAAACCACAGGCAAAGATCCGGCCTCAAGATCTCCAGACTGGCCCAACATCAAACTCACAGAGATCACATCTCGACCCTCGATCAAGGAATCACAAGCCATCAAGGCACGTTTGATACTGAGCGCTCATGCGTGCATGTGAGCGCGCAGAAGGAATTTGAAGAGTTACTTTTCAAGCTGGATCAAATACGCACCATAAGAATTCAAGAATTCGAAGTTTTTCCTAAAGGTTCTGCAGCCTCTCGAGGATAAATACAGACATCTTGTACCGATCCGCGAGACTCCACTAAACCTGCTCATGACTCGTGAGACCTATGTAACCTAGGCTCTAATACCAACTTCTCATGACCCAATCCCCGATCCGATTGTGATGGCACCTCTCGTGAAGACAAGGCCAGCTAACTAAACCCAATACATCCTATTTAAAGCGGTTAAACAGTTCATAAACAGTTTAAATGTGATTAAATGATAATAATTAGTGGAAGTACAACCCGACATAGCCCAAACCGGGGTGTCACAAGTCACGAGCATCTATTAGAGTATAAATACAACTGCAAGGCCTGAAACATATAAAATAGGACTGATAAACAAAAGGAAGAGATGCGGTGCTGCGAAGGCTGGCAGCCACCTCACTAAACTCCGATAACTTAGCCTCCGACCAGCTCAAAACCCGCTACCGGGTGAACAAATACATGCATCTGCACACGAGGTGCAGGGAGTAAAGTGAGTATTCCAACTCAGTGAGTAATAAAGGTAAATAATAACTGAGCAGTAAGAAATCACGAAAAATGCATCAACATGCTATATAGAGCAGTCTAAAACCCTTTGAATAAAAGTAGTGAAATTATGTAATCCTTGGAAAAACATCTTAGCTCAGTTTAAATCTCTTTTAAAAATGACTTTTTCAACTGTTACGCAAATGAATGCAAACAAATAGTGCAGATAAGCACGAAAATCCGCCTCTCGGGCACAACACTCAATTAACAGATAAATGTTAGTCGATCAGATAGATATCACATGAAGTAGCATAAACACAGATAATGGCAGACAG
This sequence comes from Nicotiana sylvestris, assembly GCF_000393655.2. NCBI lineage: Eukaryota > Viridiplantae > Streptophyta > Magnoliopsida > Solanales > Solanaceae > Nicotiana > Nicotiana sylvestris. The sequence goes on from NC_091060.1 coordinate 24,347,672, forward strand.
ATGAAGTAAAGTAAACACATAGAACAGTACCAACACCGCTGCGGCGTGCAGTCCTATCCATATATCGCTGCGGCGTGCAGCCCGAACCATATATCTCGTTGACAACGCTCACTAGGGGTGTGCAGACTCCGGGAGGGGCCCCTTACGGCCCAAGAGCAATATCAAGCCATCTCATGGCATCAAATCTAGGCCCTTTGCCTCATATCAATATCAGTATAACACTACTGCGGCGCGCAGCCCGATCCCATAGTATCCTCACATCTGGCCCTCGGCCATACTCAGTCCAGAAATCACATAAGCCCCTCAGGCGTTAGTAAAAATAGTAGTTCTCAGCCTCGCAACATCATTTAATATATCATTTTAGTTTCAAAACCGAGTAAAAGTGGCTGAGTTGTACAACAGTGGAAACCAATACGACTGAGTTCAAGTAGTAGGTCAAAACACTGTGGAAATAGTGATAAAAATCCTCGGAGGGTTCAAATAGTTTGCTCGAAGCCCAAATATGGCAATCCATCCAAATAATGATAATAACAAATAGGTTTCAATCAAATACGCGGTAAAAGCGTCAATCGGGACGGACCAAGTCACAATCCCCTACAGTAAACGACCCCACGTTCATCATCAAGCGCGTGTCTCATATCAATATAGCACTACGATGTGCGAATCCGCGGTTTCAAACCCTCACGATACCATTTGCAATCATTACTCACCTCGAACTGGCGAAATCTCTAGCTCGTGATGCCTTTGCCCCTCAAGTCGGCCTCCACGCGCGTCAAATCTATCCAAAATCAGAACGAATGCATCACAATATGCTAAGGGAACAAAGCCCAAGCGAAAACAATCAATAGTAGGCACAAATCCCGAAAATACCAAAAACTCGAGCCCCAGGCCCACTTCTCGAAACTCAGAAATTTTTACATTAACGGGTTCCTTATCCTCCCACGAGTTTATACATATCAACAACATCAAAATCGGAGTTCAAATGACCCCTCAAATCCTCCATTAAAGGCCTCTTAAACTCAAGCCCTAATCCTCCATTTTTAGCCCTTTAAACCCATTAGTTACAGCCCTAAATTCATGAAATTCTACTATATGAATGTGTTTTAAGTCCAAAATCCTTACCTCAACGAAGTCTCTTTGATTCCTCTCTTCAAAATCGCCCAAAGCTCCCAATTCTGAGTGCAAAAATGGTTAAACCCTTCAAAAATCACAAAGGAAGACATATATATATTATGACCAGACATGACCGCATCTGTGGTCCAAAATCTGCTTTTGCGGTACCGCATATGCAGTCAAAAAATCTGCTTCTGCGGAGTTCATTAAACCGACCTAAGCCGAATTTGCGAACCACTTCCGCATCTGCGCTTCCGCAGATGCGATCCCTTTAGCCGCTTCTGTGGTCCAACTCGCTTGACCCATTTTCGCTTCTGTGATGATATACCCGCATCTGCGGCGCCGCATCTGCGGTCCACAAACCACAAATGCGGAACTTCCAGAAGCAGCAAATCTAAAGCTGCAACACAAATTCCAATTTCCCCTCCAACCATCCGAAATCACCACGAGGCTCCCGGGGCCTCAACCAAAAGCACGAACATGACCCAATACCTTATTCAAACTTGTTCCAATAATCAAAACACTTCAAACAACATCACATCCATCAATTCAAATTGAATTCAAGCCTAAGTTTTCTAAAAACTTCTGAAATACGCTTTCGATCAAAAACCCAACCAAACCACGTCCGAATGACCTGAAATCTTGCACACACATCACAAATGACATAAAGAAGCTACAACAACTCTTGGAATTCCATTCCAACCCTCGAATCAAAATCTCTCCTATCAACCAGAAATCGCCAAAATACTAACTTCACCAATTCAAGCCTATTTCTACTCTGGACCTCCAAAACCAATTCCGATCACACTCCTAAGTCATAAATCACCCAACAAAGCTAACCAAATCATAAAAATTCCGATCCGAGCTCATATTAAAATAAGTCAACTCTTGGTCAAACCTTTCAAATTCAAAGCTTTCAACTAAGACTGTTCTTTTGAATTCATACCAATTTCCGTGAAAACCAAAATCAACGATTTACATCAGTCATAATACATCATACGGGGAAAGTCATTCCTGAGAACTGGCGATCAAAGTGCAAAACCTCGAAACGACTGGTCGAGTCGTTACATCCTCCCCACTTAAACACACGTTCGTCCTCGAACATACCCAGAGTTGTTCTAAAGCCAACCCATAGCTGAATAATTTTACCATGCATATACCCGGGGGTGATCCCACATCACCCTATCTCATATAGGTCCAATAACACATTGGAACTAAATTAGCACAATCCAATCTGGCCCATAAGCCATAGAACTACATTTCCACTTACGAAACTATCAATACTATTAAAACCTCACACCTATACTCTGAATAGACCCGAACCAGCTGTAATAACCCATGCCTGCAACCTCGGGAGCAATCCCATAATATACCACATAACTCAAACACTCGTAGCGATAACTTCTATTCACAGCAGCTGCCCACAACAACCGAATACTGGTAGAAAACCTCTTATCAACTAAAGTCTCATTCCAACACTTTCATATACTGCCAACGATAAATGAAATACGCACTGAACCATAACCATTTCTGAGATCGACTATTCATGTAGCCACTTCTCCATTGGCAAATACCATAGCAAATTTCCAAGCCGAACCTCGACATTATCCTTCCAACATGCTGAAATCGAATCCGTTCATATTCATTAATGAACCCAACGATCTACTCTAATCCAACACATCACTCTGGTGACATGACGCATCAATAGAGGCCTAAGCCACAACTGGCATAATACGCGCCAATAAGCAACGGTCCTAACATACTCAATCATGAAAATGACTCAATGAAGGAGCTGTACGTCAAGCTCACCCGTACTACCACAACACAAGACTGAGGACCTGTCTCACATCATAGAAATAGAACACCCGAATCTAACCTCCAAGGTCATATCTCCACCTAGCTTCGCTGCAAAAATGCGCGATTCTATCCAAACACTATTCCAATTGAAACACCTCAAGTCACTATGCTCGAAATTGACAACCGCGCACAATTTGACGCCTAGAACCAAAGCAAATCACTACACCCACGGTGAAACAAGGAACACATACCACGCAGACTCGATACGCCATCCACCGAGCAACACCCAATTACTTTTCCCGCTCGACTTCCACTATGAATCCCAATAGAACCGAACCATATGTGCCCATAACCAACAAATCATAACGTCTCGCAACATAGAAAGGCAACTCATAGATCTCCCAGATCACTAGTAGCTCAATAACGGTAGAATCAACTTGTCCCTCAACAATATAGCTTGGGGCCAACTAAGCCAACTCAGCTAGAACACGCATTCAAATTGGCCTGCCAACGAACTCCTTATCAAAGAAGCCCGAAGTTGCTCCTTCCACTACTATAACTCCTACCGGAGCCATATGATACGGTGCCCGATGCCAAATCAATACCGAAATCAACAACCCTATCCTGCGACATGCCCGGCCCCAAGGAACACATCCGGAGAGTTCCTCAACACCAGAACTGAATCAGTGGTAGAATCCTTTGCACTGACATCCATTACGAAGGCTCAATTAAGAAAAGCAATATTTCCCAGCCGTTCGCTGGGTCTTTGAATTATAAACCACCCTACTAGAACATAATATGCCGCCCCTCGCCACTCAACCCGTGGCATTTCCGGCATAACCCATAGCGTAATAGTCTAGAAATACCCAACACTGAGACGACCAGTCTGAACTGCAACATCATATCCAATATCTAGCATACCTATAATGAAAAATCCACTCGAGCCTCCAAATCCCGATAGTCACTAAACAGTGCCGATACACACAATCCACAACCACAACATAGCCTGAATATGAGAACTTTCGTCTCCAAATCCACACGGCCCATGAATCACCACATCCGATACTAATTTTGCCGTCCGAATACATGTTATGCCTCAAATACCCAATCATTCCACGATAGATACTCAAACAATTCCATGCGCACCCAAGCAAACTCGAATATCACCAGTCGATCTAACAAGAAAGTGTCGCAATACTTCTGAAGTACCATCAACTTAATCACATTGTCTTTTCTGAAACACATACCCTCGTCAAATCACCCCAATTAGCACTACATCTTCCTTAATCATCTGAAACTGCCCGTGCTGCCTAAGAATTCATGACTTTTCATTTAGAACTGAATCGTAACCTTCCACACGCAATTGTCAAACCTTCACAACCCACCGCATATACCATACCATCTCAGGATAACATGAGAACTTCACCTTCCTTCCGAGCCACAAACATCTACGTACTCAATGGGTCAAGAACTTTCCATTGGTCGCAATCTAGAAGAAAAATCACTATACTTCCATGCTCCGCATGCCCATAGAAAATAAACATCTCCAAACTATGGTAAAAACCATCAAGAACTCTCTGAGTTCCCTTTGCACAAATCAGACATATCAGGACTGAATCCTTCTAACTCGATCAAACAAAGCAAGCCATCAAAACCTAAGAGCATCGCTGCAAAATACCTGAAAGAACTCATTACCTCGAACACACACAAGGAATTAATCATATCCTTACCATACCGATTCGGTCTACTATCAAACTATTCCATCTATCTAAATTTTCTCCTGATTCATTTTCAACTTGATATTCTCTCTTGTTGTAGTACCACAGTTCCTCAACCCAGGCTCACCATATGAGACCCAAGCATAAGACCATAGTGTCTAAGACCTATAAGCCGCTGAATACTCACTCAATTACTCCCCAGAAACACCACATTCCAGAACATTTTACTTTGAGGAACTTCCTGCGAATCTAAATCCGTTTCCTTTGCTTTCCTGATACTGATACATAGAGTCCTATATTCAATATAGAAATATCACAAGTCTTGACCTATTCCCATGAAAACATAGTTTCTAACCCCATATACAACTTTGAGACACCCAATTGTTACATGTAGAACCTCGAACACATTAGAACCATTCTCGAGAGTCACTCACTCTCTTCAAACTGCAATTAGCCTGATCAAACGAACAGAACCACCCGTGCCTCATTAGTACTCAGACACTGCAGAATGAAATCCTCATCCCAACACATCCAGACCACTTTCTGCTCTATGCACCGAGCATTCCTTACCAACAACAACTTAAGACATCCCGTGATTTTTCTTACTATATGAAGCATACTTGTCAAATTTTTTCCTCTACTCGAGTCATCCTCGGTCTCAATTTCCGCAAGCCATAACTGATTCGCCCGTACGCCTCAAACTAGAACCAACATAGTGCCTAATCGTGCAACCAACTACTCATAGCAGACTCCCCCACTTGGCTCGGTGCCATAGATCAAAATACACTCGATAACTCATAACACTTATACTCTATTGATGCCACAATGCCATAGTGAGATTAAGCTCAAATCCTTTTGTAAGCTTGTGAAAACACAGATCATCTAGTATTTTAAATCTTCTGCAAATCTCGTATTCATCCCCGCAATAGTTAAGCCCACTCTCTTAAGCGACCCTGTCACACCTCCTTTTTCCGCACCAGAGAGGGTGCAAGGGAGTTTTTCCAATTAAAGGACAATCGAAATGGGATTGGTTTATTAATTTCAGAGTCGTCACTTGGGAGATTTAGGGTGTCCCAAGTCACCAATTTTAATCCCGAATCGAGGAAAAGAATGACTCCATATTACAGTCTGCGCACCAGAAATCCGGATAAGGAATTCTGTTAACCCGGGAGAAGGTGTTAGGCATTCCCGAGTTCCGTGGTTCTAGCACGGTCGCTCAATTGTTATATTCGGCTTGATTATCTGATTTTTATACAAGTATGAACTTATGTGCCAATTTTGTCTTTTAACCGCTTTTATCATTCACTGCTATTTTATAAGACTTGCAACATTGTGAAAACATATCTCGAACCACGTTGCATCAATGCACCCGTGATTGTTGACATATTTCGACTTGGTTGAGATTTGGATTTGGGTCACATAAATGTGCACCCGCATTTATGAAAAATAAATTATTTAAGACGCGCCTAAAGCAACTAGCGTATTTGTTTTGGGTAAGACCGTGGAATTTTACTAAACGGTCCATCCCGAAGTCCAAATAATTTTTAAGGCAAATATTTGCTGAGGGCCCCGCGATTTGTATTTTTATTTGGCGAGGCTCGTCTCGTTCTTATTTTTTAATGAATTTGCAACGTCATGGACATGCATCTCGAACCACGTCACAATCAATGTACCCGTGATTAGAAACACATTTCGAATCCGTCGAGATTTGGATTTGGGTCACATAAATGTGCACCCGAGTTTAAGAAGGTAAGGTTTATTAAAGCGTGTCCTAAAGAGACTAACGTGTTGTTATTTTAGGAGGGTTGTGAGATTTGCTAAACAACCCGTCCAGGAAACTAAATGCTTCAATAATATACATTTAACAAGGGCCCCGCATCTGCGCGTTTTGTTTATTTTCATCGAGGCTCATCTCGTTCTTATTTTAAAAGGATATCCTATAGCAACTACGTTTCTTGTCGTGTTTGTCTCTATCAATTGAAAACAGTAGATAGTCCTAATTAATTACATGCTTGCAAGCTGTTTGTAATGGAATTCGGAAAATGCTTAACAAAAAAAAAAATCGGGACCGAAGCTGCGTGCACAGTCGGCCAAACAAATAATCATGGGCCCAAATCCAGCCCACGTGCGGTTGGCCAGACCTGGGCCACTGCTCGCTCGATGCGGGCCTTCCTGGTCTGTCTTCGACCTGGGCTCGACCTTCATGAGGTTGAGGCCCTGAATTTGTGTTCTTATCTTGAAACATGGTTTTAAGAGTTATATATGGCAATTTATTGGAAAGGAAAGAACTTAATTTACAGTGTACAAATTTCATGCTTGGACTACATTACAGCATATATGGCAAAGTAAACTAAATCTGAGATGCAAACTAATTCATTGATAATACTTTTAACTAGCAGCATACGTATACAAACTGATGTTCAATTACCATGCATTGACATCTACTAGGCGTGCAAGCTACTTCCAGCATCCAAACCAAAATAAAAATCATTCTACATTACATGATATTTAATGCAACAATCTACGTATAAAAGACATTCTTCAGGTTTTCTCATTTTTGTATTCATCCTCAATTTTCCAATTACATCTGACAGTGTATTAGATGTGTACCTAGTATAGAGAACAAAAGAAGAAAGGAATGATCAGCTGGGCAGTATGCAGTAAATACAGCAGCAGCAGACACACAACAACAACACAGCAACAACCAACTAAACCAAGTGTTTTCCACAGCCACAGATGACCAACAATGTCTCCCAGAATACAAGGACTAGCAGATAGTCGAAACCAAGCCAGCAATCCCAGGAAAGAGTAAGGAAATAACAGCAGTAACTGAGGGTTCAAATGCAGTAAAACTAACAGTTCAACAACCACAAACAACTCAGCCAATGCAAGCAACAGAACTTGGCCAAGACAGCTTTGACCAATATGCACTCTTGTACAACTTTCAGGCAGTGTTTGGTTACAATGTCTATTGGAAACTACCTTGTGTTTACGCTATTGTGATTTGAGACTCACTAGACCTCTCTTCAGACTAAAGTTTTTTTTCTTTCAGCCTTTTTGTTTTGTTTTTTCTTTTTTTTTCTGAAGACTCCCAAAAGTCCAGCCCTCTTTCAGTTCTCAAATGGCCTATTTATAAGCCATAGACTCGGTGTAGCTAGGCTGCCCTCATGCTGCAACTTGCAGCCTGCCCATACCCTGTTAAAGCCCATGCCTAAGCATCTTTGGTGCCAGCCCCTTTTGTCCCCCACGCCTGGTTTTGTTTAATCAGGAGTTATGGGCATCCTTTTATTATTCAATTTAAGCCCCATACCCTTGTGTCTTGTTCCCCATTGGTATTAGTTTAATCCTAAATTAGTACCCTACTTGTCAGCCCATTTATACTAATCTTTTCTTGTCTTTTTCAACACCCCAGAATACCCCTGTCAACCTTGATTATTACTGCCCCTGCCTATTGCAGCATCAGGGCATTTTTTGAACTGATGAAAGTTCGAACTCAAGACTGCCTGGGCTGAACCTTTTCAGTCAGTTTTACAGTGCAAACAAACCATTTCAAACAATGCTGGGGCATACAGTCAGTGACAAAGCTCAATTAGTCATGCGACATTATTAGCTCATTCGATTTATTAGTTATAGAAAGCTAATCGACGATATTTATCGAGTCGACTATACTAATTATAACAGGTAATAATCAATCGCTCACATAAACTATACGTTCAGGGACCTAAAGGGCATCAGACAATTTTTGTTCAATTACTGGGGCCTATATGAGTTAACTTATCTGACGATTAAACTAATCGACGATCATGTTTATCACAGAGTACATTCAGAACACACACATAGAAAATCAATCGACCAAATAAAGGTCTTTGACAGAGATGGAAGAAATTAAGAAAACTATCAGAAAATAACAAACAAATATAACAAAGCATGCTAATGACTTAATCAGCAGTTGATATAAACGAAAAGGGAAAGAAAAACTTACCGACAAAGTTTGAAATCAAAATGGACCCCAAGTCAGACTCAACTTCGAACTCTTGAGGCCGAACAAACTTTAATCAAGGTGTTCTCACATGAGAACAACTTGATTAAGGTCTATTAGACCTCGAACCCCTGTTAAGGTCGGCTGGATTCCAAGGCTATCCGTGTTCTAGGTTTTGGATTCTCAGATCTGGTTTTTTGGGAGTTGTGGGTAGATTCGGACCAAACCAAGTTTGGTTTGGTCACGAGGAAGGTCAGGGGAGTGTCTGGTATGAAGATGGGGTGGTTCGGCATAGGTCCGGGTTCAACTCAAATCTTCAAAATAAAGATTCGAGACGAAGGAAAGTGATTCGAGTCTAGGGAGTAACAGATCCATGTTCAGGAGAGTGAGGGGGTCTTAGGGTGTTCAGGAGGTGGCCACCGGCGTCCATGCCGCCGGCTTTAATGGCGAGGGAGACGGGGGCGGCTAGGGTTTCTAATGGGAGGTCCGGGTTTGAGCTTGGGGACGAAGGGGTGGGGTGTTGGTATAGGGGGCGTGGGTGTAAGGGAAGGTTTATATATGGTCTATGGGATTGGATCTGAGCCGTTAGATCATATGATCTCAACGGCTTGGATCCGAGGGTGAGAAATGAGACGGGGTCGTTTGGTAGTGAAACGAGGTCGTTTGGTTTAAATGAGGGGTTGGGTCAGGCTGGTTATTTGGGTCGGGTTTTGAAATGGGTTACTGATAGTGTCCTGAGCCGTTGGATTGGCCTGGACGGATGGCTCAGATCGAACGCCCTCATACGGCGTCGTTTGAATTGCTGCTTAGGCAGCCGGTTTTGGACTGGATCAGTGCTGGTTTGGGCCTGTTTTTGTTTTATTTTTTGGGCCCAAATTGATTTCAACTTTCTTTTGTTTTCCAATTTAAAGGAAAAATAAAAATAACTAATAAAACAAATGAAAAAAAATAACAATATGGCACTTCAACATAATTATCATACCAAATAAAAATGTTTAGGTAGGTTAAATCACAACCTAAAACGGACGATGCACACATATTTTGAATTTTCTTTTAATGACACATATTTTTTTTGTATTTTTGTTTGATAATGTCTAGATGCAAAATGGACAGACCTACAAGCGACTAATAACACATGTCACGAAAAGGGGAAGAAAAAAAAATTGTACAGCGAAGCCATTTGTTACTATTTTTCTTTTGTTTTCCTTTGGGAGTGATTGCTCGTGAAGCAAAAATCACGTGCTTACAGCTGCCCCTCTTTGCACGAAGACACGAAGGGTTTTCGCGCAAAGATAAAGCGAGTGATTTTTGCCCGTCCGAATACTCCGTGTGAAGCATTTTTTTGAAAAAGATTTGACCGAACCTTTGCTTCAGAGGTTTCCTACATATCCTGGGCTGAAACAGGAATCAGGTCAATGTAGTTCGGGAAATTTTGGTAGCTGGGACTACCGTGTGACTGTATTGCTTGCTGCTGTTGTGCGCTGTTGTATGCTGATGTAGGATGCTACTGCTCAACCGATCTCCCTGTTACATTGCTCTAAAAGGAAAACAAGAAGCTAAGCTAGACTGAGGATCATGCGATCTTATCCATCTTCCACTTGTTCTTGTTGCCTTGCTTTCTTGTCGGCTAACGTTTTCCTCTTATGGCTTTATCTTGTGACTTTGGGAGAGGATGCTGGTCCCTTGCTGACATTTGAATGCCAGCTTTCATCACTTCGCCTAGTCCGCTGGGAACATGGCTTTCTTCTTTAAATCTTCCACTAGTTTCTTCAGTGGTATGGCTCTTCATCAGTATTGTCATTCTGGGCATGCTACAATGTTTCCGAACTGTTTCTTCTGAGACGCGTTCCTTCTTCCTTTTGAATGTGTGCTTGCTTTTGCAGCCTTCTGCTTCTTAGCGCTGGGGATTTTATTGTTTTCCTGCTTGGGTCTCTCTGTTGTAACCTTCTGTCTTCAGGTGGGGTTACATGATTCCAAACTCTAGAACTAAAATGTATTCCTGCATTATACTGGTGGGCGACCTAGAACTTAAAATGCATTCCCGCATTATACTGGTGGGCGACCTAGAACTTAAAAGTTTTCCCGCATTATACTGGTGGGCGACCTAGAGCTTAAAATGTATTCCCGCATTATACTGGTGGGCGACCTAGAACTTAAAATGTATTCCCGCATTATACTGGTGGGCGACCTAGAACTTAAATGTATTCCCGCATTATACTGGTGGGCGGCCTAGAACTTAAATGTATTCCCGCATTATACTGGTGGGCGACCTAGAACTTAAAAGTATTCCCGCATTATACTGGTGGGCGACCTAGAACTTAAAAGTATTCCCGCATTATACTGGTGGGCGACCTAGAACTTAAAAGTATTCCCGCATTATACTGGTGGGCGGCCTAGAACTTAAATGTATTCCCGCATTATACTGGTGGGTGACCTAGAACTTAAAAGTATTCCCGCATTATACTAGTGGGCGACCTAGAACTTAAAAGTATTCCCGCATTATACTGGTGGGCGACCTAGAACTTAAAAGTATTCCCGCATTATACTGGTGGGCGACCTAGAACTTAAAAGTATTCCCGCATTATACTGGTGGGCGACCTAGAACTTAAAAGTATTCCCGCATTATACTGGTGGGCGACCTAGAACTTAAAAGTATTCCCGCATTATACTGGTGGGCGACCTAGAACTTAAAAGTATTCCCACATTATACTGGTGGGCGGCCTAGAACTTAAATGTATTCCCGCATTATACTGGTGGGCGACCTAGAACTTAAAAGTATTCCCGCATTATACTGGTGGGCGACCTAGAACTTAAAAGTATTCCCGCATTATACTGGTGGGCGACCTAGAACTTAAAAGTATTCCCGCATTATACTAGTGGGCGACCTAGAACTTAAAAGTATTCCCGCATTATACTGGTGGGCGGACCTAGAACTTAAATGTATTGAAATTGCTTTCCCGTTCTTCCGAGAAAATTTTCGACAATTGGCAGAAAATTTTCTGCCCCGGTTTTTGGTGACTTCCATGGCGGTGCATCTTGCTGCCATCATCAATCCTTTGTTTTCCTGCAGCAGACAAAAGGATTTAATCAGTTTTAATCGTGGTGGTAGAGGGTGCCTTTCTGGCGAGCCGTCTTTCTCTCTTCCCCCTTTCTTGCTCTTTGTCCCCATAATTGGTTGGCGGGCAAAGTTGCCTGTTGGGGGTCTCTAGCCTGCTGGGGATTGGTTTTCAATTTATCCCCTTTTCTGCTTTCTCTTTAAACACATGATGTGGGAGTCTGCTTCTAACTCCCGGAACCACTCCCTTTTGGAGCTTACTTCTTCCAAAATTTCCGGGCACAATCACTGCATTGCCTGGGACCGGCCTTTAAGACTGTTTGTATTATCCTGCATTGGGATGAATTCCCCTTCGGTTTCTGGTAGTAAGCTTTGAAAAATCCTTTCAAGACACATTTTAGGAAAAGAAATAAAAGATACGGAAAGGAGAAAATCTTTCTCAACCAATATTTTTTGTGGGAGGAGACAATCAAAAGAACTTATCTGGAGGACATGACTGGTCCCCGTGATCATGACGTGCACCATAGATTCCCGACCCAGTCTATTTGTATCAATCGATTTGCCGGATGGTCTGACTTGCTGGGGATGATAAATGACTGTCCATGCTGTTGCAAATGTGGTAGCTTTTGTTGATTCGTCTTGTCGCCTCATAGTGCCCTTCGAGGGGTTTTCACTAATGAGACTCTCTCTTTTCTCTCATCTCCCGGCGCCTTATGGTGCCTGTGAAGGTTTTCACCAATAAGACTCTCTCATTTCATATCCCTCATCTTACATCGCCTCTCGGTGCCTGTGAAGGTTTTCACCGATAAGACTCTCTCATTTTATTTCTTTCGAGGATCCGGGGTGTTGTAGATACGACCCTCTCTTCTGGAGATTCTTTTGACTATCAACTCATTCCCAGTCTTACGATCCTCTTCTTTGCTGGGGATCAGTGTATTATTCTCGGCCTTATTTGCCGGATTTGGCATCTCTCGAACATTGATCGGGAGGTCTTTTGGATGTTGATGTTGGTTTTGGTGTGGGATTGAAGAAAGGCTACAAAAATGAAAACAATTTGAAGGGTGATGTGCTACAACTTTTGGAATCAAACCTTTGTTGGAACTTAAAACATAACCTCTGCCCCAGTTTTCTTGCTTGGGGAATTTATTTTTTATGCTTATGTTGAGCTATGTGCGTTACGCACATTGTGCCTATTATGCACACTATGTACATTATGCATCCTATATTTGCTATGATGCATACTATGACCGAGCCGTGAGGCGCCTACGTATCCTCTTTGAGGAATCAGGTCAAACGTAGTTCCCACGGTTTTGTATTTCTTATGATTTTATCTTCTTCTTCTTTTTTTTTTCTTTTCCTTCTTTTCATTTTCTTTCTCTTTTCTTTTTCTCTCTTTTTTTTCATGTCTTTTCCATTAGTGATTCCAAAAGAGGGGTATGAAAGAATTACTTAGGCTCAAAGGGGGAAGCAAAGGTTAAAAGTGTTTGGATAGAAGAAAGAATTGCCTCCGTCATCTCATTATTCAACAAATGCCAAATACAAACAAATAAACCCAAAATTGCCATAATTTAAAGAAATTACGCATAATATCTCTTGACTGCATCTGAATTGATAGCCATGTCGACACATCTACCTTCGACATCTGTCAAACACAAAGCACCATTGGCCAAGACTCTGGTCACGATATAAGGCCCTTGCCAATTTGGGGCGAATTTGCCTTTTGCCTCGACCTGATGTGGGAGGATCTTCTTCAATACCTGCTGCCCTACTTCAAACTTCCTGGGGCGCACCTTTTTATTATACGCTCTTGCCATTCTCTTCTGGTACAGCTGACCATGGCACACTGCTGCCAATCTTTTCTCATCTATCAGGCTCAACTGTTCCAAGCGAGCTTTGATCCATTCATCATCATCAATTCCGGCTTCAGCGACAATTCGGAGGGACGGAATTTCGACCTCCGCTGGTATCACGGCCTCAGTTCCATACACCAACAAATAAGGAGTTGTGCCTATGGAAGTCCGGACGGTAGTGCGGTAACCCAACAAAGCAAAGGGTAATTTCTCGTGCCATTGTCTGGACCCTTCCACCATTTTTCGCAGTATCTTCTTGATATTCTTATTGGCTGCTTCGACTGCTCCATTCGCCTTAGGACGATATGGGGTGGAATTGCGGTGTGTAATCTTGAATTGTTGGCATACCTCTCTCATCAAGCTGCTATTAAGATTCGCACCGTTATCCGTGACGATCACTTTTGGGATCCCAAATCTGCAGATGATATGGGAGTGAACAAAGTCCACCACTGCCTTCTTGGTTACTGATTTGAAGGTTTTAGCCTCAACCCATTTGGTGAAGTAATCAATGGTCACTAGAATGAACCTATGACCGTTGGACGCTGCTGGCTCGATGGGCCCAATGACATCCATGCCCCATGCTACAAACGGCCAGGGTGCTGACATCGTATGTAACTCTGTTGGCGGAGAATGAATCAAATCTCCATGTATCTGGCACTGATGGCATTTCCTTACGAAAGTGATACAGTCGTGTTCCATGGTTAGCCAATAACACCCTGTTCGAAGGATCTTTCTTGCCAATACATATCCGCTCATGTGCGGCCCACAAACTCCGGCATGTACTTCCGCCATAACCGTCGTTGCCTGCCCGGCATCTATGCATCTCAACAATCCCAAATCCGGGGTTCTTTTGTACAATACTCCTCCACTGAGGAAGAAACCATTCGACAAACGCCGAAGGGCTCTTTTTTGGTCTCCAGAGGCATGTTCTGGATATATCCCCATCCGGAGGTATTCCTTGATATCATGAAACCAGGGTTCGCCATCTGCTTCTTCTTCTATGGCATTGCAGTAGGCGTGCTGATCACGGACCTGGATGTATAGAGGATCAACATACATTTTGTCAGGGTGGTGCAGCATTGATGCTAAGGTGGCTAGGGCATCCGCAACCTCATTGTGAACTCTCGGGATGTGTTTGAACTTTACCGATCGAAATTGCTTGCTCAGATCATGCAAGCATTGTCGGTATGGTATGAGCTTTAGATCTCGTGTTTCCCATTCACCCTGAATTTGATGTACCAAGAGGTCCGAGTCTCCCAAGACCAAGACGTCTTGGACATCCATGTCAGCAGCCAAGCGCAGACCCAGAATGCAAGCCTCATATTCGGCCATATTGTTGGTGCAATAGAAGCGCAGTTGAGCCGTAACAGGATAATGCCGTCCTGTTTCAGAAATGAGTACTGCTCCTATTCCAACCCCTTTTGCGTTTGCAGCTCCATCGAAGAAAAGCTTCCAACCCGGTTCCTCGGGTAATTCCAACTCATTTCGTATGCATCACCTCTTCGTCAGGAAAATACGTTCTTAAGGGCTCGTATTTTTCATCAACGGGATTCTCGGCCAAATGGTCTGCCAGCGCCTGGGCTTTCATGGCCGTCCTCGTCACATAGATGATATCAAACTCTGTGAGCAGAATTTGCCATTTTGCCAACCTTCCCGTGGGCATAGGTTTCTGAAAGATATACTTCAATGGGTCCAAGCGGGATATGAGATAAGTAGTATATGAAGACAGGTAGTGCTTCAACTTCTGAGCTACCCAAGTTAGGGCGCAAGCACGTTTTCTCGAGTTGAGTGTACTTGACCTCATGCACTGTGAATTTCTTGCTAAGATAGTAGATGGCCTGCTCCTTCCTCCCTGTGTCATCATGTTGCCCCAGTACACAACCAAATGAATTTTCCAAGACCGTCAGGTAAAGGATTAGGGGTTTCCCGGGCTTAGGCGGGACCAATACGGGTGGATTAGACAGATACCCTTTGATTTGGTCGAAGGCCTCCTGACACTCTGCTGTCCAACCTACTGCGGCATCCTTTCTCAGCAACCGAAATATGGGCTCGCAAGTTGCTGTGAGTTGAGCGATGAACCTGCTGATGTAATTGAGTCTGCCCAGCAAACTCATTACCTCTGTTTTGTTCCTTGGCGGTGGCAAATCTCGGATGGATTCAATTTTGGATGGGTCTAACTCAATCCCCCGTCGACTGACGATGAATCCTAGCAACTTTCCTGATGGAACCCCGAATGCGCATTTGGCCGGGTTAAGCTTGATATCATACCTCCGGAGTCTTTGGAAAAATCTCCTTAGGTCTGCTACATGGTCCTCCTGACGCCAAGATTTGATGATCACATCATCGACGTACACCTCGATTTCCTTGTGTATCATGTCATGAAACACAGCAGTCATTGCTCGCATGTACGTTGCCCCAGCGTTCTTTAAACCGAACGGCATTACCCGATAGCAGTAGGTTCCCCATGGCGTAATAAACGTTGTCTTCTCAGCATCCTCTTCGTCCATTAGGATCTGATGATAACCCGCATAGCAATCCACAAAGGATCCGATCTCGCACCCAGCGCAATTATCGATCAGGATATGAATGTTGGGTAACGGAAAATTGTCCTTGGGACTTGCTTTGTTGAGGTTGCGGTAGTCGACACATACCCTGATTTTTCCATCCTTCTTTGGGACTGGTACCACATTGGCCAACCACTCGGGATATCGAGTGACCCGAATGACCTTCGATTGCAACTGCTTAATCACTTCTTCTTTGATCTTTACACTCATTTCTGTTTTAAATTTCCTTAGTTTTTGCTTGACCGGAGGGTATGCCGGGTCAGTGGGTAATTTGTGAACCACTAAATTGGTGCTTAATCCAGGCATATCATCATAGGACCAGGCAAAAACATCTTTGAATTCCCTGAGAGTTTTGATCAATTCTGTTCTGACATTCGGCTCAATGTGGATGCTAATTTTGGTCTCTTGGACGTTATCAGCGTCTCCTAGATTCACAGCCTCGGTGTCATTTAAGTTAGGCTTGGGTTTCTCTTCAAATTGGCACAGTTCTCTGTTTATTTCTTCGAAGGCTTCACCTTCGTCACATTCAGATTCATCGTCACAAACGACCTTTTGCATCATTGAGTCGGTTTCAGATTGATTTATTAGACTAGGTCGAAGATCCGCTGTGCATGCCATGTCATTAGGACCAGTAAAAAGAGAACTGTTCAGAAAGAACAAAACAAGAAATTAAAATGGGACAAAAGAAAAGAACTTTATTAAATTTGCAGGATAAAAAGGGTTCACACTTTTACAAAACGAAAGTAAAATTGGGATTACACCCTTGAATAATCCGATCAAACAAACAAACAAACAAAACATTAATCAAAGCCTACTACCAAGACTCCCCTCGGACAGGAAGAGGAGTAACCGTCCAATTGTTGGTCTTGGCCTCAGGCCCCACAAATTGTATCTCTGCTCTGCTGGAACCTTCTCCAGCTTCCACCATACTGACATCCGCAAATAGCCTCTCAAAACTCTGATTCAGGTCTTCATTTATACCGATCAAAGGTCCTCGAATCTTTGGGATCGCTGACTCCTTGGCACTTGCTTTAACAAAAGACCTTGAGAGGCGTGGCACTGGTTTAGGCAGAGACCAGACCCTCTTCTTCATTTTTCGCGCTTGCTTCCTGTCTGCTGCGGTTGGTTTGAACCCCAACCCGAAAGTTTCCAGATTCTTAGGAAGGGAGACAGGTTGGACTATCCCTTGAAGTTCAACTCCCAGGCCTTTTCCCGGCACAAACCCATTACCCAGCATTTCTGATACCATCATGACTGTTGCGGCAGCCACCCTAGGGTGCGGGATGATTTCTCCTTCAGAAATTTTGTTGGCCGACCCTGTATCGAGAATCTGGTAGACCCAGGGACCCTTGTCATCAGTGGTCTCTATGAAAGGCACAATGGTTCCGCCCATGGTGCATGTTGTATCCTCGCCGTGCAACACGACCTCTTGTCTTTCCCACTCGAACTTCACTGTCTGATGTAGGGTGGAAGGCACCGCTTTAGCTGCATGAATCCAAGGTCGTCCTAACAGCAAGTTGTAAGATACCGTGGCGTCCAACACCTGGAATTCCATGGTAAATAGGACCGGACCAATGGTTAATTCAAGTACAACATCCCCCACAGTGGCGGTTCCGTTTCCGTCAAACCCCCGGACACAGATGCTATTCTCCCGGATTCTTCCACGGTCAATCTTTAACTGGTCCAGGGTGGATAATGGACAAATATTGGCGCTTGAGCCGTTATCCACCAATACTCGAGTTACCACCGAGTCTTCACATTTGACAGCTAGGTATAGAGCTTTGTTATGCTCCGTACCTTCCACCGGCAGGTCATCATCTGAGAATGTTACCCTGTTCACCTCGAAAATCTTGCTGGCGATGGTTTCCAGGTGGTTTACAGAAATCTCACTGGGTACATGGGCCTCGTTCAATATCTTTAACAGGGCCCGACGATGTTCCTCGGAATGGAGGAGTAATGACAATAGTGAGATCTGGGCAGGTGTTTTTCTCAGCTGCTCAACCACAGAATAGTCTTGTACTTTCATCTTCCTCAGGAAGTCTTCAGCCTCTTCTTCTGACACTGGCTTCTTGGTTGCCACTGGGTTGGTTTTTCTTAACTCCACCGGGAGCAAAACATCGACCTGATCGAGTCAGCCCTTGCGCTTCACAACTGACTTCTTCCACCTGTTTTCCTTGGTACGTCACCACTGCTTTTTCATATTTCCAGGGCACAGCCCTGCTGTCAAGCATTGGCAGTTGGACCACCGGCTTTATGGTCACCCGTTCTCCACATACCCCTTTCAACATGACTGCCGGTGTGGGCAGGATCCCTGGTATTACCAACTTGCTTGGCTCGGGTTTGCTTGCTATGACGGACGGGCTCTTCCCCCATATTACTACCGGCTTGACGCCTTCTCCCTGCGACTGTACATTTGTTCCTCCACTGGTTAAGACTTCTTTTGGGGCAGCTTGGATCATCATCACTGTTTGTGAGGGTTTTCTTAATTCTCCTCCCTCACACACCAACTCAATCATGTGAGTTTCGTGGTGCGCTGGCAGTGGGTTTTGGTTGATGTTAGGAGCCTCCGGTGTCTGGACCTCGATCTTATTGGTGTCAATAAGATCCTGTATGGCATGCCTTAACTTCCAGCACTTCTCGGTATCGTGCCCGAGCATCCCTGAACAGTATTCACAACTGATTGAACGATCCAAATTCTGAGGCGGGGGATTTGGTTCCCGAGTATGGACAGGACTAACCAAACCCAATTGCCGCAGCTTGTGGAACACAGCGGTGTAGGTTTCTCCCAGTTCGGTGAAGGTTCTTTGCTTCCGCAACCTGTCATTTCTGGCATCTGGATTTCCCCGGAAACCTGCCCCTGAAGGATTTCTATATGCCCTTGGTGGAGGGTAAGTGTTTTGTGGTGGTGCATATATGTTCTGGGGAGCCGGTGCGCGCCATTGTGGGCGAACCGGAGGCTGAGTGTATACCTGGGCTTGGTGTACGGAACAATGTGGTTCTCGAGGTGGATAGAAATTTTGTGGTGGGTTGTATGGGTAGTTTGACCTGTGAGGCCTGGGTTGGTTGTAGTGCGGCCTGCCAGCCCTGGACCAACTGCCTGCCTCGATCGTGGCAACCTCTTCTTTCTTTCTTCTTAGCGCACCTCCCGTGCCGCTTTGAATAGCCTGGGTTGTGGCCTTAAGTGCCGAATAGTTTAAGATCTTGTCCGACCTCAAACCTTCTTCTATCATGACCCCTATTTTGACCACCTCGTTGAAAGATTTTCCAACCGTTGTCACCAAGTGACCAAAGTAGGTTGGATCCAATGTCTGCAAAAAGTAGTCTACCATCTCTCCCTCTCTCATGGGAGGATCGACCCTAGCTGCTTGTTCTCTCCAGCGGAACCCGAACTCGCGAAAACTTTCCCCGGGTTTCTTCCCAGTTCTCAATAACGTGAGACGGTCAGGGACTATCTCCAGGTTGTACTGGAAATGACCTGTAAAAGCCTGCGCCAGATCATCCCACGTGTACCACCTGCTGAAATCTTGCCTGGTATACCATTCCAGTGCAGATCCACTCAGACTTTGGCCGAAATAAGCTATCAAAAGCTCATCCTTGCCTCCTGCCCCTCTCATTTTGCTACAGAATCCCCGCAAATGTGCCATGGGATCACCGTGTCCTTCATATAAATCAAACTTGGGCATCTTGAACCCAGCCGGGAGTTGGACATCTGGGAAAGGGCACAGATCTTTGTATGCCACGCTGACTTGATTGCCCAACCTGTGCAAGTTCCTGAAGGATTGCTCCAGGCTTTTGAACTTTCTCAACACTTCATCCTGTTCAGGGGCCTTAACCGGTTTCTCAACCTCTGCCGGTACTTCCAAATGGGGATTGTAAGCTTGCGGCTCGGGTGCATGGAATGTGGGCTCAGGGGGATAGTATTGTGTATCATGAGCCTGAAACAATGGCTCACTGGTCGTTCTCTGCAAAGGGGCTGATGTAGGTCCCACAAAAATGGGAATATTGGGTGTTGGGAGAGGTTGATGGGGTGGTGGAGCTTGGGAATCATGAGGGCTTCTTTCTTGATGATAAAGGGGATTTGGGCGGCTTGTGGAAGGGCCAGAGTGAGGGTACTCCGGCATGTGTCCCAGTGTCTCAGGGCTCTTTTGTGTTTTGGCCAGGGCTAGCTGCATTGCATGCATCTCTAGTCCCATCCTTTCAATCTTTTCCATTGCCTCTTTTAGCAACTGGCTCATCGGCCTTTCTTCCTCATTACTATTTCTCTGAAGTAGTCATGCTTGTTGCTACCGGTCCTTTGGATCTGGTTTGGTATGAATGTGTTGCCAGAATTCTTTAACAACTAACTGTCTGGTATCAGACAACAACAAACTTTGTTAGTGTTAGAGCTTAACAGATTTGATCATAACACATAGAGGATGCAATGCACCTAGGCAGTTAACCGTTTCTACATGCTTTGCTTCAAACCACATGCGTCATCCCGGTTTGTTCATTCGTCTCTTTTTAGAGTATTCTGCGAAACCCCGCGTTTTATTTTATTTACATTTTCTTTTCTTTATTTATTAAAAGCGGTCGAATCTTATGGGGATTGCCTACGTATCACGTCCCCGCGTGAATCAGACCAGGCGTAGTTCTGCCTTAAAGCACACAATTCTTGTGAAATCATTAAATTCATTCTCAAAATTTTGCTATTACAAATTACATCAATCAAGGAATAGCAATAGTACAGACTCCACAGTTCTTAACCCATTTTAAAATAACATATGGAAAAACGACAAAGCCAAATAAACAGGACTCAACCAAAGATTAATTTTCCAACTTAGGGACCCGCGAGGCATCATTCGGCCTTTCCGCGGCCCTTGGTGTGAGGTCCCTCTGCAGGTTTTTCAACTCATTCATGATTCGGTGGACGCAACCCATGATGGAAACAAGGAGGGTCTTTCGAGGCTTTTGCTCGCATGCCAGGCATCTCATGTAGATGTAATGCCCAATCTCGTCGATCTTTCCCCGGATGTTGTCCCTTTCTGTGAACAAATGCCTTATCTGTTGGTTCTTCAATCCCAGTGTTTGCGCATTGTTGGCAAGCTGATCCTGGAACATCTCCATTTGCCTTTCCATTCTGGTCATTGCATCGTAACATTGCCTTCTGTCGGCTTGGGCATCTCGTGTTTGCTTGAGGATCCTTTCTCGAAGAGAGGCATTCGTTTCCCTTAATGTCCCGATGCTCAGTTCATACTCCCTTATGATTCGTTGCAGGCGCTGCCTCCGAGCCATCGCACCCTTTGCCCACTTGGTTCGCAATTTTGCTGTGCTGGCCCTGGCTTTTTCCAAATCTTCCTGGCATTCCGCAATCTGATCCTTTAACCCTGCTATCAATATTTTGTCTGCCCGGCTTCTCAGCTGGCTATTAGCCTCTTTTTTCATTCTCCAGATCTGAGCTTTGAGGATCTCGCCTTCTCTGATTAACCTGCTCTTTTCTCCCTCGTGGGCGGCAGACTGTAATTGGCACTCAAACCTCATATCCTGAACTTGTTGCTTCAGTTTGCCTGCTTTGACAAGATATTCCTGCTCTTTGGCCAACCAGCCCCACTGTTCTTGTGAAGATTTGGCAAATTCTTGCAGGTGAGGTCTTTTGGTCGGTCTTCCAGATGATGTCTCCCCTTTGTACCAGGCCTGATACCCGGGCGAAACTTCCCCTTTTGCCCGATTCATTACACAAGTATTTGCTTCTAAGTATTGACATTGGCTCCAAATTTGACGAACCCTTGCTTCAGGAAACTGGCCGTCGGGACCTGATCTCGATTACCTGGATGCTCAGATCCTCATCTTTCGGCACTATCTGATACCTCCCAAGTTGCCTTAAAACCCGATGCGGCGCGTATGGTTGAATACTTTTAAGTCCCATTAAGAGAAAATGGGGCCTGGCTGCTGGCATGTATATGACTTCGTCGATCGGTAACCACCCTAGCGCCCACTGTATTTGACTAGCGTTGAGGGTATGGAAATATGAGGTCCATGCTGTGACCCCTTCTGGTAGGTAGGTTTCATCAACTCTGGTATAGAACTCCTCTATGCAGGTCTTTCCAGCGGATCCATGGCTCAGAAACTGGGCTCGGTGACATAGGTGTTCGGTCATCCACATTTGCAACAACAAATTGCAACCCTCGAAAAAGCTTCCTCCGGCTTTGCAAGAAGTGAGTGCCCGGAATATATCAGATACTATCATGGGTGCCAACGTACTATCACTCTGTGTGAGCAACGTACTGACGACCCCTGCTATCTTTATGTCAATATTCCCATCTTTTCTTGGGAATACTAGTAGTCCTAGAAAAGTTATCATGAAAGCAATCCGTCTATGTTCTTCCCACTTTTGGCGATTACCTTTGCTGCACAACTGGTTTTCTGGCTTGTCGAATCCTCCTATGTGACCATATCTTTGATATACGAAACTCATGCTGCAAAAACCTTTTGCCAAGTCAGGGTTATGAATTGTTCTGACTATCTTTAAAGAGTCCAGGAACCGGTGTATTGCTACAGCTCTTGGAGCAATCAGATATTTGTGCCTCAAAGGAGTCTCAGTGCTGCCGATATACCCTGCTATTTCTTCTAAAGTTGGGGTAAGTTCAAAATCTGAGAAACGGAAGACATTGTGCGCAGGATCCCAGTGGGGGACTAGTGCCCTTATGATATCTCCTCGTGGCCTGATATCCAACAAACTCGTGAGGCCTTTCAGATACTTCTTGATTTCGTCATGCCCTTCTTTGCCCAAATCATTCCACCAGAGCCGCAATTGGAGGGGAATTTTATTCATGATTGAAAAGGGTTCATTCGGAATCGTGCTCATTCTGCACATTTATTAATAAAATTTTAACAAACAACACTTATCCTGATAAAAACAAAAATATATGCGATTTTTTGTGAATTTTGATTTTTCGTATATATACATAAAAACTTTCTAAAGAAGTCAATAACGGAAAATATTTTGGATTTTTGTTTCGAAAACTGGGAGCCTGAAAGGACTTTTCTAGACCTTTAGCAAGACAAATACTTTTTCCACAAATAAAGATATATATATACATTTTGAAGTAAAGCAAAACTTTTGAATTTTTCATATATATATATACATATATTTGCAACCAATAATAAAAGTAAAGACAACACAAGACTCTTTTTATTATTATTTTAAAAAAAAAACATTTTAAAAACAAGACAAACTCTATATTTCTATTGATATATATATATATATATTTTTTATTTTTTTTGAAAAACAGAACAACGACTTTTTTCAAAATTTTGGCAGAGTTTTGACAGTATTTGTTTTTTCTTTTTTTTTTCAACAATAAACAATCAATTCCTAACCGTTATTTCACTCTCTTTTTTTTTCACAATATTCCAAATATTCAAACACCGGTCAGCATGCGGGCATGAGACAAATAAATGCACGGACAACAATAGGATGCATCAGAATGGTCTTTTCATATCAGGTTGCTAGTCCTAGACGGACCCAACCCCTGTGTTGAGTCCCCTAAGTTATATGCAACATGATGCAAATAAGCGTTCCTACTAGGGATCCGGCATGAAGTCACGTTATTCTATGTTCAAAACCTGGGTCGGTGTTCTAGACAGTGTACCCGAGCGGACAACTCGAGTTGAGGAAGGAGCTCCTTTCCGGGAACCAAAAGGCCAGCCGGCTTAGAAACTTTCCGAGCCTCTTTTATTTAGGGTATGACACTAACAGAATAGGGAGTCTCAACCAGTGAGCACATCCCCGGAGGTAAGAAGAGAAAGGTTTCGGCACAGTTTATATACAGTTCAAATAATATCAAAGCGGTAAAAGCAGCATTTAGCACATTAGGCTCAGAACATGTAATAATCAGATAATAAATAAAGCCAAATAATAACAATTATTCTAAGCTCGAATTCTTAACCCTGAACCAGTGGTTCTGGGTATAAGATCTCCAGATCCCCAGCAGAGTCGCCAGAGCTGTCACACCTCCTTTTTCCGCACCAGAGAGGGTGCAAGGGAGTTTTTCCAATTAAAGGACAATCGAAATGGGATTGGTTTATTAATTTCAGAGTCGCCACTTGGGAGATTTAGGGTGTCCCAAGTCACCAATTTTAATCCCGAATCGAGGAAAAGAATGACTCCATATTACAGTCTGCGCACCAGAAATCCGGATAAGGAATTCTGTTAACCCGGGAGAAGGTGTTAGGCATTCCCGAGTTCCGTGGTTCTAGCACGGTCGCTCAATTGTTATATTCGGCTTGATTATCTGATTTTTATACAAGTATGAACTTATATGCCAATTTTGTCTTTTAACCGCTTTTATCATTCACTGTTATTTTATAAGACTTGCAACGTTGTGAAAACATATCTCCAACCACGTTGCATCAATGCACCCGTGATTGTTGACATATTTCGACTTGGTTGAGATTTGGATTTGGGTCACATAAATGTGCACCCGCATTTATGAAAAATAAATTATTTAAGACGCGCCTAAAGCAACTAGCGTATTTGTTTTGGGTAAGACCGTGGAATTTTACTAAACGGTCCATCCCGAAGTCCAAATAATTTTTAAGGCAAATATTTGTTGAGGGCCCCGCGATTTGTATTTTTATTTGGCGAGGCTCGTCTCGTTCTTATTTTTTAATGAATTTGCAACGTCATGGACATGCATCTCGAACCACGTCACAATCAATGTACCCGTGATTAGAAACACATTTCGAATCCGTCGAGATTTGGATTTGGGTCACATAAATGTGCACCCGAGTTTAAGAAGGTAAGGTTTATTAAAGTGTGTCCTAAAGAGACTAACGTGTTGTTATTTTAGGAGGGTTGTGAGATTTGCTAAACAACCCGTCCAGGAAACTAAATGCTTCAATAATATACATTTAACAAGGGCCCCGCATCTGCGCGTTTTGTTTATTTTCATCGAGGCTCATCTCGTTCTTATTTTAAAAGGATATCCTATAGCAACTACGTTTCTTGTCGTGTTTGTCTCTATCAATTGAAAACAGTAGATAGTCCTAATTAATTACATGCTTGCAAGCTGTTTGTAATGGAATTCGGAAATGCTTAACAAAAAAAAATCGGGACCAAAGCTGCGTGCACAGTCGGGCAAACAAATAATCATGGGCCCAAATCCAGCCCACGCGCGGTTGGCCAGACCTGGGCCACTGCTCGCTCGATGCGGGCCTGCCTGGTCTGTCTTCGACCTGGGCTCGACCTTCATGAGGTTGAGGCCCTGAATTTGTGTTCTTTTATCTTGAAACATGGTTTTAAGAGTTATATATGGCAATTTATTGGAAAGGAAAGAACTTAATTTACAGTGTACAAATTTCATGCTTGGACTACATTACAGCATATATGGCAAAGTAAACTAAATCTGAGATGCAAACTAATTCATTGATAATACTTTTAACTAGCAGCATACGTATACAAACTGATGTTCAATTACCATGCATTGACATCTACTAGGCGTGCAAGCTACTTCCAGCATCCAAACCAAAATAAAAATCATTCTACATTACATGATATTTAATGCAACAATCTACGTATAAAAGACATTCTTCAGGTTTTCTCATTTTTGTATTCATCCTCAATTTTCCAATTACATCTGACAGTGTATTAGGTGTGTACCTGGTATAGAGAACAAAAGAAGAAAGGAATGATCAGCTGGGCAGTATGCAGTAAATACAACAGCAACAGACACACAACAACAACACAACAACAACCAACTAAACCAAGTGTTTTCCACAGCCACAGATGACCAACAATGTCTCCCAGAATACAAGGACTAGCAGATAGTCGAAACCAAGCCAGCAATCCCAGGAAAGAGTAAGGAAATAACAGCAGTAACTGAGGGTTCAAATGCAGTAAAACTAACAGTTCAACAACCACAAACAACTCAGCCAATGCAAGCAACAGAACTTGGCCAAGACAGCTTTGACCAATATGCACTCTTGTACAACTTTCAGGCAGTGTTTGGTTACAATGTCTATTGGAAACTACCTTGTGTTTACGCTATTGTGATTTGAGACTCACTAGACCTCTCTTCAGACTAAAGTTTTTTTTTATTTCAGCCTTTTTGTTTTGTTTTTTCTTTTTTTTTCTGAAGACTCCCAAAAGTCCAGCCCTCTTTCAGTTCTCAAATGGCCTATTTATAAGCCATAGACTCGGTGCAGCTAGGCTTCCCTCATGCTGCAACTTGCAGCCTGCCCATACCCTGTTAAAGCCCATGCCTAAGCATCTTTGGTGCCAGCCCCTTTTGTCCCACACGCCTGGTTTTGTTTAATCAGGAGTTATGGGCATCCTTTTATTATTCAATTTAAGCCCCATACCCTTGTGTCTTGTTCCCCATTGGTATTAGTTTAATCCTAAATTAGTACCCTACTTGTCAGCCCATTTATACTAATCTTTTCTTGTCTTTTTCAACACCCCAGAATACCCCTGTCAACCTTGATTATTACTGCCCCTGCCTATTGCAGCATCAGGGCATTTTTTGAACTGATGAAAGTTCGAACTCAAGACTGCCTGGGCTGAACCTTTTCAGTCAGTTTTACAGTGCAAACAAACCATTTCAAACAATGCTGGGGCATACAGTCAGTGACAAAGCTCAATTAGTCATGCGACATTATTAGCTCATTCGATTTATTAGTTATAGAAAGCTAATCGACGATATTTATCGAGTCGACTATACTAATTATAACAGGTAATAATCAATCGCTCACATAAACTATACGTTCAGGGACCTAAAGGGCATCAGACAATTTTTGTTCAATTACTGGGGCCTATATGAGTTAACTTATCTGACGATTAAACTAATCGACGATCATGTTTATCACAGAGTACATTCAGAACACACACATAGAAAATCAATCGACCAAATAAAGGTCTTTGACAGAGATGGAAGAAATTAAGAAAACTATCAGAAAATAACAAACAAATATAACAAAGCATGCTAATGACTTAATCAGCAGTTGATATAAACGAAAAGGGAAAGAAAAACTTACCGACAAAGTTTGAAATCAAAATGGACCCCAAGTCAGACTCAACTTCGAACTCTTGAGGCCGAACAAACTTTAATCAAGGTGTTCTCACATGAGAACAACTTGATTAAGGTCTATTAGACCTTGAACCCCTGTTAAGGTCGGCTGGATTCCAAGGCTATCCGTGTTCTAGGTTTTGGATTCTCAAATCTGGTTTTTTGGGAGTTGTGGGTAGATTCGGACCAAACCAAGTTTGGTTTGGTCACGAGGAAGGTCAGGGGAGTGTCTGGTATGAAGATGGGGTGGTTTGGCATAGGTCCGGGTTCAACTCAAATCTTCAAAATAAAGATTCGAGATGAAGGAAAGTGATTCGAGTCTAGGGAGTAACAGATCCATGTTCAGGAGAGTGAGGGAGTCTTAGGGTGTTCAGGAGGTGGCCACCGGCGTCCATGCCGCCGGCTTTAATGGCGAGGGAGATGGGGGCGGCTAGGGTTTCTAATGGGAGGTCCGGGTTTGAGCTTGGGGACGAAGGGGTGGGGTGTTGGTATAGGGGGCGTGGGTGTAAGGGAAGGTTTATATATGGTCTATGGGATTGGATCTGAGCCGTTAGATCATATGATCTCAACGGCTTGGATCCGAGGGTGAGAAATGAGACGGGGTCGTTTGGTAGTGAAACGAGGTCGTTTGGTTTAAATGAGGGGTTGGGTCAGGCTGGTTATTTGGGTCGGGTTTTGAAACGGGTTACTGATAGTGTCCTGAGCCGTTGGATTGGCCTGGACGGATGGCTCAGATCGAACGCCCTCATACGGCGTCGTTTGAATTGCTGCTTAGGCAGCCGGTTTTGGACTGGATCAGTGCTGGTTTGGGCCTGTTTTTGTCTTATTTTTTGGGCCCAAATTGATTTCAACTTTCTTTTGTTTTCCAATTTAAAGGAAAAATAAAAATAACTAATAAAACAAATGAAAACAAATAACAATATGGCACTTCAACATAATTATCATACCAAATAAAAATGTTTAGGTAGGTTAAATCACAACCTAAAACGGACGATGCACACATATTTTGAATTTTCTTTTAATGACACATATTTTTTTTGTATTTTTGTTTGATAATGTCTAGATGCAAAATGGACAGACCTACAAGCGACTAATAACACATGTCACGAAAAGGGAAGAAAAAAAAATTTGTACAGCGAAGCCATTTGTTACTATTTTTCTTTTGTTTTCCTTTGGGAGTGATTGCTCGTGAAGCAAAAATCACGTGCTTACAGACCCAAAATTTCAAATTTCAACACGCACTTTTCACTTACATATGAGATCTTCTAACATACACATAAGGATCATACCACTTCAGAAAACTCCGCAGGAGATAACCCACCCGCTTTGCCTCAATCTAACATTTTTATATACCTTCCACCGTCATACACATTACACAGTCGCTTGGTCTTCCTGAGTCTGAACTCGTACCGCAACATAAAATTTACTTCACTCTCAACTGGAAAACATGAAAAGATCCTTCACGCACCCATAACTCAGGGCTATACTTCGAATCAAGATTGAATTCAAGCGCCTAATTGTTCTTCTATCCTCCAGCCGGCCTTCCTCGTTACTTCCAAGTCGCATAGATACAACTCGCAGTACTAACATGCTCACCACACAGTTATCCAGTCGTCACTTCCACTAATAGGGGCAATACTGAATATATAAGTGCAACACACTTGCTCACACAATCAGCACCTTGGTGCTCAAGCCACAGGCAAAGATCCGGCCTCAAGTTCTACATACTGGCCCAACATCAAACTCACAGAGATCACATCTCGCCCCTGGATCAGGGAATCACAAGCCATCAAGGCACGTTTGATACTGAGCGCTCATGCGCGCATGCGAGTGCGTGGAAGGAATTTCAAGAGTTACTTTTCAAGCTGGATCAAATATGCACCACAAGAATTCAAGAATGTGAAGTTTTTCCTAAAGGTTCTGCAGCCTCTCGAGGATAAATACAGACGTCTTGTACCGATACGCGAGACTCTACAAAACCTGGTCATGACTCGTGAGACCTATGAAACCTAGGCTCTAATACCAACTTGTCATGACCCAATCCCCGATCCGGTCGTGATGGCACCTCTCATGAAGACAAGTCCAGCCAACTAAACCCAATACATCCTATTTAAAGCGGTTAAACAGTTCATAAGCAGTTTAAATGTGATTAAATGATAATAATTAGCGAAAGTACAACCCGACATAGCCCAAACCAGGGTGTCACAAGTCAGAGCATCTATTAAAGTAAAAATACAAATGCAAGGCCTAAAACATATAAAATAGGACTGATAAACAAAAGGAAGAAATGCGATGTTGCGAACGCTGGCAGTCACCTCACTAAACTCCGATAACTTAGCCTCCGACCAACTCAAAACGAGCTATCGGGTGAACAAATACATGCTTCTACACGAGGTGTAGGGAGTAAAGTGAGTACTCCAACTCAGTGAGTAATAAAGGTAAAATAATAACTGAGCAGTGAGAAATCACGAAAAATGCATCAACATGCTGTATAGAGCAGTCTAAAACCCTTTGAATAAAAGCAGTGAAACTGTGATATCCTTGGAAAAACATCTTAGCTCAGTTTAAACCTCTTTTAAAAATGACTTTTTCAACTGTTACGCAAATGAATGTAAACAAATAGTGCAGATAAGCACGAAAATCCGCCCCTCGGGCACAACACTCAATTAATAGATAAATGCTAGGCGATCAGATAGATATCACACGAAGTAGCACACACACACATAATGGCAGACAGATGAAGTAAGGTAAACACATAGAACAGTACCAACACCTCTGCGTCGTGCAGCCCCATCCATATATCGATGCGGCGTGCAGCCCCAACCATATATCTCGTCGACAACGCTCACTAGGGGTGTGCAGACTCCGGGAGGGGCCCTTTAAGCTCAAGCGCAATATCAAGCCATCTCGTGGCATCAAATCTAGGCCCTTGGCCTCATATCAATATCAGTATAACACTGTTGCGGCGTATATCCCGATCCCATAGTATCCTCACATCTGGTCCTCGGCCATACTCAGTCCAAAAATCATATAAGCCCCTCATGCGTTAGTAAAAACAGTAGTTCTCAGCCTCAAAACCTCATTTAATATATCATTTTAATTTCAAAACCGAGTAAAAGTGGCTGAGTTGTACAACAGTGGAAAACAATACGACTGAGTTCAAGTAGTAGGTCAAAACAGTAAGGAAATAGTGTTAAAAATCCCCGGAGGGTTCAAATAGTAGGCTCAAAGCCCAAATATGGCAATCAGTCCAAATAACGATGAGAACAAATAAGTTTCAATCAAATATGTGGAAAAAGCGTCAATCGGGATGGGCCAAGTCACAATCCCCTACAGTAAACGACCCCACGCTCATCATCAAGTGTGTGTCTCACCTCAATATAGCACTACGATGTGCGAATCCGGGGTTTCAAACCCTCGGGATATCATTTACAATCATTACTCACCTCGAACCGGCAAAATCTCTAGTTCGTGATGCCTTTGCCCCTCAAATCGTCCTCCACGCGCGTCGAATCTATCCAAAATCAGAACAAATGCATCACAATATGCTAAGGGAACAAAGCCAAAGCAAAAACAATCAATAACGGGCACAAATCCCGAAATTACCAAAAACTCGAGCCCCAGGCCCACTTCTTGAAACTCAGAAATTTTTACATCAACGGGTTCCTTATCCTTCCACGAGTTTATACATATCAACATCATCAAAATCGTAGTTCAAATGACCCCTCAAATCCTCCATTAAAGGTCTCTTAAACTCAAGCTCTAATCCTCCATTTTTAGCCCTTTAAACCCATTAGTTACAACCCTAAATTCATGAAATTCTACTATATGAATGTGTTTTAAGTCCAAAATCCTCAACTCAACGAAGTCTCTTTGATTCCTCTCTTCAAAATCGCCCAAAGCTCCCAATTCCGAGAGCAAAAATGGTTAAACCCTTAAAAAATCGCAAAGGAAGACATATATATACTATGCCCAGACATGACCGCATATGCGGTCCAAAATCCGCTTTTGCGGTACCGCATATGCGGTCAACAAATCCGCTTCTGTGGAGTTCATTAAACCGGCCTAAGCCGCATCTGCGAACCACTTCCGCATCTGCGCTTCCGCAGATGCGATCCCTTTAGCCGCTTCTGCGGTCCAGCTCGCCTGACCTATTTTTGCTTCTGTGATGATACACCCGCATCTGCGGCGCCACATCTGCGATCCACAAACCGCAGATGCAGAAATACCAGAAGCAGCAAATCTAAAGCTGCAACACAAATTCCAATTTCCCCGCCAACTATCCGAAATCACCCCGAAGCTCCCGGGGTCTCAACCAAAAGCACGAACATGACCCAATACCTTATTCAAACTTGTTCCAATCATCAAAACACTTCAAACAACATCACACCCATCAATTCACATCGAATTCAAGCCTAAGTTTTCTAAAAACTTCTGAAATACGCTGTCAATCAAAAACCCAACCAAATCACGTCCGAATGACCTGAAATCTTGCACACACATCACAAATGACATAACGAAGCTACAATAGCTCTTGGAATTCCATTCTGACCCTCGGATCAAAATATAACCTATCAACCAGAAATCGCCAAAATACTAACTTTACCAATTCAAGCCTATTTCTACTCCGGACCTCCAAAACCAATTCCGATCACACTCCTACGTCATAAATCACCCAACAAAGCTAACCAGATCATAAAAATTCAGATCTCATCTCATATACAAATAAGTCAACTCTTGGTCAAAGCTTTCAACTGAGACTGTTCTTTTGAATTCATACCGATTTCCGTGAAAACCAAAATAAACGATTTACATCAGTCATAATACATCATACGGGGCAAGTCATGCCTGAGAACTGGCGATCAAAGTGCAAAAGCTCGTAACGACCGGTCGGGTCGTTACATCTTCCCCACTTAAACACACGTTTGTCCTCGAACGTACCCAGAGTTATTCTAAAAGCCAACCCATAGCTGAATAATTTTACCATGCATATACCCAGGGGTGATCCCACGTCACCCTATCTCATATAGGTCCAATAACACATTGGAATTGAAATATCACAATCCAATCTGGCCCATAAGCTATAGAACCACATTTCCACATCTGAAACCATCAATACGATTAAAACCTCATACCTATACTCTGAATAGTCCCGAACCAGCTGTAATAACCATGCCTGAAACCTCGGGAGCAATCCCGTAATATACCATATAACTCAAACACTCGTAGCGATAACTTCTATTCACAGCAGCTGCCCATAACAACCGAATACTGGTAGAAAACCTCTTATCGACTAAAGTCTCATTTCAACACTTTCATATACTGCCAACGATAAATGAAATACGCACTGAACCATAACCATTTCTGAGATCGACTATTCATGTAGCCATTTCTCTTTTGGCAAATACCATAGCAAATTTCCAAACCGAACCTCGACACCCAACATGCTGAAATCGAATCTGTTCGTATTCATTAATGATCCTAATGATCTTCTCTAATCCAACACATCACTCTGGTGACATGACGCGTCAATAGAGGCCTAAGCCACAACTGGCATAATATGCACCAATAAGCAACAGTCCTAACATACTCAATCATGAAAATGACTGAATAAAGGAGTTGTACCTCAAGCTTACCCATACCACCACAACACAAGACTGAGGACCCGTCTCATATCATAGAAATAGAACACCCGAATTTAACCCGCAAGGTCATATCTCCACCTAGCTTCACTGCAAAAATGCGCGATTCTATCCAAACACTGTTCCACATGAAACACCTCAAGTCACTATGCTCGAAATTGACAATCGCACACAATTTGACGCCTGGAACCAAAGCAAATCACTACACCCACGGTGAAATAAGGAACACATACCACACAGACCCGATATGACATAACCGATACGCCATCCACCGAGCAACACCCAATTACTTTTCCCGCTCGACTTCCACTATGAATCCCAATAGAACCGCACCATATGTGCCCATAACCAACAAATCATAAAGCCTCACAACATAGAAAGGCAACTCATAGATCTCCCAGATCACTAGTAAGCTCAATAACGGTCAAATCAACTTGTCCCTCAACAATATAGCTTGGGGCCAACTAAGTCGACTCATCTAGAACACGTATTCACATTGGCATGCCAACGAACTCCTTATCAAAGAAGCCCGAAGATGCTCATTCCACTACAATAACTCCTGCCGGAGCAGTACGATACGGTGCTCGCCGCCAAATCAATACTGAAATCAACAACCCTGTCCGGTGACATGCCCGGCCTCAAGGAACACATCCGGAGAGTTCCTCAACACCGGAACTGAATCAGTGGTAGAATCCTCTGCACTAACATCCATCACGAAGGCTCAATTAAGAAAGGTAATCTTTCCCAGCCGTTCGCTGGTTCTTTGAATTATAAATCACCCTACTAGAACATAATCTACCGCCCCTCGCCACTCAACCCGTGGCATTTCTGGCATAGCCCATAGCGTAATAGTCCAGAATAACCCAACAATGAGACGGCCAGTCTGAACTCCAACATCACATCCAACATCTAACATACCAACAAAGAAAAATCCACTCGAGCCTCCAAATCCTGATAGTCACTAAACAGTGCTGATACACACGATCCACAACCACAACATAGCCTGAATATGAGAACTTCCGTCTCCAAATCCACACGTCCCATGAATCACCACATCCGATCCCAATTTCACCATCCGAATACATGCTACGCCTCAAATACCCAATCATTCCATGATAGATACTCAAAAGTTTTCGCGTGCCCCCAAGCAAACTCGAATATCACCAGTTGATCTAACAAGAAAGTGCCGCAATACTACCGAAGTACCATCAACTTAATCACATTGTCTTTTCTAAAACAAATACCCTCGTCAAATCACCCCAATTAGCACTACCTCTTTCTTAATCATTTGAATCTGCCCATGCTGCCTAAGAATTCATGACTTTCCGTTCAGAACTGAACTGTAACCTTCCATATGCAATTGTCAAACCTCTACAACCCACCGCATATACCATACCATCTCAGGATAACATGAGAACTTCACCTTTCTTCCGAGCCACAAACATCTACATACTCAATTGGTCAAGAACTTTCCATTGGTCCCAATCTAGAAGAAAAATCACTATACATCCCATGCTTCGCATGCCCATAGAAAATATACATCTCCAAACCGTGGTAAAAACCATCAAGAACTCTCCGAGTTCCCTTTGCACAAATCAGACATGTCAGGACTGAATCCTTCTAACTCGATCAAGCAAAGCAAGTCATCAAAACCTAAGACCATCGCCGCAAAATACCTGAAAGAACTCATTACCTCGAACACACACAAGGAATTAATCATATCCTTACCATACCGATTCGGCCTACTATCAAACTATTCCATCTATCTAAATTTTCTTCTGATTCATTTTCAACTTGATATTCTCTCTTGATGTAGTACCACAGTTCCTCAACCTAGGCTCACCACACGAGACCCAAGAACAAGACCACAGTGTCTAAGACCTATAAGCCGCTAAATACTCGCTCAATTACTCCCAGAAACACCACATTCCAGAACATTTTACTCTGAGGAATTTCCTGCGAATCTAAATCCGTTACCTTTGATTTCCTGATACTGATACATAGAGTCCTATATTCAATATAGAAATATCACAAGTCTTGACCTCTTCCCATGAAAACACAGTTTCTAACCCCATATAAACTTTAAGATACCCAATTGTTACATGTAGAACCTTGAACATATTAGAACTATTCTCGAGAGTCACTCACTCTCTTCAAACTGCAATTAGCCTGATCAAACGAACAAAACCACCCGTGCCTCATTAGCACTCAGACACTGTAGAATGAAATCCTCATCCTAACACATCCAGGCAACTTCCTGCTCTATGCACCGAGCATTCTTTACCAACAACAACTTAAGATATCCCGTGATTTTGCTTACTATATGAAGCATAATATAACCTTTGTCAAAGTTTTTCCTCTACTCGAGTCATCCTCGGTCTCAATTTCCGCAAGCCATAATTGATTCGCCCGTACGCCTCAAACTAGAACCAACATAGCGCCTAACCGTGAAACCAACTACTCACAGTAGACTCCCCCACTTGGCTCGGTGCCATAGATCAAAATACACTCGATAACTCATAACACTTATACTCTATTGATTCCACAATGCCATAGTGAGATTAAGCTCAAATCCTTTTGTAAGCTTGTGAAAACACAGATCATCTAGTATTTTAAATATTCTGCACATCTCGTATTCATCCCCGCAACAGTTAAGCCCACTCTCTTAAGCGACCTGAAATTTCAAATTTCAACACGCACTTTTCACTTACACATGATATCTTCTAACATACACATAAGGATCACACCACTTCAGAAAACTTCGCAGGAGATAACCTACCTGCTTCGCCTTAATCTAACATTTCTGTATACCTTCCACCGTCATACACATTACACAGTCGCTTGGTCTTCCTGAGTCTGAACTCGTACCGCAACATAAAATTTACTTCACTCTCAACTGGAAAACATTAAAAGATCCTTCATGCGCCCATAACTCAGGGATATACTTCGAATCAAGATGGAATTCAAGCACCTAATAGTTCTTCTGTCCTCCAGCCAGCCTTCCTCATTACTTCCAAGTCGCATAGATACATCTCGCAGTACTAACATACTCACCACACAATTATTCAGCCGTCACTTCCACTAATAGGGGAAATACTGAATATATAAGTGCAACACACTTGCTCACACAATCAACACCTCGGTGCTCAAGCCACAGGCAAAGATCCGGCCTCAAGTTCTCTAGACTGGCCCAACATCAAACTCACACAGATCACATCTCGCCCCTCGATCAGGGAATCACAAGCCATCAAGGCACGTTTGATATTGAGCGCTTATGCGCACATGCGAGCGCGCGAAAAGAATTTCAAGAGTTACTTTTCAAGCTGGATCAAATACGCACCATAAGAATTCAAGAATGTGAAGTTTTTCCCAAAGGTTCTGCAGCCTCTCGAGGATAAATACAAATGTCTTGTACCGATCCGCGAGACTCTACTAAACCTGCTCATGACTCTTGAGACCTATGTAACCTAGGCTCTAATACCAACTTGTCACGACCCAATCCTCGATCCGGCCATGATGGCACCTCTCGTGAAGACAAGCCTATCCAACTAAACCCAATACATCCTATTTAAAGCGGTTAAACAGTTCATAAGCAGTTTAAATGTGATTAAACGATAATAATTAGTGGAAGTACAACCCGACATAGCCCAAACCGGGGTGTCACAAGTCACGAGCATCTATTAGAGTATAAATACAACTGTAAGGCCTGAAACATATAAAATAGGACTGATAAACAAAAGGGAGATATGCGGTGCTGCGAACGCTGGCAGTCACCTCACTAAACTCTGATAACTTAGCCTCCGACCAGCTCAAAAACCGCTATCGGGTGAACAAATACATGCATCTGCACACGAGGTGCAGAGAGTAAATTGAGTACTTCAACTCAGTGAGTAATAAAGGTAAATAATAACTAAGCAGTAAGAAATCACAAAAAATGCATCAACATGCTGTATAGAGCAGTCTAAAACCCTTTGAATGAAAGCAGTGAAACTGTGATATCCTTGGAAAAAGATCTTAGCTTAGTTTAAACCTCTTTTAAAAATGACTTTTTCAACTGTTACGCAAATGAATGCAAACAAATAGTGCAGATAAGCACGAAAATCCGCCCCTAGGGAACAACACTGAATTAATAGATAAATGCTAGACGATCAGATAGATATCACATGAAGTAGCACAAACACAGATAATGGCAGACAGATGAAGTAAAGTAAACACGTAGAACAGTACCAACACCGCTGCGGCGTGTAGCCCGATCCATATATTGTTGCGGCGTGCAGCCCGATCCATATATCTCGTCGACGACGCTCACTAGGGGTGTGCAGACTCCGGGAGGGGCCCCTTACGGCCCAAGCGCAATATCAAGCCATCTCGTGGCATCAAATCTAGGCCTTTTGCCTTATATCAATATCAGTATAACACTGCTGCGGCGCGCAGCACGATCCCATAGTATCCTCATATCTGGCCCTCGGCCATACTCAGTCCAGAAATCACATAAGCCCCTCAGGCGTTGGTAAAAACAGTAGTTCTCAGCCTCAAAACATCATTTAATATATCATTTTAGTTTCAAAACCGAGTAAAAGTGGCTGAGTTGTACAACAATGGAAATCAATACGACTGAGTTCAAGTAGTAGGTCAAAACAGTGATAAAATAGTGATAAAAATCCCCGGAGGGTTCAAATAGTTGGCTCGAAGCCCAAATATGGCAATCAGTCCAAATAATGATGATAAGAAATAAGTTTCAATCAAATACGCGGTAAAAGTGTTAATTGGGACGGACCAAGTTACAATTCCCTACAGTAAACAACCACATGCTCATCATCAAGCACGTGTCTCACCTCAATATAGTACTACGAAGTGCGAATCCAGGGTTTCAAACCCTCAGGAAATCATTTACAATCATTACTCACCTCGAACCGGCGAAATCTCTAGCTCGTGACGCCTTGCCCATCAAATCGGCCTCCACGCGCGTTGAATCTATCCAAAATCAGAACGAATGCATCACAATATGCTAAGGGAACAAAGCCCAAGCAAAAACAATCAATAACAGGCAAAAATCCCGAAATTACCAAAAACTCGAGCCCCAGTCCCACTTCTCGAAACTCAGAAATTTTTACATCAACGGGTTCCTTATCCTTCCACGAGTTTATACATATCAACAACATCAAAATCGGAGTTCAAATGACCCCTCAAATCCTCCATTAAAGGTCTCTTAAACTCAAGCCCTAACCCTCCATTTTTAGCCCTTTAAACCCATTAGTTACAGCCCTAAATTCATGAAATTCTACTATATGAATGTGTTTTAAGTCCAAAATCCTTAACTCAACGAAGTCTCTTTGATTCCTCTCTTCAAAATCGCCCAAAGCTCCCAATTCCGAGTGCAAAAATGGTTAAACCCTTAAAAATCGCGAAGGAAGACAAACCGCATATGCGGTCAACAAATCCGCTTCTGTGGAGTTCATTAAACCGGCCTAAGCCGCATCTGCGAACCACTTCCGCATCTGCGGTGCCGCATCTGCGATCCACAAACCGCAGATGCAGAAATACCAGAAGCAGCAAATCTAAAGTTGCAACACAAATTCCAATTTCCTCGCCAACCAGCCGAAATCACCCCGAGGCCCCCGTGGCCTCAACCAAAAGCACGAACATGACCCAATACCTTATTCAAACTTTTTCCAATCATCAAAACACTTCAAACAACATCAAATCCATCAATTCACATTGAATTCAAGCTTAAGTTTTCTAAAAACTTTTGAAATATGCTTTCGATCAAAAACTCAACCAAATCACGTCCGAATGACCTGAAATCTTGCACACACATCACAAATGACATAACGAAGCTAAAACAACTCTCGGAATCCTATTCCGACCCTCAGATCAAAATCTCACATATCAACCAGAAATCGCCAAAATACTAACTTCGCCAATTCAAGCCTATTTCTAATCCGGACCTCCAAAATAAATTCCAATCACACTCTTAAGTCATAAATCACCCAACAAAGCTAATCAAATCATAAAAATTCCGATCCGAGCTCATATACAAATAAGTCAACTCTTGGTCAAACCTTTCAAATTCAAAGCTTTCAACTGAGACTATTCTTACGAATTCATACCGATTTCCGTGAAAATCAAAACAACGATTTACATCAGTCATAATACATCATACGGGGCAAGTCATGCCCGAGAACTGGCGATCAAAGTGCAAAAGCTCGAAACGACTGGTGGGGTCGTTACATATTTTCTTGCATGGTTGAATTTTTGTTAATTAATTAAATAATTAAAAAATTGCCCAAAAAGATTAATTAATTAATCGTTGACCAAATTCAAATCCAAATCGAATCCGAATCCGAAGTCGAGCGAGTGACAATGATGGTGCGAGGCTTACTTTATTTCCAACCCATTTACTACCAAGAGAAGTGCTTTCTCAATATAAGCACATTCAATTTTCTTTCCACTACTAATGAAGGACACTTCCTCTTTCCAAAGCAAAAGGGAGCTTACTTTCCCTCTAATTTCCTTAAGATTGTTAGACAATCCGTATTACTATAATAAATAATGAAATAGTAATTTTTTTCTGAAACAGAAAATTAGCAGCAATATAATGTCGAAATATATTTTCAGAATAAAATCGAGTCCACTGAATGCACAGTGTGTCCTTATGAAAATTATTCCCTCAAGTACTCGAGGTGCTAGAATATTATCCTCCTAGGATAGAACGATTTAACTCACTAGAGTGTTGGTACCAAAAATGCCGGTGAAAAAGCGAACCACTCGAAGGCTGTAAACCATACTGGAATTTAATTATGCAGAAGAAGGAGAAAGAAGCTCAGAAAATTTCGTAAGCCATTATCTAGTATGGTTGAATTTTCGTTAATTAATTAAATAATTAAAAAAATTGTCCAAAACGATTAATCAATGAATCGTTGATCAAATCTAAATCCAAATTCGAAGCCGAGTGAGCGACGATGATGGCGCGAGGCTTACTTTATTTCCAACCTATTTACTACCAAGAGAAGTTTTCTCAATATAAGCACATTCATTTTTCTTTCCATGACCAATGAGGGACACTTGATTTTTCCATAGCAAAAGGGAGTTCACTTTCCCTCTAATTTCCTTAAGATTATTAGACAATCTGTATTACTATAATAAATAATGAAACAATAATTTTTTCTGAAACAGAAAATTAGCAACAACAGAATGTCGAAATATATTTTCGGAATAAAATCGAGTTTACTGAATGGACAGTGTGTCCTTAAGAAAACTATTACCCTCAAGTACCCGAGGTGTTGGAATATTATCCTCCCAGGATAGAACGATTTAACTCACCAGAGTATTGGTACCAAAATGCTGGTGAAACAGCGAACCACTCGAAGGCTGTAAACCACACTGGAATTTTAATTGTGCAGAAGAAGGAGAAGAAGCTCAAAAATTTCGTAAAGAAGGATTCTGGGATCAAGGCATATTTATAGCCATTTTCTGACACGGTTGAGTTTTCATTAGTTAATTAAATTAATTAATTAATTAATTTAAAGAAATTTTGTCCAAAAAGATTAATCAATGAATCGTTGACCAAATCCGAAGTCGAGCGAGCGAGCGACCGCGCGAGACTTACTTTCTTTCCAACCCATTTAATACAAAGAGAAGTGCTTTCTCAATATAAGCATATTCACTTTTCTTTCCATCATCAAAGAGAGACACTTGCTCTTTCTAAAGTAAAAGGGAGCTCACTTTCCCTCCACTTTCTTCCCTCCATTTCTCATTCATCAATCTTTTTGTCACGACCCAAACTGAAGGGCCATGACTAGCACCCGACCACACTTGCCGAGCACAAACGTACATTTCATCTAACCTTCATTATTATCTTTTAAGGCTGACGAGATCAATATAAATGGTAGACCTAGATCATGGACAACCAGCAATAAAATATGACGGCATGAACATACATAGCAGGGGATGACCAGACAATCAAGAAATTACGTATAAGGTATGAGCTACCACGCTACTATGAAAGACTATACAACAAAAACTAGCCGACAAGGCATACCAAACTATATATGAGCCGACACCTGTCTATGAGCCTCTAAAAGAACATAAGTGTTGCAACATAGCCGGAACAGGGCCCCGACATACCCATAATGTCTATAACAAAAATTGCATACCAAGACCAAGGCAAGT
Source organism: Nicotiana sylvestris (assembly GCF_000393655.2). Classification (NCBI taxonomy): domain Eukaryota; kingdom Viridiplantae; phylum Streptophyta; class Magnoliopsida; order Solanales; family Solanaceae; genus Nicotiana; species Nicotiana sylvestris. The sequence continues at coordinate 24,388,604 of NC_091060.1, forward strand.
CCGGAGAAGGGATCTCGCCAATCACCGCTGAACTGGACAGTCTACTGTGGTGGGGGAGCTGCACCTGCCTGTCTATCAGGACCTGCAGCACGACATGCAGCGTCCACAAATAAAAGGACGTCAGTACAAATAAAGTACTGAGTATGTAAGGCAAGGAACCATAAATACGATCAGTAATGTAAGCAAGGATAGAGAATATACAACCTGTAACATCTTAGTACCTCTGAGGGCTACTTACATGAAATGCATGATACATATGTATAAATACATAAACCTTTAAAGCATTCGCCTCTGTGGGCATCATCATCATCATATCGTACCCGGCCATAATAGGCTCGGTAGAATCGTACCCGGCCACGTGGAGCTCGGTAAAACCCAACTGATCAGTGGTTGCACAATAGGTGCCGTACCCGGCCAACTATAGCGTGGCTCGGTAGAGTAAAATAGATACATATATATAATGCATGCTCGACTCATGGAATCACATTCTAAACCTTTCGGAGTGACGTAAGGTCGGTATCCTCTGTACGCGTTATTAGGACTAACTCTTCACTATGAACCTTATAAGAATCAGGAAGTACCAACAACATTGATAACATAAGAATAAGAGAAGCAACATTAACATCAATCGTTCCATAAGAGGGAAAACAATGTAAGTACTGCTAGCTTCTAAGAGTAGAGTATCTTGGAAGCTCGTTCATTACATTATGTACAATCGGAGTCGTGCAAAAGAAGGAAAGGGATAGCCTCACATACCTTGTATATACTACCCCAATCTCAAGCTATGCAATTGTCAAAACTCCTTAGTCTACAATAAGAGAAACAATACTATCGTTATCATTTAAGCGTCATAACTATTATGTATCGACCACAACCTATTTTACGATGAAACGGACAGCACCTCCCCTATATATATGACCTCACACCATTCAAAACAGTCACCAAACAGCCCAAACAACATCAATAATAAACATATTGAGCCTCCCAAAATAGTCCACACACAGCCTAATCACTCCATACATACGACGACCACCGTAGTCGTGTCAAACAACCTGGAAATGTTACGAATAACTATCAGCCCATAACCCTACATATATATGGTGTTTCTCCACACCCTTCCTCATCCAAAACTCCACAAGATAGTAGTAAAATACGCAGCCCAACAACAACGCAAAACAGTCCACAAAACAATAACATTACTACCAAGCCTTTCGATATATATCTCACAAGTTCTAGCTTCAATGGCTTAGCCGCAACTTGGATAATCTTAAATACATATAGAGTAAGAGGTTCCTTACCTTTATACAGAAAGAACAACTCCAATTTGACCTTAAATTTCCATGAAATATCCCTCCAATGCTGCCACAACAACAAAAAAGTGAAACTAGCGATCAATTAGTGTTTTTCGGCACTAGAATCACTTTAGAAGGCTTGAAATCACCTAGGATTGATATTAAGAACATGAGGGAGTATTTACAGAACATAAACCCTTTAAAACAACCTCCCACACGAGCTGAAACGACACAAAAATGAGCAACAACAAGAAGAACAAGAGACTTACTAGCGCCACGGAATTCCCGACACTTGATTTGTGTTGTTTGCCCTTTTTTTGGGTCTTGAATCTTGAGAGAACCTTGAGAGGATGTTCCTAGGGTTCTAAGGTCTGAAAATAGTGAAAAGAAATGACTTAAAACGGGTTGGAGTCATCCTATATAGGTCCAAATATCTTAAACCGACTTAGTGGGCCCCATAGAGAGGTGCTTGGCGCAGTCTCGCGAAAACGCGAAAATCTCTCTACTACGAGATCGTATCGATGAACGGTTTAATGAGTTGGAAACTAGACTCATAGATCTTTAATTTGGTTGGTAGATCACCCTGTAATTCCTTGTAAATTATGAGAAAAGATTAGAAACATTTGACCTAATGTTTAAGTAAAATTATGAACCTAAGTTGCGACAACTTTTGTCGACTTTTGTTTCATAACTCGTTTGACTTCAAGACTTATGATACGGATATTATATGATTAAAATACCTTAATAAATGACCTCTTGAGTGTATTAAGCACCGCTAGATTACCTGAAAATACGAGTTACAACATCCTTGATTCGTTTAACTTCTAATACTGGTTAATCACCCTTATACACTCTTGTATCACTTAAGACCAATAGGATTGACTTCTTATCATCTCAAAGATAATTCCTTCTTGGATTTATGTTAACTAATATATGGCATGAACTAACACATGTGGATATGGGTTGTAACACCCTCCCCCCTTAGGAACATTCGTCCTCGAATGTAAGGGTTTATGGGGAGTTTAAATCATCGTGGATTCCAATGGAAATTTCCGATCAATTTTCCCCTATAAAATGGTCACTAGCAAAACTTGCAAGTAATTAAGCCCAACATATGGCTTCACAAGGCTACACAAAGCATTATGCGTATTTACATTATCTACATATCACCATTTTGTATTAAGGAGGAGTATTCTCAAATTATTGCTTACCTCATAGAGCCGTTTCACCTTCCAATGTATCCTGTCTTCCACCAGCATCCTTGTTATCTTCATTCTGGAATAAGTAAGGGTATTTAGACTTCATCTCCTCTTCTGCTTCCCATGTCATTTCTTCCATATTTTTGTTCCTCCATAATACTTTGACGGAAGCTACATCTTTTGTTCTCAGCTTGCGGACTTGCCGATCTAATATCGCCACTGGCACTTCTTCATATGATAGGTCCTCTGTAACTTGTACATCTTTGATAGGGATGACTCGAGAAGGGTCTCCAATACATTTTCTCAACATAGATACATGGAATACCGGGTGGACAAATTCCAATTCGGATGGCAATTCTAACTCATAAGCAACCTGTCCAATCCGTCGAAGAATTTTATACGGCCCGATATACCTTGGACTCAGCTTACCTTTCTTCCCAAAACGCATAATACCCTTCATTGGTGAGATCCTCAGGAAAACCCAATCACCAACCTCAAACTCTAGATCACGACGTCGGACATCAGAATAAGATTTTTGCCTGCTTTGTGCCGTCCTCAATCGCTCATGTATCACTTTCACCTTCTCAATAGCTTGGTGAATCAAATCTGGCCCATATAATTCTGTTTCACCGACTTCGAACCATCCAACTGGTGATCTACATCTCCTCCTGTATAGTGCCTCGTATGGGGCCATTTTAATACTGGAATGGTAGCTATTGTTATAGGCGAATTCTATGAGTGGAAGATGATCATCCTAATTCCCCTTAAAATCTAGAACACATGCTCGTAGCATATCTTCCAGTGTCTGAATGGTACGTTCAGCCTGTCCGTCAGTCTGCGGATGAAATGCAGTGCTGAGATTTACCTGTGTGCCTAAACCCTTCTGGAAAGACCTCCAAAAGTTAGCCGTAAATTGAGCTCCTCGGTCTGATATAATAGATATGGGCACACCATGAAGCCTAACAATCTCCTTGATATACAACTTTGCATAATCTTCAGCCGTGTAAGTTGTCTTCACTGGCAGAAAATGGGCACATTTTGTAAGTCGATCAATTATCACCCAGATGGAGTCAAACTTATGATAAGAGCGAGGTAATCCAATAATGAAGTCCATATTAATCACCTCCCACTTCCAGGTCGGAATCTCTATATTTTGAAGCAATCCACCGGGTTTCTGATGTTCTATCTTTACTTGTTGACAATTGGGACACTGGGCTACAAATTCTGCAATAGACTTCTTCATATTATCCCACCAATATTGCTCCTTGACATCATGATACATCTTTGTCGAGCCGGGATGGATGGAATATCGGGATTGATGAATCTCATTCATAATCTTCTCTCGCAACCCTGCCACATTAGGCACACACAATCGGCTCTGGTATCTCAGTGCCCCATCTTTTCCGATCCCAAAAGCCATACTTTTACACTGTTGAATGCTTTCTCTTAATCATACTTAGATAGGATCTTCATATTGTCGTGCTTTTACCTCGGCTACCAAAGATGATTCTGATGTATTCTGTACAGTAACACCTCCGTCATTAGAGTCTAACAATCTGATTCTCATATTGGCTAGCTGATGAAGCTCTTTAATCAACCCCCATCTACCTGCCTCAATATGTACTAAGCTTCCCATTGATTTACGGCTGAGAGCGTCTGCCACAACATTGGCTTTACCGGGATGATACAATATCTCGACGTCGTAGTCTTTCAATAATTCAAGCCACCTACGCTGCCTCAAATTCAACTCTTTCTGCTTGAAGATGTATTGTAAACTCTTGTGATCTGTGTAGATGTCAACATGGACGCCGTATAAGTAGTGCCGCCATATCTTCAAAGCATATATTACTGCAGCCAATTCCAAATCATGGGTTGGATAATTCTTTTCATGCTTCTTCAATTGTCTTGATGCATAAGCAATCACATTCCCACGCTGCATCAATACGCACCCCAAACCTATACCTGAGGCATCACAATATACCACATAACCTTCTGTTCCTTCAGGAAGAGTGAGCACTGGTGCAGATGTCAATCGATTCTTCAGCTCCTGAAAACTACGTTCACAAGTGTCAGACCACTGGAATTTGGTAGCTTTTTGTGTTAACTTAGTCAATGGTGATGATATAGAGGAAAATCCTTCTACAAACCGCCTATAATATCCTGCTAGCCCTAGGAAGCTGCGGACTTCTGATGGTGTTGTAGGTCTCGGCCAATTCTTTACTGCATCGATCTTCTGAGTGTCGACACTAATACCCTCATCAGATATCACATGGCCAAGGAATGCTACTGAGTTTAGCCAGAATTCACATTTGGAGAGCTTAGCATATAACTTACGATCCTGAAGCGTCTGCAATATTATCCGCAAGTGGCCCGCATGTTTCGCCTCCGAACGAGAATACACTAGAATGTCATCAATGAATACAATCACGAACACATCAAGATAGGGCCTGAATATAGTATTCATGAGATCCATAAAAGCTGCTGGGGCATTTGTTAGCCCGAACGACATCACCAAGAACTCAAAGTGCCCATATCTTGTCCGGAAGGCCGTCTTTGGAATATCCTTCTCCCTAACCCTCACCTGATGATACCCTGAACGTAAATCAATCTTAGAGAAATACTTGGCACCCTGGAGTTGGTCAAACAGGTCATCAATTCTTGGAAGTGGATACTTGTTCTTTATAGTAGACTTATTCAACTGTCGATAGTCGATACACATCCGTAACGACCCGTCTTTCTTCCGCACGAATAGGACTGGTGCACCCCAAGGTGAAGTGCTAGGCCTAATAAAGCCCTTATCTAGCAAGTCCTTCAACTGCACCTTCAACTCTCGCAACTCTGCCGGGGCCATTCTGTATGGAGGAATAGAGATCGGTTGAGTGTCAGGCAACACATCAATGCTAAACTCAATCTCCCTTTCAGGAGGAAGGCCTGGGAGTTCATCTGGGAAAACATCTGGGAATTCGTTGACCACAGGGATTGATTGTAAAGTAGGCGGTTTCGCCTCCGCATCCCTAACGCGAACGAGATGATAAATGTAACCTTTTGAGATCATTTTCCTTGCCTTAAGATAGGAAATAAACCTACCTTTCGGTGTAGCAATGTTCCCTTTCCATTCAATGACGGGTTCACCCGGAAATTGGAACCTAACCATCTTCGTACGACAGTCAACATTTGCATAGCATGAGGCCAACCAGTCCATTCCCATTATCACATCAAAATCAACCATTTCTAACTCAAATAAATTTGCCGAGGTTTGACGACTACAAATCATCACAGTGCAACCTCTATATACCCTTCTAGCAATCACAGAATCTCCTATCGGAGTAGATACCGCGAGGGGTTTACTTATCAATTCAGGTTCAATGCCAAACTTATTAGCCACAAAGGGTGTAACATAGGATAATGTAGATCCCGGATCAATCAACGCATATACATCATAAGAAAACACAGATATAATACCTGTAACAACATCTGGAGACGACTCGAGATCCTGTCGACCTACTAGAGCATAGGTTCGATTTTGAGCACCACTCGAACTCGGCACTGCACCTCTACCCCTACCACGACCTGTCGACTGCTGAAAACCCCGTGCTGGAGGTCGAACTGATGAGGAAGAACCAGACACAGATCCAGTCGGCTGAGCCATACCATCACCTCCTCTATTAGGACAATCCCGCATCATATGGCCAGGCTGCCCGCACGAATAGCATGCATCAGAACCTCGACGACACAGTCCAAAGTGGGCCTTGCCGCACTGATCACAATGTGGTGTTGGGGGTCTCATCTGACTAGTATCCCTGTGATGTTGCGAGCCAGATGCCCGCGAACTCTGACCTGGACCAGAATAGGATCGATCATATCGAGGCCTCTGAAACTGTGGAGGAGCACTAGCTACAGGTGGCGCCGAACTCCTCGAAAACTGTGGCCTGATGCGGCCTCTGAAGTCATCAGAATACCCTGCAAATCTCGCCCTCTTATGCTGGCCTCTATCCTGCTCCCTAACTGCCCTCTGCTGGCGCTTACGATCCTCTAGGGTCTGGGCATAAGCTTGAATACGGGAAATATCCATGCCCTCCACCAAGGAGGCTGTCGTACACTCATTTATTAGATGTGGTCCCAACCCATTCACGAACATATGCACCCTATCACTCATCTCGGCCACCATATGGGGAGCATACCTTGCCAAAGAATCAAACTGCATACTGTACTCTCGCACACTCATATTACCTTGTCTAAGGTTCAAGAACTTATCAGCTCTAGCTCGTCGTATCTCAACTGGCAAGTAGTGACGAAGAAAGGCCTCAGAAAATTCCTTCCACACAGCTGGAGGAGGGTTCGGACCCCTGGATCTCTCCCAACTATCATACCAGAGAACCGCTAAATCCCGTAACCGATAAGAAGCCAACTCTACTGCCTCTGTATCACTAACATGCATAACCCGAAGTGTACGATGAACTTGGTCAATAAAAGTCTGTGGGTCCTCCTTGGGGTCTGATCCGGTAAACACTGGAGGGTCTAAATTAATAAAATCACGAACTCTTGTACTAACTGGTTTCTCAGCAGCACCTGTATTCTGCCTCTGATCCTGAGCAGCTACCAAGCTAGTCAATAACTGCAAAGCACTCCGCATATCCTGGTCTGGAGTGCCAGACGGAGGAACTGGAGGCGCTGGGTGCCTTCTAATATCCTCTGGAGGAGATGGAGTAGATGAGGTATGAGAGGGCATCTCACTTTGAGCCTCACTTTGTCCTGCTCTGACTTGGGGCACCTGACTGGTACCCTCTCCCGCTGCTGTATCAAGCCGTCTACTAATCGTTTGCTTCCTAGTCGAAGGCATCACTGAAAAAAACAAGGTGAATATTAGAGACGAACACTTACGACTCAACTCTACGCACGATCTAGATTCAGGAAGAAGGTAACAACCCTAGATGTCATGTAGCCTCCTGATTATAAATGTGGCGCGCTACACATCCATAATCAAGACTCTACTAGACACGGCTCATAGACAACCCCTAGGACAGACTTGCTCTGATACCAAGTTTGTCACGACCCAAACTGAAGGGCCATGACTAGCACCCGACCACACTTGCCGAGCACCAACGTACATTTCATCTAACCTTCATTATTATCTTTTAAGGCTGACGAGATCAATATAAATGGTAGACCTAGATCATGGACAACCAGCAATAAAATATGACGGCATGAACATACATAGCAGGGGATGACCAGACAATCAAGAAACTACGTATAAGGTATGAGCTACCACGCTACTATGAAAGACTATACAACAAAAACTAGCCGACAAGGCATACCAAACTATACATGAGCCGACACCTGTCTATGAGCCTCTAAAAGAACATAAGTGTTGCAACATAGCCGGAACAGGGCCCCGACATACCCATAATGTCTATAACAAAAATTGCATACCAAGACCAAGGCAAGTCCGGAGAAGGGATCTCGCCAATCACCGCTGAACTGGACAGTCTACTGTGGTGGGGGAGCTGCACCTGCCTGTCTATCAGGACCTGCAGCATGACATGCAGCGTCCACAAATAAAAGGACGTCAGTACGAATAAAGTACTGAGTATGTAAGGCAAGGAACCATAAATACGATCAGTAATGTAAGCAAGGATAGAGAATATACAACCTGTAACATCTTAGTACCTCTGAGGGCTACTTACATGAAATGCATGATACATATGTATAAATACATAAACCTTTAAAGCATTCGCCTCTGTGGGCATCATCATCATCATATCGTACCCGGCCATAATAGGCTCGGTAGAATCGTACCCGGCCACGTGGAGCTCGGTAAAACCCAACTGATCAGTGGTTGCACAATAGGTGCCGTACCCGGCCAACTATAGCGTGGCTCGGTAGAGTAAAATAGATACATATATATAATGCATGCTCGACTCATGGAATCACATTCTAAACCTTTCGGAGTGACGTAAGGTCGGTATCCTCTGTACGCGTTATTAGGACTAACTCTTCACTATGAACCTTATAAGAATCAGGAAGTACCAACAACATTGATAACATAAGAATAAGAGAAGCAACATTAACATCAATCGTTCCATAAGAGGGAAAACAATGTAAGTACTGCTAGCTTCTAAGAGTAGAGTATCTTGGAAGCTCGTTCATTACATTATGTACAATCGGAGTCGTGCAAAAGAAGGAAAGGGATAGCCTCACATACCTTGTATATACTGCCCCAATCTCAAGCTATGCAATTGTCAAAACTCCTTAGTCTACAATAAGAGAAACAATACTATCGTTATCATTTAAGCGTCATAACTATTATGTATCGACCACAACCTATTTTACGATGAAACGGACAGCACCTCCCCTATATATATGACCTCACACCATTCAAAACAGTCACCAAACAGCCCAAACAACATCAATAATAAACATATTGAGCCTCCCAAAATAGTCCACACACAGCCTAATCACTCCATACATACGACGACCACCGTAGTCGTGTCAAACAACCTGGAAATGTTACGAATAACTATCAGCCCATAACCCTACATATATATGGTGTTTCTCCACACCCTTCCTCCTCCAAAACTCCACAAGATAGTAGTAAAATACGCAGCCCAACAACAACGCAAAACAGTCCACAAAACAATAACATTACTACCAAGCCTTTCGATATATATCTCACAAGTTCTAGCTTCAATGGCTTAGCCGCAACTTGGATAATCTTAAATACATATAGAGTAAGAGGTTACTTACCTTTATACAGAAAGAACAACTCCAATTTGACCTTAAATTTCCATGAAATATCCCTCCAATGCTGCCACAACAACAAAAAAGCGAAACTAGCGATCAATTAGTGTTTTTCGGCACTAGAATCACTTTAGAAGGCTTGAAATCACCTAGGATTGATATTAAGAACATGAGGGAGTATTTACAGAACATAAACCCTTTAAAACAACCTCCCACACGAGCTGAAACGACACAAAAATGAGCAACAACAAGAAGAACAAGAGACTTACTAGCGCCACGGAATTCCCGACACTTGATTTGTGTTGTTTGCCCTTTTTTTGGGTCTTGAATCTTGAGAGAACCTTGAGAGGATGTTCCTAGGGTTCTAAGGTCTGAAAATAGTGAAAAGAAATGACTTAAAACGGGTTGGAGTCATCCTATATAGGTCCAAATATCTTAAACCGACTTAGTGGGCCCCATAGAGAGGTGCTTGGCGGAGTCTCGCGAAAACGCGAATATCTCTCTACTCCGAGATCGTATCGATGAACGGTTTAATGAGTTGGAAACTAGACTCATAGATCTTTAATTTGGTTGGCAGAGCACCCTGTAATTCCTTGTAAATTATGAGAAAAGATTAGAAACATTTGACCTAATGTTTAAGTAAAATTATGAACCTAAGTTGCGACAACTTTTGTCGACTTTTGTTTCATAACTCGTTTGACTTCAAGACTTATGATACGGATATTATATGATTAAAATACCTTAATAAATGACCTCTTGAGTGTATTAAGCACCGCTAGATTACCTGAAAATACGAGTTACAACATCCTTGATTCGTTTAACTTCTAATACTGGTTAATCACCCTTATACACTCTTGTATCACTTAAGACCAATAGGATTGACTTCTTATCATCTCAAAGATAATTCCTTCTTGGATTTATGTTAACTAATATATGGCATGAACTAACACATGTGGATATGGGTTGTAACACTTTTAATCCCGACAAGTGTTGTACTTTGTGCTTCAATGTTTGTGTGCATTACCAAATCAAAAGAAAGATGATCGACCTAGACTTTGCGCTTACATGTTACCAATCTAGATCTCTTACAAAAGATTAGACAATATTAGAGCTACAGTTTAATGCTTATAATCAATGGTGAATGGACAATGAATATACATGTGAAAATTCACTAAAATATCTATAAAAAAAAGAGCTATGAATCTATAATTTCTAAGTTACAATGATTTTAGCGATAATAATGTTAAATATTAAACTTATTAAGTTTAATTTTCGAATTCGCCTTTAACGTAACTATGTATTACAAAACTTAATAACATGTTATTTTCATAGTATTTTCTAAGTAATAAAAATCACCGCTAAGTCCGATCCAATATAATAAATTGGTGAAGTCAAATTTATAGGTCCTCAAGATAAGCACACAATTTTGGGACTTGTTTGGAAGCTTCAGTACTTTAATTTTCAAATAAAGACTCTCTCCAAAAGTCCAAAGCATCTAAAGTTGTTTCTTATTGATTTAAACATTAGGGTATTATATGGCGTTAGTTGGCACAGTGCAAATATATTTGCAACTAATGCAGGCCAACTTATTCTCATTGGTCCACGTAAAGATAGTTCAAGTATAATTGAGCACATTATTGAACAATGCACTAAAGAGTGGGGTCCATTTATAAGTTGTGAACCTTGACCGTTTCAGGATCACGAGGGATATATTATTATTTATTATATGGAGAAAAGGTAAATAAGGGAAGATGTGGGTCAAGCAACGCGCAATGATCAATGATGCATCATCGAAATTGCGGAGAGAATGTCATCACTAATATGCGCACATCATAAAGTTAGAGGCCCTGACGTAGTGGGAATTGATGTAAGAATCATTTTGGAGAATCAGGTAAGAACCAACTTCCAATTTGTTGATGGAGTTTATTTCATCAAAATAAAGATATCTCAAAATTGACGTGGCTACACATTATTGGGATTTTTAGGTACTTTTTGATTTATACTTCTTCGGTCTCCCATTTATTGCCTATATAATTATAAAGGCATTGCATCAGTTTTTTAATCATGTTTTTGCACTCTTCTTCTACATATTTTCCCATAAACAAAATAGAGTCTACATGTTATTTGCTCCGTCATTTCAGTTTTTCGAAGTCCTATAAATTAAAGTGCCACTTTTACCGAATAAGTTTCCATTTTATCCCGAAAAAATTGATCCATAAAATATTGAGTAACAGTGAAAGGAATAAATTTCTTAAGATTGTTATTAAACTACAGAAGATTAGAAAAATAGAAACGAAAAATAATTTCTAGCCCACAAGCTTTTTGTGTGTTCTTAAGAAATTTAATCCTCTTACTTCTGCCCAAGGTTTTATGGATTAATTTCTCCTGGAATAGAACGGAAAGCTATTCTGCGAAATCAAATTTTGAATGCAGTAATTCGAAATGTGAAATATGTATGGAATCAAAGTATGTTATACATATTTATAAGTCAGTTGAAAGGATTCAAATCCTTTGGACTTGATTCATACAAATATTTGCGAAAGAACTCAATACCATCTCGCAGTGGGAAAAAGTATTTTATAAATTTTATTAACAATATTACTAGATATTACTATATTTACTTGCTTAATAATAAAGATGAAGTTGTCACAACCTAATTCCCATTAAAGGCTCTGATGACATCCAACATCGCCATTAGGCAAGCTAACAATGAACTATCTATTTAATTGCTCATTTTATTACTTTTGAAATCATAAATTTTGTTTAATAAAGAAATACGTATGGAGGCCATGGTGATATAAAGTGTAAATAAAACATAAAAGTAAAATGGTGATAATATTAGACAAAAACCATAAGCATCTACTAGAACTTTCCAAACCCAGTGTCACAAGTGCCCAAGCAATCTAATAGAATATACAAACCGCTACAATTACTGTCTGAAATAAAATAGACAAAAACATAAAATGAAACAGGAAAGGAAACTCCGGGTGTTGCAGATCGTAGCATGAGGAGCAGCTCACCACTAAGTCTTCGGATAATATGGATGCGCGCCTGAACGGATACCAGATGTACTTGCCTCAATACTTGCATAATTTGTGCAAAAGTATTGCATAAGTACGCAAATCAACGGGTACTCAGTAAGTATCTAGTCTAACCTCAAAAAAGTAGAGATGAGGGGTCAACATCGACACTTACTAGTTGTCAATAAATAAAGTGCAAGAATTATAAATAGGAATGAATACAACAATAATAATAGATTAAGAAAATAATAAATAACGTGATTATTTGACAAAATATCAATTTAAAATTCTCAAAAATCACATGCCATTTCCACAAATAAGAACCATCAAGTAAATATAAGTTCTCAAGTCATGAAATAAATATCAAGTATATTCGAACTCCTTACGATATTACGCACGAGTAACACCGGGGTCGTACAGTCCAATCCACAATAATTGTGTACATACACTATCGAGGTCGTACGGTCCGATCCATGGATGCATCTCAATATATATATATTGCTGAGACGTTCTGTCATGACCCAAATCCTCACCTGTCGTGATGGCGCCTATCGTGGTACTAGGCAAGCCGACTTTTGCAAAATTTAACGGAGGATGAATAATAGCAGTTTTAAATGATAAAATTCTCATAAAACGGGGTAAAAACTCAAAACACAATGCGGAAACAACTCTCAAATCGGGGTGTCACCGAGCTCATGAGCGTCTATACATCGCCAGTCTAGAAAATAAATGTCTATAAAAGTCTAGATAAAAGTACAATAAAAGAAAAGGATAAGGAAGGAGAAACAAGGACTGCGGACGCCGAGCAACTACCTCGAAGTCTCCAATGATCAACCGTGCGAAAGATCAACACCCACCATGTCCAGAAATACCTGGATCTACACACGAAGTGCAGGGTGTAGCGTGAGTACAGCCAACTCAGCAAGTAATAATACTAAATAAAGAACTGAAAGATAGTGACGAGCTACACAATTATAGTTCAATTTCGGTAATCTCAATAAAGAAAGTAGACATTGCTTTCAAATCCAGTAATTTAAGTTAAATCATTTTATTCATTCCAAGTTCAAGTAAAAACGGATAAAATATCTCTCAGAAGTTTTTAAAGCAGTGATAGAGGGCAACTATGTGTAACAACAATGAAATCATATACAACCTCTCAGGGCAAAAATCACTCAGTCTTCCCAGTCACTCCAACCTCACAATCACTCATTCCTCACAGTCACTCATTCCTCACAATCACTCAACATTCGACACTCGCACTCAGTAGGTACCTGCACTCACTAGGGGTGTGTACAGACTCCGTAGGGGCTCCTTCAGCCCAAGCGCTATATCAAGCCAATCATGGCTTATATCAATGAAACATGCTACAGCGTGCAGCCCGATCCCATAAATATCCTCACAATTAGGCCCTCGGTCAGTCATCAATCTCTCTAGTCTCTCGGGCTCTCAGAAATTATGAAAATCTGCCCAAACAACAATGATAGTGTATCAACAAAGAAATAATAGAGACCGAAATATGATATGCGAGTAAAAACTGAGACTGAGTACAAATAGCATTTAGCAGGTAATTCAACATATAACGCGACCTTTGTGGGTCCCAGCAGTACCAACATATAGCCTAAGCATGATTTCTAACATGTTTTACAGTCAAATTTCTATAACACATGGAGAGAATATAGCTAATAGCAAGTTATTCAACTTTACAGTTCCACAAAACGGACCAAGTCACGATTCCTACGGTGCACGCCCACACACCCGTCACCTAAAATGTGCATCACCTCCATTCTAATCACATAACACATAATTCGAGGTTTCATACCATCAGAACCAGATTTAGAACTATTACTTACTTTAATCTGAACCAAAAATCTACTACAATACGCCTTTGCCTCGCAAATCGGCCTCCAAATGCCCAGAACATAGACACAATTAGTACAATACAATCAATACGGGCTAAAGGAATCAATTCCACCAGAAAAATATGAAATTATAGCTCAAAATCCAAAATCGGCTAAAAATCGACCCCCTGGCCCATGTCTCGAAATCTAATAAAAGTCACTAAACCCGAAAGCCCATTCACTCACGATTCTAATCATACCAAATTCACCAAAATCCGACACCAAATGGCCATTCAAATCCTCAAAATCAATTCTCTAAATCCCTAGCCTCTAACCCCCCAAATTACACCTCAAAAACACACCAACTAGGTGAGAAAATCAATAGGGAGACATAATTACTAAATAGAAATGAATACAAGGAACTTACCTCAAAAATCCCCTTGAAAATTCTCTAAAAATCTCCAAAACCAAGCTAAAAAATGTTATAAATGAGAAAAATCTCGTAATCTTCATTTTGAACCTTTTTATACTGCCTAGTGATGCCTTCATCACGAACACGACCTTTCTCTTGCTTTCGCGTAGACCAAAAGCTTGGGGTCCCAACCGCCTCATCACTTCTTTGCGAATGCGTCAACATTCCCACGTTCGCGATGCACTCTCAGTCCAAACCTTCACGTTTGTATCCTCTTCTTCGCGAACGGGAAGAACAAAACTTCCTCATCCAACGGATGCCCTTCGCGAACATGCGAGGAACTCTCTCGCAAACGTGTAAGAGGAAACAAGAAAATTCACATATGCAATCTTCGGCCATCAAGCTAAGTCAAAAAATAATCCATTAACCACCCTAAACTCACCCGTGGTCGAGATACAAATCCTAGTATAGCCGAGCACTTATGAGCGAGCATATTACGATAGAGCAGATATATATGTATACCGAGCTTTATAGGGTAGGACAACTATTTTACTCACTATATTGAGAGAGTTGAGTCAGTATCAGCTGATGAGCATATCTTTAGATTATCTTTGATCCCTAGTTGCTTTCAGTTATTATATCATCAGTTCTGTTTTAGTTTTTTGTATATTGCCTTACATACTCGGTACATTATTTTGTACTGACGTCCCTTTCTGGGGGCGCTGCATTTCATGCGTGCAGGTTCAGATAGACAGACGGGTAGACCTCCTCAATAGGTGTTGCCCGAGATCATCTTTATCGGTAAGCTCCCTTTCCGTCGGAGTTGCCGAGTCTAGCAGTGTGATGTATATCTTGTGTATGCATGTAGATAGGTTATGGGTAGGTCGAGGCCCTGTTCCAATCACAATACATCTATCAGTAGAGACTTGTAGACATATCCTGTCGGTTAGTGCGGTATGTTGGGCTTATAGGCCCTGTACGTATATTTTGTTGGCCTGTCAGTTGTAGTAATTATGACGGCCTTGCCGGCCCAGCTTTATGTTGACATTATTCAATGTCAGTCTCCATTTAGTTTTATATTTTGCATCGCACATTATCTTGAAATGTGGCCCATGGCCAAAGTATGACATTACATGTTTAGAGTCTCTTAGTCGCAAGTGGTACGCAAGGATAGATGAGGCACTAGGTGCCGGTCTCGCCCCCCGGGCTCAGGGCATGACAAAAGTTGTATCAGAGCAGTTCTGTTCTAGGGAGTCTACAGGCCGTGTCTAATAGGGTCTTGTTTATAAATGTGCGGTGCACCACATTATATAAGCAGGGCACTACAGGGCATTTAGGAGTTGGTTACACTTCTTTCAAATCTAAATCATGTTGTAGCACTAAGTTATAAGAAATTTGAGTTAAACTTATGTGTTGACGTTTGCATGCACAGATGACGGTAACTAGGAAGACTACGGCTAGCCAGAGGAGAGAAACATTAGTAGGTGAAGGGACTAGCAGGGTACCCCCAACAGATGGGGCCCAATAGGAGTCGTAGGGCGAGACCCCTACCTAGCGATTATCGGCTCCTCCGCCACCTGAGGAGATTCCTAGGGATACCGCACATCCAATTCCCCACCGCTTCTACCAGATCAATACTTGAGAAATGCAGTGCATTTGTTGGCACAGTTGGTAGCTACCCAGCAACAGGCTAGGGCATCTGCTAGTGCAGGACCTTCTAAGGGATCTAGGAGTTCGAGGGTCCGAGAGTTCATTGCTTTGAATCCCCTAGAGTTCACGGGGACAGATCAGAGGGAGGACCCACAGGATTTCATAGATCAGCTTCATAGGATCTTTCAGGTTATGCATGCCACGGAGAAAGAGGCGGTTGAGTTAGTAGCTTTTCGACTCCGAGATATAGCCATCCTTTGGTATGAGGGATGGGAAAGGTCCAGGGGACGTGATGCACCTCCTGCTATTTGGGAGAATTTTTCAGATGCCTTCCTTGACCAGTACTTACCACGAGAGTCTTGACAGGCCCGACTTGGTCAGTTTCTAGCCCTCAAGCAGGGCAATATGAGTGTTCGAGAATATAGTCTCTGTTTTGACTCATTGGCCAGATATGCACCATCCATAGTTGTTACTATAAGGTATAGAATCCACAGGTTTATAGCAGGGTTGACCCCGGAGTTGACCGAGGTATGTGCCACAGCTGCATTGCAGGATAGTATGGATATCTACTGGATTCAGGCATTTGCCCATAATATTGAAAGGGGGAGGCGTCGGAAGCAGGACACGGAGAGGACTAAGCCAGTGTAGTACCCCGGAAAATTTTGAGTACTTAAGTGCTATTAGAAAGTTGATGTGTGCTAATTATATTATTTTGTATGCAGACAAGGAATATTAATATGATGGATATTAATTGAATATTATAATAAGTGTACGAGGTATATTATAAGTGATGTGGGGTCTAAGGATAGCCCTAAGTCCAAGTCAAGTTGGAAATTATATGGTAGACTAAAGTTCCAAATAAGTACGCACAAGACCTAACTTTGGAAGATCATATCTATATGTATTAAGAGTTATGTTATGGACAGCCTATCAAATGAAAGTTCTTTAAGTCTAGTTTCTAACGCTTCAAATCGTTTATCATTTGGATATTCCTACAAGAAGTTATGACCAAATTATTAAAGGCTGGCAGAGGAGCCTGCGGATGCGAAACATTCGAGGTCGCGTCCGAAAAGAGGGGCTGGCAGTGAAGTGCTACCATAACATCCGGGTCAGCATCCGAGATCCTGATAGGAGCGAATTGGGGATGCGAAGCATCCGAGGCCTCATCCGAAATATGGGCTTATAAACACAATTTCGGGGTCCATTTTCCCCATTTCATTTGGACGAATCTTGGGGTTCTACTTCACTCTCTCAAGACCTCCAACTCCTCCCATCTTCAAGGTAAACAATCCCCATTATCTTGGTGTCAAATTCCATCATTTTTACACTAGTATTGATGAAATCTACACATAAAATACTTAGATCTTCAAGAGATTTCTTCAAGAACTCAAAGGAGGGTTTTGCAAGATTTGTCTCAAAAAGGTAATCCTACACCCTTAGACGTACATGTACAGATTTATTAAGGGAATATGAGTATGAATAAGTATTGGAACTCTTGGTAAGGATATTGGAAGCCATAAGTTCACCATTTAATTACATAATTATTGTAAAGATTGAAAGATGATTATTTAATAGAACTTTGTTGGTTGGGTGTGGATGGATGGTCATATATGTGGTGTTGGAAGTTATAAATTGGTTAATCATGATGGTACGATAAATTATTGATGAATGGTGGTAGTTGGATGAGCTAATTATATGGTGAAGAGATGTAGATGTTTATGCCTACAAGGTGTTTGATAATATGCCTAAATGGCTTAAGTTATGAAATTTATTACTAATATTGGTTCCATTGGATGTTGCTATTGTAGATTGAAGGTTCTTAGTATTGTGGATCATTGTAGATATCGAGATGTTGGTGATGTTGAGCATTTTAATCAACATTGGAATGATAAAAGATGATTGAAAGCTTGTGAATATTAATAATGCGAAAGAGAGGTAAGTTGATTAAAACTTACTCTTCTTGAGGGACTTTCTCTAAAAGCATGTTTCAAGTTAATACTTAAGTTGTTTGTAAATGTGCTTTCGTACTTGTGGGGACAAACAAGTATGGATGTCTCCATGTACTAAAATATTATTTTGCATATGTAGTGTCATGCCGTTTTATAAAATTTTATTTTAAATATTGTTGGCTAAATGACACTCAAGGTAAATGTTATAAGTTTTTATCAAAACTTATGTATTGACAAGAGTATACATATTTGAGTGCTAAAGAAAAGTTTTCGTGGAAAGTATTTTTTTTTTTTGAAAATTGATGTGTAGAATAGCCCTTGTGGTATCTTTTAAATATTGATGTTACATTGCTAAAGGCTATAGCATGTAAAAGGTTGTTTATTTAATTTTTGGTCAAATGATTTAGATTTTATATAAATGCTATGATTTGATAAAAATAGATCCTTTGAAGCTACTATGCTATGAATCTATTTTTGAAGTATCAAATATTTTGGGAGTTACTTGTGTTCACCGAGATTGACTTCGGATATATTGTGTTCGTCGTCATGAAACTACACGTGTCGGTGTAGGCGTAGATGGCCACTTTGTGGTATAGACTACGGCAGAGTGCTCTCCCTCGAGAGGGTACTCTTTTATGCTATTATTAGAATGGCTGAGTCAATTCGTACGACACTACGATGAGACGACCTGAGCAAGTAGGGTATATGATACTTGCCGCTAGGTACATAACCTAGTTGACCTTCTTATGTCGGTGATGGTATGGTACTTCCAGTGAAAGGTAAGGATGCTTTTCTTATGTTTAGTTCTAAGGATCCTAAAGCGATTTCGATAACTTAAAGCATATGAAATGATTTTGTACAATTTATCCAAAATCTTGGATTGATGTAAATAATTTAAAAGTTTATATTGCGAGTTATATTTCACTTGATTGTTATTTAAAATAACAAGGGTCATGAATTGATAAAATTTCTTATCGTTTTATATCAAATATTGGTGCATTAATTTTTATAATGTTGTCCCAAGAACTTAAGTAGAGAGAGTGTATGACACTTATTGAGTACCGCTGTGGTATACTCAGCCCTTAGGGGCCCCCTTCCCGGGCCCTGCTTACTTTACATGTTTCAGGATGATGTATGATATATGGCATGCGGTCAGGCTAGGATGACTCTCTTTCCAAGGTCTTATGAAGCACCACTTTTATTTCCTGGTAGCTATCACGTTCTTCCTTATTTTATTTTGTTGGAAATTCTCCAACCGTTGTTTATTGGTTCTATTCGTTGTTATAGAGGCTCCATAGATGGTTGTGAAAGGTTGTAGTAACAGGGTTGTACATGACATTCATGAAAGTATATTTATTTTAGTTACTCTCATTGTTATTATCATGCTAGTTGTACTATACCAGCCATCTATTTCGTATTTCGTATTTCGTATCCTGTATTTCATATTTCATATCTCTTATATATTGTTGTTATTTTTATTACGCATTTTTATGGTACTAATATATCATCTCCTATTATTTTTTTTGAGCTGAGGGTCTCCTGGAAACAGCCTCTCTACCCTTCGGGGTAAGGGTAAGGTCTGCGTACATATTACCCTCCCCAGACCCCACTTGTGGGATTATACTGGGTCATTGTTGTTGTTGTTATCATTGTTATTATCATGAAAGGATGTCATGTGTGATTTTGAATTGGAAAATATTTTATCATTCAACTTGAAAATGTATATGGTTTTTGAGGAGCTTCCGCAGTTAAATTGGTTTTCATGCATATGATTTGGGTGCATCATATAGGTTGGTTCACTCGGGTTGGGTAGTGTGCCGGGTGCCGGTCACGTAGATACGTAGATTTGGGTCGTGACAAACTTGGTATCAAAGCACTAGGTTCTAAGTCGAGTCCTAGGAAGTCTATGGAGTCGTGTCAAGTAGAGTCCCTCTTATCAGTTTGTTGCCGGCCACACTTATATCGGGGAGGCTACAATGACATCTAGGGTGTTTCACTTTCTTCATACTCCAGATCGTGCGTTTGTGCCTAAAGTGAGAGTACAGATTTTTGATCATATTAATTACCTATTGTGGAAGATATAGAAGTAGCGAGAATAACGCTCAAGGTTCAAGTTATAATACAAGATGTTTTGGCTAATAGCCAGAAAGTGTCAAATTTATTCAAAATGGAAGGATAAATTGAGAATAGATTGGGACTAATACAGTTAACACGTATAACTTTGGTGGATAAGAATTATCAGTCAAATACTGAGAAATCATGGAAGAAAATAAGGTGATGATGTCATCTAGTATTGTCAGGATGGTGTCCTGACTTATAAAGAGTTTTACTAATGGGTACGAATAAGGGCACCTATGTTAGTCCCTGGATTTTAATTCATGGTTGTTGGTCAAATTTTTGGAGCGATTATTTACTATGGTAATCACCATTAATGAGTTAAGCAAAGTTCAAAAAAATAAATATAAATGAAGATGTTGCATCTTAAACTATCATGACAAGATATAGAGAGGTGATATGGATCTAATTGATTAGTCAATGTGAATTAGTTAAGTTTGTGGCAAACATAGTATGACTCATAAGGAATATGGCATAGTTAAGACAATGTCAACAATGACCAAAGACACTTTCTCGAAGGAAAAGAACAAGACTTTCTTGATTATACAGAAAAGGAAATAATATTAGATGAGGGAGATAACCCTTAATTATACTAAAGATCGGGTTTTCTCTGAGCATTATAGGTTATCGTCATGATTGTGTCATATGTAATAGAAGTGACACACAAGAAATAAAGTGCCACATGTAAGTAAGAGGTGAGGATAGACGAAACATGTCATATGTAAAACATGGGCATGATAACCTTGAGTTCCTCCAAATGATGAATGTGATACAAGTAAACGTCAACCTCTAATTATGCATGCCGAGGCATGGGAGGATAGAGTATGCTGAATTAAATGGATAAGCATAAAAATATTAAGGCATGAGATGCACAAAAAGCGTAATCTTGGAGGTTATAAGAAGCAATATAGATTGTCAGAGAAGGAAGGAAGAAAGAAAAAAAAAAGCAATATGGAATAATAATCTTGAGTTTTCTAATCGAGGTATGTTTTGTTTTATTCTGTTGAAATGATGAAAAATTGAGAATTTCCAAGAATGATCTCAAAGTAACTCTGTATATGCCCAATATTGAAAGAGCAGTTAACTTGTGAGTGAACGAATCCTTATGATTTAAGAAGAATAAATATTGAAATGGCTCATGGACTGAGTTAAAGTTGTTGGGAAGTTATACATATAATGTGTACGACGTAATGCTAAAAAACAAAATTAAAAACGGTTATGGTATGGATTTGTAGGCGGAGAAGTTACAAGAATTCTAAGTCTACATGATAATGTGTCACAAATTTCTAACATGATATGTACAGACAAGGCCAGTGATACCATGAAGAATGGGAAGATATGCAAGTATATTTTTTTATATGAATCATGTTGATGTAAATATGTGGTATTAGCTATGGGCAAAAGAGTTAGCATTATGACGAAGGCATGAGGTAATACGACCCTACAAGCATGGCATCTTTATTATAAGTATCAGCCTACTCGGTGGGATACGACAAAATAATATTTTATGAAAGGACTTAGTAGCAAGAAATATAATTTCAGAGAATATTCTATGTAATATATATATGTGTGTGTGTGTGTGTGTGCGGATTGAGAATATGATGGTGGCTTAAAGATAGAATGCGTAATTCTCGCATTTAGCAATGTGAAGATGGTGCATGTTGTGGAAAAAAATTATATAATGATTTGTGAATTTCGCCTAAGGGAGTCACACTTGTTCAGCATATTTAAGCATGAGATGAGAGGCGTAAGGCAGTCATACTTGCCAGAACTGTATTAGAGCACAGATTGAAGGTTGAAATATTAGAAGAGATTTTAATGGTAGAGTGAATATAAATGAGTGAAGTGGTACCTATAATGATGTCGTAAGGGCAGAGAATAATGACCCTTAGAAATATATGTTGCAGCTAGTAGAGACGTGATACTTAGATACAAAAATGAACAAAGAAAAGTTCTATGTGTGAGATATAAGTTTAATATTGACTTCGAGTGACAAGTAAGAGTTTGAATTGGGTTTACTCCTAAGTGGGGGAGCATCAGAACAGAAAGGATTCACCTTAAAGATAATAGTTTGAGAAATAGGATATTTTATTTACTACAGTCAAGATGAAGAGAAAATATTCGGTAATTTCATGACGGAATGAGTACAATTATCATAAAGTTTTTATTGGAATTCAAAGACTCATTACAAGTAATAGTTGCGATGTTCTTCATCAGGGATATTTAAAAGTTATGTCTAATAGTCAAAAATTTAATGGGCAACTCGAATATATTCCTACAACTTTGGGGGCATGTGCGATTTGAATTAAATTCAAGTATTGGCGTAGAACAAGGAAGTTCTTTATATTGTACGTAGGATAAAGTGGAATAAGAGGATATTTTATTTTGTGCACACTTTAGCACGAAATGAAATAGAAAAAGATAATGTAATGCACATTCCTGAATGAGAAAAGACTCTTCTATAAAATAAATAAAGTATGTCAGTAAAGTGCATGGGTTTAAAGAAGAGTACTAATATTAAAAGGGTACAAGTACTATCGTGATAACAGTGACTCTCGACAGTTGAAAACTTACGGGCTACGGTAGAATGTCTATGGTGCGCATGGTAATAAATGAAATCCCAAGTTTTGGTAGAAAAATATCTCACAATACTCAATGGGGTCAAGGAATTGTTAAAAGTTAAGAAATAAAACTAGAACACGGATGTCCGCGATTAGGTGGCAAACTAGCAACATGAAATCGAATGAAGTGAGTTGAATTGCTTTAAGAGTAAACTTGTTGGTAATAATAGTTATCAAGTTATGAATCTATCATGAGATCTAAAGGTATGAGCGAAAGTAGGGTATTAAATTGCCATATGATGGATAAATCTGAGACAAATATCTTATTAATCTTCGGAAAGATTAAAAGGATATTCCAAAATAATTTTGATGATTAGATAATATCAAAAGTTTTAAGTGGGAAAACGTTACCTGGAAACATGACTCAAAAAACAACTGACTAATTTCAAATTATTGGTTATAAGAAAATTTCGAGACTATAGGTTGGAATGGATAAGTTTACAGATACCAAATGGGCAATATAAGTTTGTTCTCACAGAGCATGAGCCACAGCTTTGAGGAAGCTGAGAATTTAGGCAGCATGGAAATGTGCC
The DNA here is from genome assembly GCF_000393655.2 of Nicotiana sylvestris. Classification (NCBI taxonomy): domain Eukaryota; kingdom Viridiplantae; phylum Streptophyta; class Magnoliopsida; order Solanales; family Solanaceae; genus Nicotiana; species Nicotiana sylvestris. The sequence goes on from NC_091060.1 coordinate 24,411,971, forward strand.
ATTCTACGTTATCCAATTTTTTTTTATTAAGGGCATCCAATCACAGAAAGATTTTTGGTTTATTTGGAGATAATTTTCAGGTACAGCTTGATGTATGCATGACTAAAGAAAATGCATGCAGGTATAATAATGATATGGGAGCTATGTGTAGTAGCTATTATTGATATTGAATGGTATTCATATATGTCACTAGTTAAAAGTTAAAAAGATTTACATTTGATGCTCTTATGGTATATGTACGGTCGAGTGGGGTCAAGATGGTACATTATATTATGTATTGTTGGTTGTTGAGTGATATTGTTATTAGTGCCCATGTGGGGTCTTGTTCTGGACAGGTTAAAGATTTTGGATAGTCCTAGTTATTGGGGAAACTCTGCCAAAAATTTTAAAAATTTGCAAAGATAGCCAAATTTTGAGGGCCATGAGTAAGTTGAGATTTTGGAAAGAAAGTATAAGACCCATGTAGTCATAAGTGCCTATGCATAATTGTTGGAGGTAAATGCATGGTAAATCTATTATTAGAAGCGACTTGTAAAACATTTGAGGACTAATGTTCTTATGTGGGGTAGAATGTAGCACCTCGGAAAATTCTGAAGTACTTAAGTGCTATTAAGAAAGTTGATGTGTGCTAATTATATTATTTTGTATGCAGACGAGGGCTATTAATATGATGGATATTAATTAAATATTATAATAACTGTACGAGGTATATTATAAATGATGTGGGGTCTAAGGATAGCCCTAAGTCCAAGTCAAGTTGGAAATTACATGGTAGACTGAAGTTCCAAATAAGTATGCACAAGAGCTAACTTTGGAGGAGCATATCTACGTATGTATTAGAAGTTATGTGATGGCCAGCCTATCAAATGAAAGGTCTTTGAGTCCAGTTTCTAATGCTTCAAACTGTTTGTCATTTGGATATTCCTACAAGAAGTTATGACCAAATTATCAAAGTCTGGCGGAGGAGCCTGCGGATGCGAAGCATCCGAGACCGCGTCCGAAAAAAGGGGCTGGCAGTGAAGTGTTGCCATAGCATCCGGATCAGCATCCGAGCTCCTGAGAGGAGTGAACTGGGGATGCAAAGCATCCGAGGCCGCATCCGAAATCTGATCCTATAAACACAATTTCGGGGTCCATTTTCCCCATTTCATTTGGACGAATCTTAGGGTTTTTCTTCACTCTCTCAAGACCTCCAACTCCTCCCATCTTCAAGCCGATGTAGGCGTAGATGGCCACTCTGTGGTATAGACTACGACAAAGTGCTCTCCCCTGAGAGGGTACTATTTTATGCTATTATTAACATGGTTGAGTCAATTCGTACGACTCTACGATGAGACGACCTGAGCAAGTAGGGTATATGATACTTGCCGCTAGGTACATAACCTAGTTGACCTTCTTATGACAGTGATGGTATGGTACTCCCAATGAAAGGTAAGGATGATTTTCTTATGTTTAGGTCTAAGGAGCCAAAAGCGATTTCGATGACTTAAAGCATATGAAATGATTTTATACGATTTATCCAAAATCTTGGATTGATGTAAATGATTTAAAAATTTATATTGCGAGTTATATTTCACTTGATTGTTATTTAAAATAACAAGGGTCATGAATTGATAAAATTTCTTATCGTTTTATATCAAATATTGGTGCATTAATTTTTATAAAGTTGTCCCAAGAACTTAAGTAAAGAGAGTCTATGACACTTATTGAGTACCGTTGTGGTGTACTCAGCCCTTAGAGGCCCTCCTCCAAGGACCTGCTTACTATACATGTTTTAGGATGATGTATGATACATGGCATGCGATCAGGCCAGGATGACTCTCTTTCCAAGGTCTTATGAAGCACTACTTTTATTTTCTGGTAGCTATCACGTTCTTCCTTATTTTATTTTGTTGGAAAACCTCCAACCGTTGGTTCTATTCTTTGTTATAGAGGCTCCATAGATGGTTGTGAAAGGTTGTTGTAACGGGGTTGTACATGACATTCATGAAAGTATATTTATTTTACTTACTCTCATTGTTATTATCATGAAAGGATGTCATGTGTGATTTTGAATTGGAAAATATTTTATCATTTAACTTGAAAATGTATATGGTTTTCGAGGACCTTCCGCAGTTAAATTGGTTTTCATGCATATGATTTGGGTGCATCATATGGGTTGTTCACTCGGATCGGGTAGTGTGCCGGGTGCCGGTCACGTAGATTTAGGTCATGACAATCTTGGTATCAGAGCACTAGGTTCTAAGTCGAGTCCTAGGAAGTCTATGGAGCCATGTAAAGTAAAGTCCCTCTTATTAGTGTGTTTCCGGCCACACTTATATCGGAGACGCTACAATGACATCTAGGGTGTTTTACTTTCTTCATACTCCAGATCGTGCGTTTGTGCCTGAAGTGAGAGTACGAATTTTTTATCGTATTATTTACCTATTGTGGAAGATATAGAAGTAGCGAGAATAATGCTCAAGGTTCAAATTATAATACAAGATGTTTTGATTAATAGCCAGAAAGTGTCAGATTTATTCAAAATGGAAGGATAAGTTGAGAATAGATTGGGACTAATACAGGTAACACGTATAACTTTGGTGAATACGAATTATCAGTCAAATACTAAGAAATCATGGAAGAAAATAAGGTGATGATGTCATCTAGTATTTTTAGGATGGTGTCCTAATTTATAAAGAGTTGTACTAATGGGTACGAATAAAGGCACCTATGTTAGACCCTGGATTTCAATTCATGGTTGTTAGTCAAATTTTTGGAGCGATTGTTTACTATGGTAATCACCATTAACGAGTTAAGAAAAGTTCAAATATATATATATATATATATATATATATATATATATATATATATATATATATATATATATATATATATAAATGAAGATGTTGCATCTTAAACTATCATGACAAGATATAGAGAGGTGATATGGATCTAATTGATAAGTCAATGTATATCAGTCAAGTTTGTGGTAGACATAATATAACTCATAAGGAATATGGCATAGTTAAGACAGTATCAACAATGACCAAAGACACCTTCCCGAAGGAAAAAGAACAAGACTTTCTTGATTATCCAGAAAAGAGAATAATATTAGATGAGGGAGATAACCCTTAATTATACTAGAGATCGGGTTTCCTCTGAGCATTATAGGTTATCGTCATGATTGTGTCATATGTAATAGAAGTGACATACAAGAAATAAAGTGCCACATGTAAGTAAGAGGTGAGGATAGACGAAGCATGTCATATGTAAAAGATGGGCATGACAACCTTGAGTTCCTCCAGATGATGAATGTGATACAAGTAAACATCAACCTCTAATTATGCATGTCGAGGCGTGGGAGGATAGAGTATGCTGACTTAAATGGCTAAGCGTGAAAATATTAAGGCATGAGATGTACAAAAGGCGTAATCTTGGAGGTTATAAGAAGCAATATGGATTGTCAGAGAAGGAAGAAAGAAATAAAAAAAGCGATATGGAATAATAATCTTGAGTTTTCTAATCGAGGTATGTTTTGTTTTATTCTGTTGAAATGATGAAAAATTGAGAATTTCCAAGAATGATCTCAAAGCAACTTTGTATATTCCCAATATTGAAAGATCAATTAACTTGTGAGTGAACGAATCCTTATGATTTAAGAAGAATAAATATTAAAATGGCTCATGGGCTGAGTTAAAGTTGTTGGGAAGTTATACATATAATGTGTACGACCTAAGGCTCAAAAACAAAATTGAAAACGGTTATGGTATGGATTTGTAGGCGGAGAAGTTACAAGAATTCTAAGTCTACATGATAATGTGTCACAAATTCCTAACATGATATGTATGGACGAGGTCAGTGATACCATGAAGAATGGGAAGATATGCAAGTATATTTTTTTTATTTGAATCATGTTGATGTAAATATATGGTGTTAGCTATGGGCAAAAGAATTTGCATTATGATGAAGGCATGAGGTAATAAGACCATACAGGCATGGCAACTTTATTATAAGTATCAGCCTACTCGGTGGGATACGTCAAAATAATGTTTTATAAAAGGACTTAGTAGCAAGAAATATAATTTCAGAGAATATTCTATTTAATATATATATATATTTTATATATATATATATATATATATATATATATATATATATATATATGCGGCTTGAGTATATGATGGTGGCCTAAAGATAGAATGCGTAATTCTCGCATTTAGCATTGTGAAGATGGTGTATGTTGTGGAAAAAAAATTATATAATGATTTGTGGATTTGGCGTAAGAGAGTCACACTTGTTCAGCATATTTAAGCACGAGATGAGAGGCATAAGGCATTCATACTTGCCAGAACTGTATTAGAGTACAGATTGAAGGTTGAAATGTTAGAAGAGATTTTTACGGTAGAGTAAATATAAAAGAGTGAAGTGGAACTATAATGATGTCGTATGGGCAGAGAATAATGACCCTTAGCAATATATGTTGCAGCTAGTAGCGACGTGATACTTGGATACAAAAATGAACAAAGAAAAGTTCTATGTGTGAGATATAAGTTTAATATTGACTTCGAGTGGCAAGTAAGAGTTTGAATTGGGTTTACTCTTAAGTGGGGGAGCATCAGAACAAAAAGGATTCACCTTAAAGATAATGGTTTGAAAAATAGGATATTTTATTTACTAGAGCCAAGTTGAATAGAAAATATTCGATAACTTCATGACAGAATAAGTACAATTACCATAAAGTTTTTGTTAGGATTCAAAGACTTATTACAAGTAATAGTTGCAATGTTCTTCATCAGGGATATTTAAAAGTTATGTCTAATAGTCATAAATTTAATGGGCAACCCGAATATATTTTTACAACTTTGGGGGCATGTGCGATTTGAATTAAATTCAAGTATTGGCGTAGAACAAGGAAGTACTTTAAATTGTACGTGGGATAAAGTGGAATAAGAGGATATTTTATTGTGTGCACACTTTAGCACGAAATGAAATAGAAAAAGGTAATGTAATGCGCATTCCTGAATGAGAAAAGACTCTTCTATACAAAAAATAAAGTATGCTAGTAAAGGGCATGGGTTTAAAGAAGAGCACTAATATTAAACCGGTACAAGTACCATCGTGATAACAGTGACTCTCGACTGTTGAAAACTTACGGGCTACGATAGAATGTCTATGGTGCGCATGGTAATAAATGAAATCCCAAGTTTTGGTAGAAATATATCATACAATACTCAATGAGGTCAAGGAATTGTTAATAGTTAAGAAATAAAACTAGAACACGAATGTCCGCGATTAGGTGGCAAACTAGTATCATGAAATCGAATGAAGTGAGTTGAATGCTTTCAGAGTAAACTTATTGGTAATAATAGTTATCAAGTTATGAATCTAGCATGAGATCTAAAGGTATGAGCGAAATTAGAGATATTAAATTACTATATGATGGATAAATCTGAGACAAATATCTTATTAATCTTCAGAAGGAATAAAAGGATATTCCAAAATAATTTTGATGATTAGAGAATATTAAAAGTCTTAAGTGGGAAAACTTTTCCTGGAAACAGGACTCAAAAGAGCAACAGACTAATTTAAAAGTATGGTTATAAGAATATTTCGAGACCATAGGTTGGAATGGATAAGTTTACAGATACCAAATGGGCAATATAAGTTTGCTCTCACCAAGCATGAGCCATAGCTTTGAGGAAGCTGAGAATTTAGGCAGCATGGAAATGTGCCATTCTATGTTATTCAATTTTTTTTTATTAAGGGCGTCCAATCACTGAGAGATTTTTGGAATATTTGGAGATACTTTTCAGGTACAGCTTGACGTATGCATGACTAAAGAAAATGCATGCAGGTATAATAATGATATGGGAGCTATGTGTAGTAGCTATTATTGATATTGAATGGTATTCATATATGTCACTAGTTAAAAATTTTAAATATTTATATTTGATACACTTATGGTATATGTATGGTCGAGTGGGGTCAAGATGGTACATTATATTGTGTATTGTTGGTTGTTGAGCGATATTGTTATTGGTACCCGTGTGGGGTCTTGTTCTGGATAGGTTAAGGATTTTGGATAGTCCAAGTTATAGGGGAAACTCTACCAAAAATTTTAAGAATTTGCAAAGATAGCCAAATTTTGAGGGCCATGAGTAAGTTGAGATTTTGGAAAGTATAAGACCCATGTAGTCATAAGTATCTATGCATAATTGTTGGAGGTAAATGGATGGTAAATCTATTATTAGAAGCGACTTGTAAAATATTCGAGGACTAATGCTCTTAAATGGGGGAGAATGTAGCACCCCGGAAAATTTTGAAGTACTTAAGTGCTATTAAGAAAGTTGATGTGTGCTAATTATATTATTTGTATGCAGACGAGGACTATTAATATGATGGATATTAATTGAATATTATAATAAGTGTACGAGGTATATTATAAGTGATGTGGGGTCTAAGGATAGTCCTAAGTCCAAGTCAAGTTGGAAATTACATGGTAGACTAAAGTTCCAAATAAGTACGCACAAGACCTAAATTTTGGACGAGCATAATTACATATGTATTAAGAGTTATGTTATGGACAAAATTATCAAAAGAAAGGTCTTTGAGTCTAGTTTCTAATGCTTTAAACCGTTTGTCATTTGGATATTCTTACAAGAAGTTATGACCAAATTATCAAAGGCTGGCGGAGGAGCATGCGGATGCGAAGCATACGAGGCCGCGTCCGAAAAGAGGGGATGGCAGTGAAGTGCTGCCATAGCATCCGGGTCAGCATCCGAGCTTCTGAGAGGAGTGAACTGGGGATGCGAAGCATCCGAGGCCGCATCCGAAATCTGGGCCTGTAAACACAATTTCGGGGTCCATTTTCCCCATTTCATTTGGACGAATCTTGGGGTTGTTCTTCACTCTCTCAAGACCTCCAACACCTCCCATATTCAAGGTAAGAAATCTCCATTATCTTGGTGTGAAATTCCATCATTTCTATACTAGTATTGATGAAATCTACACATAAAATACTTAGATCTTCAAGAGATTTCTTCAAGAACTCATAGGAGGGTTTTGCGAGAGTTCTTCCAAAAAGGAAATCCTACACCCTTAGACTTACATGTATGGATTTATTAAGGGAATATAAGTATGAATAAGTATTGGAACTCTTGGTATGGATATTGGAAGCCATAAGTTCACCATTTAATTACATAACTATTGTAGAGATTGAAAGATGATTACTTAATGAAACTTTGTTGGTTGGGTGTGGATGGATGGTCATATATGTGATGTTGGAAGTTATAAATTGGTTAATCATGATGGTAGGATAAATAATTGATGAATGGTGGTAGTTGGATAAACTAATCATATGGTGAAGAGATGTAGAGATTTATGCCTACAATGTGTTTGATAATATGTCTAAATGGCTTAAGTTATGGAATTTGTTACTAATATTGGGTCCATTGGATGTTGCTATTGTAGATTGAAGGTTCTTAGTGTTGTGAATCATTGTAGATATCGACATGTTGGTGACGTTGAGCATTTTAATCAACATTGGAATGATGGAAGATGATTGAAAGCTTGTGATTATTAATAAAGCGAAAGCGAGGTAAGTTGATTAAAACTTACTCTTCTTGAGGGACTTTCTCTAAAAGAATGTTTTAAGTTAATACTTAAGTTGTTTGCAAATGTGCTTTCGTACTTGTGGGGACAAACAAGTACGGATGTCTCCATGTACTAAAATATTATGTTGCATATGTAGCATCATGTCGTTTTGTAAATTTTATTTTAAATCTTGTTGGCTAAATGCCATTTAAGGTAGATGTTATAAGTTTTTATCAAAACTTATGTATTGACAAGAGTATAGATATTTGAGTGCTAAAGAAAAGTTTTCATGGAAAGATTTTTTTTTTGGAAATTGATGTGCAGAATAGCCCTTGTGGTATCTTTTAAAGATTGATGTTAAATTGCTAAAGGCTTTAGCATGTAAAAGGTTGTTTATTTAATTTTTTGTCAAATGATTTAGATTTTATATAAATGCTATGATTTGATAAAAATAGATCCTTTGAAGCTACTATGCTATGAATATATTTTTGAAGTATCAAATATTTTGGGAGTTACTTGTGTTCACCGAGATTGACTTCAGATATATTGTGTTCGTCGTCATGAAACTACATGTGCCGGTGTTGGCGTAGATGGCCACTTTGTGGTATAGACTACGACAGAGTGCTCTCCCCCGAGAGGGTACAATTTTATGCTATTATTATCATGGCTGAGTCGATTTGTACGGCACTACGATGAGATGACCTGAGCAAGTAGGGTATATGATACTTGCCGCTAGGTACATAACCTAGTTGACCTTCTTATGTCGGTGATGGTATGGTACTCCTAGTGAAAGGTAAGGATGATTTTCTTATGTTTAGGTCTAAGGAACCGAAAGCGATTTCGATGACTTTAAGCATATGAAATGATTTTGTACGATTTATCCAAAATCTCGGATTGATGTAAATGATTTAACAGTTTATATTGCGAGTTATATTTCAATTGATTGTTATTTAAAATAACAAGGGTCATGAATTGACAAAATTTCTTATCATTTTATATCAAATGTTGGTGCATTAATTTTTATAAAGTTGTCCCAAGAACTTAAGTAGAGAGAGTCTATGACACTTAATGAGTACCGCTGTGGTGTACTCAGCCCTTAGGGCCCCCCCTCCAGGGCGCTGCTTACTTTACATGTTTCAGGATGATGTATGATACATGGCATGCGGTCAGGCCAGGGTGACTCTCTTTCCAAGGTATTATGAAGCACCACTTTTATTTCTTGGTAGCTATCAGATTCTTCCTTATTTTATTTTGTCTGAAATTCTCCAACCGTTGGTTTTATTCTTTTTTATAGAGGCTCCATAGATGGTTGTGAAAGGTTGTAGTATCGGGGTTGTACATGACATTTATGAAAGTATATTTATTTTACTTACTCTCATTGTTATTATCATGAAAGGATGTCATGTGTGATTTAGAATTGGAAAATATTTTATCATTTAACTTGAAAATGTATATGGTTTTTGAGGAGCTTTCGTAGTTAAATTGGTTTTCATGCATATGATTTGGGTGCATCATATGGGTTGGTTCACTCGAGTCGGGTAGTGTGCCGGGTGCCGGTCACGTAGATTTGGGTCGTGACAATCAGAGCAGCGGAAGAGGATGAGATTTGCCAAATCTCAGGAGCAATCTTAGGTTAGTTACAGACCCCAGTACTTCGAACGGCCACCTAGACCTTCGCCACCTATGCTACAGGGGTAAAAGTATGACCGTTATACTCAGTCAGGACCAGGTGAGAGCTCCCAAGCGTCAAGTTTGCAGCGACAACGAGGTTCAAGGCAGACATGGCCAGTTTCACTGCGGTGTGCCATCTATGGTAGAGGGAATTTGGGCCAATGTCGAATAGGTCTCAATGCTTGCTATACATATGGATGTCCAGGGCATATGATGCGAGATTGCCCAAATAGATATTTTGAAGGTATGGCGCAACCAGCGAATTCAGCAACAGGATCAGCTATGTCCTTGCATCCTTCAGGGCACGAGTCTTAATCTTCGGTTGGTAGAGGTCGAGGCAGAGGTAGAGGGTCCAATTTAGGTGGTAACCAGAATCGTATCTATGCGCTAGCAGGTCGACAAGACCAAGAGCCCTCACCAGACATTGTGACAGGTATGTTGACCATTTGTTCTCACGATGTTTATGCCTTAATAAACCTAGGATCTACTTTATGATGTATTACCACATTTGTTGCGAGGAAATTTGGTATTGTGCCTGAAATACTAAGTAATCCTTTTGTGGTATCTACACCAATCGGAGAATTGATTATTGCTAGATGCATTTACAGAGGTTGTACGATATCAGTTTGTGGTCGTCGGACCTCAGCCGACCTAGTTAAGCTAGAGATGTTGGATTTTGATGCTATCATGAGCATGGATTGGTTGGCAGCTTGTTATGCACAGTTGATTGTCGAGAAAAGACAACCAAATTTCATTTTTCGGGTAAGCCAATCTTTGAATGGGTAGGTAATACAGCGACACTCAGAGGCAGGTTTATTTCCTATCTGAAGGCGAGGAAAATGATCGCAAAAGGGTGCATTTATCATATTGTGCGAGTTAAAGATGCAGATGCTGAGATACCTACACTTTTGTCTATTCCAGTAGTAATGGAGTACGCGGATGTATTTCCAGATGAACTTCCAAGTATTCCTCCAGAGCGAGAGATTGATTTTGGCATCGATTTGCTTCTAGGAACGCAACCAATATCCATCCCTCCATATAGAATGGCATCTGCCGAATTGAAGGAGTTGAAGGAGCATTTAAAAGATTTGATGGAGAAAGGTTTCATCAAGCCCAGTACTTTACCTTGGGGTGCACCGGTACTGTTTGTGCGGAAGAAAGACGGTTCGCTAAGGATGTGTATCGATTATAGGCAACTGAACAAGGTAATTATTAAGAATAAGTATCCCCTTCTAAGGATAGACGACTTGTTTGATCAGTTGCAGGGAGCTAGATGCTTTTCAAAAATAGATTTGAGGTCAAGGTACCACCAGGTCAGAGTTCGGGAGAAAGATATCCCATGACAGCCTTTAGGACCAGATATGGCCACTTTGAGTTCCTTGTTATGTCCTTCGGGTTGATGAATGCACCTGCCATATTTATGGACTTGATGAATAGCTTATTCTGGCCATATTTGGATCTATTCGTGATAGTCTTTATTGATGATATTCTAGTTTATTCACGTTCAGAGAATGAGCATGTGGATCACCTGCGAGCGGTACTCCAAACCATCCGTGATAATAAATTGTATGCTAAGTTTTCTAAGTGTGAGTTCTGGTTGAAGTCCATAGCATTCTTGGGACACATTGTATCCGACAGAGGTATAAAGGTAGACACTTAGAAGATTGAGGTTGTGAAATCCTGGCCTAGACCTACCACTCTGACAGATATTCGTAGCTTTCTAGGCTTACCAGGATATTACCGGAGGTTCGTAGAGGGTTTTTCTTCTCTTTCAGCACCATTAACGAAGCTGATGCAGAAAGCGACTAAGTTACAGTGGACAGAGGCCTGTGAGCGAGTTTCCAAGAGCTTATGAACAGGTTGACCTCAGCGCCAGATATAGCACTTCCAGAAGGTCCAGATGGTTATGCCATGTATTGTGATACCTCAAGTGTCGGGTTAGGATGTGTCCTGATGCAACATGGGAAAGTAATTCTGTATGCTTCACGGCAGTTAAAGAAGCATGAGCAGAATTATCCAACCCACGACCTCGAATTAGCTGAGGTTTTCCACGCACTTAGGATATGGCAGCATTATTTATATGGTGTTCATGTTGATGTGTTCACAGATCATAAAAGCCTGCAATATATCTTCAAGAATAAAAGTTGAATTTGCGACAAAGGCGATGGCTTGAGTTATTGAAAGATTACGATATTAGCATTCTCTACCATCCAGGGAAAGTTAATGTTGTAGCAGATGCCTTAAGTCGTCGATCTATGGGTACCTTAGCACATGTATAGGCTGAGAAAAGACAAATAACAAGAGAGATTCATCAATTGGCTTGTTTGGGGGTTCGGTTAGTAGACTCTGTTAATGGAGGAGTTGTACTCCAAAATACTGCAAAATCATCTCTCATAGTTGAAGTAAAGGAGAGGCAGTACGTGGATCCAGAGTTAGTCAAGTTGAGAGGCGGGTTCCACAATAGAAGAAGCCATTGTTAGAACTCAAAGGAGGTGGGGCTCTCAGATACATGGGTCGTTTGTGTGTTCCAGATGTAGCAGGGCTACGAGACAGGATTATTTCAGAGGCACATTATTCATGGTATTCCATTCACCCTGGGTCGACAAAGATGTATCATGACATTAAGGATGTGTATTGGTGGAACGATATGAATAAGAACATTGTTGAGTATGTCGCTCAATGCCCTAGTTGCCAGTAGGTGAAAATAGAGCACCAGAAGCCCGGAGGGCTAATGCAGACTATAGAGACCCCGACATGAAAATGGGAGGTGATAAACATGGACTTTATTACGGGTTTACCTCGTTTCCATCGTAAGTTTGATTCTATATGGGTGATAGTCGACTAGCTCACGAATTCAACTCATTTCCTACTAGTCAGATCTACATATATAGAAGAGGATTATGAAAAATTATATATTAAGGAGATAGTGCGACTACACAGAGTACCCGTATCTATTATATCTGACCGTGGGGCCTAGTTTACAACACATTTTTGGAAGTCATTTCAGAAAGGTCTAGGAACTCAGGTGAATCTCAGCACAACTTTTCATCCCCAAATGGATGGACAAACCGAGCGCACGATTCAGACGCTCAAGGATATGTTGCGAGCATGTGTGCTGGATTTTAAAAGAAATTGGGATGAACATCTACCTCTTATTGAGTTTTCATATAATAACAGTTACCACTCCAGTATCCAGATTGCTCCGTACAAGGTTTGTATGGGCGCAGGTGTAGATCTCCCATAGGGTAGTTTGATGTTGGAGAATCTGGGTTATATGGGCCAGACCTGGTTCAGCAGGCCATAGAAAAAGTAAAGCTTATCTGGGAGCAGCTGTTGACAGCTCATAGTCATCAGAAGTCATATTCTGACGTGCGGCGGCGAGATTTAGAGTTCGGGATAATAACTGGGTATTTTAAAGGTGTCACCTATGAAAGGTGTGATGAGATTTGGCAAGAAAGGCAAACTTAGCCCACAGTATATTGGGTCTTATAGGATCATTCGAAGAGTGTGTCAAGTATCTTATGAGCTAGAATTGCCCTCGGAATTGGAGTCTGCTCATCCGGTTTTTCACATATCTATGTTACGAAAGTACATTGGCGATCCTACCCAAGTGGTACCCACAGATGATGTACTGATAACAGAGGACTTGACATACGAGAAAATTCCGGTTGACATCCTAGACCGACAAATCCGAAAGCTACGAAATAAGAAAATAGTATCCATGAAGGTTTTATGGAGAAATAAGAAGGTGGAAGAGATGACGTGGGAAGCAGAGGAAGAAATGAAGTCTAAATACCCCCACCTATTTCAAACTGAAGATTTGACTGGAGGGTATAAAGTCACAAGCTAGTAGGTCATCAGGTAAGCTCTCATTTTTAACTCTCAGAATTTATAATGGACAGTTGTGTGGAGCCAAGAGTTGCTATTTATAGACAGTGGCCATGTGTGGCATGTATAGTAAGTTTTCTGGCTGCGTACAGGTTGGTTTTACTCTAATATACGAAAGAGGCTTCGGCAAATTTTTTCCCAAAGTATTAGAATAGACATTCGTCGACGAATGTTTTTAAGGGGGAATGATGTTACATCTCCCGCTTTTCGCACGTAAAATTTCGTCTTCAGTTAATTGACGAAGACTCGGGGGTGAGATCATCTTGACGTTAGTGTATTTACGCTATTTATAACAAGCGTAAATAAGTGTCATAAAGGATAAAGAGGTACACAGATTAAAGAAAATGAGTTTCTTTGAAAGTGGATAATTTGGAATAAAATACGGGTCGAGCAACAATACCCAATAATTATGAACTAGTATCATACAAGGTACCATGTGACCACGGTAATATAATATATAAAATATATTTAGAAATAAATAGAATTTTAAGTAATTTGGGGTAATATTTTAATTATGCAGGTAATTGGTTTATTACCAGATAACATGACATTACTTGGTTAACTAATAAGTGGATAAATTAATTAAAATACCACCCCACCCACGTGGCAAGAAGCCACAATAGTGGAAGATGACTAAGTAGTCCTTGTTGCCAAATGGCTAATTAGGAAGATGTCTAAGATATGACATATCAAGTCTTAGTAAATAAGACTTGTAACCTAGTAAGCAATTCATTGAATTTAAGTCTTAGCAAATGACTATACATTCTTTCTTTGGGTTTCAAACCAAAGACAATTAGAGACAGAATCATTTTCGTCCAAAATCTCAATTCCAATCCAACCCAAAACGTTAGAGAGCAGTATCATTTCATCCAACATAGAAAAGTTTCGTCCCAATTTCAAAAGCGCAGATACTTAAATCCGATTTTTGGGTTCTAAATTCAATCCACGAAGATTTCCAATGGGATAATTATACGGAGTTATTCCTACTCCAGGTATGTCGAGGCTACACTTTTCCTTCATTTTAGCATGATATCGTAATTACACAAGTTTAATAGCGAGGCATAAAGAAAAATTCGTATTCCGAAATTTGCGTATATTTTGCTAATCTCGCAAATTACATATATTTTCCTAGTTTTGTAAGTTACCATATTCTTCTTATCGAAACTGCATATTCTGTTGAGTATTTCCTTCTTCTGGTCAAAAGAGTAGAGAGTTTACATATATACAATATTAAAAGTATTTTCATTACCATCGGACTATAATCGATGGGCAAGCCTCTATTGGGCAACCTCTGATCAGATGGTAAGTTATATACCGAGTTTGCTATAGTCGAGCGCCTATGAGCGAGCTCAGTTGGTCGAGATGCAGTGCCTAGTATGTCTTAGCACTTATGAGCGAGCCTACTATGACAGAGCAGATATATATGTATACCGAGACTTATAGGGCCAGGCAGCTATTTTACTCACTATATTGAGAGAGTTGAGTCAGTATCAGCTGATAAGCATATCTTCATATTATCTTTGATCCCCAGTTGCTTTCAGTTATTATATCATTAGTTCTATTTTAGCTTTCAGTATATTGCCTTACATACTCGGTACATTATTTCATACTGATGTCCCTTTCTGGGGGCACTGCATTTCATGTATGCAGGTTTAGACAGATAGACCTCCTCAGTAGGTATTGCCCGAGTTCAGCTTTATCGGTAAGCTCCCTTTCTGTCGGAGTTATCGGGTCTAGTAGTGTGATGTATATCTTGTGTATATATATAGATAGGTAATGGGTATGTTGGGGCCCTGTTCTGATCACAATACATCTATCGGTAGACGCTTGCAGACATATTCTGTCGGTTAGTACAGTGTTGGGCTTATAGGCCCTGTACGTATATTTTGTTGGCCTGTCAGTTGTAGCAATTATGACGGCCTTGCCGGCCCAACTTTATGTTGACATTAGTCAGTGTCAGTCTCCATTTAATTTTATATTTTGCATCACACATTATCTTGTAATGTGGCCCATGGCCAAAGTATGACATTACATGTTTAGAGTCTCTTAGTCGCAAGTGGTACGTAATAATAGATGAGGCACTAGGTGCCGGTCTCGCCCCCGAGCTTGGGGCATGACAACGTAATTCGGGATTTCATACCCTCAGCACTAAGTTTAGATGAGTTACTTACCTCGAACAAGCCAATTCCAATACCGAGCAAGTCAAGCGATGCTCCAAAAATGTCATCTCGTGCGTTCCAACATCTGAACGGCTCGAAACTAACCAAAAATGACTCAAATGCATCAAACAATGCTAAAGGAACCAATCCCAATCAAAAAAAGTTGAATCTTTTATCAAAAGCCCAAAATTGGCGAAAAATCCCATTGCAGGCTCGCACTTCGAAACCCGAAAAACTCACAAAATCCTACAACACATTCAATTGTGAGTCCAACCATACTAATTACATCAAATTCCGATTCCGAATCGATGTTCAAAATTCAATTACTCACTTTAGAAAAGTTTTTGTTAAAATTCCCAATTTTCCAATCAAAATATGGATTAATTCAAAATGAACTTCTGTGATCATATTAAAATATTACAATTGTAGTTAGATACTGAACCCTATGAAAAGACGAGAAGAACGCCGCAAAAATCACCTCAATTGGAGCTTTAGAACTCAAGATATGCTCAAAATACCAAAAGAACACAGTCTAATTTTTTTATACATAGAAAATGGCTATAAATATGTCTTGATCCCAGATTCTTTTCTTACGAAATTTTCTGAGCTTCTTCTCCTTCATCTGCACAATTAAAATTCCAGTATGATTTACAGTCTTCGATTGGTTCGCCGTTTCACCAGCGTTTTTAGTACCAACACTTTGATGAGTTAAATCATTCTATTCTAGGAGGATAATATTCAGCACCTCAGGTACTTGAGGGGAATAACATTGTGTATTCTGTAAGCTCAATTTTATTCCAAAATTATATTTCGATATTTTGTTGCTGCTAATTTTCTGTTTCAGAAAAAAATTAATGTTTCATTATTTATTGTAGTAATACAGATTTTCTAACAACACTTTGGATAGCAAATACTCTTAGTTTGGTGGCCGATGACGTGGTTCATCAAAATTTTCTTCCAAAAGATCAAAGTGTATAAATGTTTATAACGCAATTTATGACGTAACATGCCTAAAATGCGTCTGAATTTCTTTAAAGAAATCATTGTCTTTCGTTAATTAATAGATTAGATTCATGAACCTAAACCAGGTGAATATAGTTGCTAAAATATTTTGTGTTTAAATTAGTATAATAGACATAGAAATGGAAGAACAAAGATAATTTTCAAAATTCAAAAATCATATTTACAAAAATGATATTTGTTTACCCTAAAAAACGGATAACAATTAAATTTATAAGTGGTTTTAAAGATGCGCGGCTTAATTTGATACAAGACTATAAATTGAGTTAGAATGAACAACTAAAGGTACAGTAAATTAAAACCATGCGAGGGGGATTATTCTAGCCTTAGTGTACTGTTCAACCTCAGCCG
Organism: Nicotiana sylvestris; assembly: GCF_000393655.2. NCBI lineage: Eukaryota > Viridiplantae > Streptophyta > Magnoliopsida > Solanales > Solanaceae > Nicotiana > Nicotiana sylvestris. The sequence continues at coordinate 24,428,635 of NC_091060.1, forward strand.
GAGCTCAGGCCAATATTGAGGAGCAAGAAAAAGAGCTTTTGATAACAGTAAAAATAGTAGTATATTGCTTTTTGAATACGTGTTACAATGTGTTGAATGAATTATCAGGCCCCCCTTTATATAGTACGGGAGTCCTACTCTAGATACAACTCCATAAAAGGTAAAAGAATCTTTTGTTTAACTGATTGTCGGTTCTTCATTGATACGTGCCGAGATCCACGCCGTGATATCTGACCGGTCAGAGATATTACGGCCTTTTATTGGTTGTGCGTGATTTCCCCATAATGTTCCCCGAAGCATTTCAGGGTTAGGACCGATCCCGGATCATGACCCCGATACTCTCGAGGGTGGGTGTCATGCCCTCGGACTCTGGCTCGATGTAATCCTAACATTGATTCTGGTACCTTGTCATCATGTCTCGAGCTTGGTTTATCTTATCAGAGTCTGGGGTATATTAGGAGCCCGGTTTTACCCGTATACAGATAGTTCCCTTATTTCTCGGAGAGTAAATGACGAGAAACGATATGAGCTCCCCGATTTCTTCTTCAATACACCGTGACAGAAATGACAAAAAGCCCAAAACTTCTTGTTAGTCATGTCATAATGGTCTTAAATGCGTGTCAATCATCGGTTAGTTGTCCTTAGAGGCGAAACGTCGTGGAACCCTATAAATATCCCCTCATTCGTTCATATTTTACTTTAGTCAAACCTTCTACCCTCAGGATTACTCTTTTTCATACTTTAGAATTTTTACCTCCATTACTTAAGGTTCTTCATTACATTTGCAAAATTTTTACTCATCACCCACTCAAGCCAACAAATTTGATCTTCCAACTTTCAATCTTTCTCTATCTTTTTCAAGGTTTTTCCTCATATCAATGGCAAAAACCTCGAAATCTGTTCCCCAAAAGGATATTCCTTCTTCACGGTGGACTATTGAGGTCGAGGAGACCGCCCCTGATATGGTTGTTAATGAACCGGCGGAAGAGCCCCCTTGAAGATGTTCTTTCTTGGGGGATGTTCAGTCACCGACGACTTCAAGGTTGAGAAGCCTTCTTCTGTACAGGGTCAGCATGAGGAGGCCTTGAGATACATCTGCTAAATTACTGAAGAGGACCTCCCCACTATCCGAAAAGATTGCAACTGGGCCGACAAAGACATAGTGGTCCCCGACTCCAAGGAGGCCATTGCCACCCATATCGAGGGATATCTAAGTGTTTACACTTATAACTTTACATTGGGGATGGTGGACCCGGTTATCTTAGACTTCTGCAGGAGGTATAACGTATGCCTCGGCCAAATTCATCCATCACTATGGAGGATAGTGATCCTCCTCTGATTCTTTGTGAACAAAATCAATGGGTGCTCGTTGTAACGACCCGACCGGTCGTTTTGAGCTTTTACACTTTGATCGCCAGTTCTCGGGCATGACTTGCCCCGTGTGTTGTATTATGAATTAGGTAAATTGCTGGTTTTGGTTTTCAGAGTAATCAGAATGAATTTGGAAGAATAGTTCTCAATTGAAGCTTAAAATTTGAAAAGTTTGACCAAGAGTTGACTTGTTTGTATATGATATCAGATCGGAATTTTTATGATTTGGTTAGCACCGTTAGTTGATTTGGGACTTAAGGGCGTGATCGAAATGTATTTTGGAGGTCCGTGGAAGGTTTAGGCTTGAATTGGTGAAATTGAGATTTCGGCGTTTTCCGGTTAATAGGCGAGATTTTGATATAGAGGTCAGAATGAAATTCTAGAAGTTTCAGTAGCTTTTTTGTGGAATTTGGGATGTGTGTGCAAAATTGTAGGTCATTCGGACGTGGTTTGGTTGGGTTTTTGATCAAAAGCATATTTCGGAAGATTTTGGAAACTTAGACTTGAATCTGATGTGTTTTGGGTGATTTGATGTTGTTTGAGGTGTTTTGATGATTGGAACAAGTTTGAATAAGGTTTTAGGATGTGTTGGTGCCTTTGGTTGAGGTCCCGGGGGCCTCGGATGAGTTTCGGGTGGTCATTCAAATCATTTTAGAGTTGGAAAGTTAGCACAAATTGCAGGTTCAGGTGTTGCAGAAAATTGCCCTTCACGATCGCGTAGGGTGTCTCGCGGTCGCGTAGAAGGAATTGAGGAGGCTATCCAATTGTTCTTCGCGTTCACGAATGGAGGCTCGCGATCGCATAGTATGGGAAGATTGTTCATCGTGAACACGGGCATGTGGTTTCGATCGCATAGAGTTTAGCGGGCCAGGGGTTTTGGATGAAATTTGTTCAATGCGAACGCGGGGGGAGGTCCGCGATCACGTAGGGTCAGTGGATCAAGCATTGCATTCTCAAAGTCTTGGATGTAATCGCATAGAAAAAAATTTGGAGCTGAGATTTTTGTGCTTCGGGATCGCGAAGGCTTTCCCGCGATCGCGAAGTAGGAAATATAGGACTGGGCAGAATGTTTTTAAGTCATCTTGTCCGCGATTTTGGTGCTTATTTCACCCATAGCTGCTCATTTTTGGAGATTTTTGAAGGGGGTTGTAGAGGGATTCAAAGGGAATCGTCGGGAGGTAAGATTCTTGGACTAAAAACTCAATTATTATGTGAATTCCACCTAGAAAATCATGAAAGCTAAGCCTAAAATTGAAGAACTAGGGCTTGAGAAATTGTACTTTTGAATTGGGAGTTGAAGGACCATTTGAGGTCTTATTAGAGAACTTTTGATATGTATGAAATCATGAGAAAATAAGGAATCTAATGATGTAAAAATTTCCGAGTTTCAAGAAGTGGGCCTGTGGCTCGAGTTTTGCTAATTTCGGGATTTGTGCCATTTATTGATTGTTTTCGCTTGGGCTTTATTCCCTTAGCATATTTTGACGTGCTCGTTCTAATTTTGGATAGATTCGATGCATATGGAGGCCGATTCGAGGGGCAAAGGCATCGCAAGCTAGAAATTTAGCTGGTTCGAGGTGAGTAATGATTGTAAATGATTTTCTGAGGGTTTGAAAACCCGGATTGCACATCGTAGTGCTATATTGAGGTGAGGCACACTCTTGATGACGAGCGTGGGGTTGTGTACTATTGGGGATTGTGACTTGGTCCATCCCGATTGATGATTTTACCGCGTATTTGACTGAAAACTATTTGCTATCATCATTATTTGGGCTGAATGCCATATTTGGGCCTAGTGCCAGCTATCTGAACCCTTAGGGAATTTTTGTTACTATTCCCTCACTATTTTGACTTTATACTTGAACTCAGTCATGTTATTTTCCACAGTTTTCAAAACTCAGCCAAGTTTATTTTGCTTTAACACTTGAAATGATATTTCAAATAATATTTGGGCTGAGCATCATGGTTTACTATTGCCCGAGTGGCTTATGTAATTTTGACTGAGTAAGGCCGAGGGCCTATATTGTGAGGATACTTTTGGATCGGGCTGCACGCCGCAGCAGTGAGATATTGATTTGATTATGAGGCCGAGGGCATTAGATATGTACGGCACGAGGTGGCTTGTTGATTGATATGAGGCCGAGGGCCTAGATTTGATGCCACGAGATTGCTTATTATTGCACTTGGGCCATAAGGGGCCCCTCCCAGAGTCTGTACACCCCCAGTGAGCGCGGGTACCCATTGTGATGTGAGATTGAGCCCAAGAGGTTGGTATTGTTCTAAGATTGAGCCCGAGGGGCTGGTACTGTTCTGAGATGTTGCCTGAGGGGCGGATTTAATGACATTGTGCCCGAGGGGAGAACCTTATGTGCTTATCTTTTCTTATTTGCCTGCCATTTACATGTTTAAATTGTGTATTTGTTCCCGAGGGGCGGATTTCTGTGCTTATCTGCACTAATTGTTTTGCTTTCATTTGCATAACTGTTGAAAAGGTCATTTTTAAAGAAGTTTCCAACTAAGCTAAGATGTTTTAAGAGATTTTATAGCTTTACTGCTTTCTTACTAGTTTTGAACTGCTTCTATACAACATCCTGATATGTTTTACGTGATTTCTTACCATTCAGACTTTAGTTATGATTATTACTTACTGCGTTGGAGTACTCACTTTACTCCTTGCACCTTCTGCGTAGATTCTGGTATTTATACACCCAGTAGCGGGTTTTGGCTGATCGGAGGCAGAGTCATCGAAGTTTAGTAAGGTAGCTGCCAGCATTCGCAGCACTACTTTTCTCTCTCTTCATTACATTTGTCTTATTTGTACACTTCAGGATTTCAGCTATATTTATACCCTAGTAGATGCTCGTGACTTGTGACACACCGGTTAGGTCTGTGTGGGGTTGGATTTTCCGCATTGTTATCGATATTTCTACTATTCAGTATTATTAAATCATGTTTAGACTATTTTTGTGGTGATCAACTGTTTTAAAAAGATGAATTGGGTTAAACTAGTTGGCCTTATCTTCACGAGAGGCTCCATCACGACCGAGTTCGGGGTTAGGGTCGTGACACTCGTTCACCATTGATCATCTACTCTGTTTGTACAGTCTCCGAATCTTTCAGGAGGGACTGCCAAAGCTTGTGCGTCGGGCCAGCAAAGCCCCATTCTCGAGCATCGATGAGGACTGGGATCTACGTTTGCAAGGACATTTTGTTCGGGTGAGGACCACCGACTTGATACCTGCCGAGTGGAGGTCGTTCCACGATAGGTGGAATGTATCATATACGTACAACTCCCTTTAAGCGTCGATTTTATTCTTTATCTTTCCTTTTCTTATCGGTGTTTGTTGTAGTGTAGCCCTTGATCGAGTTCCAAATGCTAATTCTTTGCTCAAGGAGTGGGTCGAGGGTATTGTGTCATAGATGCCCTATTCCGAGAGCTTATGGCACAAACTTTCGGAAGGCCGTTGCGAGGCTCGTTCCCATGATAAGGTTCCTTTCCAGAGAAAGTCGTATTGAGCTTCTTCTCCTGGAATTGCATTCTTATTTCCTTTATTTTCTTTTGCAGGTTTTCCTAAGACCGTCAAGCTTAGGCCTCTAGTCGAGGACGAGGACTTTCCTGTTGAGTCACCTGCTCTGGGGTAGGCTGGAGAGAAGAAAGGGAGGAGGGCTCTGAGTTCCTCGAGCTCGGAGAAAAAGAAATCGAGAAGGAGGCTGGTTAACAAGCCAAAGGAAACCTCCAGCTCCTGAGTGCTCTACTCAGACTCACTCCTCTAGCTCAGGGACAAGCCCGAGGAGAATGAACTCTTTATGTCCCACAAGCCATATATCCCCGAGGAACGGGCAAAAGCTGAGGAGGAAATGACGAAGGTTAATACCTCTTAAGTTTGTGAGGTCGATGCTATACTGAAGGTCGATAACTCTAGAGACGCCAGCTCTGCCCTGCATGGTGATATAAATATTTTAGGATCTCCTTCTTTCACAGAATAAATGTTCGATGAAGCCCGAACGACGAAGGAGCGATATAATGAGAGGGTCCATGGAGCGGACGATCCCCTTCAAAGCTTCTTTGATGGCATAGATTCATCCACCCTAGAGGACTCCACCGGACTGGGCGACTTAGATGTTCCGAGAAAAACTCCATCCTTGCCCCGAAGTTGGTCAACTGGTACCCGGCTCCAAGCACAGATCCTGGTCGGAAGCGATCAGTCGTCATTACCACCCGGAGGATGCCTTGATTCTTTTCACCCCCGTTGGGGTATCTAGTTATCTCCGGTCCCTAGTAACCGATGAAGACAAGGCAAAATGAATGAGGTGGATGCATTATGCCTGTTCAACGAATAACAACAGGCACTGAGCAGGGTAAGGTGCTATCAAACTTTTTTATTTTCAGCTTTAGTTCTTTATGATCCTAGTATCTCTTCTCATATTTATAGGCCTCGGTGCTCCACCATGAAACCTTCCTCAAGTATAAGGATGAGCTAAGACAACTTCAGGCCGAAGTTATGGAGCTTGCTGAGAAAAGAGACATGTACAAGCTTCTCAGCGAGCAACGTGAAGGAGAAGTTAAGAGACCTTGAGCCGAATTAGACGCAGCTCAGAAAGAACACACCGACCTAGTGGAACATGTAAAAATCTTTGAAATTAGTGATGATGAGCTAGGCACGGTGACTAATGGTCAGAACCCGTAGGTCCAACAGAAGATTGACAGGATCGACCAACTACGATCCGAGATGGATGTGATAAAGGTCGAGACCGAGGAGTGGAAATGCAAGATGGATCATTTGGCTTCGGAAAAGGAAACTAGCCGAGAGCAAATGGCCTCGTCGGAGGCTCAACTTCGAGCAGCGAGGGAGAAAGGTGAGGCTTGGTCCCAAAATATCGAAGACCTCCAGTCTCAACTAGGCTCGATTGTTGCCGATCGTGATACCCTTGCCTAGAAGCTTAAAGCGGCCAAGTCAGTAGCGAAAATAACCAGGGCCGATGCCGAGGAGATGGTGGCCCAGCATAAAGCTGATGTTGAGGCATCCCAGGTCCGCTTGAAAGATGTTATTGAATACGTGAAGTGGTAGTCCCGAAGGGAGGCCTTCGAGGAAGTTCATGCCCAGGGTTTTGACTTATCGACCGAGATCGAAAATGATAAAAGGCTTGACACTGAGGCCAAGAAGTTGGTATATCCCAAGGACGAGGAACGCTCCGATGGTTCCGGTGGGTCCGAGGGCGGAGAAGACCCCGATGGCCTCGGTGATGAGTGTTAGCACGCGATTTTTGCCCTATACGATTTACTCCCATAAAATACAAGAAAACTAATTTTTTATTTTTTTTACAAATTTTATAGGATTTCGTAGGAATTTTTATTAATTGTTTGCATTTTTCTGCGCATGTTTATCTTATTAAAATCATGAAAAATACAAAAATATCATGTATTGCATTTAGGGTTTACCTTTATATTTTTAGGATCAATTAGTTAGTTATTTGTCTTATTTAAAGTGAAAATCACAAAATTAGTTCATTTTGCATTTTTAAATTTAATTTTAGAATATTATTTTCCCTTTTCTAATTCAGGATTAAACAACTTTTTAAAATTTTTAGAAAAAGTGGGTAGTGTTACAATTTAAATCAATTTTAGGTTTAATTTAGTTTTTGTTTCATTAATTTTAGTTAAAAGAAAATTGAAAAAAAAGGACAGAGGAAATAGAGTTAATATGACTGATTTTTATTGGACCAATTACTAAAGCCCAAACCCTTTTTCTTCTCACCATCCCGCCTAGCCCAGCCAGTAACCCGGTCTAATTTTCCCCTGTTAGTAGAACGACACTGTTTCCCCTTTAGAATCCCAACCGTTGATCTCCATTGATCAAACGGTTGGGAACTAAGGCTCCCCTTAATATTTAAGTGTCGGAACCGATACCCCCCCCCCTCAGTCAACCATCTCCTCACTTTACATTCTCTGCAAAAACCCTAGAGACGTCTCCTTGAAACCCTCTGCCGGCGGTGCAACCCCAAACCGCCGCCAAAATTACACCCCATAATCCCCGGCATCTCTTCTTCCTAAACCCCAAAAATGATTTCTCTCGAATCCCTCTCAATCCGCTCTTATTTTGGATCTAAAATCAACACCCGAAACTTAAAGCTACAAATTTACCCTGACCTCGGATTTGTGGCGTGCAAAGTTAGGATTCAAGCCTTCAAGTTCTAGTGCTGATTTAACGTGAAATTGATGTTGTTCATTTGTTCTTGTCAAAGAACATGCAACTAACATTAGTTTTGGGTAAATCGGAGCAACCGAAGTTTATTTAAGTCAACTACTAGGTACTTTCTTTTATTTTTTCCTCTACCTATTTCTGTAATTTTTTCTTCTATGTTCCTTCCTTTTTCTTCCACCCTTTCTTTAATCGGTATCCTTCTATTCCTCTTCATCTCGGTTGGGTTTAGAAATCATAGATTTTTCATTCATTTAATTCGGTTATAATAATAGGTTAAGAAGCAATTAAACTCTTTGTTAGCACTTGTTAATTTTCCTTTTTCCTTTTACTTCTTCTCTTCTATTCTGCTTCGTTAGAAGATCTCATATCAGTAGGATTCAGAATTGGGTTAGTTTGAACATTCTTGTGAATTCATTTGATTAGACTTGGATTTGGGTTTGCTAGTGCAAGAAGGCCAAAGAGCTTGTTGAAGTTTGCTAATGCAGAAGCCCAAGAGAATTTGGGGCAGTCTGTTTCAAATATATGGTTTGTTTGAAGTAATTACCAAACCTTTGAGGGGTAGTTTAGGAAATTGGATAGGGGGAATCTTTCCTAACTGTTTGGGAAGGTTCCAGGAAGGTGGGGATTGGGTAGTTCAGCAAATAGGTTTAAAATTTCAGGGTTTAAATTGAACAAAATGGGAATTTATGAGGGGTAATTTTGAATGAATAGAATCAGGTACTGCTTCCCTAAGATCTTACTATATAAGGCATGTTTCATTCATTTTCTGGCAGAGATCACAATGCTAAAAAATAGCAAACAGCTGAAACCTCTTCTCTGAAAATATTGATACTTGTTTTCAACGTTTCACTCTTTCCTTTTTTTCCACAAAATTTTAAGAAGAACCATTCTTTAGATTTCTGGTGGTTTTGGAGTCAAGAAAATGGTTTAATCTGAAGCTGGTGTTGATTATTGTTGTATTTTGTTGTTGCTTTTCTATTGCTTATTTAGCTCTTGTCACGTTTAAAAATTTACTCCTTTGCTTTGTTCGTTTATAACCAGGAATGTAAGTTGAATCCCTATGGCATATGAATAATACACGTGAAGCTTTAGAGTTTGTTGGTTGTTAATATTCAATTGATGCCTGTTTGCTTTGCTGGAGATCGATTCCATGTTGTTGGAATTTATTGTACTCTGTTCCCCTCCCCATTCTGTTTTGTAGTCTATTAGAAGTAAGCTAAAATTGGTCCATGATAGATGTGTGTTTTGAGTTTAAACTACATTGTAAGGGGTGGGAGGTGTTTGTGCCTCCTAAATTGCTTTGGAATTTTTTTTGAAGTTTCAATCTGTTAATACTATGGTTTATCATAAGATGTATTTGAAGGTGATATGTGTAATGGGAAATGTTCTTTAGAAAGGAGTTGAAAGATTACTGTTGTGGGGTATATGAAATGTGGGTTCAATATGTTTAAAATACAATATTCAGCATGTATATGTTTCCTGGGTTTTAATTTGATAGAACAGATCGTGTGTGCGTTAATATGGTTTGATAATAGTTTAATGATCGAAGTTCATGTTGTAGCATTAGTAACAGTAACAATTCGAGGTTTATAATATCATTGTTGAATTGTATATGAGGCTATTTCATGTGAGTAGTGATTGTTTATGGCCTTAGTTGGGCCTTAATTCTTGTACATTCTTGCCAAGGTTTTGGAGAAGTTGATTCAGGCCCAAATGGGGGCCGTTAGGAATGTTTGAGGAATTTTCTTTTGGGATCTACCTTGAGCCCAACCCCCGAAAGCAGTATGTTTCCCAAATAATTACTGAGTGCATTATAGCGTGGGGCCCAATTTCAGGTGGCCCAGCCTCAAGCTGGGGCATTTTCAGATTAATATCGATTTTTGTTTCTCTTATAGTTCATTTAGCTTAATTCGATTTTTTGGTTGGTGTTGTGATGAAGTTGTTTTGAATTAATCTCAACGATTTCCATGTTTGGGCTTTGTGTTTGGCCCAGCTTAGCCTGTGAGGCTTCGGTTGCTTTAATTTCAACTTTGGACTTTTTCTTTAGCCCCTCTCCCTCTTTAAAAGGTCGTTTTTTTGTTTTGAATCTGGACTTGCAGCAAGTCTGGAACTCGTTCCCCCAAAAGTTAAGTTGGTATGGAACTTTGCATAGGCTGCTTATAGTAATGTTGGATAAAATTTAATTTAGATAAGAATTCAAGCTCCTTTGGACATCATTAATTAAGTATGATTCTTTAATTAGATTGAGGTGTGCCATATCAAACAAAACCTATAATTTATGGCCCTCATAAGACTAGACCTAGAAATCATTTGAAGAAATATACTTGAGGCGTGCCATAAGCAAAATTAAATCATCTATGGCCCTCACAATTATTAATTTAGATATTAAAAATGAACTTCGTAGTTTGCTTTAAGTGCGTTAATTATATAATTATCATGACTACTACTAAAATCCGGGGGTACATTTTATGTGGCTCGGTTCTAAATTCCATCAAGGTTAAATAGAACGCGTCGTGAATTACAGGTACATTTCATGTAGCGCGGCTTGCGATGTGTTTAAATAACCTTGAAATAATTCCTTAAATGAATAAAAGCGGTTTTAAAGTTAAAAATGCATATAGGTTTAAAAGTGTTTTAAAATAAGATAATTAGGCCAATAATAATATGTAATGACCCGACCTATCGTTTTAAGAATTAGCGTCTCGTTCAACAGCTTAAGACCTCGAGGAGCTTCGTAATACGCATTATGACCCGCATGTATGGTCAAGTCTGATTTTTCGTAAGATTCCGAGTTAAATTTAAAGAAAATTAAAATCTTATTTTGAAGCAAATGGAAAGAGTTGACTTTTGAGCAAAAGACCCCAAATTAGAATTTTAATGATGTCAATAGCTTCATATGGTGATTTTGAACTTAGACATTTGTCCGAATTGGGATTTGGAAGTCCACAGGACAATTCGGCGCATTTTGGCAAAATAAGAAAGTTGATGTGTTATAATTATATTATTTATGTGTGGAAAAGGTCTATTACCATTATGAATACCAATTGGATATGATAGCAAGTGTATGAGGCGTACTATAAGACATATGGGGTCTAAGAAAATTTCTAAGTCTAAGCCAAGTTGGAAAATTACATAATATACTAAAGTTGCAAATGAGTAAACACAAGACCTCACTTTGGATGAGTATATCTAGGTGGATATAATGAGTTGTATGATGCACAACCTATCTAATTAAATCTCTTTGAGTCTAGTTTCCATAGAATCAAACCGTTCGTCATTTGGAGGTCTATAGAGAAAGTTATGACCATTTTATCGGACATGTGGCATAAGCGCGCCCAACCGCGAGGCAGGGCCGCGACCGCGCCAATTTAGAAGTTTTCTGCCTGTGATCACGGCGGGAGCAAGGCAGGAGTGCGTCAAAGCACGTAAAATCCCTATAATACCCCTGGGCAGTGTAAAAACCGAAGGGGTTCGAAATTTCTTCCATTTTTAGTCATTCAAGCATGGATTTGGGCTATTCCAAAGGAGTTTTTCACGATTTCGACTTGGGTAAGTATTCTATATCCGGAAGTGATTACATTTCATGAATCTATATCAATATTCATCATTTATTTCGGATTTGTATGAAAGAAATTGTGGGTTTTGTAAAGTTTTCCAAAAATGAAAATTTAGGATTTGAAGGTCCATTTACATCAGAATTCGATAATTTTTGTATAGTTGAACTCGTATCGGAATGGGTTGTCGGATTTTATGAGTTTCGTTAGATTCCGAGATGTGGGCCCCACGGGAAATTTTTGAGCTAAATTTCGGATTTTTAATCCAAAAAATTTGTAAATTCATATAGAATTAGTTCCTACTATTCTTGTTGAGTATTTCGAATTGTTTATGACTAGATTTGAGAATTTTGGGAATGAATTCGCGAGGCAAAAGCTTGTTGGAATTTTGAATTTGTTTCAAAGTGAGGTAAGTGTTTGGTCTAACCTTAGCTTGACGGATTAGGAGTTGTGTCCTATTAGCTATGTGTTAATTGTTGAGTACGATGTATAGGCATGGTGACGAGTATCTATATGTTGGTGTCAAGCACGCCCGTGAGTCTTATACTATGATTAATGTGACTCTGTTTCGTATTGTACATGCTCTATATGATAATTTCTATTGAGGAATATGACTTGTAGAAGTATTATTGTTAATTGAACATGGTAGAGCGTTGGCTCAAGTTGAGAATTTAATTGTTGAACATGGTATAGTGTTGGCTCAAGTTAAGAATAGAATTATTGAACATTATAGAGCATTGGCTCAAGTTGTGAATTGAGTTGTGAAGTAAACGTTAAAGAAGAAAGGAGAGAGAGAATCATGATATTGTCTCCCTTGCCGGGATGTTATTGTTTTGATATTGTTTCCCTTGTCGGGATTTGATTATTGTACTATAGTTCCCTTGCCGGGATTTTATTGTGATTTCATTTATTTCCTTGCCCTTATTTCTTATGATTGTTACTTGGGTGAGGAAGAGTGTTACAGCACGAAGGGTGATGCCATGTATGATTTTATGAGGAAGAGTGTAAAGCACGAAGGGTGATGTCGTGCCGCACGATGCACAATTCCGTACCGATTATATGATTTTGTGAGGAAGAGTGTAAAACTTGAAGGGTGATGTCGTGCCGCACGATGTACAATTCCGTGCCGATTATATTGATTTTATGGTGAGGATGAGAGTAAAAGCACGAAGGGTGATGCCGTGCAATTTATATTGATTCTTGTGGTGAGGACGAGAGTAAAAGCACGAAGGGCGATGCCGTGCACTTGTCCTTGATTTTTCTAATTCTAATTGAGTTATGTTGTCCTTTACGTTTATTTACTGGTTTTCTGTTGTTACTTGATTTTATTTCGATGTTATAGATTCCCTTACCCTATTTTTCTTGTGTTTGTTGCTTGGGTGAGGAAGAGTATACAACACGAAGGGTGATGCCGTGTATTATTTTGGTGAGAGAGTGTTAAAGCACGAAAGGTGATGTCGTGCACTTGTCTTTGTTTTTCCTGATTTTTATTGATAACTGAGTTAAGGTTTCTCTACATTCAATTGATAGTTTCCTGTTGATACTTTTTGTACCCCGCAGCATGATCTCCCCTTCCTATTTTTCAATTGAACTGTGGTGATCCTCATATGTATTTGTTGTTCTTCTGTTATTATCCAATGTCCCCGCAACATGTTACCCCCTCCCATACTTAACTGCACATTACTGTTCTTCTTTTTCGTTGTATATGATTTAACTGCACAGGTTTATTTGGTAGTCTGGTCCTAGCCTCGTCACTACTTCGCCGAGGTTAGGCTAGGCACTTACCAGCACATGGGGTCGGTTGTGCTGATACTACACTCTGCACTCTTTTGTGCAGATTCCAGTGCTGTAGACTTCGGACCGTTGTGAGATTGTTGTTTCTTGTTCAGCAGGTGATCCGAGTTAGTCCTGCAGGCGCCCGCAGGCCTTGGCGTTTCCTTCTATCTACTATTCAAATTTCTTTTATGTATTTCCAGAGAGAGTGTTGTATTTATTTTTTTCAGACCTTTATTTGTAGTAATCCTAGACAGTCTATGAAGTTGTGACACCAGTTTTGGGTAGATTTGCTATGGATTGGTATTAGCAGTATTATTAAAACTTTACAATGCAGCCTTCCGCTTATTCAATTCTGTTGTTATCTAATTATTGGCTCTTAACTGTTATTGGATTAAAAATGGAGCAAGGTAAATAGTTCAGTTGGTTGGCTTGCCTAACATTCACTAGTAGGCACCATCACGACTCCCGAGGGTAGGAAATCCAGGTCATGACAAGTTGGTATCTGAGCTCTAGGTGACATAGGTCTCACAATTCACAGACAAGCTTAGTACAGTCTGAAGGATCGGTACGGAGACGTATGTATTTATCCCCTAGAGGTTAC